>NC_063161.1:139465344-140090344 GCF_023159225.1 Perognathus longimembris pacificus | reverse complement strand
CCACAAGGCTCTCGTGCTTCTCTTTCAGCAAGACCACCCCTAGGTCTTTGGGACCAAGAAACAGCAATCTGAATGCAGCTTTTTCAGATAGAAAACCATAAGTCTTTTCTTTACCTGCTGTCAATCATTACTCCTCCTAGAAAAGTGACTTGAGCAGCTATTTAATAAGTTTGCTTCAAGTATTTCTTCCCTCTCTGATTTCCCCCTCAAAAACTTGTATTTCAATGATTAGCCTGCATCACTTCCCAGACACTTCATTTTCCCTGCCTTCCATGTGTTTATTTTCAGGCCTTTGAAAAATGAAGATTATAAAACTGGGACAGTTCCCATGGTGACACATTGGTCTCTTTGATCCTCTTTTCTCTCACATGGCAAGTGAACTACCCAGACAGCCGAAGCTCATTATAATCCTTTCTGTAAAAAGAGATCACGCCGGCTTCCTCCATCCTCCTCCCCCAACAGTGTGTATGACATGGCTGGCAGCCTTTAAAAGGAAGAACCCTATTGCTCTCGGAGCATCCCTGATGGTGACACACTGAGGGACAGCTGAGGTGTGGAAGAAAGTTCAGGAAAGAGAGCCGGAAGGTTCAACCAATCCAATCCAGCCTCTACCACTACAGATAGACAACATCATTCTAATGACAATTATCTCACACATGAAAGCAAAAACACAGTGTAAAGAAAAGGGAGGGCTCCTTTAATGTTCATTCATCCTTTTTCTTTGGGGTGGGGTGGGCAGGGAGGGCTTGAACTTAGGGTCTGGGCACTGTGAGCTCTTTTGCTCAAGGCTAGCACTCAGATCACTTGAGCCATAGTGCCACTTCCAGTTTTCTGGTGGTTGATTAGAGATAAAGGATTCACAGACTTTTCTGTCTGGGCTGGCTTTGAACCATGATCTTCAGATCTCAGCCTCCTGAATAGCCAGGACTATAGCATGGGCTATGCACCAGCGCATTCATCCATGTTTGTCCACTGAAGGAAGGAGCTGTGAGGTATTCAGGAACCACTAAACCCAGCAGGCAGCTCACAATGTGGTTGATGAAGAGAAGAATTTAGGCTACATTTATTTTTTTGAGACTGGAGAGAAGAATAATGTAGGAAGTAGGAAGAAAAATCATTTCTCAGTTCCTGAGATGATGACACTTAGGCTCCTATTGTTATCCAGAGCGTCCTCAGCTTCAGTCCCAGCCAAGCCCTGACTTGCTCCCCACAGAAGAGACACTGGAACACAGGTCACTGGCAAGGCGATTTCTTGTACCCCAGCCTTGAAAGGCAATACCTCCAAAGGAGTTTGGAAAGCTCCATTCAACCAGGAACACAGAGAACTGGATAATGAGCCTATGGGGCCCCACGTGACAACCACCTTGGCAAGACAATGTCTGAAGAGAGAAAAATAAGCACAGAGAGCAAAGGAGACTATCTTTTTACAAGAAATAAAGGTCATATCATTTGGGCTTATATCACTTGCTTGTTTTTCTTCTTAAAAAATGGGAAGAGAACATGAAAAATAGTTGAAATTAGAATTGATTACAAGCTCAATCTGTTATTTGAATGACCATAAGCAATGCAGTTTAAACTCTCTTAACCTTGGACTGCTCACAATGAGGACAATCACCCTTATAATGTCTGATAACACATCACCATCTTGTAGACAGCACTCCAAAATAAACAAATAAATGACAAGTATACTTGGGACTACTTGGTCTTTGATCCCCTGAGTTGTCTTTAGGAGAGAAGGGGGAGGAAGGGGGAAGGAGGGAAGAGAGGAAGCTGGGGAAAGGGAAGGAGGGGAGAAGAAGGGAAGGGGGAGTAAGGAGAGGAAGGAGAGGAGATGGGGAGGGAAAGGAGGACAGGAAGGGGCAAAGGAAGAGGGCAGAAGAGAGGGAAGAGGGGAAGGAGAGGGAAGAGGGGTAAGAAGAGAGAAGAGGGGGAGGCAAAGGGAAGAGGGGGAAGGAGAGGAGGAGAGGAAGGGGGAGAGAGGAAGGGAGAGAAGGGTGAAGAGGGAGGGGGAGAAAGGAGAGAGAGGAGGAAATAGAGGGAGGAAGAAAGAGAAAGAGGACAGGGAGGAAGGGGGGAGAAGAGATGGGGAGAGGAAGGGAGGAGATGGAGAGGGGAGAAGAAGAGGGGTGGAAGAGAGACAAGAACATTCGGACGCTATGCAATGACTTCAATCCTCAGCTATTTATCTTCACTTTTATAGATGAAGACTGAGGCTCAGAGAAGTTAAGTAACTAGGCCAAGACCACAGAGCTACTAAACAGCAGGTTTTCCTGACTCCTGGATGACTATTCTGTCTAAAGTCATTGCTCTACTAGCACTCACCCTAGGAGCAGCTAAAATGGAGTAGGTATTGCTAGCCCGTGGGGAATGTTTATTCTGCAGAGACACAGGGGCCAGAGCTTGGCTGGGATCCTCAGATGGGGGTGTTTCCTTGCTTGTGCGAATGCCTGGCCCGTGGGCACTCTGGCAAGGGGAGGGGAGGGAGCACATTCAGGTGACCTCAAGCACAGTCTGCACCAATAAGCAGGAAGAGGATGCAGCTCTAGGCTTTAATGAAGTCTGCAGATGCGGGGGAGGAGGTGTAAACACCAGTGGGTGTGGGTGAGCGGGAGGGCGGAGAGCAACAATGAGGGTGCTCTAGCAGCTTGGAGCCCATCAAAATATGGGCAAGAGGTGGTGAAAGGAAACCCCTCCACTAGGGCCCGTATGGGAACACAGCAACACCCGACACTCTGGAACAAGAGGGAAGTCTGTGGAGGCCAGGGTAGCCCGGACACCAGAGGGAGAAGTTCCAGAAAACACAATGCCATAACCTCGGGCTCTGAAGCAGGTAGAGGGCCTCCTTCTATCAGGGTGAGTTTGCAGAGCATCCCCGAGACACAAGTCTACAGTGAGAGTAGAGGGGCCACAATGCTGCCCCTTGCTCATCAGTTATAGTGTCATGAACATTAGTTCATTACAACCCTGGTTTCCTCACTTACTAGTTTGAGTGCCTTGGCCAATCACTAACCACTTGAAGCTCTACCTCCCTCATCTGCAGAATCGGTGTAATAATTAATACCATCCACACAGAATCATTGTTAGGCTTAAGTGACAAAGATACATCTCAAACAGAAACAGTTGACAGAGTACTTAGCATAGTTATGCTGTGACTAAAGGGTCACTGCTGATATTTTTATTAGCCAGCTTCTCTCATATGCTCAAGTATGAGGCTTGACACGGCCTGGGTCCTGGCAGGAAGCAGTTGACATAGTCGCACAGGATGCCTAAAGTCAATTGTATTAAAGGGACTACTTGGGAAAGCCTGGGTAGGTAGGACTGAGTGAAATAATGATAGATTATGAGATACCCAGAACTAACACAGAGGAAGTAATTCTTCCCCCACTCCTACCCTACACTCAATGGGGGACAGAACCCCTGGAGATGACTGGACACTGCATGGGGGAACTAACTGGAGCTGGGTTGTGGAGGGAGAGGTGTGGTGATTAGCAGAAGCAAGCTGACACAAAGAAGACAGTGAGGGCTGCATCTTTTGCCTTCCCACATGCCCCCTAGTCTGCTGTCACCACCCCTCACTGGCAGAATCCCAAGGGAAGGCAGAGGGCCAGGGGTGCCCCTACGTCAGCCTTCTGAGTGCCAACAGAGCAGTGCAGAGAAGGCTGGACCATAGATATAAGGGCAAAGAACAAATAATATGCAGCCCAGGCTCTAAAATTCATTCACTAGTCTCATTAACTGGTGAAGCCTAGTGGCATTATCTTGCTTTTTTAAGGTGAAGGAATTGGGATCAGAGAGAGAGAGAGAGAGAGAGAGAGAGAGAGAGAGAGAGAGAGAGAGAGAGAGAGAGCCCTCTCTTAGATGCTCAGCTCAAACAATGCCAAAGCCTTCATTAGTACCTAAATGTGGCCCATCACACCACCTTCGTAGACCTGTAAATTGTACAGGTGGTTGAAGGAATATATTTGGAGAGCCTTTAGGTGGGCATTCTACATGAAGCCAAAGATTGGCTCAAAAAAAAAAAAAAAAAAGACCATCTGTCAAAATCAACAGAGTAAGGAAAAGCAGATCACATGATCATTTGGTTAAGAGTGGCATATCCTCAGCCTGGGCAGAAAAGTCCATGAGACTCTTATCTCCAATAAACTACTCAGAAAAGACCGTGGTGCTGTGGCTCAAGTGGTAGAGCGCTAATCTTGAGCAAAAGAAGCCTAGGGACAGTGCCCAGGCTCTGAGTTCAAGCCCCAAGACCACACACACACACACACACACACACACACACACACACACACACACACAAAATAGTAAGAGTTGGCACATCCTTTAGCAGAGAACTAGCAGGCAAAGTGTAACCAGTAGGCCTGGCTTCCACTGACATAGCACTTCTCAGCACTTGTGGGCATTTGCACATGTTGATAAGATACTTCACTTAATCATCTTTAAATATTTTCATCAGACAGAGGAGCTACTCAGGAAACTCTCCCCCAGTCCTGAAGTTCTCAGCAGTGGATCAGTTGCTGAGGCAGAAGGGGTAACCAGATGTTTAAGAGCAGAGAAAAGAATTAGCAATGAGGCAGGATGCTGCAGGAGGTTCTGCTCCACTTTCCAGGGCCAATTGCGCATGTTTCTTCCTTACTAACTTGCTCACTTCCCATGCTAACTGATCATCCCACCCAGTAAGAGCCATCAGCAGATGCTATAAATAAACATTCCTGGGGGTTGTTTGTTTTGGGGTTTGGTTTTTTATTTGTTTGTTTATTTGTTTGTGGAGGAATGTGATTATTTAGCACAATTGTCTGGAGGGCTTTGCAGAGGAGGCGAAGTTCCTCCGTCCTCCCTGCCTCCATCCTGCTTGTATGAATGAAGGGGCTTCCTGCCTTCCTCACTCCCCAACTTCTTTTTCCTTCTGCTCCCTTTTCTGGAACAACTCTTTTCTTCTGATCTACCAGAGTTGTTCTTCCTCCTGGTGAGGCTCTGCGAAGATCTTTCTAGGCAAATCCCCACCAGTGCCTCTGATGCTAGCAGAATGGCCTTGGGCCATCCTTGCCATCTCAAAGCCTTGTTTTCCTAAGCGGTAAAGGGGAGGAAATAGGAACTGCTCTGTCTACTCCACAGACTTGTGGTAATAAAAATAAGATGGTTCCGGGGCCACCAGGAGAGGTGCACACCAACGAAGGCTTGCCATGAAACGCGGGACAGAAAAGCCAGCTCCGAAACCATTAAAACCAACCTTCTCAACTTACAAAAGAGAAAAACCAAGGCGCTCGTAGCAGGCGTGTTCCTTGGCTGGAGGTCTGAGGGCAGTGGAAAAATATGATCCCCGGCATTCCCAGGAGACCTCTCTTGTTTGCCCATCGTGGACATGTGGGCACCACCACGCCAGACCTCCCAGGAATGAGAAGCTAGCAACCACCAGGGTAGAGGCAGCAAGTGCCCAGAACATTCTTAGCAGTGGGACAGCCAAGGGAGAATTGCATCTTGAGAGAAAGAAGAGGGAGATAGAGGCTGCTACCAAGCTAAAAACCCAGTAAAGAGGGGAGGCCCATTACTAAGGCGTGAGATGGCTCATGCCCAGCTGAAGAGAGGAAGGAGGAGGGCAAAGAGGAAGGCCTGGAGAAATGAGGTGATATAAAACTGAAAGAGAAGATGAAAGCTGGAAGACAAGGCACTTGAGAGAGATCTTCGGAGTCAGCGATGCCTGAGCTCAGGAAAGAAGAGGCAGTACATTCATACCAAAGCACTGAGGCAGTCTCTAAGGAGAAGCTCTTAGAGCAAGTTGACATAAGTGGGAGCAAAGACAATGAGTATGCTGGCTACAGGTGGCTCACACCTGTAATCCCGGCTACCTAGGATGCTGAGATCTGAGGATTGTGGTTCAAAGCCAGCCGAGGCAGGAAAATGCATGAGACTCTTGTCTCCAACTAACCACTAGAAAACTGCAAGTAGCACTTTGTGGCTCAAAGTGGTAGAGCACTAGTCTTGGGCAAAAGAGCTCAGGGACAGCAGCAAGGCCCTGAGTTCAAGCTCCACAACCCTCCTTCCCCCAAAGATAACGAGTAGATACCAAAGGTCTGAGGAGTAGGGAGAACCTGCCAAGGTCCTGGAGAAAAAGTATGGAAAGCAGGAGCTACAGCTCTCAGCATTCTCCTAGAAGCTCAGAGGGAGGATATGGTTATGGTTTTAATAATTTCTTCATTTTAAAAGTAAAGCAAAAAAAAAAAAACATTCCCAATGCAGACAATGCAGATGTTACACACAAAGCAGAAAGATCTCCTTGAGATCTACGCATCTCCCCACTCTCCCCAGAGGCCTATTTTGAAGTGCATCCTTCCAAGCCACATAGATGGTCCTAGGAGAAATAAATGGCTTTGTATGTGTGCATAGTCTTATATGACTGATCAACTACACTCACTAATCTGACTCTTACTGTTGGCACCCCAGATGTCTGCACAAAGGATACCATACAGCCTCATTCTTTGTAAATCCCCCCCCGCCATTCAATTCTGTGGCCTGGGGGAATGATCCATTATCTTACCAGCCTAGCACAGAAAGGCCCTGCCTATAGCTTCAAGCATTTCATTTCCAAATATGTACCAATGAACAGCTCCCCACTAGCCTGTTAACCAGAGTGAAAATTATATTCCACATGTAATACACATTCTCACTTATATAATTCACAAAGTGTGTGTGCGCGCAAGTGTGTGTCGTGTGAAATTAAAAACACGACTCCTTTCTAAGATAAGACTGTCCTGGAAAAAGTGGCTACCTCAACTGGACATATCCATTGATTCAAAACCCATCCTTATGAACTAAAAGGAATATTGTCAGGAAATGGGTCTGCATGAACCCCCAGATAGGACAAGATGTTTAATAAGTCATTTCCTTCTCTACTTGCAAGTGTTTGGTATGTTTTGTAGCCCCTTAGTCATCATTTGGGCAAACATTACATATTTATGCTTGTTCTTTTTTTCATCTGTCCTCATAAATCAATTCCCGCAGCCTCCTAATCAAAGCCAGCTTTTCAAATGAAACTGTAGCTGGGTGTTTAACTAACTAAATATTGTTTTTCCCCCAGCACTGACAGAGAGAGGGAGGGTGGGATGTCGCCTGGACAATTGTCCTCCCTCCTCAATCACCCTAGGAGACCACATGCTGCCACAATACTTGCTAACAGAGCCCCAGGTGGGTGCGAGCTGAAGCTGTGGGCTTGGGAGAAGAGGCCATTGTCCATTGCTCCCTAGATTTCTTGTGTTTGGGATATGCAGGAAGCAAGCTCTCTTTCGCCCTGCTACTCTGTTATGGCTTTTGTTCTTTTGGGGTCAGTTATGGCTCTTCTTGAACTCAGAACCTGGGCACTGTTCCTGAGCTTATTTGCTCAAGACTAATGCTCTACCAGCCCTACTTCCAGTTTCCTGGTGGCTAATTGGAAATAAGTCTTATGGACTTTTCTGACAGGCTGGCTTTGAACTATGATCCTCAGATCTCAGTGTCCTGAGTAGCTAGGATGACAGGTGTGAGCCACCGGTGCCCAGCTTCACCTGCTGCTCTTAAATGAAGAAAACATAATGGGAAGATTCTCAGCATTCGTAGCTGCCACCCCACCCTCCTGAATTCTCCTGCCCCAAAGCCTGCCAACCATAAATTCAGCTGCTGTGGGAAAACAGCGGGACTAGGGCCTACAGCACCAACTCCAACCATCTCCCAGCCTGGCCTTAGGAAAAAGTTAACATTTCCCTGGAAGCTGCTGCAGAATCTGCCCGGGAGCATTCCATTACCTGCGTCATACAGCAACGACTCTCCCAGTGAGTTCCCCAGACCAGTGGCTTAGGTAGACATCACCAACCCCATCAGACACACCAATTCTCACACAACACTCAGTAATCAGAATTTCTGGGGTGGGAACTCCGCAACGGGCATTTCAGCCAGCTTTGGGGGTGATTCTGGTACATGTTAAGCTCTAAGTCATCCCCTCCTCTGAGTCCTCCTTGCTGGCCCAATATATCTAGATATAAATATGCCTATGTATAGCATTTCATTTCCTAACATGTACCAAATAAACAGTTGCCCACTAGTCTGTTAACCAGAATGAAAATTATATTCCACATGTAATACACATCCTCACATATATAATTCATAAAGTGTGTGTATGTATATACATATACATATATGGTCACTGAGATATACAGATGTAGAGTTGTGAATTAACTAGACAAGTGTGGAATTATACTTTCATACATATTGATACTTAATATTTTCAGTAAGTCTATGAGAAAGGTATTACTATAAAGGACATGTGTGTACACATTGTGTGTGTGTGTGTGTGTGTGTGTGTGTGTGTGTGTGTGTGATCCTTTGCCTCTTACGGCTGGGTTTAGTTGCTTGCTACATTAATGACATGACACAGAGAATGTATTTTCCTTACTTAGCTTTTTCCAAATTAGATCTGATTCCCTAACTCTGAGGTCTTCACATTCTGTTCTCTTATACTGTGTGATGTCCCCAGCCCAGTGACTTTAGTTCCTTAGCATGGCCCACCCAATACGCCCACCCTCATGGCCCCCTGACTGTTCTGTCATGTAGACTGCACTCTCGTGACCTTCCCAGGAGTGCTCTACTCCAAGCCAATGCTCATTGCTACCTCAAGCCTTCTCCACATGACTTGGCCCCAATATCCACAGCTGCCAGCCCTAGTGCCACAGCTGGGAAGGAGGTGGCCTCCCCATGTCTTCTCATTGGCTGTCTCTGCTCTCTCCTATTTCCTGTCCGAGATTGCAGTGCTCAGACTTTTGTATCAAGAATGATGATATAACATGTATCCAAAAAAATAAATTCTAATTTTCTGAAAGGCATTTCCTACTGAGTTCCTTCCTTTTGGCAGCCCCTCCCAGCCTGCCTTATGTCAAACAAAAAAGAAAAGAGAGGAGAGGAGAGGAGGGAAAGGAGGGAAGGATGCAAGGAGGGAAAAGGAAAAGAAGTTTGTGTTTTTCCAAGCTTGGACTGGCATGAACCTTAATGTCAGCTTGGCTGGCAGAGATGCTACCTGGGAACCCTATGCATGACCACCAAAATCCTTCCTTTTTTGTGTGCCAGTCCCAGGGCTTGAACATAGGACCTGGGCACAGTTCCTTAGCATTTTTGCCTAAGATTGGAACTCTACCACTAGAACCACAGCTCCACTCCCAGCTTTTTCTGGTGCTTAATTGGAGATAAGAGTCTCATGGGCTTTCCCACTCTGGCTAGCCTCATACTGTGAATCTTCAGCTCTCAGACTCTTGAGTAGTTAGGGTCACAGGCATGAGCTACTGGTACCTGGCTCAAAATTCCTCTTTTGTTTTTATACCAGTCCTGGGACTTGAATTCAGGGTCTGGGCACTGTCTCTGAGCTTTTTTTAATACTAGTGCTCTACCACTTGAACTGCAGCTTCAGTTCTGGCTTTTTTTTTTGTAGTAAATTGTATATAAGAGTCTCATAGGCTTTCCTGCCTGGGCTGGCTTTGAAGTATCCCTGCAAGAGGCCCTTCTCTTTAGGAAATTCTGTGGATAAAAAGATCTGCATGGAGACTGAAAGCGCTAGTTTCCCTTCTCCTTTGTATAGATGCCTCTGAGTTTTTTCATACTACTAAACTTCCTGCCACATTCATGGAGCTCTCCCATTTCTTGCTGCCCAGGGTCTGAATAATAGCTATGGCGTCAGATGAACCTGAACTTAAACTATAGTTCCTAATGATTTAGATAGCTTTGAAAAAGGTACTTAACTTTTCTGGGAAAATATTCACACTTGGAAAATGGAGATAAGATACTTTCCTGTGTCCGCCATAAGAAATGACCACAAGCTTCATGGCTTAAAACAACAAAGATGTATTCTTTCCCTCTATAGGGCAGAAATCCTAAACCAGTATATCAACAGGGCCACCCTCCCTTGAAGTATATACTTAAAAGGGTTCCTCAATGCATAACAGGGCCACATTCCCATAAAATGACTGTAAATAATTGAACCTATTTTGAGTTGTAAAGGTATTTAGTACATCTAACCTAGCAAACATCACCTGCCTTATGCATACTTAAAATTCTTACATTAGCCTAGGGTAGGGCAAAATCATTCAACACAGTAGATTTTATGGTTAAAGGATTGAATATTTCCTGTTATTTACTGAAGATTGCACTGAAAGTACATAGAGAATGGTTGTGCAGGAATAGTTTGGCACCATTATGAAGTTGAAAAACCCTAAGGAGGACCATCTTAAAGTTAAAGACCGTGTGTACAGGACAGAATCCTTCCATGAATCTCCCAGAATCTGGTGGCTTTAAGTGCCCTTGGCTAAGAGTCACATAATTCCAGCCTCTGCTTCCTTCTTTACATGGCCTATGACCATGTTTCTACTACCTGCTGGTGTCTCACCAATGGACATTTGTCATTGGATTTAGAACCCACCAGGGCAATCTCATCTCAAGAGTCTTACATTTTAATTATATCTGAAAAGATCTTTTTCCCAAATAGTCACAGATAGGGGATGGGGTTAGCACATGGACAGATCATTCAGCACAATACAAACACCCCCTTTAGAGAGTTGGGGTGTTGAAATAAAAGCATGAAGAAGGGGCCTGGTCAAGTATCAGGCACAGAGTGTACCCAGTAAGTTCATAGATGTAGTTTCCTTCCCCTTTGCCTCTGGATGTACCCCACCCTGTCCTACTTCCTTGGAAGCTGGCCTCAAGCTAGCTAATGACTTGTATCTGTTCTCTACTCCATAAAGCCCTTCTTAGGCACACAAATCTATGTGGTTCATATCAACAGCCCAGGGACAGAAGCAGGACAGGCATGTTGCTTAGTATATGAAGGCTCAGCGACTTTATATTACTTGCTAGGTGCACTCAGCTAGTTCTTGGTTATAAAAATCAAGCTGTCAGCCCTCTCTGAGTTCTAATGGGAGAACAAGGTGGGACTGTGACAGGATTCCCAGCAATGGGTCGTCTGGAGGTGAAAAAAACAGAGAGATGACTGCCCAAGAAATGTCATTCTGGCCACAGGCTGAAACATCTATCTGCCTTAGCTGCGAGCCAGATTGGAAGAACAGACCACAAGGCATTCCTTCTGGGATTTTCTCCAGTACCTGCCCACATCAGTCCTCCAGTGGTGGTGTCTAAAAGACCCTTATAGTTAAAGCTCTTTCTTGCATTAGAGACTTTATAGTTAAAGTGAAAAAATCCTAGCCTGGTAGAGACGTTTTATTTTTAGTAGGAGGAAGAGAGGGAAAAATGGGGGGCGGGGGAGGGGGAATCTGGCTGGGTTGTTACTTGGATTCAGGCACCAGCTGTGTGATAACACATGCCTAGCTACATGTGGACCAAGTAAGCTGGATACAGTGATCACCCAGCCTGACCGCCCCAGCTATTCTAAGAATCCTAGCCCTTGGCACTGCTGCCAAGCCAGGCTTGCCTGCCGTGATAAACAGAGAAGGCTGAACTGTTAAGGTCTCATGTGTTTCATTTCTGGTTGAATTGTTTGCTTTGTTAATGAGATGACAATGAGGATCTATTTTTCCAAGTTAGCTGCTTGACCTCAAGTAACTAAGCCTGTCTCATCCTCAAGCATCTTCCTTCATCTACACAGTGGAACGGCAACAACATCTGTATGATTGCTCTAGGGAGAGGATGGAATAGTGTGCACCTGTAATAGGACACAGTATGGAGTCCACAGAAAGTATCTGTAATTGTTTATAATTATAATTATATAATTATAATTTTTTATAATTGTTTAGTATTGAGGCCATTTTCATCCTGGATTTATGTTGCATAGGATCGCAGCTCAAATGTGGTACAATATCAGACCTCTCCTAAGGTTGTGCTAGTCTTGTCTATCTACTTTAACCTCCCAGCTAGCAGGAAAGTGGTGGTCCTCTTGCTGCCGCCTTTCTGGGCTTCAGAAGCTAGTAAGATGTCCTGGAAGGGGGCCTGGGAATATGGCCTAGTGGCAAGAGTAAGACCTGGGTTCGATTCCCCAGCACCACATATATAGAAAATAGCCAGAAGTGGTGCTGTGACTCATGTGGTAGAGTGCTAGCCTTGAGCTAAAAGAAGCCAGAGACAGTGCTCAGGCCCTGAGTCCAAGGCCCAGGACTGGCAAAGAAAAAAAAAAAAAGAAATGTACCCAAGGCCTAACTGTAACCTCTCTGTACATCACTTTGACAATAAAGAAGAGAAAAAAAAATAGAAAATGAATAAAAAAATTTTTAAAAGATGTCCTGGAAGCTGTCCCCCAAGTGTAAGCTCCAACCCCATGGCTGCAGCCTTCCAGCACTACATTCTGGTGGGAAAGATGCCCCTGTGAGAGCGAAATGGGAACTGTTACATAGATAAGGATAAGAAGTGGCACATCACATGTGTCCCATTTCTTGTTCCCATAATGCCTCGGGCTCCTGCTCAAAAGCTTCTTCTTCCCATAATGCCCTGGGTGTCTGCTCAAGCCTGGGTGGTGCATGTAGAAGCCTTCAAGCAATCCCTGAAAAGCCTGCGGGAGGAGATAGGGGAGGAGTTCCTCTTCAAGGACTCCATTGGAATCCTCTTTATTCCCCTCTCCAGAGGGAGAGTTCCTGCTCCTTTCTTTCATGGCTTTTCCTTCACTTTCAAATAAACTCCTCAGTTCAAGTTCTTCCACATAGACTTTGTGTCTCTACTGTTCCAGAACAGTGCCCCTAACGGTCACAGGGTGTTCTGGCCAATCTCTTCTAGAAGTGGCCATTTGCATTAACCTCTATAGAGAAGTGATGTTTAGGGGTGTGTGTGTGTGTGTGTGTGTGTGTGTGTGTGTGTGTGTGTGTGTGTGTGTGTGTGTGTGTGTGTTCAGGTTCATGTGCATATGAATGCTTAGCAAGGTGGGGCTGAAAATGTTTTTGCCAAAGCTGACCCTGAACCCAGCTTTTCCACTTCTGCAGTGGGAAACCTCACTCAGGAAGTAGCTCTCCTCCAGCATTATCATGCTTTTGTGAGAGAAGAGAATGATGCTAGATGTCTTCTATGATGGAAGGGATAGGGTTAGTAGACAAATAACTGACCCCCCCCCCCCATTCAATCAGCTCACAGGCAGAACCCTGAAGGCCATTTTGAGGCCTTCCCATCTCCCCAGCTATCAGATAGGCTATGGTTTTCCTAGAGGATGGCTTATTGAAGGCTGGGAACAAGGCTCAAGTTAGGCTACAGGTCAGGAACATCCACATTGTTAGGAGTCTATCAGAAATGGTGGTTCATGCCTGTAATTCTAGCTACTAAGGAGGCTGAGATCTAAGGATCATGGTTCAAAGCCAGCTTGGGCAGTTAAGTCTGAGACTCATATCTATAATTAAGCATCAAAAAAGCAGGAACTGGAGCTATGGCTCGAGTGGTAGAATGTTGGCCTTGAGGGGAAAAAAAGCAAAAAAAAAAAAAAGCTCAGAGACAGTTCCCAAGCTCTGAGTTCAAGCCCCAGAACTAACACATATAAACACACAAAATGTAGATCCCAAATTTTTGTTCCCATTTTTTCCATGGGGAGTAGGAATTGTTAACCTCTCTTCCCCATTTCTTCCTCCTTTCTCCAGTTATATTAAAATTAATCTTTGCTTTGAAAAAAGGGAGGAAGAAGCCAGGCACTGGTGGCTCCTGCATGTAATCCTGGCTATGCAGGAGACTGAGATCTGAGGATTGTGGTTCAAAGCCAACCCAGGCAGGAAAGTCCATGAAACTCTTACTTCCAACTAAACTGGAAGTGGTGCTGTGCTACAAAGTGGTAGAGTAGCCTTGAGCAAAAAAGCTCAGGGATAGCACCCAGCCCCTGAGTTCAAGCGTCATTATAGACAGCAAAGAAACAAAACTTCTTACTCCCTTATCTAGCAATTCTCATGCTGTGTTTTAGGGACATTTGGGGTTCTCTGGCATCCTTCTAGGGAGTGTGAAAACCCCGAATTCTTTCCATCACATCACTTTTGAAGGATCAACACCTGTATTATGGGGGTAAAACTAGAGATAGGCAAAACTCTTGGTGAGCTAGCATAAGCCAGCCCAGAGACGCCAACTACACCAGTGGTTATTGCATTATTTAGCATAGCCACAATGTCACTGTCATTTTAAAATGACATGAAGCAGGATACAACATTCATTTGAGCAATACCACCAAAAAGCAACTGTCAACTATGGGGGGCGGGTATCACGAGACTTCTAAGTGGGCACAGGGGAGAACCAGAGAAGGGATTTGGTTCTCATCAGGCGCAGCAGTGAGGCAAACCCAAGTCTTTGGAGCTAATCTGATTTCTTTAAGGCTAGACAAACTAGGCCTTGATGTGACCTTTCTCTGGATCTCAGAAAGATATATATATATATACATATATACATATATATACACACACACATATATATACACACACATATATATATATGGCTTTATGGTAAAAAGGTGACAGACCCATTAATAAGACAGATCCTAAGTCTTCTGCAACATCCCAAAGCAGGGAGCCAGGTGCAGGGCTCACCTGCTCTAAAGAGAACCTGTTCCTTTGGTTCCTAGTGGAGTAAAGCTGGACATAAATCATTCTTTGAAAAGCTGTCCAGGGTACCCTTGCCTGCAGAGGCTCTGGCCTTTTCCAAACACAGCCTCAATAAACCTAGCAAACACTGGGAGAAAAACCCTGGACAGGTGGCCCTTTTTGGGTCTCTGAACAAAAATGAGGCCTGGCTTGTCACTTAATGACACAGGAGGGCTTGTGGGGGGAGGGGTCACCCCACCCTGCCTACCAAAAGGGCAGCTCCTGTGCTGGGGGGAACAGAGACCCCAGAAGAGACTATGAGGCAGGGGGATTTGAGAAAGTTGAGAAACTCCGAGTCTCACGGGTCCCCTTGTAGGCTGGTTTGGGAGGTACGGCTGGTTTGCTTTTTCAAAGTAAAGACCAAGCTAGACAACAAGTGAAATAAATGCCTTAGACACAGAAATCATCTGCTATGGTGGCTCCCTTTGGTTTCAATAAAGGAGAAAAAGAAATCTTAAGAAAGAAAGAAAGGAAGAAAGAAAGAAAGAAAGAAAGAAAGAAAGAAAGAAAGAAAGAAAGAAAGAAAGAAAGAAAGAAAGAAAGAAAGAAAGAAAGAAAGAAAGAAAGAAAGAAAGAAAGAAAGAAAGAAAGAAAGAAAGAAAGAGAAAAGAAAGGCAGAAGAAAAAAAGGTAGGGTGGGGAGAAGAACGGGAAGGCGTGAAATGGGAAAAGAGCAAAAAGAAGAGAAGCGATGGCTAGGGAGCCCAGTGAGTGAGACGGCAAAATCCCAGGCTTCCTACCCGGGAGAGCCGAGCAGTTTTCCGCAGCGGCCGCGGGCTCAGAGCTTTTAAGGGTTTCTAATCCTGGAAGGCTGTCTGACATCACCCCGTTTCTTGTCGGCTGATGTTTCGTACAAGCCTCTCATTTCCTCAGTGTTTTCGGAGCCACCAATTACTGCAACAATCTCGTGTTTATGTTTTCTCTCTCCTGCTTGGCTGGCCCTGCGCCTGGGAGGCTCTGCTTCCCTCCGACGCGCACAGTCCAAAGGGGGTGGGTGGGTGGGTGGGTAGTGGGGAGGCGGTGGGGGCTGGGGGGGGGGGGGGGACCTGGATCGCGCATGGAAGAAAAAGGGAGGGGTCCCCCTTAATTTTTTTTCATTGACTTCAGCACCATGTGATCAGGAAGTCTGGCCTCCCTCCATTTCCCCTCCCGACTAAAGGGAAACATTGTGTAGCAGCCTCTGTGGCCACTGGTGGGATGGCCTTCGCTGCCTGACGTAGGGAGATAAAAATAACCGGCATATTTAAGGCAGGAGCAGGAATCCCGGCGCTCACACGCGGCCCGGTCAGTTCCAGAGGCCGCCAGCAGCAGCGCTGAGCTTGTGTGCACTGGGGGCCCTTGCCAGCCAGCCAGCCAGTGCTGGAAGTGTTAACGCCTGGCCTGCTGACCTTGACCTTGACCTTGACCTAGAGACCTGGGCCACCCAGAGCTTCACAAAGCCCCCTCCTTCTGCAGCAGCCTGGTACTGACCCAGGCATCGCATCGGGCTGGACCTTGGTGGAGGGGTGTGGCCTGGCTCCCTGAAAATGAGAAGGACGCACGTAAAATCAGGACCAAGGGGACCTAACCTGAGAAGGTGCTAGAGGGTCGTTACTCAGGAGACAGTGACAATAAGCTGTCATGAAATTAAAAATAGATAAATAAATAGAGACAGAGAAAAAGAAAGAGAAAGAAGGAACGAAGGGGGGCCGGAGGAAGAGAGAAAGAGAAACAACACTGCTGGTCTCCAGCCCAGGCCCCCTCTTCAGACACACCACAGTGTGCACACACATTCTCAAATCCAGCTCTCCTTCTTACAATTTGATCTGCATGTTGCAAAGACTTGCCAACATGTGGCAGGGCTAGAAACAAACAAGAAGCATTTACCAAAGCCAGGCTCATCAAAGAAAATCAGACCCCCCCCCAAAAAAAAAATGGTAGTCTCTGAGAATTAAATTAAATGTTTCAAGGAAGTGTTGTCCATGGTTTCCCTCCAGTTCTGCTAGCAACTACTGCTACCACCTCTGACCTATCCACAGACCAAGAAAACAGAAAAGAAGGAAGTGTTCCTTGTGTCCCACATGAACTCATATCCCAGATCTCAGGAGCAAAAGCCAATGTGAACTTCTTTATTCTGTCTGGCACGAATGTCTTTCCATATTCGTGCCTCACTTAATCTTTGACCAGGATGCCCTGTGCAGAAGTATCCCCCTCTCCTTTTATATCAGGGGAAACTGAGGCACAAGGACAAGAAGTGCTGTGTGTAGTGTCTCATTTACAGTGCCACAGTGACTTGCCAACCTGGACACTACTCCCTTCTGCTCTTCGTCTTCCCTGTGTAAAACTCATACCAAGTAAAATGCCGATGGTGAGCTTTTCCCACTGACCTGTGGAATTTCAACTGCCCTTGCTCTGGTCTACTAAGTCTTGACTTCCAATTAATAATGGGACATCTTCCCCCCTTCCCCCTGTCTAAAGTAACAAGATGTTTCAAATTTTCTGGCAGTTTTATACTAAAAGCCAGATGTGTTGGTGAAAAGAGAATGGATGCTAAACATCCCTCCTTTATTATTTTTGGTATTACAAAGATGACAAATAGCTGTTTATTTGGGTGGAAGAGGCAAAGAACGCTCACTGAAGACGTCTAAAGATTGAACCACCTAGGAGGATGGAGGTTTCATAGGCTGGTGGTCTGGCAAGGTTTTACTGATTCCCCAGCACCCAGAATAATGCAATTGAAAGACATAACCCATCATTGTCAGACTGAATGAACATGGAGGTTATGGGAAGTGAGGCCCAGGGCAGTTAACGTGTGCTGGTCATATTGGGTGGGTGGGTGGGTTTCAGAGATTTTTGAGACAGGGTCTTACTATGGAGCCCAGGCTAGTCTCCAACTTGCAAAATACTCCTGACTTAGCCTCCTGAGTGCGAGGGTGATCCTATCTTTAGATGTTATAAAAACATGACAGCAATTGGTCCTGAAAGGTAGGAGTCATTACTCCCATCGTGAACATAGGGAAATTATGGTAACCTAGCTAGAAAGGGACAAACACAGGATTTGAACTCAGGCACTCTGCTTCCTGAAGACACATTCTTAACCACTGGGCTAAATCATAAAGATGACCATGAAGTGTTAGAGGAACAGACCTATCATTTCCTGAGTGCCTCCTCAACACAAGTTCCATGGTAGTTCCTGGAAATCTAAATCAGTCACCAATGGCTCCAGTACCTCAGGAAGGTCAGCTAAGAAGCAAGACATATCTGCAAGCTCCTTGAAAGTCTTCCCCTCTGTATTTCCCACACTGACTTTTACCTTTCGCACATCTATTGAAGTGGTTCCCCATTATAGAAAGCAGCCTAGCACATCAATTCTCCTTTCAGATAGATAGATAGATAGATAGATAGATAGATAGATAGATAGATAGACAGATAGATAGATATCAGGTTCTGCTATAATAAAGCACCTGTCATATAGAATCAGAGATGCTCTCATACCTGCCTTCTCTCTCCCTGAGGATAGGGAAGCAGCTGGGGGGTAGAAATGGTTCCTTCCTCACTCTGGGCTCCAGGGAATAGAGGCTAGTCACTAGGCATTGGCTGGATTCTAAATGAATACAGTACTTTAGACATTCACAGGCCTCCTGCAAAATGTTGCAGGGTCCTTATCAACACCACATTTGATTTTTCTCTATCTCAGCCCCTCATCTGTTACTCCATTGAATGTGTCACAGTTTATAATTTAATGTTTCCTTCTCCTCCCTCCTAATCCCATCAATGTGGAACTGGCAGTTTCCATACCATCGTTTTCCCCACATGTGTGAACCTGCCACACACATTGCAGGCACTTAAAAAAACCCTTATGGAATGAATGAATGAATGAATGAATGCACACTCCTTAAAGCAAGTCCTACCTTTCTGTTTAAATCTTGCTAATCCAGAGTCAGTCCCCATTACCCAAAGCCACTTGAAATAAGGTCACTCCCCAGATTGTGTTCATAAAGTAAGTGCTTTTTGTGTGGTGACCACTTCAAATCCAAGACTCATCCATATTGATGATAAAACAGACTTGAAAGAGGGTTGCTGAATGAGGCCCTTCTTCTCCTACAATGTGGCTCCAGTGACCACTATCCTTAGAGCTCCACACAGACGCCCTTTATGCCCCTCTGTTTTCATTAGCTCGGGTGACTTGCCAAAGAGTGATCCTTTGGGGCTGAAATTTTCCATGCTGGGTCTTGGCAAAAGGTGAATTTTGGGGAAAAGTTTGAATAAAATCCCTTCAGCCTTTTTCTTTTTCTTTTTTTTTTTTTTAGTTTGATGAGGATGAAAAAAATACATTTTTTTACTTGCTTTAATTGAAGACATTTTTAGGACACAGGAAATACTAATTCAGTTGAACTTTGGGGGGAAAAGAAAGAAAGAAATTCAGATCTAATCCCAACTAAGAAAACTACCCAGATCATTTGGGGCTCAAAAATGTTTTTTAATTTAAAAAAAAACCTAAATTGCAACTGAGAAGTCTGTGCAGTCTAAGCAATCATGCTACATTCTCCCCACTTGGGCTACATAAGTTGTTCTGTGATTTTTTTTTAAGCAAATCACGAAAGCTCAGAGCTTTTTAAAAAGGATTATAAAACTTGGATTTCAGTTTGTATGCCATGACATATAATATTATTTCCCTCTTCCTTTTGTCCCGGGAATATTCCCTCAATGTTGTAGCAGGAATATACAATCTGAATGATACCCTCAGAAAATAACAAAGCTGGAATGAAAAAAGACCACTCCTTCAAAGCCAAACTTTTTTAGACAAATGCTAACCAAAATATTTTATTTTGTATTGTATTTTCTCAATACACCAATCAGTATCAGATTCTTGCTTTCTTATTTACTGGAAACTACCCCATACTAGTCATAGTCTTGTTCTTGCCCCAGAATTATTTTCAGAAAGAAGTGCTAGTCTGAAAAGCCAAAACGACTTGGGTTTGACTCTCTGATCTGAAATCTACCAGGCAAATACTTCAGTCTCTTTAAGACTGGGGAGGGGTGGGGAAGAAGGGGTGTTTATTTGTTTTGTTTTTGTTTTTTGCATTGGAACTGGAGATAATGACTGACTCAAATGTTGTTGGGAGGATTCATTTAGACCAAGTGATCTCCACAACAGCAGTGTTCAGTTAGTAATGGATTCCCCTTTCCCCCCACTCTGCTTGCTGCTCATTTTCATTTATCCTGCCTTCATACTATCTAGTGAACCACTCATGTCTTCAACTTCCTTCCCTCATGACATCTATCCAATCTGAGGCCCAGGGTAACACGCAGGACAAGATCAAAGGAGAGCTGGTTGCACATTCCACTCCACATGCCTGCTGGATCTTTTCAGTGATGCCTTCTCACTGGTAGACCTATTTCCACCCCTGCAACTTCAGGATAGAGCTGGGTGGATGAGTGAATGGTTGAACACATGAAGCGCTCTTACCTTACAGGACCCAAAGCCTGAACCCTGGTTTTGATTTCCCAGCAGTTTTCATTTTAACTTGGAGTTGGTCTCAGAACCAGGGTTTGTTTGCAATATACATTTGCCTGGATAGTTGTGTATTCAAAATCAATCACATCTCAAATGATCATATTTTCATGCAGTTTGATTTAGCAGTAAGAAGGCAGAAGACCTTTACCAAGTGCATTGTTGGGCCAAAAACTTCCTATACTTGGAATTTCTCACTGTGGGGGCATACAACTGTTCTAAAAGAAGAAAACACTTAGGAATCGAAAAGAAGACGAGAGAAAGGAAGAAGAAAGAAAAAGAGAGAGAACGAAGGATCTAGCTAAGCAAGCACATCTCCATTCTTCTAAGTAAAGTACATCTATCTGATTTATCCTGCTATTATTTTCCTGCTATAAGCTTAGCTGGGCATCTTGCCTTCCCTTTGCTTCCTTTTTCTTTTTTTATGGTTGGTCATGGGGCTTGAACTCAGGGCCTGGGAGTGGTCCCTGAGCTCTTTTGCTCAAGGCTAGAGCTCTACCACTTTGAGCCATTGCTCCAATTCTGGTTTCCTGGAGATAAAAGTCTCATGGACTTTCCTGCCCAGGCTAGCTTTGAAGCCCAGTCCTCAGATCTCAGCCTCCTGAGTAGCTAGGATTACAGGCGTGAGCCACCAGTGCCTAGCTCTTGGCTTCCTTTTAAGAGTTAAACTTTCTTCAAGATCATTGAATTCCAACTATATGCCATTTCTTCTGGCACAACTTCTATCATTTCTTCCATATCTCATTTTACAGATGAGAAACAGGCTTGGAGAGGTTAGGAAGTTGCTTTCAGTGACACTTTGAACAGTTGCCACCTCATTTTAAGAGCACCTCCAATTCACAGGTTTTTCTCCAATCTTCCCCAACCCCACATGGCCACTGACACGCACACCCCTGTATGCATGCACATGCACACACCTACATTCACATACACTAAATTGGCATGCTTTATGAAAAGATTCGAGATGGAAGAAGCGTTTTCATTAAAACAAGCAGGGTGTGAGAATCATCTGGTTAAGATAAACACTAAATTCACAGCAAGGGTAACTGGAAGAAAGGAGGGAGACAATTGGGAAAGGGTGTACAGAGACTTCCAACTGTATTTGGTCAAATTTTATCACTTACACTGAAGGATATTTATATGGATGTTTTGATGTTGGATTTCTTAAGTGCTCATTTGTCCTAAGTGTGTCATAAAGCATTTAAAAAAAAAAAAAAAGACTTAGCAGCATTGCCTGGTGCTCAGTCCTAAATTTTCTTGTACCTGCCACACAAGAACAAAGTCACACTCAACACACACTTAATCCCTGACACACTCTCAAGCATTGACACACTCACAAACATACATATTTCTTTAAACATATTGACCTGCTAGAACCCACTTGCAGGTTCATGTTGAAAAGTCCGCATTTACACACACACGCACGCACACACACAAACGCACATACATTCCTGCCTGCCAGCCCGTTTCTGACCTCTGTTCCCCTCCTTTGGTCAAGGGCCACAGGGTCAGACACAGGGACCCTGCTGCCAGCCAAGTGGAAATGGCACCAGCTGAGAAAGGGCAGCATCTGGAATTGGACAGACAGAACGAGAAGGCAGCAGACTCGCTTTCAGAAATAGCCACAGATGGATGCCACCATTGGCCAGTTCTTCTGGGGCCACAGTTTGATCAGGATGCAGGAAGATGCTTGCCTGCCACAGGCTCATGTGGGAAGAGACACAGTTAAGGGGAGAGGAACGTCTCTGGTCTGGTCTTTCACAGTTTGGGGTGGGAATCAGAAGTTGTGTGGGAAACAACGACCTCAGAAACCATAGCAACACCCATTTGGCGGCTCTGGATTGGACCCTGACCAGACATTTATTAAGCAGCCTCATGAGCTGTGGTCTCCAGAAGAACAATACCAAACTGATCAAATGTTAATAGCTTCAATCTGTTCCTGCTCACAGTACTCCCATCCCATCCCCCGCTCAGCAGACTGTATTTCTACTCCCAGCCTCCTCTGAGCACTGCCTGGGAAGCTGTCTCCAGAGCCCAAGTGCAAAGCCAAGCCCAGGAGACTCATGCAGGTGACTTAAGAGGTGGAGACAGAAGGTATATGGATCAAACATGGGACCCCTGCAGCGTCTCAGTAGAGACATTCTTTGGTTAGACTACCTAATGGAAGTCTCTCAGATCTGCTGCTTGTGCAGTTCTCTATCTGAATGCTGTTAAGAATTTCTTGCTGAGCTTTAAGAGGAAAAAACAATTGCAATGTCTGGGTTCCACCTTAGTCCAACCAGATCTGAGCCTCCAAGGGTGGAGCTGGACCATTTGTCAGTTTTAAATCTCCCAAGGCAATTCTAATATGCAACCAAGGTTGAGAACCACTGGGTAATTTCTTCTCTCTGCCGGATGGGGAGCCCAGAGAGGGAATGAGACTTACCTAGGGTCACAGAGCTAGTGAGGCACCATCTTCAGAATGGAATCCCAGACTGCCTTCCCTTCAGCTTAGAGTTCTGTCCACATTCCTGGGCTGTGACATTCTAAGCTCTCTCTTTCTCCTTTTTTTAATGGTTTATATTTTTGATAGTACTAGAATGTGAACTTCTAGTGTTTTAATCCCAGAGCTGTCTACATGTAAGTGCTCTTCCATTTGTGCCATGCCCCAGTCCTTTTTTTTCTTCAGTTATTTTTCAGATGGGGTTTTGTACCTTTTCCCATGTCAGCCTCATAGTGAGAGCTTCCTACCTATCCTTATGCCTCCTGTATAACAGAAAATACAGATATAAGCCACCATGCCAGCTTTGTTGTTAAGAAACTTTTTTTCCTTTTTGTAGACGCTGGTCTGGAACCACAATCTTCCTATCTCTGCTTCCCAGTCTCTCTGCTTTAGGTATTGTTGAGTCCTGCCCTTTCCTACTAATGGCCAGCAACAGGAATGAAGAACTTAAACGGATCCAAGGTGAAAGAAAATGTATCATCACAACTGGAATTTATTGTGGCTAACTATCCTACTCTTTACCTTTCTTCCTAAGCCCAGAGGCAAAACCTGGGAGACTTCTCACTTCTGGAGCTTCCATATGTACTCTCTGTGGACCTGCTGCAGGCTGTGAGGAGCTGACTTCAGAAGGTTATAGCTGCATCCTGGGAAAACTGGCTGATACTCTCTTGTTTAAAATCCCCAAGGACAGCCAGGTGCCAGTGGCTCAGGCCTGTAATTCTAGCTACTCAGGAGGCTGAGACCTGAGGATCACAGTTCAAAGCCAGCCCAGACACAAAAGTCCCTGAGACTCTTATCTCCAATGAAGCACCAGAAAACCAGAAGTGGTACTGTGGCTTAAAGTAGGAGAGAGCTAGCCTTGAGTGAAAGAGCACAGAAACAGTGGCCAGGCCCTGAGTTCAAGCCCCACAACCAACAACAAAAAGCCCAATGCCATCCTCCCAGCCAGTTTTCCTATTTGGAAGATGTTCTCTAGCCTCTCCTCCATAGAGACACCCAAATATCGACAAATGTGCCAAATGTGTACCTCAAACAAGGCCCTATAAGCAGGCCATTGCCTTTTGGCTCAGGAACACCCAGCAGCTTAGCCATTGCATCCCTTTTCTGTCTAAGGTGGGGACTCCAGAGGGAAATGAGATCGTCTTAGCCCTTAGTGGAAGCGCTGGTCCTGTTCTTCATAAGAAGATACACACTGACTAGCCACATGACTACTACTGTATTTAGGAGGCCTGTGGAAAAAGACTTCATTTGGGGAACTTGCAACAAAGAGATGATAATGGAATGATGGGAATGGATTGTGCAACCAAGAGATAAAGTAAAAGGGAAAGCTGACAGGAAGACCTATATGCCAGCCTTGAGGACCTGGGAGCCAAAGGTGAAAGCCAATAAATAGTCTAAGAAAAAGCTGTACAGTCAATGCTGCAGGAGGCAAATCATGAGCCTACACTATGAGTGTGTGTGTGTGTGTGTGTGTGTGTGTGTGTGTGTGTGTGTGTTTGAACCCACAGCCTCAGACTCTGGCTTCGCTTTTTACTCAAGACTGATGTTCTACCAATTGAGCCACAGCTCCACTTCCAGCTTTTTTTTTTTTTTTTTTTGGCCAGTCCTGGGCCTTGGACTCAGGGCCTGAGCACTGTCCCTGGCTTCTTCCCGCTCAAGGCTAGCAATCTGCCACTTGAGCCACAGCGCCGCTTCTGGCCGTTTTCTGTATATGTGGTGCTGGGGAATCGAACCTAGGGCCTCGTGTATCCGAGGCAGGCACTCTTGCCACTAGGCTATATCCCCAGCCCACTTCCAGCTTTTTTGGTGGTTGTGATAAGAGACTCATTGGCTTTCTTTCCATGGCTACCTTTTAATCACAAGCCCCAGATCTCAGCCTCCAGAGTAGCAAGAATTATCGGTGTGAGCCACCAGCACCCGGCTTCTATGGGGTCTTGAAACATCAAAAGCAAATAGCTAGCAGGGTATATAGTCTACCATGATCAAGGCTACTGGAAAATCTAATCAAATGACCAAGAAACACCTGCTGACTTAGAATGTGAAGATCATGGTGAACTCAAATAGCAGTGAGGGCAGAGGTAGATAGAGGAGCAAATGGACTGCATAGCACAGGAAAGATGTTTAAGAAATCTGGCAGGGAAGATCATTGATGGGCCAAGGGATGCAGAGATATACTAGGTACCCAGGGGATTTTACTGTAAGCTAAAAGACTGAACATAATTATTCATGAGGAGGATCTAGTAGAGAAGGAGTATTCACCAATCCAGGAAAGAAGGTATAGTCGTCCACCTTCCCATGATGCACTGGCCTCCCATAATGCACTGGTCTCAAGGCCTCTGCAGGAGAACTCCACCAAACACACAGTGTATTCTTTATCTGAAAGGTGCTTTCCCTTTCACAGCAATAACTCTTCCTAGGATCAAAGGGTGACGCTGGGAAGCTCTCCTTCCCTCGCTTGTATTCCTATAGCTCAGCACAAACACCTTACCACAGGGTCTCAAGCTAGCTGGCTTCCTCATTATCTCTCCCACTCTATCGGAAGCTCTTCAGAAGCAAGAAACTCACATCAAATCCTTTGTCTACCCACAGTATGTATGGTATGGCCCAGAGTAGATGCTCAAGAAAATGTTGTGGGACAAAAAGAACCACTGAATGGTGTGTCTAATGAATTAATCAGAATGAGGAGATCCACCTGCTCACCCATGAGGATAGCCTGGGTGGATGAGGGGGTGTTCCCTGTCAGCTGGGAAGCAGGGCCCTCAAAGCACTTGGATCCTGCAAACCTCTGATGAGGGTAGGGGGTCTGAGGCAGGGTGGGACGGACTCCTCACTGGGAGTGCATTCTTCTCTTCCATTGTTCCTGCGGGCTGCACAGGGAACAGTCAACCTCCACTGTTTTTCTCCTCCCCTCCCTCAGCGGGGAGGGAACAGATGGGTGTAATTTATGCCCACACCCTTCCCTTGCAACCCTGGCACACAGGAGAGGGGACCCAGGGGCAGAGACCCACCCAGGCTCCACAGACCTCTCTCAGCATCTAGTCAAGACAGCCATAGAGCCAGCAGGGGTGACAGGGTTGGGCTGGGAGCAGAAGAGGACACGCTGGAGGGGAACAAGTGGGGAGAAAGAAGGGAAGTGCCACCTGGGAGTGTCATGGCCTTCCAGTCCAGGTGTCAGCAGGGTGCATGCATTATTATCTCAGCATAATTCTTCAGGCACCCACTTCAAAGACTCAGACTCTGAGCCTCAGAGAGGTAGAAGAACTGCTCTGAGATCATCTAGTTGGTCAATGGCCCCAGGGCCAGGGTTCTAATCCAGGCCGAGCTGACTCTAAAACTGTCTTCTCCACCAGACTCAACTATGGGAAGAAATCACATCTTCAGCCTCCCTCTCATGGGTCATCTAGGGTGATGGGTGGAAGGACCTAGGAGGCCCAACCTTCTCTACTAAGGCTAGACACGAACACTGAGGCTTCATGAAAAGAAGGGATGTGGAAGCACACTGGAAGTGGGCATTCTCAGCACTGCCCTTCTTTGAAGTTGTCCTTCTGCAGGTGTCTATCTTCATTCCCCAAGACTAGAAGAAGAGCTCAGGGTGGTGACCTGAGGACTGCTAGGAACAGTGGCACAGGGTTCACACATTTGGGTTCCGATGAACCTAGGTCTCCAACTCTAGAATATCAATGTGCAAGCTGTGTGTTTTGGGGCATGTCACCTTCCCTCCCTGAGCCTTAGTTTCTTTCTTTTTCTTTTTTTTTTTGCCAGCCCTGGGGCTTGGACTCAGGGCCTGAGCACTGTCCCTGGCTTCTTTTTGCTCAAGGCTAGCACTCTACCACTTGAGCCACAGCGCCACTTCTGGCCGTTTTCTATATATGTGGTGCTGGGGAATCGAACCCAGGGCTTCATGTATACGAGGCAAGCACTCTTGCCACTAGGCCATATTCCCAGCCTTAGTTTCTTTAGCTATGAAATAAGATATGGTAAGTGAACCCAGCCTAAGTTGAGTCCTTTGGTGGTGCTTTATTTTGTGCTCTTTCTACTTTATGAAATCAAATGTTTCTCATCAAAATGGTTACACTGTACCTAACAGTGTAGATTTCCAGCTCCTTGGGTTTTATTTGTTTGTGAGGTAGGGTCTTAGGCTATAGCCCAGAGTAGCCTCAAACTTGGGATCCTCCTAAACTCATCATCCTGAGTGCTGGGACTATAGGAGTGAGACATCACACCCAGCCCCTTTCAGCTTCTTTGACGAATTAGGTCTGCAACTTAGTCCTGCATTGGCTTATAGCTACAATGGAGAGAAAACATTCACACTTCAGCTTCTTACTGTCCCTCCAATGCCTCCCTGACTGGTCTGCAACTTAGTCCTGCATTGGCTTATAGCTACAATGGAGAGAAAACATTCACACTTCAGCTTCTTACTGTCCCTCCAATGCCTCCCTGACTTCTTGATGTCACCTGGCTGTAGGATGTGACATTTTCTGCCCCTGCCTTAAAAACTACTTTGGCCATAGGCCCAACCAACAGTCTGAGGACTTTAAAAGCAATCATCATCCATCCATATTTCTCCAGAACCTAGCATGGGGCCTGGCACCATCTAGTAGGTCTCTCATTTGTCTACTGTGCACATTGAACCCCTTCTCTGTGCAAGCCATCTGAGAAGAAGCCAGCTGTGCTGACTTGCTCCCAGTGCATAATACCAGTTATAATACTTAGTATTTACCATGTATCCATAGCGAGGGAAACTGAGGCACAATGATGGTGAGAAACTTGCCCAAGATTCCAAGGTAAGAGCAGGGGAAGAGGTGACATTGTTCAAAAAGAAATGTACTCATTACCTGACTTATGTAACTGTGGCCCCTTTGTATATCATCTCTGTAATAAATATATATGCATAATTTAATTTTTTTGAAGATTGCAAGATAAGAAGAAACAGAAAACATTCAGGTGGCCAAGTTAGCTCCAGAACCAATCAATGCTTTCTGAACCAGGGCTGTGCAAAGTATAATATTGGGGTCAAGGCTTAAATGCTACCTGTTTTGTTTGTTTGTTTGCTTTGCCAGTCTTGGGGCTTGACCTCAGGGCCTGAGCACTGTCCCTGAGATTCTATTGCTCTAGGCTAGCACTCTATTACTTGAGCCACAGCACCCCTTCCAGCATTTTCTGTTTATGTGGTACTGAGGAATTGAACCCAGGGCTTCATGTGTGTTAGGTAAGCACTCTACCACTAAGCCACCCTCCCAGCCCCTACCCATTTTATAAAGTGTTGTGGGAACCTAGCCACAGAACTGTGGCCACAGTCATTCATGGACAGTGTCCTTGTCTGAATCTGCTTGCACATGACAGTGGCAGAGTAGAAAAGCTGCAACAGAAATTATATAGTTCCTCAAAGAATGCATTACTGTCCCTTCACAGAAACAGTCTGCCCACACCTGCTTTTAACCACAGTTCTAAGTATCCTACATTTCTAAGTTCATTGCTCGTATAAAATGTATATTGGGGGTAGGGTCACATAGATTTAAAACTTGCATCCAAACTCAGTGGCTTCTAAACAGAGGGCCTGGGGAGGCCTTTTAAAAGAGGAAATAAATGGGAGAGAGAGAGAGGGAAGGGGTGACATTGTCCAAAATGAAATATACTCTTTATCAGACTTTTGTAACTGTAACCCTTCTGTACATCATTTTTATAATAGCAAATACAATTTTTTTTTTAAGAATATAGACCGTCAACCTGAGATCTGAGCAAAAGAAGCCAGTCACTGCGACAAGGAAAGCCTTCCAGGCAGAGAATCAGCTACGGCCAATGGCCCTGGGAGGGTGCAGGGGTGAGGTGCAGGGTCCAAGAACAAATATAAAGCCAGCGTGTTGACAGGCTAGTGGGCAGAAGAAAAAGGTCTGGCGTAGAAAATGTCTTAAAAACGTGTGAATGAATGGATGAGCTAAGCGGGCCTGGAGGAGGTGAAGCCTCCTCCCTGAACCTGGCAGAGCCTCCTCTCTCTGGGCTGTGAAGTCCTTTTCCCCTGTGACCCACCCTTCTAGGACTGGCATGGGTCAGCAGTAGTAAAAGACATGACGGAAAAGTCCTGGGTAACACGCAGGACAGCTCTAGGACTTGACGGCTGGCCCTGACGTGTGAACCCAAGTGAGCTAATCATTCATGACCTTAGAGAGCTAGGAAACCCAGGAGCTAGCGCATCCTGGCTGTACCAGCAAAGCCTGGGGTTCCTTCCCAGACAGACTGACTCATAGTGCAGCTTCACATGTGCCCTCAGCCTGGGGCACCCCCACTCCACACAGCCTGAAGGGAAGGGGGCTGGGGAGGGAGGCTTAAGGGGCTGGGGTGCAGATTGCCACTGCAGATGGTAATGTCATATGCTAGAGACACAAAAATAGAAGTCCAAGGAACCTAAATAGAAAGTGAGTGAGTGTGTGTGTGTGCGCGCGCGTGCGTGTGTGCACACATGTGTGTATTGACATTGGGACACAGGCCAGGCCAGAATAGAGGTTCCTAGATAGCACTCAACTCCATCAAGCCAGGTGTCTGTCATGCAGCCAGCCCCTCTGGCTCTCTACCCTAAAAAGTAATGTTATTTTTTCCTGGGGCTTGAACTCAGGGCCTGAGCACTGTCCCTGGCTTCTTTTTGCTCAAGGCTAGCACTCTACCACTTGAGCCTCAGTGCCACTTCTGGCTTTTTCTGTTTTGGTGGTACTGAGGAATCAAACCCAGGCTTCGAGTGTATAAGGCAAGCACTCTACCACTAGACCATATTCCCAGCCCCTAAAGGTCAATGTTATTAAGTGGGTGTTCCCAGGCCTGGCTTGGAAGGAGATGAAGAATGAATAAATCAATGATGCTAAATGAAAGATCTGCAATCTGACAGGCCAGGGCTGGCTTCCTGGTGCCATCCCTTGTCAGCCGTGTCACCTTTGCAAAATCCCCTGTCAGCCTGGGTCTGTCTCCTCTGTTGTAAAGGAGGAACACTACCTACAGAATTTGTTTGGAGTAGCCTATAAACCTGGAACGATTATGTATAGCAGTTAACCAAGTGGCTCCCAAATATTTATCAGGCTGTTCTGTTCTTGGATTTCTAGAGTTGGGCAATGTACTGGACAGGTAAACTGGATACAACTCCAGAGAGCAAGGAGGGCCAGGTTTCTGAGGCTGTGTGCCTGGTTCATGGAGTAGGACCAGGTTCCTCAAGACACAGAGAAGAGTCTAGAGAATACCTAAGACAACAAATGTTCCTGTCATTTACTGTCATTAATTTATCCAGGAAGAATGCATGGAACATCTGTTCTGGGCTGGACCTGTAAGAATACAGGAAGTCGAGACTATTAATAGAAGAGATTCTGGCGAGTACTCAGAATGTCATGTTGAAGGATGGATGATGTATGGGATGCAGGCATACATGTGAATGGGAATTGTTGCATGGTTTTATTTTTATGACAGAAACATTGCTCACATGTATGTAGAGCTGGCTGTCCTTCCTGCTCAGGAGAAAAACCCACCTCAATCAAAAAGTACATCATGGGCTGGGAATGTGGCTTAGTGGTAGACTGCTTGCCTAGCATGCAGAAGCCCTGGGTTTGATTCCTCAGCACCACATAAACAGAAAAGGCCAGAAGTGATACTGTGGCTCAAGTGGTAGAGTGCTAGCCTTGAGCAAAAAGAAGCTCAGAGACAGTGCCCAGGCCCTGAGTTCAAGCCCCAGAACAGCCCTCCCCCCACCCTCCCAAAGGTGCATATCATAAGAATAAAAGAGGGACTATTTGGGAAGAGAAGGGGGACCAAGCAGCAAGAATAGAGAAGGAAATGGGCTCTTTCAGCCAAGGCACAGCACCAAGGCCTGTAGAACAGAGAGAAGGGGAAGGTCCCAACCCTGACACTGAGAAGCGGGCCTTCAATATTCACATAAAGCAATAAATGCAGTTCCTTCATTCACTCAGCAAACATTGGTTGAACACCTATTATGCACCAGGAAAAGGAGAGAATAGCTAACAAATAGATTAAAAAAAAATAGAATGAGGGGCTGGGAATATGGCCTAGTGGCAAGAGTGCTTGCCTCGTATACATGAAGACCTGGGTTCGATTCCCCAGCACCACATATATAAAAAATGGCCAGAAGTGGCACTGTGGCTCAAGTGGCAGAGTGCTAGCCTTGAGCAAAAAGAAGCCAGGGACAGTGCTCGGGCTCTGAGTCCAAGGCCCAGGACCAAGGCCCAGGACTGGCAAAAAAAAAGAATGAATTAGGAATTGAACTTGAATGTGACAATGGTACCTGAAAATAGAAACTCACATTCTCGATCCCCAAAAGACAAGGCACCCCCTCAAAAAAAAAAAAATCCTTTACGTAGAAATCCAAGTATTCAGCAAGGTACCAATGAGTCATGCTTGTAATTCTAGCTACTTGTGAGGATGAGGGCTGCAGTTTAAAGGCAGCCCTCAGGAAAATCTGTCAAGCTCTTATCTCCAATTTACTAGCAAAACACCAAAAGTGGAGGCATAATGCAAGTGGTAGAGTGCCATGTTTGGATGTAAAAGCCACGTAAGAATGAGAGGCACCGAGCTGGGTGCTGGTGGCTCATGCCTATAAATCTAGCTACTCAGGAGGCTAAGATGCAAGGATCACAGTCCAAAGCCAGCTCAGGCAGGAAAGTCCATGAGACTCTTATCTCTAATAAATTGCAAAATATCCTGCAAGTAGAGCTGTGGCTCAAGTGGTAGAGCACTAATCTTAAGCAAAAGAAACTCAGGGACAGTCTCAGGCCTTGAGCTCAAGCCCCAGTACCAACACAAAAAGGAAATATAATCCAATCTAATAATGAAAGGAGTCACAGGGCTTACAGGTAGACTTGAATCTTGAGAAGCTGACCACAAGCAGGCAGGGGTCAGTAATACTTGGAAAACACCCACGATTTCCTATGTAGTCGTCATGAGTGTGAGTCTGGGATGTGAGCCTTTTGCATCCCATAAGCCCTTGTCTACTTATCTTTAAGATGGCATTTGTGGGCTGGGAATCTCAGTGGTACAGCACTTGCCCAATAGATGAGAGGCCCTGACCCCAAGCCCAGCACTATAATTAAGAAAATATGGCCACGTGGCTACTGTATATGTTCTTGATACATTGTATATTGTCTATATATCTACCTGACCTAGAGAAGGGAAAGAAAAACAGGGCGTAAGATATCACAAGAAATGTACACACTGCCCTACTATGTAACTGTACCCTTTTTGCACAACACCTTGTCAAAAAATATTTGTGTTCAATTAATAAATAAATTAAATAAAAAAATAAAGTAAATTAATAATTAAAAAAAAGAAAAAGGAAATAAAGATAGCCACATGGTCATCAGGCACACCTGAGATGCAAGACCGACTCCATCACCTTACAACTATGGGAGCTGTGTGACCTTGGGAGACTGCTTAATGGCGTGCTGAATGTAACCAACTCATACTGGAGGTGAGAAAGGTTAACTTCTGTCTATGGAAAAGGAAGAATAAGGAGCAGGAGAGGAAAGGGGAGAGGAGATGTTGGCCTTTTTAGATTCCTGGTGAAGCACACATATCCTTTAAAGCCTTCCCCTGTCTGGCCTCAGACGATCCATGTCCCAAGCTCAAGGGTGCCTTCTCTGGACCCTGTCACTTTGCCTCTGTTCCAAAAAGCTGATGGGCACACAGAACTGGAGGGCTGCCCGCACCTCTGCCCAGGTGCCACAGTAGGCTGGTTTTATATGTGCAAGGCATCTCGTTGTTGATCATCTCAGGACACTCTGCAGTAAAGCGCTTTATTAGGGAAGTAAACGCGGGGGTAGGAGAGAACATAGCCTCTGCCAGGCTGGGACATTGGCTGAGCACAGGCCAAAAGAGGGCAAGAGCAATCAAGGGCTGAATTCCAGCCTCACTCACCCCACAACAGCCAATCCCATGGCACTACTGTATTCAGAAGTCTTGTGAAGTCTATTTTATGACTCTTTTTTGACAAGTAAAGCCTTTAAAACACGTTTCCTCATTATGTGAGGCTGAAGTTCAGCCTAAGCATTTGTCCACAGAAGAAACAGGGTGGGCCCAGTGGCCAGCAGACATTCACAAACTCCACTCACACCCGAGTGCCCCAAAGGGAGCTGCTGCTCCCTCTGGATGGCTCTGCTAAAGATAAGAATACAACACAACAAAGAAAAAGCTCACCATCCCAACACCTCTTAGCAGTCCCCACTTTCTACAGAAGTAATCTCACAAAATCACAACCAACTACCCTAGTTTTCCGAAAGAAAAACTCTTCTTATCCACTCCACTAGACATGGTTGAACCAGTATTCAAATTCCGGCTACCATATGGCAAAGCCTAACTCTCTATTTTACCAGCTATGGGCCAAAGATGATAACTGCTGGCAACTGAATCTACAGCTTTGTTGAGCTAAGCCCTCCGTCCTGGCCCAGCTTTTTAAGATGAGTTTTTGTGAGCCTTCATTACCATACTCTACCTTAGGCCTCCAAAGGTAAACAAGCCTCTGGAGCTATAGGGCCTTATCAAGGCCTTGTGTGTGGTTGGGGAAACTGAGGTAGAATAAAATTCATCATAGCAACAGAGAATATAAGGCTTTCCAAGGGAAAACTTTCCCCTCCTTGTAGTAGTTGGGTAATGGATTTGGGGTTTCTTTTTTGTTGTTGTTGTTTTATTTTGTCTGTCTGCTTGTTTGTTTGTTTGTTTTGGAGGGATCTATTGTGGGACTTAAACTCAGGACCTGGGCACTGTCCCCGAGTTCTTTTTGCTCAAGACTAACACTCTACCACTTTCAGCCACAACTCCATTTCTGGGTTTCTGGTGGTGAATTGAAGATAAGAGTCTCACAGACTTTCCTTCCCCGGGCTGACTTTGAACCATGATCCTCAGATTCTCAGCCTTCTGATTAGCTAGGGTTACAGGCGTGAGCCACCAGTACCTGGCATGAGCAGCACGTTTTAAAGCTTTGTCGGTGAAGTGTCTTTGCCAGATCAAGTGACACATGTCCCCTCAGTGAGACCTGAGTCCTTGTAGATTTCTAACGACCCACTAATCACTGGGAGAAAGCTGAACCCTGAGAAGCAAAAGGGACCAGGCAGATCAAGGAAAGACGGGCCTTCCCACAGCCTCGTGTAGAGAGTTCTTCAGGCTCACTAGTCCTTTGAGGATGGGATCCAGGCTGCGTCCACCAGAACCCACAGATCCTCTAACAACTGGGCTGTCCTCCCAGGCCAATCATCTCCTCCCCAACCTTATCATACATCCTCAGCCAGTTGCACAGCCCCTTGGGCCTGGCCAGACCTCACTTCGGTGAGGTTTTGCTGAATCCTCTGTCACTCCCTCCGCCAGTACAGAGTCCCTAGGTAAAGAAGTAGCTAGGCATTTGGTGGTTCCATTCCTACCTTTCAAATTAGGTTCATAATGTACCTTTTTCATCAAATTGAAAGGAGTTTTCCCAGGAAATAAAACAAATGGTACTGAATCGAGGCCTTGACAAATTACTGTCTGATTTATTTAATCACCATCCTCGCTCTTATCTAGCTTAGAAAGGACCCTAGAAGGAAAGGGCTAGCAGGAACTCTCACCACATGAGTCAAGCCTGCCTACCAGGAAGTACTCCTCTTCTTTCTTTTGGGGGTTCAGCTCCAGTTTCAGTGCTCTAAGGTCTTGTCTAGCATTTGCCCCTTTGGGAGCCCCCATGGGCAAGCCACTGGCCGCGCTACAGCAATGCTCTGTTTACACACTGCCTGCCCATGACAGTCAGGGAGGAACCATTTCTGAACTCAAATTCTTGGCTCCCTTGATAAGAAAACTGTGCCAACAGGAAAATTGTTTTCTTCACACATCTCTGGATAATCTCCCTATTGGCCAAGCAAAACTCCAGTGAGAAAGCTGGCAGATAACAGTCACAAGTAAAAGTCATAGTCTGTTGTTCATGGAAGTAAGAAAGAAGGAAGGATTTTCTATCACACTTGCACATTGATTTCATTCGCAGATCCACCACCTCATACATTGCCAGAAATACGAAAGGCCTCTATCCCAGTCCCCACTGGAGGCTTGAATCACCATTCCAAGAACACAACTCCAGGGATAGGATGCTCCCTACCTGCCAAAATAGCCTATTCCTGCCAGGAACGGGGGGCTCACACCTGTAATCCTAGCTACTCAGGAGATTGAGGTCTGAGGATTGTGATTCAACACCAGCCCAGGCAGGAAGGCCCATGAGCTTCTTATTTCCAATTAACTACCAAAACTCTAGAAAATGAAACTGTAGCTCAAGTGGTGGAATGCTAGCCTTGAGCCAAAAGCTCAGGGACAGCACCCAGGCTCTGAGTTCCAGGTCCAGGGGACACACACACACACACACACACACACACACACACACACACATATCTATTCCTTACTTGATCTCTGACTATGGTAAGTTTCCCATTTGGTTGATTACAGTTTCTTCCAGCAGCTACACTCATACCCCAGAGACCCATAGGGTCCATTAACTTACTCTCCCCAGGGTGGAAATATGGGGCAAGGATCTTATACTCTCCTGCCCTTCCTTCCTCTAGGGAATACCTACCTTTCAGGACCTTTGCCAACATACTCATCTGCTTCTTTTTCAACAGCTTCCCAACAGTTTCACTTACCATACAGGACTAGTGCAATGGACAGAACATCTAGCTGGCTTCAAGTAGGTGGTTGAGAAGTAGACTCCTAAAACCAAAGAGCATGGAAGCAGAGGTGTGGCTCACATGGTAGAGCACCAGCCTTGACACAAAAAGCCAAGCAAGAGCACAAAGCCCTGAGTTCAAGCTTGAATGCTTGAGCACTCTACCATTACTCTCTCTCTCCTTCTCTCTCTCTCTCTCTCTCTCTCTCTCACACACACACACACACACACATCAACCCAGGTCTTAGATATGAAATAATTTACCCAAGTGCTCTGATTCCCAGTAGAACCAAGCTACATTTATTCACAACAATCAATAATGTTATCATTGTTGTTGTCCATTTTTTCCCCACTGGCAACCATATCAGAGGATGAACTCATATTAGACTTTGGTCTTTAGAATGTTGATAAATAATGTTAATAGTAGTCTTGGAATTCCTCTGAAAAACAAGTCCCTGAAAACTAAATAAACAAGAAACAAATACATAAAGGAAATTCTTAGAAACAGTAAGTAGTGGTTGCCAGAGGCTGGAGGAGAAGAGAATGAAGAATGACTCCTAGAAGGTAGGAGGTTTCTTTGAAGGATCATGCAATGTTCAGAAATCTGATCATGATGATAGTTGCACAGGTCACTGAATGAACCACAACTCAGTGAATAGGCAAAGAAAAAAACTAAACTCGTGAGAGGATGAGTTGTAAGAATATGTGAATTATATATCTATAAAGCTCTCATTTCTCTTCTTTTGGGGAAGATTAGGGCTTAAATTCAGGTCTGCATGCCTGTCAGGAAGGTGCTCTACCTTTTTTTTTTTCTTATTTATTGTCAAAGTGAAGTACAGAGAGGTTACAGTCTCATATGTTAGGCCTTGGGTACATTTTTCTTTTTTTTTTTTTCTTTTTTTTTTTTTTTTTTGGCCAGTCCTGGGGCTTTTTCCCTCAAAGCTAGCACTCTGCCACTTGAGCCACAGCGCCACTTCTGGCCATTTTCTGTATATGTGGTGCTGGGGAATTGAACCCAGGGCCTCATGTATGTGAGGCAAGCACTCTTGCCACTAGGCCATATCCCCAGCCCCTTGGGTACATTTCTTATACTGTTTGTTGCCTCCTGCCTCATTCCCCCCGGTGCTCTACCTTTTAAGCCATGTCTCCTGCAATAACGCTGTAATTTCAAATTAAAATAAAATGGGAATGAAGTCAGCTTCCTCTCTCTTCAGTCCAACAGGCTTCCATAGTGCTCTTGCTCAATAGTCTCAAAAGGCTCCTCAGAACCGTAGGATTGATAGTTCTAGTTAGAACAAACCATGAAAATTCTTTGGGGGGATGGTTTTAAACTTCTTATACCAATAACTTTATTATTTAGCATTCAAAAACTTAGGCCCCATCACAGCTTGTTTTTAATCTAGAACATGAACTCCCAAGCTATGAGTTACAGGTACTAAGTGTCAAGCACCTTGAGTAATAAACTTCCCGATGTTTCCCAGAAATCTTTACGGCAGTGGTTCTCAAGCTTGAGCATTCATCAGCACCCCCTGGAAGGCTTGTGAAAACAGAGTGCCGGTTCCACTCTCTGAGTTTCTGATTCAGTGAGGCCAGTTGCTGGATGATGCTTTGGTGCTAGGCTGGCAAGAACATGGTACACTCTGCTACCAGGAATTCCGCTTGTCTGACAATTGGGGAAAGTGATGTATTAAAGGCTCAATGGACTGCCTACAGTCAATGACCTGATAGCACGCCTCAGATCTCGCTTGCTGCTCTCCAGAATAGAGGATGAAAACATTTACAATCCTCTTCCAACACGTATTATAATCAGTTAATGGCTAGGCAGCATGGTTCCCACCACAATTCTCTTCCTCTGCCTCAAATGCAGACAAAATATTAGGAGATATGGTCTCTTTTTCCATGAGAGTAACATGACCAACATGTCCAGCCAAAGACAATTACTCTGGTCCTTGATGGTTGGTAATTGGCCTAAGGATCTCAATGCTACTAAAGTCATACATGAAACATACATCCCTAATTGGTTTATGCAACTGTTAGCCAATCATTCTTCTATTTGTAGTGGATATATTATCCCTAATAATACATGGGAAATGCTGAACACTGGAGCCAGGATTTATACTTACATCTATCTAACCTCAGAGTTAACTGTCTCCAGAAATGGAAATTTGTTTGTTTTGGTCAGTTGTGGAGATTGAACATGGGGCCTGTGCACTGTGTCTGAGGGCTATACCACTCTAGCCACAGCACCCAGTTTTCTTGAGATAATTGGAGATAAGGGTCTCATGGACTTTCCTGCCTGGGCTGGCTTTGAACTGCAATCCTCACATCTCAGTCTCCTGAGTAGCTAGAACTACAAGCATGAGCCACCAGCGCCTGGCTAGGTCCCTTCCTCCCTCATCCTCCCTCTCCTTCATCCCCCTCCCCCTCCCTCTCCCTCCTCCTTCCCCCTCTCTCTCCCCCCTTCTCTCCCCTCTCTCTGTCTCTCTCTCTCTCTCTGTCTCTCTCTCTCTCTCTCTCTCTCTCTGTGTCCAAAGCTAGGACTCAAACTTGGTACCTGACGTGTTCACTCATTAACTCATACTCTCCAACAAGCCACACCTCCAACCCCCAGAAATGGAATTTTGGACTGTGAAGTTCTCAGTACTCCCCAAGAAATCTCTTTAACTTCCTTTTAATCATGTCCCCCAAAGGGAAGTGGCTTGAGTAATTCACCCCAATCCCAAGCAGAGGAATTGGATGTGGTTTGAACCCAACCAGTGTCCTATGACTGACCTAGAGCAAAAATAAAAAATGTGGCAAGCACTCACTACTCAAGGTGTGGTGTACCCAGGAGCAGCCGCAGTAGAATCACCCAGAGGCTGGTTAAAGAGGCAGAACTTCCAGCCCTGCCCAGGCCTACCGAATCCAATTCCACTGGTTCACAAGGTCCCCGGTGCCTTTACGTGCTCATCCAAATTTGAGAAATAGTGTTCTAGTTCATGGTTCCTAGGACTGGTTGAGCCTTAGGATCATCTGGAAATCTAAACTCCAAAGCAGAGTCTGCCTCACTCCAGACTTACAGAAAGAAAAGTTTGCTTGGAGAGAAACCAGGAACCACATCATTTTATTTTTACATAATTTTTACATTTTTTTCCTAAGGGGCCCTTCTAAGAAACTAGTTAAAGCTTATGATGCTTCTCCTAAACATTACATTGTATACATATGTACAATATTTCATACCCAGATTTACAGGTCACTGATATCTACCCACAACCTTCTTAGAATCTGTGAACTCTAGGAAAGGAGCCATCTTACATATCTGGGCAGTGACAGCAATGCACTCAGGATGCTAATGAGAAGAGGCAATCCAGCTCCTGTCAGCTGGGTAAACCCAGTTTAGTTCTTACCTGAAGATAGTTTATGTAACTAACCAGAGTCCAAGGTCATAACGCAATCAGCAGCTCCGGCAGCAAGAGCAGTTTCATGCTCCCTTGCCTTTCCTATCACTCCATATTACAGCACTATTCATTTCATTTTCAGCAAATTAACCTAATTCACATGGAGGATCACACTTCCTGCTCAACCACATCCCATGAAGATACCGCAGAGGCAGGTGCCTCATTCAATTAGGAAGAGATTTTGAAAACTACATACAGTACATAGTCTTCAAAACAAAGTATTTAACAAGCAAGGGCAGAGTTATCACCACTTCCCCAACCTAATCTCCCTCTATCTACTTATCTCTATCACCATATTTATTTCAGTATTACATCATTGATTACTTGGTTGTTTTTTGTTTTTTTGATAGAGGCAAATGACAGGATTTTTATCACTGTAGAGATAAAGCTAGTCCCATCACTGGAACTGCTACAAACTAGGCACTGAAAAGATGAGTGAGTGAATAATGGATAGATGGATGAATGGACTGATAGATCAAAATGAGGAATTATCTTCTTTACATGTAACCTAATGAAGAGAACAGAAAATTTAGAATTTAAAGAAAATGCAGGTCAAGTTTTACCATGCACTAAAAAAACTGTGAAGTCTCAATGAGTCAAGGCATTTAACCTAGTGACAAAATGTCCCTGTATAAAATGGGAGTACTAAGCACACAACCACTGCATTTCTGAGGTTACTGTGATAATTAAATTGGAGAACACATGTGTTAACACATTTGCATAGAAATCAACTATCAGACTTGGACTATGGAAAGAGCTGAGCTTCAAGCTGGGCTTCCCATGGTCAGCTATGATACCTTAGCAAGTTTCATAAACTCCTCTCCTGTGCTTCCTCATTTGAGTAATGGTTACAGCAGCTACCACCCCGCACCCCGCACCCCTGCACACACACCAAAGGGGCTCTGAACAGTCACTAAGATAATGAGCCTCCTGTTACTGGCTGGTGCATGTAAGTTTGCGGAACTGCCAACAAGAGGTGATTGGGAAAGAAAAACGACCACCTCAATCAATCTGATCACACATGGAAGAAAAGTATGCTCCCACAGCCAGATCCCTCCATAGCAGTCAGGGTGACTGAGGGTCTGATGAGAGAACTCTCGCCATCATGTGGGCCTCACAATCTACCAGATACAAAGCTTCCCGAGCCAAGTTTCACAATTTTCTACCACATGAGCAAATTTCATCTGCTTTGATGAAGCAATAACTGTGAGCATTTCTTTATATATTTCCCTTTTCCTCCCACCCTCCTCACTCATCTGCATTCCTTCACCATGCCCTCTGCTCTGGTCGTTCTCCCTTCTAGCTTCTGAGGCAGCAAAGTTATACTGAGCTTTGCAGTTGAAGTACTGTGTTAGAGGTCCCAGCGTCTACTTCCTGGCTGTAAGACCTGGGCAATTCAGTTCATATCCCTGGGCCTCAGTGCCTTCTGCATCCTAGATTATTCACTCCAGCCTGGAGCTGGGGAGCTACTGGCAAGAGTCAGTGAGATAACACAGATTAATAGGGTAGGTGCTGGTAATCCTCAGGTTTCTCTTGCTCTGTAAAGGTAAAGGGTGGGGAGGGGGGCGGGGAATGTCCAATGAGAAACTCAAATGGATCTGATTCATGTGTTCAGAAATTAGGGGAAGTAAGAAACTCCCACATGTATAACTAGTCTTGGATTGAAGTCAGGGAAAGTCCTTTACTACAGATGCCTATAGAAACATCCTGGTATTTTTATGAGGCTCTGGCGCCTTCCACAAAGACTATGAGATTGATTGGATTGGGAGGGCCAGTAAGATCTTCATGATGGCCCTATGTTTTCCATTCCTCTCTATGTGTTAGGAGGTAGCAGAATAGCAGTTGCATGGAAGACATCATCCTTTCCTTGGAGCCCTAGGCCATACCTAGGATTAGCTCTCAGAGCAGAAAAGCAGGGGGGAACAGCTAGGTTCTTATTTGGTCACTGAAGTTCAGCTCTGTGGGTCAGTGGGTCCAGTGCCCATTCTCAGGATGTGTGTCTGCCATGTTTCAGGGTGACAAGCACCACACTCATGCACTTTGAAGTCTTCTCCGGCCCTTCCATTTGTTCTCAGGACACAGAAAAGAACTGTCAAATGTCTCTAAGCAGCTCGCCAAGGGGTCACAGGTGATGCATGTAGCTCAATTCTCTACAGACAACATGCTGGGCTCTTCCACAGGCAGACAATACCATTTTCACCTCTCCCTCTAAGGGAGATCTTAGTATACCCATTTACAAACAGTGAAACTAAGGCCCAGGTAGATAAAGTTGAACTCAATTAGACAACTGCAAAACTGGATTTTTGATCTGTATCTGGATAGCTTCCTATCTCCTGGCCTTTCCACCCAAGGAGCTAGCAAGTACCCACTTCCCACCTCTTCCCCAGTTTCCAATGCCCTAGGCCTAGCTTCAAGGGCAAAGAAAAAAAGAATGAGGTTGCAGGCTACAAAAAACACTTGAAGGTTTTCTCCAGCACAATCATGAGCCAGGATATTGCCTTTGCCCATGGCAGAAGTTATTTGAATGCAAAACAGAGCAGATGAGCAGTGTCCACCAATGCTCACTATTCTCGTAAGTCCCAAAGTTTACTGACTGTCAGTGATAGGGCCTTGGGTGGAGAAATATTAAATAATAAAAAAAAAAAAGACTGATCAGGCAAATGTGGTTTGGGCCTGTAGACCAAAAATCCAATGTTAAATGAAGGGGGTTAGAGGAATAACTTATCAGGAGAATGATAGGAAGTCCATGGGTAAAACCAGAACTTCATTTTCTCACCAGGCAAAGCGCAATCCCCCCCTCCATTTCTCTGTAAATAAGGGGCTAGTACTATCAGAGAAATAATTTACAACACAGTACACTCCGCTGTAAATGGCTGCTGTATTTGCTGGCTATAAAAACATCTCTGAACACACTGACCTTCAGCAGGTGAGCCTCGGGTTTATAGCAGAGAAGAATTGTTTTACTGCTTCAGCACAGGCAACAAGTCTGCTAGACACCTGTTGGGAGGAAGAGGCGGGGGTAGATTGTGCCCTCTGGGATTTCAGGAATAGCTAGCCCCAGAAGGTGCTCCTGATGTGACTCAGCCAGAGAAAACAAGCCACCAAGTGTATGATCAATGCTCGGTCCATAATATACATCCAGATCCAGGGATGAACCAACTAAACAGCTCTAGGCTGAGGACTGAGGGTACTTCCAGAAGTGGAGAATCATATCAGAGGTCAACAGAATGAAGTTCAAAGCCATCCCAGGGAGAATGCCAAGGCCTGACCTAAGTAAGGTACTAAATAGGAGGGGAAGGAGTAAGAGAAAGACCAAAACTGGAAACCATTTAACCCAAAGTCCAATGTAGAACAAATCTTAAACAGAAGCCAGGCAAGCAAATGATCTGCCAAGTGTTCAGGAACCAGAATTGAGCATCTGCCATTCATGGCAGTCCCCAAGGGGTGCAGGTGAAGTGAGAAGACTGACATAAGTATGCTCCATAAGTATGCGCTTTCTCCTGCAGCCTTCAGTGTGCTCTGAGAAAGTATGGTTCCCACCGATAGCTCAGTAGGCAGACTTCAGAGAGGATGCCTTCCTAGAACACACTTCCTCAAAAGACAATCACCAAGGCATTCATGGGGACAAATGTGTCAGCTTCAGCAAGGCAATCTTCTTTGAGCCACCAGAGAAAGCCAACAAGCTGATATTTCACAAAACCTCTAGCCTGGGGCCAGTGATCAGGCCTTCACTCTTTGAAAAGAGACAGAGGCATACAACAAAACAAAAACAAAAAACAAAGATAACCCTACTAAAAAGCAGACTTGGAGAGTTGAGAGCCCTTGCAGGCAGTGATGAAATCAAGGACTACGTACAGTTTGTTCACATGAAGTGCCCTGGAAGAAGGCTTCACGCTCAGCAAGCGTCCTGGCCAAATGAGGAAGAGTCAAATGGGTTGGCCTGCAGTTGCCCAATACCCTAGGCCTCTGGGGAGGAATAAAGAGGAAGCGAGCCATTGTGTCCACACCAAATGCAAAACCTAGTGATTTCCATTCCTGGTGTTTTTAATTCTGGGCCTTTTGAAGGTCACTTTAATTTTTTAATTAGGGGGGAAAAAACACATTACAGTTAATGACCTGCCAGTTCTACATACACATGATTATTAAAAGGCAAAGCCCCACCACCTTTTTTGTAAGTAAACAAGCAGAATAGTCTCTGAGAAGACATGAAGTGGACAAGAACAAGCTTCCTTCACTCCTGTCCCATCTCTGTCTACTGCATACCACACACACACACACACACACACACACACACACACACACACAATCAGTGACTCCTCAGACTTCTTTACCACCATAACCCAGTACCTAACACTGGGGTTGGAAAAATTCACCTACTCAATGAATACTTAACAAATAAATTTGACTAATACATAAGAATACAGGGCTGAGAATGTAGCTCAGTGTTAGAGCATTTGCCTATCTTGTGCAATATATATATATATATACATACATGTATATATACATATATATCACTGCAAAAACAAACAGAACAAACACATTCAGGTATATATATATATATATATATATATATATATATATATATATATATATATTTGTACACATAGGAATATAAGTGGGAATTAGAAATGAGCCATTCAAGGAAGAGAAAGAAAAGAGTACAAAGCAGATGTAGCTTGGAATATGACACATAGAGACCTAACTTATCCATTGACAGTAACAAGGCTGACATTTGCATAACACCCTTCATATGACAGAGCCCAGCCATACTCCACCTTTTTTTTTAAATTCTCACCACTCCCTCTAACCCCCAGGGAAGCAAGGGGTCTTTGCACTGACGCTAAAGAAGAAAGTAGAAAACCAGCCCAATGGCACATGCCTGTAATCCTCGCTACTCAGGTGGCTGAGATCTGAAGATCGCAGTTCAAAGCCAACCCATGTAGGAAAGTCTGTGAGACTCTTATCACCACTAAAACTACCAAAAAAGCTGGAAGCAGAACTCTAGCTCAAGTGGTAGAGCACTAGCCTTGAGCACAAAAGTTCATGAAACACAGCCAGGCCCAGAATTCAAGCCCTAGTATAGGCAAATCAGAAGGAGAAGAAAAAGGAGGAGGAGGAGGAAGAGAAGGAGGAGGAAGAGCAGCTGCAGTACAAGCAAGGTCTACTGGCCTGCCCAAGTAGAAAGGAGCAGACTGAGGAAATTAAACTTGTAAGGCAAAGCTTGAGCTCTGGCAGAACCAGTGCCAAGTCTTTGGGACCCATAGACTATGTACCCTATTTAAACCAGTGACTCTCTCCAGAAAGACAGAAGACAACATTCTTCATGCATTCCTTTACTCAATGCATGTTGAATAAGTCCTGTTATGTTATAGACTGTTCACATTGCTAGAGAAACCACGGTGAACAGGATAAATTTAGTATATATTCTTCCCAGGTTTACAAACTGCTCAAAGAGGAAAAGACCCAATAGGTAAACAGAAATGAAAGAGATAATTACAGAGTGTAATCACTGATATGAAAGAGATAGGTAATGAAGTAGAAATTAATTGGTAAGCTGGGCACCTAGCTACTCAGGAGGCTTAGAGCTGAGAATCATAGTTCGAAGCTAGTCCAAGCAGAAGTCTCCATGAGACTTTTATCTCCAATTAACCGTTACTCAAAAACTGGAAATGGGGGCTGGGGATATAGCCTAGTGGCAAGAGTGCCTGCCTCGGATACACGAGGCCCTAGGTTCGATTCCCCAGCACCACATATACAGAAAACGGCCAGAGGCGGCGCTGTGGCTCAAGTGGCAGAGTGCTAGCCTTGAGCGGGAAGAAGCCAGGGACGGTGCTCGGGCCCTGAGTCCAAGGCCCAGGACTGGCCAAAAAAAAAAAAAAAACAAAAAACTGGAAATGGCAGCGCACACCATGGCTCAAATGGTGGAGCACTAGCCTTAAGCACAAAGAGGCTCGGGGACAATACCCAGGCCCTGAGTTCAAGCCCCACAACCAACAAAAAAAGAAAGAAATTAATGGTGAAGCCCACTTGGATCGGCAGGGCAGCCTCTGAGAAAGGGCCATTCAAATTAAGAGGTAAGAGTTAGGAATGAGCCAGTTATTCTGAGAGACAGGCAGAGAGAGAAAGAGAGAGCACACTCATGCCATGTGGGGTTTTCTTTGTTTGTTTGTTTTTGCCAGTCCTGGGCCTTGAACTCAGGGCCTGAGCATTGTCTCTGGCTTCTTTTTGCTCAAGGCTAGCACTCTGCCACTTGAGCCACAGCACCACTTCAGGCCGTTTTCTATATATGTAGTGCTGGGGAATCGAACCCAGGGTTTCATGTATACAAGGCAAGCACTCTTGCCACTAGGCCATATTCCCAGCCCCTCATGCCATGTGTTCTACCAATAGAAGGTCTGCAGTTCCAAGGTGAGAAATGGAGCTAGACAGGAATAGAGTGGTTGAGAAAAAACTTCTCTTCATAGATATAGGAGTTGAACGAGATGTACATGCAGATCATTTTGTTCTTGTCTGCCAGCAACCTCCTTATGGCAACAGACTACAGACTGTCATTATCCTTCAGATAATTACTTTCCCACTATTCTTATCCCATGACGGTTGAGTGCTACTGACCACTCCCCAGTATCTAAAAGGATACATAGCCAGATGCCAGTGTCTCACACTTGTAATCCTAGCTACTTAGGAGGCTAAGATCTGAGGGACTTGGTTCAAAGCCAGCCCAGGCAGAAAACTCTATCAGACTGTTATCTCCAGTTAACTAGCAAAGAGATGTGCCTTAAGCAGTAGAGCTCTAGTCTTGAGCAAAAAAGCTCAGGGAGGGCTGGGGATATAGCCTAGTGGCAAGAGTGCCTGCCTCGGATACACGAGGCCCTAGGTTCGATTCCCCAGCACCACATATACAGAAAACGGCCAGAAGCGGCGCTGTGGCTCAAGTGGCAGAGTGCTAGCCTTGAGCGGGAAGAAGCCAGGGACAGTGCTCAGGCCCTGAGTCCAAGGCCCAGGACTGGCAAAAAAAAAAAAAAAAAAAAAAAAAAAGCTCAGGGACAGTGCCCCAGAATCCACACCAAAATAAACAAATAGGCACATAATCTATATTTGCCTAATTGATTCCTACTTCTTTTCACTATCCCAAACAACTCATCCACTCTAGCTCACCACTTGCCCTGGCATCTATGAAACTCAACCCGGTCAATAAGTAAGACATCAGCCAGAACTATTAATAAACTAGTGAACTTGACAGCTCAAAGGGAGAATATGCTTCAGACAAAACCAGACCGAGTAAAACAAAGTGGAGAAAAGGATCCTGCAACTGCCATGTGAACACTTGGATCCAGTAGTACTGGTTACATGAGCCAGAAAATGACTTTTCTTTAGCAAGATGGAGATAGAACTTCTTGAACTAAGAATTTATGCTTCACACACACACACACACACACACACACACACACACACACACACACATTTATACTGGCTGCTAAGTCCCAAACTGAATGAAGAGGGTCAATAGTGAAAAAAGAAAAGAAACCAATCAGGCAATCAGGTAGCTTCCATAGTACTCAGGACAGAAGAATTTGTTTCACTGAACAGAATGCAGATTCTTGGAGTATGTGAGTCCACTAAAATGTATGGCCATCTGTGCACTGTCTGCTGCTGTATCTCCAGCTCACTTGATATGTAGCACGCCCACACTTTGCTCAGCTTGAATCACCCTGAACTACTGGCTCATTCTTATGACTGGCTGTTGTCTCCTAAGATCTTTTCTCTAAGTAGCTTCTGGGGATCTATCCAAATGGATCCCAACTTCTTTGTTGTTGTTGTTGTTGTTAGCTCTGGGGCTTGAACTTAGGGCCCAGGCACTGTCTCTGAGCTCTTTTTGCTCAAGGCTAGTGCTCTCCCACTTTGAGCCAAGGTGCCATTTCTGATTTTTGAGTGGTTAATTGGACATAAGAGTCTTGAGAGGACTTTTCTGCCAGGGCTGACTTCAGACTGCCATCCTTAGATCTCAGCCTCCTGAGTAGCTCAGATCACAGGCGTGAGCCACCAGCTCCTTCCTGCCTTCCCAACTTCCCAACTTAGATTCTACCCCATCATTTAGTGTATTTGCCTAGCACTATCACAGTGCACAATTGTTTACTTATTCATTTATGGGGGTCTCCCAAAAGAATGTTATGTTTGAAGAGGCCAAAAGTGATGTCTATTCCCTTCACAATTGAGCCTCCAGATCCTGAACACAGCCTGCAACTCAAGAAATCCACGTTTGTTGGTCTGCTTTGGACCCAGAATAGCCCCTCTCCTGCCAAATATTCCAAAAAGACCATGTATAAGAAGTTTCAAAAATATTATGATACATGACTGTAATTAACTGCATATATAATCAGAATCGTGTTTTCAATGTGATCACTATGGTTATTCCAATATGATTATACAACATATACATGAATCAAAACATCACATGGAGCCAGGCACGGTAGTTCACACCTGTAATTCCAACACTCAGAAGGCTAAGGCAGGAGTATTTTGAATTTGGGACCAGTCAGAAATATGTAGCTAGTTCTAGGCCAGCTTGAGTTAGCAAGATCATGTCTCAAAAAAGAAAAAAAAAAAAAGGCTGGGAATGTAGCTTAGTAGTAGAGTGCTTACCTAGAATGCATGAAGCCTTGGGTTTGATTCCTCAGTACCACATACACAGAAAAATCCGGAAGTGGCACTGTGGCTCAAGTGGTAGAGGGTTAGCCTTGAGCAAAAGAAGCTCATGGACAAAGTCCAGGCCCTGAGTTCAAGTGCCAGGACTGGCAAAAAAAAAAAAAAGGAAAACTCGATTTGTATGATTTTGATGTAGCAGTTAAAAGTAAAATAATAATAATGTAGACAAATAGTGAGTGCAAGATAAATGTCTAAAAAACATTAAATAATCACATTTATTGAGTAAATAATGACATATAAGTCCAGTGCTGGTGGTTCACACCTATAATCCTAGCTACTCAAGAAGTTGAGATATAAGGACCAGAGTTCTGCCTGGGCAGAAAAGTCTTCGATTCTATTTCCAACTCACCAACAAAATGCTAGACTAGAAGTATGACTACAGTGTTAAGAGTGCCAGTTGTAAGTAGAAAAAAACAAACCATGAGACTCTGAGTTAAAGTTCTAATACTGGCACAAGAAAAAGAAAATCCACAAGATAACTATAATAACTTGAGAAAATTATCATTATAAAGTTTCAGGAAAATGTCTCCAAAATAATGTCAAGTGATAAAAGAAGAACAAAATATTAGATGGATTGTACCAATGTTTAAAAATGACTGTATACCTGCAATCAAAATCTAAAGCCATATGCGTAACTACAGGAAGGGAGGTGCAAAAATAAACAGGTGATATGGAAAGGGGATAAATCCAGAGCATATTGTATAGTGCCTTCTATTTCCTGTAAGTTCATTTAGCAATGAGAAAACAACATAGAGTTGTCCAAAATGCTGATTCAGAGTAGAATGCTATGGAATGCTTGGGCCGTAGGAGTCATGCCAACTTCTCCAAGCTCTTGTAAATCTAAGCCGAATCCTGGATTTAGAAATGCCTGGCTCAGGGCTGGGGATATGGCCTAGTAGCAAGTGAGCTTCTCTCGCATACATGAAGCTCTGGGTTCAATTACCCAGCACCACATATACAGAAAACGGCCAGAAATGGCACTGTGGCTCAAGTGGCAGAGTGCTAGACTTGAGAAAAAAAAAAAAAAAAGACAGGGACAGTGTTCAGGCCCTGAGTCCAAGCCCCAGGACTCGCAAAAAAAAAGAAAAGAAAAGAAAAATAAATGCCTGGCTCAGGTGTGGCATAAATGTTTGACCCTTGCAATTTTTTTTTTGCATTCCCGACCTGGGATTTGAATTTAGGGCCTAAGTGATATCCTAGAGCTTTATCTCTCAACGCTAGTGCTCTATCACCTGGGCCACAGAGCCACTTTCAGTTTTTTCTGAGTAGTTTACTGGAGATAGGCGACTTACAGACTTGCCTGCTAGGGCTGTCTTTGAACCACAATCCTAAGATCTCAGCCTCCTGAGTAGCTAGAATTACAGGTGTGAGCCACCAGTACCCAGCAACCCATACAATTAATAATGATGACAGCTACAATCAAAGTATGAGAGTTTGATAAGCATTATAGGTCAAGGATAAGGAAATGAATACCCCTATTAACTATATAACCTTGCAAGAGATACTTAGCCTTCCAGACTTCGTTTTTCCACAATGACTATAGTAAGGACTTAACAAAGTTCTTAGGAATCTGCTTTGACTTAAGTAAGCACTCACAAGATATCATCATGTCATCCACACCATCATTAAACAGGAAGAATTGAGAGGAACAAAAACTTCAATCAAGCCTCCCATTATTCTGTCTCTTGATCCACTTGGTGCTGACTGGTCCTTTCTTCTTAACTGAGTGCTAGCAAAAGTGTTTCAATGGGCAAAGGAGGAAAACATGAATCACTAGGCCCTTCAGAGGGGATTATTATTATTATATTATTATTATTATTTCTATATAACTTCAAAAGAGCACTTAGAGTTGCAAAATTGTTTGCAACCACTTAGTGGCTACCCAGGGGGTGCTGTGTCGAGGAGCTAAGTCCTCTTTCTTGTCTTCTGAAGACCTGCTGTGTGCTCGGAGCTCCTGACTGATGACAGTTCAGAAATCACCTGTGCCCACACAGCATTGTCTCTCAAGCGAGAGAAGAGGTGATAACAATAGAGTGAGAGGACTTTGTGCAAAAGACATCATCAGGCCTCAAACGAAGAAGCAGACAGCTATCCAGTCCATTCCCAGGTCCCCTTCATATTGACAATCTCTTTTTACTTCCTCCTCCAAACCCTGTAACACAAGCCCTAGAAATTCTCTCTCCTAGGTAAGGAACCAGGAATGTAGTCAGACTATGTCTAACCTCTAGCTCTACCCTTTTTGAGTTGTGTGATCTTGGGCAAGTCACTTAAACTCTTTCAGACTAGTTTCTTGTCAACTTATTGTCAGGGTTAAATGAGATATTGGCATGGTTGAACCACAGGCCTAGAGCACAGTATGCATTTTTTTAAATTATTACCTGTAAGTAGTGTACAAAGGAGTTTCAATTGAACCTGACAGTACATTGCACCTTGACACAGTATACATTTTAAAGGGGCAGCAAGCTGGGCACTGAGGCCTCACTCCTGTAATCTTAGCTGCTCAGGAGGCTGAGATCTGAGGACCACAGCTTGAAACCAGCCAAGGCAAAGTCTATGAGACTCCAACTAACCAGTAAAATGCCACAAGTGGAGCTATGATCAACTGTTAGAGCTGTGAGCAAAAAAAGCTAAGGGACAGTGCCCAGACCCTGAGTTCAAGCCTCAGTACTGGCAATAAATAAACCAACAGGCAGCAATTAGTATCACTACAGGACTACAGAGAATACTAGAAGTCAGTTAGGAAGTTATGGTACATGTACTTGGGAGACTGAGGCAGGAGAATAGAGAGGTCAAAGCAATCCTGAGCTACATAGTAGCTTCCAGGCCTTTAGTGAGACCTGCTCTCTCTCCAAAAAAAAAAAAAAAAAAAAAAAAGAGCTGGGGCAGGAGAAGGAACCAGGAGGGGCCAGGGGCAAGAGCAGGGGTAGAGACAGAGGAAGGCAATGGTGAAGGGGAAGAAAAATGGAAATAGAAGCACTAGAATGCAAGCAATGAAGCCGGGCACTGATGGCTCACCTCTGTAATCCTAGCTACTTGGGAGGCTGAGATATGAGGACTGCAGTTCAAAGACAGCCCCGGCAGGAGAGGCCATGACATGCTTATCTCCAATTAAATACCAGAAAACCAGTAGTAATACTGTGGCTTAAAAGGGCAGAACATTAGCCTTGAGCAAAAAAGAGCTCAGGGATAGCACCCGGGCCTGGAATTCAAGTCCATGACCTACAAAACAAAAACAAAATGCAAACAACAGAAGGGAGAAAATTTGACTATATTCATCCCAGCATAAAACTCTCCAATCCACTGGACTTGTAGCTCATGCTTAGCATGTACAAAGCCTTCCGTCAACTCTCCAGCACCTCCACTGCCCTCCCCCCAAAAGTGCTCTCCAATTAATACCTTTCATTTTTATCCATAGGATGAAGTCCCAACCATAGACACTTCCACTCAAGACCATCATATAATGCCTGAGCTTATCCCAACCACCCTACTTGTTCTCTCAAAGCTTGTACATTGTTAAAATGGAATGTTTGTGTTTATATTTTCAGATCCCAAGTTGCTAATGTTGGGAGATTGGGCCTATGGCAGATAATTAGTGCTCTTATAAATGAGATCCTGAAGCTGAACAAGGTGGCACAAGCCTGTAACCCCAGCCCCACGCAGGCTGGACTGTGTGTGAAACTTTGTCCCTAAATGACAAACTAACACAATCCTTGGTGGAATTGTTTACCCCTTTTACCATGTGGACTCATCCCAAGAGGACACCATCAAGAATAAACCACCAGCTCCTAGCTCCTAGCTAGGAGATCTGAGGATCATGGTTCAATGCCAACCTGGGCAGAAAAGTTGGTGAGACTTTGAACTCCAATTAACCACCAGAAAACCAGAAGTAGAGCTGTGGCTCAATGGGGTAGAACATTAGCCTTGAGCAAAAGGGCTCAGAGGCAACATCCAGACCCTGAGTTCAAGCCCCATGACCAACCAAAAGAAAAGGCAAAAAGCATCAAAGAGGCTGGTGCTCTAATCTAGAATTCCCAGATCTCAGCGCCTTGAGAAATAGCAACTGTCACCACAGCCTACACCAAGACAGAAACTGTCCCTCCCCCCTTCCCCCCATGTCTCACTTACGTGAATCACCGTGGCCTCTCATGGCTACACTAGAAGCCCCATCTCTGAGACGCCCCAGCCCCCCCGTCAAATTTACCAGGAACCACACTGCAGTCACACTTAAGAGACTGAGTTCTCAGGCTATATCCATGCATCCATCCTCACTCCACAGGAAGTAATGTCTGATGCATGTGCTATGCTCCTTGCACTTCTCACTGAACCGGGCTCAATGAATGGAAAAAGCAATAAACTATTCATTGTGTGGTAGGAACCATCTTGGAAACATGTATAAAGAAATGAGCGGGCAATTGTGAGGCCCAGCCGATGGCCTCATGCTTACCAATGGCTCTGATTCCTTACCACCAGCCCCAGCTGTGCATTGCAGAGCCTCCTGCCCCGCTCCCCAGGGGCACCCCTGTGTGAGAGCACTGTAGATCCCGCCTGCCTCACCTCAGTCTGGAGAAACCGAAATTGGACAGCAGGTCTACCTCTCTCCCCAAATCTCCATCCTTCATCCCCCAAGCCCCAAAGCTCTTCTCTCTCCCTCCTGGTTCAATCACTCTTTGAAATCTCAACATATTAGGAATGAGGGAAAAAGAGGCCTAACCAAGATGCTTCAAGGGGCAAGAACACAAATTCCAGACCAATTAAAATAAACACCCACAACCTAAGACTCACAGCTATCACCCACTAGCACTAGTTGAGTATACAAACACAGATTTATTCCCCCAAGTCACATTTTATCCCTGCCCCCCCTCATAGATCACAAGCTCTGAGCCCCCAGAGTCAAATTCTTCACTACTTGATAGGATAACTCCATCCACCTGTGAAGACATTGTGCTAGAGATTAGATTTACTTGTTCTCTTGTACAATGCTTTGGATAAGATAAGGACACAAGTACTTGCACAAAAGTATTGCAAATCACCACCATCATTATTAGGGTATATCTGAAAACTGAACAGAGGTCCATCTGGAAACCAATAAATTTCCTACTTGGCAAAGTAGGAAATTTATTGGCTCAAATATGTCCAATATTGAGATTTCAGGCACGTACAGAGTCCTTGTTACAGAGCCCAGACCAATCTAAAATGAAAAGCCTCCAGCCTCAGTCTCCCGCTTGCTAAGATCACAAGCGCACATCGCCATGCCCAGATCCTATTTTATCTTTTTTTTGAAATTTGTTGTAAAGGAGATGAGTTGGAGGGACGGTTACAATTACATAAATAAAGTAATGAGCACATTTCTTTTTAAACACTGTCACTCCTTCCCTCATTTTCTTCTGCTTACCGCCCCCCCCTCACTCCCCTCCTCTTTTTTGTAATTTCCATTTTAAATCTCTACATGTAGAGAATCTTATTGGCCATGTAATGCAGTTCTCTCAAGTTTCTAAGAAGACCCTAAGCTCAAAGTTCAGGTCTCTAAACTGTGAATGACATGTTTTGTTTTGTCTTGTTTTTGCCAGACCTGGGGCTAAAACTCTGGACCTGGGAGCTGGCCCTAAGCTTTCTTGCTCAGGGCTAGTGCTCTACCACTTGAGCCACAGCTCTACTTCCAGCTTTGTTGGTAGTTAATTGGAGGTAACGGTCTCACTGGCTTTCCAGCCTGAGCTGGCTTCAAACTACGACCCTCAGATCTCAGCTCTTGAGTGGCTAGTATTATAGATGTGAGCCACTGGTGCCCAGCTGTCTTCTTTTTAAGAGAGCATTTAAACAGTATAAGTGAGTCTGTTTCCTGATCTACAGGAAGAAAACTGAATCCCCAAACATTAATCAGCCTGCATTCCATTTTGTTCCATTTTGTTGCATTTTATTTGAGGCAATTAAAGCAGAATGCTAGCCTAATAATTAAGAGTTCCTTCTCACCAATTCCTGTCACACAAAAGCAACGGGTAAAGGGACTTCAGATTGATTTAATCACTCAATCAAAGTTCCAGGTTCTTTTCAAACTTCAATACATCAACTGTTACCAAGCTGACATCCTTCAAGGTCATAAGATGGTTGTCACAACTCCCGGCATCACATTTAGATAGGAAAATAGCCAGAGGCAAGGAAAGAGAGATAGGAAGAGAGACAAAGATAACAAACAAAAAACCTTCCAGTTTCTTCTTATAAAGAGTTGAGGGATGGAGGGATAAAGGGTGAACAAATGCAGCAGTGGTACTCACTAGACACCACACTGAAAATGAACTATACAACTTTTGGGTGGGAATAGGAGGGAAAGACTGAGAGAGAGAGCAGGAAGAGGTGACATGGTTCAAAAAGAAGTATACTCTTTATCTGACTTATACAACTGTAACCCCTCTGCATATCCTCTTTACAATAACAATAAAAAACAATACTTTTTAAAAATAGTTGAGGAGCCAGGTACCAGTGGTTCACACCTATAATCCTAGCTACTCAGGAAGCTGAGGTTTGAGAAGTTCGGTTCAAAGGCAATCTCAAGACGAACCCACAAAAAGGTGGAAGTGGAGCTATGGCTCTAGTGGTAGAGTGCCAGCCTTGAGCTCGGGGATGGTACCTGAATTCTATCTAGCCCAGTATCGATTTTAAAAAAAATTGAGAACTTCTTATCAGCTTCCCCCCTTTCACTGGGTGACACATTACAATAGTAGAAATGTGGTTGTCAGGACTGATTAATCAGGATTCACTCCTGAGCTGGAAGGTTACAGACAAAACTACAACAGTCAGCAGGGAAGAATGAAGTAAGTGGAGGCCAAGTAGATACCCTGCCCTGGGTACAAAAATAGCCCAGCCCCAACAGCAGAGACCTGTGAAGAACTTGTGGCTTTAGGGGGTCCAGAGGGCCCTACAGGAAGAGAATTCTTTGGTCAGAGAACTCTGTTGGTCACCCATGGTGTTGACAAACACCTCCTCTCTCAGCCTCAGCAGAGAGTTCGGGGATGAAAGGGATAGCTGACATGAAGATGCTAGCCACTGCCACCACCATTGGTTATTTACCTACCTGTGCCATTTCCTGAGGCTGCAGAATCTCAGGGAACACAATAAGGTAAGAGTATAGTCAAAGTACAAGAGCAAAGGAAGCTACTTTATGGAGTATCTACTGGACGTAAGATACAACAAGGCATTATTGACAGCCTACCCAAAGCTGTTGGCTCATGCCTGTAATCCTACCTACTCAGGAGGCTGAGATCTGAGGATCATGGTTCAAAGCCAGCCCTGGCAGGAAAGTCTATGAGACTCTTACCTCCAATTAATCACCAAAAATATCAGAAGTGTAACCTTGACTCAAGTGTCAGAATTCTAACCCTGAGCAAAAATACTCAGGGACAATGCCCATATCTTACATTAAAACCCCAGGACTGGCACACACACACACACACACACACACACACACACACACACACACACACACTTAAAACCATTCAAGAAATGTGAGCAAGAAATGTGACCCCCATGCACATGGAGTATAGGGTGCACCCTTAAGGGTATAGACGCCCCTCCACCATGATTTCATATCCTAGGACCTAAAGCAATGCTTCTCCAAGCTTGGTCCGTGGACAACATGCACACAAGCGCACTTGATTCCAGTCTACAATAAGTACAAAAAGAAGGACATGGCTAGGAAGCTTTCTATTGTTTTGCCGATTGCTATGATAGTCACGGGTGAGATTAACAGATGCTGTCTCATGGAACAGGATCAATGCTAGTTCAGGTGTTAGGGAACTTAGGCTGTATGCTGGCATATGTCCACGATGGACTAGAAGGACAAATGTGGGCCACATGGCAGTGATTCACATCTGTAACCCTAGCTACGCAGGAGGTGAGGAATGGAAAGAGCTAGCCTGGGCAAGAAGTTCAAGAGATCCACCATCCCAACCAACAGCTCCACAGGAAACATAAGTAGAAAGATTATGTCATTGTCCAAGCCCACCCAAGTTAAAAAAAAAAATCCAAAATTCTATGGAACCCACTTGAAAAATAACTAAAGCAAAAAAGGGCCATGTGACTCAAATGGACAGAGCCCCTGCCTACCAAAGGTGAGACCAGGACTGCCAAGAATAAAAAATAAAATAATCCATGGGCTGGGAATATGGCCTAGTGGCAAGAGAGCCTGCCTCGTATACATGAAACCCTGGGTTCAATTCCCCAGTACCACATATATGGAAAATGGCCAGAAGTGGCACTGTGGCTCAAGTGTCAGAGTGCTAGCCTTGAGCAAAAGGAAGCCAGGGACAGTGCTCAGGCCCTGAGTCCAAGGCCCAGGACAGGCAAAAATAAATAAATAAATAAAAATAAAATAATCCAACAAACAAAATCAAGACAAATTAATATCTTTTGTTCTAAAAACCCTGGTACTTCCCCACCAGAAAGTTGGGAAGGCTCCAGTATGGAGGTCAGTTGGGTGGATATAATTAACCCCATTTTACAGGTGAAGGGAATGAGACACAAAGAGAGTGAGTCACTTGCCCAAGGTCATTATCACCAGAGGCCAGACACCAATGATGACAAAGGAAAACTGAGTGCTCTCAGCAACTGATAATAGAAGAAATTGGAGGGGACTGTAAAAAGGTGAAAAGGAGGTGAGGGACAGAAGGAGAAAGGAAAGAAATGGGGAGGAAGGAAAGGAGGGAAGGAGGGAGGGGGAAGGAAAGGAGAGAGGAGGGAGGGAGAGAAGGAGGGAAGAGAAAGAGTAGGAGAAAATATTACCCCCAGTTTTTTGTTGCAAAAAGTGCAGCTGACATACAGTGTCTGTGAGAATGGCATTCTTTTTTTTTTTCAAATTTTTATTATCAAACTGATGTACAGAGAGGTTACAGTTTCATACGTTAGGCATTGGATACATTTCTTGTACTGTTTGTTACCTTGTCCCTCATGCCCCCCTCCCTCCCCCCTTTCCCTCCCCCCCCAGGTGTTCAGTTCACTTACACCAAACAGTTTTGCAAGTATTGCTTTTGTAGTTATTTCTCTTTTTTTACCCTGTGTCTCTCAAATTTGGTATTCCCTTTGAATTTCCTACTTCCAATACCAGTAAACACGGTTTCCAGTATACTCAGATAAGATTACAGAGATAGTGTAGGTACAACCATAGGAAGGTGATACAAGAACATCATCAATAATAGAAACTACACATACACATAGGACGTTGAAAGTAGTTACAACTGTGATATAACAATTGTTTCCATAAAATGGAGTTCATTTCACTTAGCATCATCTTATGTGTTCATAAGGGTATAGCTATTGGGCCTTGTGATGCTCTGCTATGGCTTGCCTAAACCTGTACTAATTATTCCCAATAAGGGAGGCCATAGAGTCCATGTTTCTTTGGGTCTGGCTCACTTCACTTAGTATAACTTTTTCCAAGTCCTTCCATTTCCTTACAAATGGAACAATGTCATTCTTTCTGATAGAGGCATAAAATTCCATTGTGTATATGTACCACATTTTCCTGATCCATTTGTCTATGGAGGGGCATCTGGGTTGGTTCCAGATTCTCGCTATGACAAATTGTGCTGCGATGAACATTGTTGTGCTGGTGGCATTAAATTCCAAATGTATTAAAGACCTTGAAATCAAAACAGGCACCCTGAAAACACTAAAGGAAGGAGTAGGAGAAACACTTGGGCTCCTTGGCACAGGACAGAACTTCCTTAACAAAGACCCTGAAAGGCTACAAAGCAAAGAAAGGTTGGACAAATGGGACTGCATCAAACTGCAGAGCTTCTGCACGGCAAAGGACATAGCTCTCAAGATAAACAGAAAGCCCACAGACTGGGAGAAGATCTTTACCGGACATTCAACAGACAAAGGCCTCATCTCTAAAATATATGCAGAACTAAAAAAATTACCTTCTTCCAAAACAAAACCGCAAAGAACCAATAGCCCCCTCATCAAGTGGGCTAAAGACTTACAAAGAAACTTCTCTGATGAGGAAATGAGAATGGCCAAGAGACATATGAAAAAATGCTCTACATCACTGGCCATAAAGGAAATGCAAATCAAAACAACATTGAGATTCCATCTCACCCCAGCAAGAATGTCATATATCAAGAAAACTAATAATAACAATTGTTGGAGGGGATGTGGCCAAAAGGGAACCCTACTTCATTGTTGGTGGGAATGTAAACTGGTTCAGCCACTCTGGCAAGCAGTATGGAGATTCCTCAGAAGGCTCAATATAGAACTCCCCTATGACCCAGCAGCCCCACTTTTGGGTATCTATCCAAAAGCCCACAAACAAAATCACAGAGAATGGCATTCTTAAGGAGAGTCCATGAATGAAGGGGAAATGGATTGGCTCACTCCTGACAAAGACCAGTCCTATGCACCCAGAAACACACCATTGTCACCCACTCCATCTAATCCCCGAGTCCCTAAATCTGATTGCCTGAGTCTATTGTTATTAGTCCCTAGCTTACATAAAAACCAGCTCTCCCAGGCTCAGTCTCTGACCTCAAGAACCATTAATAGATAGGACCAAGTATATGATAGTGTAGAAAAGTCTGCTTATGTGCAGGGGACTGGAAGCGGAGACAAACCCCACCAAGGTGCTTGCTCAGGAACTCATGAGAAATCCTCTATGTGCTACAGTTCCCCCAACTCCAGCAACACTTTTTCTGGGAGGTTCTCCACGATATCTCCAGGCTGGTCGTGTGTGTGTGTGTGTGTGTGTGTGTGTGTGTGTGTGTGTGTGTGTGTGTGGTGTCCTGGGCCTTTCAATCAGGACCTGGGTGCTATCCCTGAGATTTTTTTTGCCCAAAGTTAGCACTCCACTACTTGCGCCACACCTCTACTTCCAGCTGTTTTGGTGGTTAATTGGAGATCAGAGTCTCACAGACTTTTCTGCCCCAGCTAGCTTGAGCTTCCTAAATAGTTAGGATTGTGTGAGCCACCAATGCCCAGCTTAGACATATGCAATGGGAATGCCTTTAAGGGGTTTCTTGCTACACTAACTGGACTCTACTTGCCTGCTGCTCTATCTAGACTTTGAAGACTTCAAAGACTTCGAAGACTTGAGCCACACCATAGTCACCTTTGTAACCAGAGTATAGCATGGAGCCTGGTGCTGATATAAAGGAGCCTGGAATAAGGGAATCAACTCACGAATGAAAGGCTGAATGGTTCATTTGTGTGTGCTGGCTCTGAGGCTTGAACTCAGAGCCTGGGGACTGTTCCTGCGCCTTTTTGCTCAAGGCTAACATGCACCACTTGAGCCATAGCTCCACTTCTGGCTTTTCAGTGGTTAATGAGAGATGAGCATCTCACAGACTTTCCTGCTTGGGCTGCCTTTGAACCGCAATCCTCAGATCTCAGCCTGGGTAGCAAGGATTACAGGCATGAGCTACTGGTACCCAGCTGCATAGCACATTTTGTTGTGTCTATTCTAGATAACCTAAAGAGAATATCAAAGTGAGGATGAAGAAGAGAGAATACAAATTTAAGTGGTAGAAGGATTCTACAAAGAAAAGTTAAAAAGAAAGAAAAAATTTCCCAAAAAGGAGGGGGTGGGGTGGTGGACAAAGAAGTCATGGAACCATCTTTTACTTCCAGATGTTTTTAGAGGCATTCTTGGATTCTATAATATAGCAGGTAGTAGGGGGACAAGAAATGAAAGCTTGGATTCAGCTCCCCTGTCTATAAAACGGAGATAGGAACAGCAGCTTTGCAGTGTGGCTAGAGGAAGAGAGAAGATGGCATAGGGGATCACCTGGGACAGGTAACAAAAGGCCCACAGGCTTTAAGGAAGAAGAACAGTTTCAGAACTGGCCAGAACACAGACTGGGACTCCTGGCAAAGGGGATCCTTTCCAGGCAAGCATGATAGTGATTACGCTGTCCTTCATCCTGGAGTCCAGAACATGAGGTGGCAAAACTGTCTTGGCCCCGTTGAGGGCAGGAAGCCTGCGCAGGCCAATAACAACGTTATGGTGTTAATCATTAAAGTGCTGTGTCTGTTTTTGTCTGGGAACAAGACATTTCGATCTTTGTTCTCTCTCTATAAAGATGAAAGGTGAGGTGCTACTGAAAGTAGTGAGATTCAGCCAGGAGAAAGGCATGCTGTTGGGTCAGCTGACTAGCAAGGCCTGGGCTCCCAGTGCCCAGCATTCTTGGTAGAGTCCCTAGAGGGTAGAGGAGGAGATCCGGTTCACTCCTCCCAGGCCACACTGAAAGTGAGTGTAGGCAACAGCCATGGCCTAGCTAGCTAGTCAAAGATGGTTTAAAAAACAAGTGGAGGGCTGGGGATATAGCCTAGTGGCAAGAGTGCCTGCCTCGGATACACGAGGCCCTAGGTTCGATTCCCCAGCACCACATATACAGAAAAAAAAAACGGCCAGAAGCGGCACTGTGGCTCAAGTGGCAGAGTGCTAGCCTTGAGCGGGAAGAAGCCAGGGACAGTGCTCAGGCCCTGAGTCCAAAGCCCAGGACTGGCCAAAAAAAAAAAAAAAAACAAGTGGAATGCTATCTCTATATCCCCTCCCAAGAAAACCACTCTTGGCCTACTACTTCTTCTTTTGACTTAGCTAAAGCCTCGCCAAAAAATAAGAAGCTATCCATTAGAAATAAAAAAGACTACAATTTCAAAATAGAAGTTTAAAATCAATTCACATCTAAAGTTCCCTAAACAAAGAAGTTCTCAAGCTTGGTTGAATCCAAATCATTGTACCTACTGAATCGAAATAGCCAAGGTTGAGGTAAAAAGACTGTGTAAGTCTAAGTGCCAGGCCCTGGGAGCTAGGGGGGAAAAGAAATTAGGGAGTTTGGTGCTAATGCACAGAATTTCCTTTTGAGTATACTGTGAAAATACTAAAACCACTGCTCAGGCCTAGTTTCAAGGCCACATCTTAGGTCTTATTTTAACTGAACTTTAGAAAATATCAAGAATTTTCTAAAAAAAAAAAAAAAAAAAAGAATTTTCTAAGTTGTTGTAGGTATTGAGTCCGTGGTGATGGATAGACAATGCCTTATTCTGTTGGCCCTTAAGATTAATTAAGATTAAAACTCAAGGTCAGGCACCCAGTGGCTCCTCTCACCTATCTACTCAGGAGTCTGAAATCTGAGGATTACAATTGAAGCCAGCTCCGGCAGAAAAAAGTCCCCATGAGACTCTTCAATTAATCACTCAAAAACTGGAAGTGGCACTATGGATCCAAGTGGGAGAGCATTCCCTTGAGCAAAAAAGCTCAGGGACAGCACCCAGGCCCTGAGTTTGAGCCCCACCACTGACCAGAAAAAAAAAAATCCAAGGGGGTGGGGGGGTTGGAATAGGCACCATCTTGGTCCATACTGAAATGAGACCAGGAAGTCTCTACCGCTGGTGTGTGTGTGTGTGTGTGTGTGTGTGTGTGTGTGTGTGTGTGTGTGTGACTTAGGCAAGTCCCTCCAAGCACTCTGAGTCCTTGTGATGTATAATGGGGAGTATAACAATACTTAATCATGAAAGCCCTCCACTCTGTGCTGGTCATAATACAGGAACCCAACTATGACTTCTGTCAGTCTCCATGTCTTGATATGTGGGCTAATCCTCCTCCTCCAACATGATTGCCTATTTTTTCCTCTCTCTGCTCCTAGAACAGACATGTCCTAAGAGAATCTACAAAAGTTGTCTGTGCCACATGGACATGTATGAACTACATAGACCTGCGATGCTTTGGGTACTGTTTTCCTTGAACAGTGCCCGTACATCCATAGGAGCTACCACTGTTGTCATCTGTCTCCATCATCCATCATCCACCATCCATCACTCTTTTCTTTTTTTCTTGGTCAGAGACCAGGATTCAAACTCAGTGCCTGTGACTACTTTTGTTCATTAGCTAGCACTCTACCAACTGAGCCATGCCTCCAACCCCTGGGATTAGTTATTTCCTTTCTTTTCATTTCTTTTTTTATCAATCTTTTTTGTTTGGTTTTGGTGTTTTGCCAGTCCTGGGGCTTGAATTCAGGGCCTGAGCACTGTCCCTGGCTTCTTTTTTACTCAAGGCTAGCACTCTACCACTTGAGCCACAGCACCATGTCTGGTCATTTTCCATATATGTGGTGCGGGGAATCAAACCCAGGGCTTCATGTATATGAGGCAAGCACTCTTGCCTGTAGGCCATATTCCCAGCCCCCTGGCTTTTTTTTTTTTTTGCTCAAGGCTAGCACTCAGCCACTTGAGCAACAGCGCCACTTCCGGCTATATACGTGGTGCTGAGGAATCAAACTCAGGCTTCATGTATACAAGAGGAGCACTTTATCAGTAGGCCATATTCCCAGCCCTTCATCAATCTTTGTTAGTACTTAGCAGGTATTAGGCTCTGTCTGAAAATAGACTGGGTCCAAAAGCTCAGCTAAAGGAAACAGGACACAGTTGAGAAGAGTAAATGCTTGATACTCAAACACTTCTGGACTCCACACAGACTTTCTTCAGTTTCTCCCAGATGAGGTGCCTAAGATGTGGAAATCCCTTCTACAGCTGCACCAGCCTTCTGCTACCATTACAGAGCATCGTTCCATGAGTAATGAGTGGGCCTCACCATCACTCTGAAGTTTGGCCCTGCTGCTTTTGAGGCTCAGAAAATTGGAAGTCAAGTGTACATGGCCATACAATTAAGTCTGGTTCCAGAACCCATGGTCTTAACAAACCACACACTATAATATCTGTCAACTACAGAATGGAATCATAGCAGCACCACTGGAGAGTTTTGAGGAGGATTGACTGAGCTGGTATATATACAGTCTCTGGAGATGATAAGAACACAAGGAAAATCTAACCACTATATCTGGCCTGCCTTCCCTAAACCTCTACAGCTTAAAGGGAACTCTGCTATTTTCAGGGACTTTCTCAGACCTCCAGGTAAGATATGCCAGGAGAGAGATTGATCATGGCCAATGATGGCCCCCCCATGGAACTCTCTAGCACCAAGTGTAGTTTATATGAGTCCCCCATAAGACAGACCCAGGAGAGGGGAATCAGGATAAATTAAGCACCCTGAGCTTGAAGGGTTAGTAGCTAAGTGAAGGAAATGCAGCACTACCAAGAGTATTCATGTTAATGACTGTCAGAGTCCACACTGCGTCTCCAGAGTGTCTGGGGCAGAAGGAAACTCTCAATGAGATGCTTTCAAAAGCACCCAGGATCCCAGCTTAACAACGGATGAGGACAGCTCCCTTGACCACAATAAAAGTTGGATTTTCCCTGGAGCTCAGAAAAGCAGTGGGAAATGTGGAGTATGCTGAACTCCTCTATGCCTACCTCCAGTACAACTTCCATGTAGTTCCTCACCTTTCCAAGATGGTAATGACTACCTAGCTTTTTGACAGGGAGCCATCACAGGTAATATATACCCTGCACCTAGTACACTGATTGGTGCACACTTTTATTTAAAATAATAATAATAATTAAGCTAGGTGCTGGTGGCTCATGCCTGTGATCCTCTCTACTTGGGAGGCTGAGATCTGAGGATCATAGTTCAAAGCCAACCCAGGCAGGTAAGTCCATGAAACTCATCTCCAGTTAACCAATAAAAAGCACTCAAGTTATAGTGTACAGCACTAGCCTTGAGTGAAAAAGCTAAGGGACTGTACACCTAGGTCCTGAGTTCAAGCCCCAGTACCAGGACAAAGGTTAATTAATTGATTAAAGCTCTAATTTACGTAATCTTGGCCATATTGCCCAGGCTAGCCTCAAACTTCAGGCCCAAGCCATCCTTCTGTCTCAGCCTCCCATGATACTCACCACTGCAGGTACACACCTCCGTGCGCAGCTCCATGTGCTAAAATATTATGAGTCCCGGGGCTGGGGATATGGCCTAGTGGCAAGAGTGCTTGCCTCGTATACTTGAAGCCCTGGGTTCGATTCCCCAGCACCACATATACAGAAAATGGCCAGAAGTGGCGCTGTGACTCAAGTGGCAGAGTGCTAGCCTTGAGCAAAAAGAAGCCAGGGACAGTGCTCAGGCCCTGAGTCCAAGGCCCAGGACTGGCAAAAAAAAAAAAAAAAAAAATTATGAGTCCCATGTTACAGATAAAGGAAAGGCAACGTAAAGAGTTTCAAGATTACATGTTCAAAGTCAGGCAGCTAATTAATTTTTTAATTTAAAAAAAAAGCTGGGTGTTGGTGGGTCACACCTATAAATCCTAGCTACTCAGGAGGCTGAGATCTGAGCATCCCCATTCAAAGTCAGCCCAGGCAGGAAAGTCCATAAGACTTTTATTTCCAGTTAACTACCAAAAAGCTGGAAGTGGAAGCTGTGGCTCAAGTGGTAAAGTGCTAGTCTTGAACAAAGAAGTTTAGGGACAATGGCCAGGCCCTAAATTTAATCCCCAGGACTAGCAAAACTAAAAATAAATCAACTGTAAGTTTCCAAACAAAATTCTAATCCAGACAATAAGATTTCCAAGCTTCTGTAATGAATTGGTCTCATTCCCCAAGAGACTTGCTTTGCCCTTCTCAGCTGATGACACTATGAACTTAACACCAATTCATGTTTACATGCCAGCCTTGGTAACCTTGTCAGTACAGAGGAAAGGCGACCATGATGCACTGGTTTTAGACAAACCTGCACCTCTCACATAGAAATGATGAATGGATATCTCATTTAATCTTTTCATCCAGGCCTGGGACAAACATATATTAAATTCCCTATGCACAGGAGAGAATGGAAACAAGCAGATAAAGTGAATCATGGAGGTGATTATGTCCTAGGATACAGTCAGAAGAGAAGTGTGTGTGTGTGTGTGTGTGTGTGTGTGTGTGTGTGTTGGTCCTGGGGCTCGACCTCAGAGCCTGGGCACTTTCCTTAAGCTTCTTTTGTTCAAGGCTAGGGCTAGATCTACCACTTGAGCCACAGCTCTACTTCCAGCTTTTTGGTGATTCATTGAAGAGTCTTATGGTCTTTCCTGCCAGGGATGACTTCAAACTGCGATCCTTGGATCTCAGCCTCCTGAGTAGCTATCATTATAGGCATTACCCACCAGCACTTGGCAAGAAGAGAAAGTGAAGCCCACTTCACCCTTCAACTGGGTTCCAAAGAAATAATGGCCGGACAATGAGTTCTCTTACTCCAGGAGGCCTGTAGCCTATGGCTACACACACAAAAAAAAACAAGGTAGATAAATGCAAGAATTCACAGCCCTATAAAAAATGAATTAAGATAAAATACATAAGGACCTTACTACTTAATGAGGGAGGTTTATGAACATAAATGCATAAGAATGACTCAGAGGAACATAATTATCTTATCATAAGTTAAAGGCAATCGATTTTCATTTCTAAGTAAATATCATATTTCCTCCATCCTCACACGCCTATTCTTTTCACGTTTGACCATGTCTGAAGTCTGGGTGCAGCTTACCACCGCCGGGCACCAATGGCAATGTGTCTTTCACCAGAAGAGCTGGTGTGGGGTGTAGAAGATGAAAGCAGATGCTGCTTTGAAATTGAGGTCCCACTACCTATCTCATCTCTGTCCTCCCCCACTTCTCCTTGCCCTCCCTCCTTCAAGTCAGGAGAGAGCTAGGCTGCCCTGTGAAGAACTCAGAGGGAGTTGGCATGTACCCTCCCTGAAAAGTTTCTTTTCCTCAGCCCAGGACTACCTCCATACCCTTGACCCCCGATAGAAAGAATGATGATGCTTGTTGGCTTTATGAAATTCTGCACTTGTACTCTACTCTCTCGACCTCTGCCATGAGGTTTGACTTTGGCACTTGGTCGCATTTTTTTCCCTCTCCTGTTCATTCTGTTTTCATTCTGAGGACCCTAAGAGAGTAGAACATATTATCCTTAAAAATTGCAACATCTGCTTTCCAGCCTCTGACTCGGCCCCTCAAGCTGCTGTGATGTTGATGCCCCAGAAGAACTGGATTGCCATTTATGAACTCCTTTCTAAGGAGAAGGTTATGGTGGCCAGGAAGGATGTGCGCATGCCCAAGCATACCCAGAGCTGGCAGACAAGAACGAGCCCAACCTTCACGGCATGAAGGTCATGCAGTCTTTCAAGTCTTGGGTTATGTGAAAGAATAGTTTGCCTGGGGGCACTTTTATTGGTACCAAGGAGGGTAACCAGTATCTCCACCATTACCTCCATCTGCCTCCTGAGATTGTGCCTGCTACCTTGCGCCACAGTTGACCTGAGACTGGTAGGCCTAAGCTAAAAGGTCTGGAGGGCGAGTGTCCTGCAAGACTCCCAAGAGACGAAGCTGACAGACACCTACAGATGGAGCTCTGTGCCGCCCCCCCCACGCCCTGTGCTGACAAGAAAGTCAAGGCTGGGGTTGGGTCAGTGGGTTTGATTGTGAACATGGTCAGCCACGCCAGTAAAGATGGTGAGGGTTATTTTTGTGTTAAATAAACTTGTAGCCAGAAAAAAAATATATATTGCAAAAACTTTCTGGTGCCAGTAGCTCACACCTATAATCCTAGCTTCAGGAAACTGAGCCCTGAGGCTCACAGCTCAACACCAGCCCAGGCAGGAAAGCATGAGAATCTTCTCTCCACAGAAGAAAAAAAAAAAAAAGCTGAAAGTAGAGTTGGAGCTCAAAATGATAGAGCAGTAGCCTTGAGCAAAAAGAAGCTCAGGGATAGTGCCCAAAGCCCTGTGTTCAAACCCCAGGATTGACACATGAAAAATAAAATAAGTTGTGCCTGGAAAAAAAAAAAAGGAAAAGAAAGAGAATGGTTGACTGAGCCTGGATCCACCTGTCTAAGACTACAGGCAGGGTTCATGGAGTGCCTTTCTGCAGCTGAATGCAGACCATGAAGCAGCGCCATGGTAGAGCTAGGAGCTCTGGGTTTCCAGTACAAGTGTTTGTTTATTTCCTTGAGTGCATCCCTTCCCTTTGCTCTCCAGCTCCTTGACCAGCTCTGATCAGAGGAGATGTTTGCTCAGGGCAAGTCCCTTCATCTCTCCTGTTCTCCAGCCCTCCCCACATCTCTGATCTACCCTTCCTCTGAGAACAAGCAGCAGCCTTCTTTCAAAGGCACTAGTGGAGATGTGGAACATACAGCTATCACACATCACTGCGCCTCCTCTCTCCTGGGATGCTGAGAACTGGGAGCAAAATAGAAGAGAAAATGAAAGGAGCCAAAGAAATTACCTAGGCAAGTCAAAAGTGAGGATACTAGCTATGACTTTTACCCTTTCTAAGTGAAATGGACCCAGTCCCTGCCAATCTGGGGACATGGTTTCTTGGTTCTTTCTAGCCTGGCCTCTGAGGTATTAAGGTTGCCCTTTCCTGACCATTTCTCCTGCAGGCATAGAATAGCCTTTGGGATTGGAATGTAGTCACAACTCTCACACAATGGCTGCCACTGATAATGAGCCTCTCACCCATCTTGTTAATGTCTCAGAAGCCATATTCTGACTTTGTTTTGGATGAAGGAGCATCAACACAGATAAATAATGACTTTATGCAACATTGGTCTAAGTTGGGTGCTGATGGCTGCAGCCTATAATAATCCTAGCTACTCAGGAGGCTGAGATCTGAGGATCGCAGTTCAAAACCAGCCCAGGGACAATCTCAAGGCCCTGAGTTCAAGTTCCAGGACTGACACACACACATGCTTGTCTGAAGTGCTTGCCCCTATCCCCAGGTATGAACCATGGAGCCCGATCCCCAGGCTGAGACAAATAAGAAACACATGGAGGATGAGGGAAAGCAAGGAGTAAATGAAAGCCTCACAGTGGATTCACGATGAACCTCTTCAAGAAAAATAGAGAGCACCCACCAACTCAGCAGGGAACAATTGTCCCACAGGGCATTCAGCCAGCATGTACATATATGCATGGCCTCCCGGATCTGGCTAAACGAGCCTTCCCAATCCCAGCTCTGCCTCCCACATACTATCTGACCTTGAGCCAGGACTTCACCTGCCTGCAAAAGGGGCAAACTAAACAGGATCTGCCTCCTAGGGTCAAGGAAGGCTTGGAACAATGCCCAGCCCATAGCTAATTCTATAGTATTGTTCACTACTTCCCAGAGCTTTTCATACACTATCATCTCATGGAATCTTCCTCACAAGCCTGGGAAGAAATAATTATTTCATAGATGAAAAACCCAAGGCTCAAGTCACTCTATTGGCCTGTAGCAGAACTGGGATTTCTTTTTTTTTTTTTTTTTTTTTTTTTTGAGGGGGAGTGGAGTATTTGTCAACCACGGGGTTTGAACTCAGGGCCTGGAATGTTGTCCTTGATCTTTTTACTCAAGGTTAGCGCTCTTCCACTTTGAGCCACAGCACTACTTTTGGTTCCTGGTGGTTCATTGGTGATAAGAGTCTCACAGACTTTTCCACCCAGGCTCAGCGCTGAGTAGCTAGGATTACAGGCATGAGCCACCAGCACCAGGCAGGACTGGGTTTTATTTATTTATTTATTTATTTATTTATTTATTTATTTATTGCCAGTCCTGGGCCTTGGACTCAGGGCCTGAGCACTGTCCCTGGCTTCTTTTTGCTCAAGGCTGGCACTCTGCCACTTGAGCCAGAGCACCACTTCTGGCCATTTTCCATATATGTGGTACTGGGGAATTGAACCCAGGGCTTCATGTATATGATGCAGGCTCTCTAGCCACTAGGCCATATTCCCAGCCCCAGGACTGGGTTTTAAAGGCTCCATATTCTTTCAAATTTCATGTGTGCTTGTACCAGGATTCCTCCAGGAGATGGGATGGGAAAACAAGCAGTGGTAGGGAAGGGATGATGTTGAAGGAAAACTGATAAACTGGGAAAGAAAGCCAAGACGCTGGCCAAGGAGCTGACTGGTGGCGAGTACCTTTTACTCATGAATTATCTAAGTATGTCTACCAGAAATGATGCTAGTTGCAGACTAGAGATCAGCAGGGACCTCTAAAACCTTCACTGTTGGGCTTCCAGAGAAATTCTGCTGCAGACACACTAGTATTTCAGTGCCCAGAGCCCAGGAAAGCCTAAGAGCCTTGTTATCCCCAGGCTCCTCAGATGCCAGACATCTCAACCCAACAAGGTGAGCAGGGCAGCCATCTGGGCAATCTCTGGCTGTCTACCCTAGTAGCCAGCACAGCAGGCAAGTCAGTGGTTGGTAGGCCCGTAGGAGTCCACAGGGCTAGCAGTAACAACCACAGGCCAAGCATCTTCCTGGCCTGACAACGCTTGCCTTCTCAGACTGGAGAGGGGAGTCTCCTCCATCGGGGAAATTCCGGTGTCATACCATTTACTAGTCCCCAGATTCACCAAACGTCAGAGTGGCAGTGGAGGAAAACAAGACCCTATGAAACTGGAAGTTGTTATTAGTGACAGGAGATCCCTAGTGCTCCTGCACATCTCCTGGTCTTTAAGGCACACCTGTGAGATCCAGAGTAGGGTCATGGCTCTGGGACTGCTTCCAGCTAGTAATCTGCACTATTCTAGAAGGATTTTTTTTTTTTTGCTTGTGGATTCTATAGACCTAGGACATAGATACAGAGTTGCAGTGTGTGTGTGTGTGTGTGTGTGTGTGTGTGTGTGTGTGTGCGTGTGTGTGTGTATTCATTCCATAGCAAATATTTATCAAGTGCCTTAGGCCAGGCTCCATTTTAGACCAGAGAGGCAAAGCAATTCAGAGAAGAGGTGTAGGCTCCTCTGCGGTTGACATTCCACTGGAGAGGGACCAGTGATTTTGAACAAAACCCATCTCCCTGCTCCCACACCATCCCAAGGTGCTTCTCCTGGGATTCGGCGTTCAGCTTTACAATCACTGCCTTTCTGAGCGACCTGAAAAGGGACCTAAGATGCTTCTAGATGGCCCAGCCCCTGGTAGATAAGAGCTCCCTGTAAGCTCTTAAGAAATAAACAATTAAGCCAGGAGTTAGTGACTCATGCTTAGAGTATGTAGGATTGAGATCTGAGGATCCGGGTTCAAAGCCAGCCTAGGCACAAAATTCCATGAAAACCAGAAGTGTCACTATGGCTCAAAGTGGTAGAGTGCTAACCTTGAGCAGAAAAGAGCACAGTGGGCTGGGAATGTGGCTTTGTGGTAGAGTGCTTGCCTAGCATGCATGAAGCCCAGGGTTCAATTCTTTAGCACCACATAAACAGAAAAAGCCAGAAGTGGCACTGTGGCTCAAGTGGTAGAGTGCTAGTCTTGAGCAAAAGAATCTGAGGGACAGTGCCCAGGCCCTGAGTTCAAGCCCCAAGACTGGCAAAAAAAAAAAAAAAAAAGAAAGAAAGAAAGAAAAGAGCCCAGTGACAGTGCTCAGGCTCCAAGTTTAAGTCCCATGACAGACAAAAAAAAAAAAAAAAAAGAAGGAAGGAAGGAAGGAAGGGGAAGGAAAGAAAGAAGGAAGCGAGCGAACAAGCAATGGTGAGCCAGGGGCCAGGCCCATGCCTATAATCCGAGCTACTCAGGACACTGAGATCTGAAGATCACGGTTTGAAGCCAGCCTGAGTAGAAGAATACCTGGGACTCTTGTCTCCAATTAACCAGTAAAAAGCCAGATGTAGAAGTGTGACTAAAGTGGTGGAGCTTCAGCCTTGAACAAAAGAGCTAAGCAAGAGTGTGAAGCCCGGGGCTGGGGATATAGCCTAGTGGCAAGAGTGCCTGCCTCAGATACACGAGGCCCTAGGTTCGATTCCCCAGCACCACATATACAGAAAACGGCCAGAAGCGGCGCTGTGGCTCAAGTGGCAGAGTGCTAGCCTTGAGCGGGAAGAAGCCAGGGACAGTGCTCAGGCCCTGAGTCCAAGGCCCAGGACTGGCCAAAAAAAAAAAAAAAAAAAAGAGTGTGAAGCCCTGAGTTCAAACCCCAGTACTGGTACACACACACACACACACACACACACACACACACACGTTGGGTGCTGGTGCCTGTAATCCTAGCTACTCAGGACACTGAGATTTGAGGATTGTGAGTCAAAGTCAGCCCATGTAGGAAAAGATCTATGATATGCTTTTCTCCAATTAAACACCAAAAAAACCCAAAAGTGGAGCTGTGGCTCAAGTAGTAGAACACCAGCCTTGAGCAAAGAAGCTCACAGACAGAATCCAGACCCTGAGTTCCAAGCCCCAGGACATAAACACACACACACACACACACACACACAAAAGAACTAATGATGGATGAAGCCGTTGATTCTGAGCTCTGTGCCACAGAGGCGATAACCATCAGGAGGACTCCAGATCATCCTCCAGATTAGATGAGGTGTAGGAGATGAAAGGACCTTGGAACCAACATTCTACCCGTGATAGCGTTCTTATTATCCCCTATAAAAAATGGCACCAGCGAAGTGTCTCTCTGGGAAAGGACTCTGCTGTGGAGATCCCTAGTTTTAGCTGGGATGTATTTACATGCGATGGGAGCACAGGTACCAGCCTGAAGGCCAGCTTGACCCTAAAAGAAGATGGGTAGGTTAGGTTCAAGGGATTTTTCAGAAGCACCAACCTCCTCCTGCTGTCTCCATTGCCAGGAACACAAGACTATAAAGCTCAGCAAGGCCCTGGCTGAGTCAGCCTGAGCAGAGGGAAAAGGGAAGGAAGAGAAAGAGAAACGGCACCCTAAGTCCCTGTCCATCTGTCCAGCTGTCTGCCAGCTGCAGCCCAGCGGCTTGCCAAGCGAGACGGAAACACTGCCCGGCCATAAATGACCACTGGCTCCAGGCTGGCCACCCGTCCTGGCCGCCTGCACGGAAGGGCCGGACTTTACCCAGTAAATCGGGAAGGAACTGGAGCCTCTGAACTTGGGACTTGGGCTCCGTCGATAAGGCCAGTGGACAAACAGAGGGCAGGGGCCAGGGCTCCCCTTTATACACACAGAAGCTCGGCTCCAGGCTGATACTGCACAGATCTTTGCCCTTTAGTTCAAACAGGAAATCTTAAAATGGAAAATGAGCTGCGTAAGGAAGGGGCGCGGCCACAGACTACAGGGAAGACGGAGCAGGTTGCTGGGAAAGAGCGTTTGGGCTTCGAGGAGGAGAAGGAAGCCAGATGATCTGGTGTTTGGAAGGAGAGAGAGCCACCTGGGGATGGCAAGCAAACAGCCAGGCAGGAGAAGATACCCTTTGAGTAGCTGTAAGATAAGGGGCAAGTCAGAAACCTGGCTCTGAGCCACAACCTGCAATGTCTTCCCTGTGTGGAATTCTGGAGCACAGCCTCACTCAGAGGGACCTCAGTTTCTCCATCCGTAAGTGGGGCTGGCAATTCGTTCTACCCCAAAGAGCACAGGAGGAGATCGGAGTGAAGTCATGGCTTGACAGTACTATGCAAATCACAAAGGTTCTGCTGGCCAAGCCTACATTCTGGGAAGGCCCTCTCCCTCCCCCCCCCCCCTTCCCAAAAAAAGAGGTATTTCACAATCCAGAGGGGAAATCCAAAATAACATCTTCAGCTCTCCATTGCCACCCCCGTACACCCCCATGCTAGCAGTTCAAAGAAGAGAAAATTGGGAGAAGGTAAATAATTAGAGAACCCCAGCGGTCTCCTTGCTGAGGCTTCCGTAATTATTCACCTGTAAATTACTCCTCTCTCACCTTAATTCCATCTGCAGATCCTTCAGACAAGAGAACAGCATTTATTTACATCTCTAACGCTCTGGCTTTGGTAAACATTCCAGCAAGCTTGGATGGGCCCATTAAAGGGGGTTGGGGGGATGGAAGAAGTGAGGCAGACAGGAGAGATAAATTAACTCCTGGTCATTACTGCCATTTACAGAATTACTTTCAAGGGTAATTAATGAGGAATCAAAGCCAAGGCAAACCTCATCCCCAGCCAAAGGGGAGCCCATCACAGCTAGGAGAGAACCACGGGAAGCCCAACTTGCAGGATGGAACCTTCCAGAAACTCCTTCTGCCCCCTGGCAGTGGTGTAGGCTATACTCTCCTAAAATCTCACTTATGTGGTGAGGTCACTTTGTTCTTCCTTTTCACTCACAGACCCCAGACCATCTAACCCCAGGACATTTTGGGATCCAGCACCTCCAACAATAATGATTGTTGCTGAATGAATGAATAAATGGATATGGATATAAACACTGTTCATCAGAGTGTCATCAGGCCTCTCAAATTTTCTATACTCCAAAGAGAGAGGGGTGAGGTGAACAATATCCAAAACACATGCACCTGTGAATAACATTGGTAAAACAAAACTCACTGAAAGCTGTTGAATAACAGGAATTAGAGGTGTCAGGGAAAGTGGGATTAAGCCAAGAGGCAAGTCTGCTTAAAATACTGTGTGTGTGTGTGTGTGTGTGAGAGAGAGAGAGAGAGAGAGAGAGAGATACTATGGTGAAACCCCTATAAACAATTACTATCCACTATCCACTAAAAAAGAAAAGAAAAGAATTATAGGAATACAAGACAGGTCCTGTCTGGGATAAGGGAGTTAGGAGAAGGGCAAAATGGAGAGAGCCAAAGTACTGTATATACACATGTGAAAATGAGATAATGACCTCTATTGAGATTGGTTTGCAAAGGGAGGAAGAGAGATGAGGGAGCATGGTGGAAGGGGTGAGTCTGATCAAGGTATATTACATGTACCCCTCTTGTACAACTAATTGTTATTCATTTTTTTAATGTGGGGGAAACAACTGAGAAACTGAACCTCTAGCTTGGGCCTCTGAGGAGCAACTTATGATTTAGACAGTGGCCTCGACAGTCAGATATCCTCGCATTGCCCCAGAATGCCTGTGTAAGTCACTTAACATCCTTGAACCTTAGCTTCCCCAAATACAAGAGGAGAATAAAAATAGTATTCACTCTCCCAGCTGGAGACCTGTGGCTCATGCCTGTAATCTTAGCTATTCAGAAGGCTAAAATCTGAGGATCATAGTTTGAAACCAGCCCAAACAGGAAAGCCTGTAAGACTCTTAATTAACTCTAATTAACTAACCAAGAAAAGCCAGAAGTGAAGCTGTTGGCTCAAGTGGTAGAGTGCTAGCTTTCAACACCAAGTTCAGGGATAGCACCCAGTCCCTGAGTTCAAGACTCAGGACTGGCACCAAGAAAAAAAAAAGATTAGTGAAGAAATGCATACGCTTGGTGCCAGTGGCTCACGACTATAAATAATCCTAGCTACTAAGGAGGCTGAGATCTGAGGATCACAGTTCAAAGCCAGCCTAGACAGTAAAGTATGTAAGACTCTTATCTCGAATTAACCACCAGAAAACCGAAAGTGGCGCTGTGGCTCAAGTGGTAGATGGCTAGCCTTGAGCTGAAGAGCTCAGGGACAGCACCCAGGCCCATAATTCAAACCCCACAGCTGACAAAAAATAAAAAGAAATGCTCAGTACTTAGTAAATATGAGCTACTAGCATTTGCAATATTACTATTGTCATCACGGTCATCCTTGCTCAGAATTCTTTCAGTGCTATGTTGATGTTCTCCAATTAAAGACCCCAAGTTATTTAGCATGGCTTATGAATACTGGGCCCTCTTGGCCTCTAAGACTCACTGCTAGCACATCCCCTATCATCTCCAGTCCAGTCACAAAGTCCTTCCCATTTCCCAAAGGTCTTCTTCCTCTCCATTTTGGGCCTTCTCACAATCTGCAATCCCAGGACCCAGGGATTACAGAAGGCCAGAAGAGCCAGGGATATGGTATAAGTTTGGGCAGAGTGTGTGTGAAACTAAAGGTTAGATCTCTCAGCCAGTCTTCCTGAACCTTTATGCCTTCTAGAAAATGTTCTAGTTGCTTTGAAACATCCAACAATCCCATGAAAAGCGAAAGTAGCTAGGACTCTCCCTGGCTTAAGATGAAAGAATTGTGGTCCCTAGAGAGCCAGGAACTTGCCCTGGTCACCATGTAGTGGCAGGAGGGAGTAAGGACTTGATCTTCAGCCTCCCAACACAGTAAAATAAGAAGGAACATGAACTTGGAAGTGGACCTGAATTGGTGGTCCTGGGACAATGGGCAAATTTCTACCATTCTAAGCTTCCCAAGTCTTCAACTATTAAAAAACAACAACCGTTGCTGGGGATATAGCCTAGTGGCAAGAGTGCTTGCCTCGTACACATGAAGCCCTGGGTTCAATTCCCCAGTACCACATATACAGAAAACGGCCAGAAGTGGTGCTGTGGCTCACGTGGCAGAGTGCTAGCCTTGAGCAAAAAGAAGCCAGGGACAAGTGCTCAGGCCTTGAGTCCAAGCCCCAGGACTGGCAAAAAAAAAAAAAAAAAAAAAAAAAGAAAGAAAGAAAACAACAACCACAAAAAAAGTGCAGGTGGGTCTGGAAGTGTGGCTTAGTGGTAGAGTACTTGCCAGGCATGCATGAAGCCCTGGGTTCAATTCCTCAGCACTGTATACACAGACAAAGCCAAAGTAGCACTGTGGCTCAAGTGGTAGAGTGCTAGCCTTGAGCAAAAAAAGCCTCAGGGACAGTGCTCAGGCCCTGAGTTCAAGACCCAAGACTGGCAAAAAACAAAGTAGGGTGAGAATAACTTCATATAAAGTTGTCTGGGAAGATACATTGAAATACCTACTTTTTTGACCTGACTCTGTTTGACCCATGGGGACTCTGACTCTTGGGAGTCACATGAGGCCAAGAGCCAAGGAACAGAAAGGAGAGGGAGGCTGCACAGAGGCAAGTATTCGAGGACTTGGAGGTAGCAATGGGGAGCAGGACAAGGTAGCCACAACCTCCACTTCTAGACTCAAAGATGTTTACAGCCTCCACGCTTGAAAGTCAAGGACAAATGATGTCCTCAGAATAGTCAAGGGTTGGCTAAGGCAAGAAGTAGAGGCAAAGGGAAGGCTGGAGACATGTATATAGAAGCCACCATGGTGGGATGCGATGAATCCTCTCCGGGAAAGAGCTGCAGATGAACTCCAGTGGCAACCTTGGGCAGAGAGGTGGAAGGGGCGGGGACTGAAAATACACAATGACCAACAATAATAGCAAAACTGTCACCACAACAATCAGTCCAGAAATAGCAACTTGTATTTATTCAACATTTTCCTCCAAGTGTTTTCTATGAGATTCTTTTTTATATCTCACTAAAAGAATAAATGATCTCACAAGGCAAGCAGGCCTGTCAGCAGATGAACTTCTCAAGGGCAGGGCCCTCCACTATGACCAGATCCAGAGCCTAGCACAGAGCCTGGCTCAGTGTCCTTAGTAGATACCAGAGAAGAGAGGGGGGAAAAAATGAAGGAAAAACTAGCACTGATGTCTTATAGGAAAATCCTCAGAAGGCCCTTAAACCTATATTTACTAATAATCTCAGGTGCTGGCTTTATTTTTTAAATGATTGGTTAAGCAGTCACCTAAGCAAAAGAAAACCCTGTGTAATTTAAACTAAGCTCTCTGAGCGTCAAACTCCTTATCTAGCAAACAGACACTATTTTGTATTTGGAGTTTTTATTGGAGGAGTCCGGATAATATGTACAAAGTGCCAACCATATGGTTTATAGTTAATAGGATGGAGCCTGGTATGCTAGACTATAAAGCAAGTCCACAAACATTCAGAAGCACAGCATATAGACTGTGTTCACTAACCACAGAGCAATTCATCTTGGAGTAAAAACCAACAGTAATGACAAAAAAAATCTTATGGTTTTGAAGATGTGTGAGCATATGTCTAAATAAGTCAAAGCTCAAAACAGAACTTAAATTTGGAATTTGAACATATTTAGAACTATCAAGGAAAAAAAACTGCTTGTCAAAATGTGTTAGACAAAGGCTCTTAACACTCATAGAATACTCACAGTGATTAGACTAGAAAACAAATGCTGAAATATGAGAAGCTAAGTATCCCAACTTAAGGAATTAGAAAATACCTGTGGAATAAACTCAAGGAGAGCATATATAATAAAGAAAAAAAATGATGGTAGAAATCATGAAATAGAAAACAAAAATAAGCTACCCATAGGATTTCAGGGTATCATCTAACTGACAGCTCCATGTTCTAGTAGGAAAACCCTGGTGCCTATGCAAGCAAAATGCTACATGCATACTAACCCCCAAGAAGCAATTGGACATGCTGGCCATATACTGTCTTTCTGATACTCCTTTGGGAGTTTGCAAGAACTTCCCCTTTCTTCTTGTCTGGGAAGACCAAATGGTCAGAATACTAAATGAAAAGTTTGGCCAAAACTAACAGTGAAGCTGCAGGAAATAAATAAATGAGTAGTGGGCACCAATGGCGCACATCTGTAATCCCAGGTACTCAGAAGGCTGAGATCTGAAAATCATGATTCAAAGCCAGCCCAGACAGGAAAGTCTATGAGAGTCTTATCTCCAATTAACTACCCAAAAGCCAGAAGTAGAGCTGTGGCTCAAGTAATAGATCACTCGCCTTGAGCAAAAAAAGCACCCAGACCCTAAATTTCAAATAAACATTAAGTTTAGTAGACATTAATGCTTAGTTACAATTACATATTAAGAAAAGGTAACTGATAAATTACAGAAAGATCAGAATGACTATTTATTTGAGAAGCAAAGACCAAAAATCAAGTTATTAAATAATCCTAGTAAAAGAAAACTGTAAAGGGACTGGGAATGTGGCTTCCTGGAAGAGTGCTTGCCTAGCATTCATGAAGTCTTGGGTTTGGTCCCAAAGACACATTTTAGGGGCTAGGGATGTGGCCTAGTGGCAAGAGAGCTTGCCTCATATACATGAAGCCCTGGGTTCAATTCCCCAGCACCACATATACAGAAAATGGCCAGAAGTGGCGCTGCGACCCAAATGGCAGAGTGCTAGCCTTGAGCAAAGAGAAGCCAGGGACAGTGCTCAGGCCCTGTGTTCAAGCCCCAGGACTGGCAAAAAAAAAGATAAGAAATAAAATATATTGAAGCATTCACCATGACTATCTTTGAATGACAGGTCATTTTCTTCCCATTTTTTTCTCATAGTTTCTAATTTAAAATAAAAGCCTGAGCTGGGGGTGCTGGTGGCTCACATCTGTAATCCTAGCTACTCAAGAGGCTGAGGGCTGTGGATCACGGTTCAAAGTCCATAAGACTCCAATTAACCCCCAACATACCACAAGTGGAGCTGTGGCTCAAAGTGGTAGAACACTAGCCTTGAGCAAAAAAGCTCAGGGGCAATACCCAGGCCCAGGCCTCACAACTAACCAGATAGATAGATAGATAGATAGATAGATAGATAGATAGATAGATAGATAGATAGATGATTGATAGACAAATTTTTAAAAAGATAAAAAGGGCTGGGAATATGGCCTAGTGGTAGAGTGCTCGCCTCATAGCCCTGGGTTCGATTCCTCAGCACCACATATATAGAAAAAGCCAGAAGTGGCGCTGTGGCTCAAGTGGTAGAGTGCTAGCCTTGAGCAAAAAGAAGCCAGGGACAGTGCTCAGGCCCTGTGTTCAAGCCCCAGGACTGGCAAAAAAAAAAAAAAGATAAGAAATAAAATATATTGAAGCATTCACCATGACTATCTTTGAATGACAGGTCATTTTCTTCCCATTTTTTTTCTCATAGTTTCTAATTTTCTACAATGAACATGTATATCTTTTAGAATCAAGAAGAGAAAAAAAAAAGAAGAGAAAAAAATACTCCATTTAACAAGACAAACCCCTTAATTGTAGATAAATACAGACAGTTGAAAAGAGAAGAGAGAGAGAGAGAAAAAAAAACCACCAAGCCGCAAGGTATAAAAATAACTTTCTCTGGGTTTGATCGTCAAGCAACACACCACAATCTCAGGAACTCTTTCTCCTTTGAGCTTTTCTAGGTCCTGTGCAACAAAATAAGGCCAAATGTGCCTGTTGAATTATATTGTTCCTTGAGCAGGTAGAAAAGAGAAACCCTTAGTACATTTAAAGCAAAAGAAAGAAAAAAGCCCACTAGGCTTTATTTTTAGCTTTACTGTAATGATCCCTGAAAGGCACTGAGGTCAAGTGACCACAGAATGGTTCTTTTTTTCTTGATCAAGTGTTCTGTTCTTGCTATTGTTGTCAGTGGAAGTGGTGGCGATAGAGGGTGTGTGTGTGTGTGTGTGTGTGTGTGTGTGTGTGTGTGCGTGTGTGTACAACCTGGCCTTAATGCAGGCCTTACTTTCCCTGGATCAGCCCATTCCCTAGCATACATCTGATCTGCTCTCCAGCCCTTGCTGGGTTAGCAGGGCTCAGTGATTTTGTGGGTGGAGATTAGGTGAGTGACATGAATAGCAGCCATGATGGTCAGCTGGGATTCTGATCCCTTGTGCAGACACAGAAGTTAGGACACCAAAACTTACGTGATCTGCATTCACAGGTAGTAGAAGGATTCAAGGGCCTACACACCACAGGCTGCAGCCTGCCATGCCCACTCCTGTCCTTTAGCCCTGCTGCGATGTCCCACCTACCCAGATGCCAAGAACCAGTTCCACAGCTCCACACAGGACCCCTTAAAAATCTTCTCATGAGTTGGGTGCTGTTGGCTCACACCTGTAATCCTAGCCACTCAGGTAGCTGAGATCTGAGGATCAAGGCTCAAAGCCAGCTCTGAGCACAAAAATCCAAGCGACCTGGGCACCAGTAGCTCACACCTGTAATCCTACCTACTAAGGAGGCTGAGACCTGAGGATCACAGTTCAAAGCCGGTCCAGGCAGGAAAGTCCCTGAGATTCTTATCTCCAATTCATAATTAAAAACTGGAAGCAGTACTATGGTACAGCATTAGCATCCAGGCCCTGAATTCAAGCCCCACGACTGGCAAAAAAAAAAGTCCAAGACACTCATATCTATCTCCAAGTAACTGAACAAGCAACAGCTCCACCCCAAGCCAGGCACAGACATGGGCTAGGCATTCAACCAGTGTCCCTGTAACTCCGCCATTTCTACTCCATAAAGCAGGTAGCAGGATCACAAGCATGTGTTAACCCCTACCAATTATCACATAGTGGTTCACCTTCAATCTCCTATCTCTTCTTCTGACAGGTGTAATAAAAATAATGTTGGATGTCCAAACACTACAATTTATACAAATATCAGCGATTTGGTGGTAACAGGAAGGAAGATATTACTGAGGAGGTCGAGTCCACATCCTGTGGTACTGAGACTCTTACTTGTGTCTACACCAGCTCTATTGAAGAAGGGGCTTTCATTTTTTCTTGATCACCACTGTACCTCAGTGCTGAAGCAGCAGCTGTTACTACAGAAAGCGACTCTGGGAATGTGTGTTGAATGACTGAGTGGTAGCTCTATGCACCTATCAGCTCACTGGACTTAAGGATGAGTTCTTCAGCCAGCAGCAAGAGCATCACTGGAAAGTAATTAGGAATACAAATTCTCAGACCCAGTAGATCAGAAAACCTGAGGGCAGGGGCTACAATTCAATGCACCAACCAGTACCCTAGATGGTACTTGAGTCTGAGAAGTACTGCCAGAGAGCAGCTCTTGCACAGCAATTTGCCATGAGCTAAAAATGGATGGTCCCACCAGTAACTCAATCCCTACTGCAACCTCAAGCCAGCCTGAAGAATGTCAGGCCAAACCAGCTTGAGCAAGAGCCTCTTCCTTCCACCAGCCTCCAGAGAGGTGCTCCGAGGATTCTCTTCCCTTCCGGAAACAATTAAAAACTCCCTCCACACCCAGTTCCTCCTGGGAAGCCATTCCCAGCGGCATGGCACTGCCTACATTATATTATTGTATTAATGAGCAAGGCCCTGGGTTCAATCCCTAGCACTACAAATATATATAATTAAATTAATTTCATTTGTTGTTTTACTTTATTGTCTTGACAACCAGACTATCTCAAACTACATTCAAAGCTCATATTATAATTCTGTTGAGCAATGCATTTCACTTTAGTGAGATAAGGTTAGAAGAGAGCTCACCTTTGAACCCCAATGCCCATCTCCCCTCTTGAGGTGTTTAAGAAGTGGATGTAAGACATGCCTGGTGATACACATCTGTAATTCCAACTACTCAGGAGGAGAGGCAGGAGGATCATGTGGCTAGCTCACTAAGATAGCTCAGATGGTAGAGTACTTACCTAGAAAGTACAAGGCCCTGGGTTTGATTCCCAATGTGCCCAAAGTGGGAGGAGAGGTAAAGAGAAAAAGGGATAGAAATGGGGGGCGGGGGACACTGGGGATCATAAACCCTTGAAGGCTTAAAGGGAATACCCCTCTCTGCCAAGGGAATAGAGAGTTACCATCTCACACAAATTGAGTTGATTACAGCTGAGGATGAGATCAGGAGATTCACAGATCCTGGTCTCCATGTAGCCAGTTGACTTCCTGCAATGTAAGAAAACCACTAGCCGAAGCCTGTTACAGAGACCCACAGCGCCACAGGAGTGTGTGAAATTCTCCCCATCCCCACTCCCCCAAGCCCAGTTGTCTGGCCTAGATTTTCTGGACAGCTACACAGTGTGCAGACATAGTGTTCCCGGGATTTATAGTTCATTTTATTGTAATGCTCTGAGGGAGGCCAGTGCTTTACTTTAAGCTAAAGATGATTTCTCTCAAGGAGAGAGAAGGAAAGAAGGCTGGGGGAAAAAAGTAGAAAGCTCCTTTTTCCTTCCTCATTTCCCCACACTTTGAACCTCAGCCCATATCTAGAAAACTGGAGGGGAAACTATCTTATTAGTGTTGAGAGTTTACCTTAGACCAGCCCTGAAAGTAATAAAAGATTTCACAGCCCACCAGATGTTCACTGCCAGGGTTCGGGACATGCGCACACTCTCCATCGTCATTCTTCAAGGACATATTTCCCCCCCTCATGAAAGCTTATTTGTAACCCCCAAATCAGTATTCATGGTGATTTAGTGGTCACTCATGAACAGGCAACAAAGCCTAAGTCACTGGGTACCTTCCCAGCTTCGAGTTCTTGCTTCAGCTCCCTCACTATAACAAGTGTCATTCACATCTATTCAGTGCCGTTTTTTGTTATGTTGGGGCCTGTTGGTGGTGGTTTAACATTGGTCCTCAAAAGTGCTCATAATCTCTGGCCATGAAAGAAATGCAAATTAAGGTGCTGGGAAGGTGGCTCAGTGATAGAGTACTTGCCTAGCATACATGAAGCCTGGGTTGCATTCCTCAGTACCACATAAACAGAAGTGGCACTGTGGCTCAAGTGGTAGAGTGCTAGCCTTGAACAAAAGAAGCTCAGAAACAGTGCCTAGGCTCTGAGTCAAGCCCCAGGAATGACAAAAGAAAGAAAAAGAAGGAAGGGAGGAAGGGAGGGAGAGAGGTAGAGAGGGAAGGAGGGAGGGAAGGGGAAAAAAAAGAAAGACAGAGAGAGAGGCAAATCAAAATACCTCTGAGATTCCATCTCACCCCAGTTAGATTGGCCAACATGATGAATTCAAACAAGAACAAATGTTGGTGGGGATCTGGGGAAAAAGGAACCCTGTTGCACTATTAGTGGGAATGTAAACTAGTACAACTACTCTGGATAGCACTTTGGAGACCAAAAAACCAAACAGATCTTCCAAATCACTCCTGGGCATCTACCCAGAACATCACAAGCCAGGATACCAGAAAGACACTTGCACATCCATGTTCATTGCTGCACTATTCAGACTAGCCAATTTATGGAAAAAGCCCAGATGCTTTACAATAGATGAGGGGATCCGAAAAATGTAGTACCTATAATACAATGGAATTTTACACAGCCATTAGAAAGAATAATATTATGTAATTTTCAGGGAAATGGATGGACCTAGAGCAAATCATGTTAAATGAGGTAAGCCAAGCTCAGAAAGACAAACACATGTTTTCTCTCCTATGCAGAAGCTAGATCTAAAATACACTGGGATCTGACAGGTCTCTAGGCATTCACACAAAGTGAGGCCAAAGGAGGACACTCTTAGGAGAGGAACAGAAAGGCACATTGCCTGTGTGCATCTGATCACACAAAATAATATTTATCGAAATTAACTCCAGGAAATGGAAACAAAAGTTTTTTTTTCTTTTCGCTATTTTTGTTTTCTTTCCTTTTTGTTCTGTACGTTTGTTTATATGTCATTGTGAGTGTAAGGGGAGGCACAGAAATGGAGGGGCAAAGGGTGAACAAATACAGCAGTGATAACTCACTAGACACTATGTTGAAAATGAACTACACAACTTGTGGGTGGGATGGGAGGGAAAAACTAGGAGAGAGCAAGGGAAAGGGTGACATTGTCCAAAAAGAAATGGACTGTTTACCTGACTTATGTAACTGTAACGCTTCTGTGTATCACCCTTATAATAATAATAATAAGTCCTCAGGCAGGGTATAAGATAGAGCCCACAATTCAAGCATTCATGACAAAAAGGAAGAGAAATTGTGAGTTCAAGGCCTGTCTCAGCTATATAGTGAGACGCTGTCAAAAACAAACAGCCTATTGCTGGAGGAGTGGGGTTGTTGTAGAAAAGGGAGGGCCAAGTGCTGCTGTTTCACACCTGTAATCCTAGCTACTCAGGAGGCTGAGTTCTGAAGATCACAGTTGGAAGCCAGCCCAAGCAGGAAAGCCCATGGGACTCTTACTTCCAATTAACTACCAAAAAATAAAGCAGCAAGTAGAGCTATGATTAAGTGGTAAAACATTAACCTTGAGTGAAAAAGCTCAGAGACAATACCTAATCCCTGAGTTTGAGTCCTAGGACTGGCACCAAATAAAAAGTCCATGCAGAGTGAAACTGATCAACATGCATTAGACTCATAACCTGACTTATGGAATCATAACCTCTTTGTATACCTAACTTGAGAATAAAGTGAAATTGTTAAGTCCATGCCACTATGGTGATACTAGGAGGTAAGACTAAATTAGCTCCTTTGAGGAGATTAACACCTTTCTTGAAAGAGTGGTTTGTCCTCCCAGAGCAAGGCCACCTCTGGGTTCTACCTCCTTTATATCACCCCTTCCTACTTCTTGTTTCCACTTGGCTTAGGATGAAGCAGAGGCCCAGCGGTGGACTCCACAGACACATAGCCAGCTGCCTGAATCGTGAGCTAAATAAACTTTATGCGTGTGTGCTGATTCTGGGGCTTGAACTCAGGTCCTGAGGTGCTGTCCCTTAGCTTTTTCACTCAAGGCTAGTGCGCTACTACTTGAGCTACAGCTCCACTTCCAGCCTTTTGGTGGTTAATAGGAGATAAGAGTTTCACAGACGTTCTTGCCCAGGATGGTTTCAAACTGTGGTCCTCAGATCTCAGCCTCCTGAGTAACTAGGGTTACAGATGTGAGCTAAAGGCACCCAACCAATAAACGTCTTTATAAATTCCCCAGGCTTAGGTATTCTATGATTGGAAGAGAAAATGCACTAAGACAATGTGTTATATGGAAATACACATAGAGCTTTGTTATGGGTTGTTCTGTGAACAAAAATGTTATGACCAGATACTCCATGGGACCTAATTTTGCTTTTCCCCTAGGAAAAATAGTTCGATAATTTCCTAATCTGGTGTTCACAGCCACTGTACAGGCTAGAACTGACATAATAACCAAAATCAACTTTAAAATATTTTTGTGCCAATAGGTATTGGGAAGGAATGTTGAAAGACTAAGAGAAATGTAGGGTCTATTAAAATCCCTGGTACATATGGATTATTGCAGAAGTTTCTTTTTTCTCCACTTCATATTTCGAATAGCACATCTCTCTGTCACCCTTTCTGTTGTTGTTGTTGATAGTGGTGGTGGTCATGGGGCTTGAACTCAGGGCCTGGGCACTATCCTTGAGCTTCCCCTCCCCTCCCCCCACCAAGGGCTAATACTCCACCACTTTGGGCAACAGTGCCACTTCCGGTTTTCTGGCAGCTAATTGGAGATAAGAGTCTCGCTGACTTTTCTGCCATGGGTAGTAAGGAACTTCAATCATCAGCTCAGCCTCCAGAGTAGCTAGGATTACAGGCGTGAGCCACTGGCCTGGCCTTTAGCATGCTTGGATAGTGTATCTGCTGTTTTCCAAGCCTCAAGACTAAGACAGAAGAAGAAATGTAAAAGCTCATACAATCTTGTTTGGAAGGAATTCTCTCTAGTGCTAATGATCAACTCTTCATACCTTAAATATCCTTATTACAGGACTCAGTGATAAGAAACTTATATCATCATTTTTAACAAGAATCTAGTATCCCATTGAATGAATGTATATCAATAAACTAAATCTTTCCCTCCTTGAAGAGATTATGTGTCTTTGCATTTTAATGATAGTTCTAATTCTTTTTTTTTTTTTTTTGCCAGTCCTGGGCCTTGAACTCAGGGCCTGAGCACTGTTCCTGGCTTCCTTTTGCTCAAGGCTAGCACTCTGCCACTTGAGCCACAGTGCCACTTCTGGCTATTTTCTATATATGTGGTGCTGTTCTATATATGTGGTGCTGGGGAATCGAACCCAAGGCTTCATGTATATGAGGCAAGCACTCTTGCCACTAGGCCATATCCCCAGCCCTGATAGTTCTAATTCTTACAAAGTAAACATGTGATTAAATGTGAACATCTGAAAAGATAGAAAGAGGTTTGGTATTTAAACTTTCTCAGAAATAATTTTCAAGCTGGATGCTGGTGGCTCAAGCCTATAATCCAAACTACTCATGAGGCTGAGATCTGAGGATCACAGTTTGAAGCTAGCTGGGGCAGGAACATCTGTGAGACTCTTATCTCCAATTAACTAGCAAACCGCAGGGGTTTGTTTTGTTTTGTTTTTTGTTTTGGAGTTGTGGCTCATGTGGTGGAGTGCCAGCCCTATGCAAAAGAAGCTAAGGGACAACACCAGACCCTGAGTTCAAGTCCTAGTGCTAACACAAATAATAACACTTTTTATTACAATAAATTATGAGCAAACAAGGACCACTTAACAAATTGATTTTGCTTCATATCGAGAAACTCTGGACTTTCTAGGACTATCTATTTCATGATGAGCTGTTTTGGTGGCAGCTAATCTCATCTTCCTAAACTTGCTTACACCAACTGAAAAAAAAATTGCATTATGTAGAACTTAAAACGTCCTTGAATACTTGTATTTTCTAACAAAAGAATTATATAAGACAGAGAAATGTCTAACTGCATCAAAAACAATTTGAGGGCTGGGAATGTGACTTAGGGATAGAGTGCTTGCCTAGCATGTATGAAACCCTAGGTTTGATTCCCAAGTACCACATACACAGGAAAGGCCAGAAGTGGTGTTGTGGCTCAAGTAGTAGAGTAGCCTTAAGCAAAAGAAGCTCAGGAACAGGGACAGTCCCCAGGACTGGCAAAAATAACAAAATAAAATTGAGAGGATATTTTCATAGTCACTGATTCTGGAAACACATTTTTAGAAAAACATAAAAGGATGCACTTAAAAAGGGTTCAATCTCTCTCTCTCTCTCTCTCTCTCTCTCTCTCTCTCTCTCTCTCTCTCTCTCTCTCTGTCTGTCTCTCTGTGTGTGTATACTGAAGTACCTCATGCTCTTAGCTTTCTTGTTCATGGCTGACACTCTACCACTTGCATTTCACCTCCAGCCCAGCTTTTTTTGGAAGGTGGAAGGGGAATGACTAATTAGAGAGTCTTGTAAACTTTTCTGCCCAGGATGACTTCAAACTGTGATGTTCCAGGTCCTAGCCTCCTGAGTAACTAGGATTACCGGTGGGAGCCACCCGTGCCCAGTGAAAAGGTAAACATTTTATCTGTGGATTTCTTTAATGTTTACTTTTTTTTTTTTTTTGCCAGTCCTGGGGCTTGAACTCTGGGCCTGGGTGCTGTCCCTGAAGCTTTTTTGCTCATAGCTAACGCTCTACCACTTGAGCCACAAAACCACTTTCAGCTTTTTCTGTTTATGTGGCACTGAGGAATCAAACCCAGGGCTTCATGCATGCTAGGCAAGTACTCTACCACTAAGCCACATTCCCAGCCCCGAATGCTTGCAATTTTATCCAATGAAAATATTTGTTTGTATCAGAATGAGAAAAAGATTGTGCCAGGTGCAGTGGAACTTGTGATCCTAGCATTCAGGAGGTAGAAACAACAGATCTTTGAGTTTGAGGTTAGCTTGGGTTAGTTTGAGGTCTGCAAGTTTGAGACCAGCCTGGGTTACACACTTGAGGCCATTTCTCAAGACAGATAAATACACGTGATTTTGCGGGGGGTGGGGGGACAAAAAGTTGAAACAGAAATGAAATCATTTAATCTCAACATCCACTGCAAACATTACTAATATCTTTCCATTCATCTTTAGCAGCCTAGTTTTATATAGCTGAAATGACAGTACAAATACAATCTTACATCCAATTTATTTCACTCATAAGCCTTTTCCATCTATAAACTTTTCATAAATATTTTAAGGCTGCCTAATATTCCAATGAGTAGTATGTAATCACTTACACATAATGCTTCCCCTATGTATGAACAACTTTGGTTGTTGCAAATTTTTCTCTATCATATATGAAGTCTTGATCTTGGAGCAAGAATCCAAGTCTGTACTTCGAATTGTTTCCTTACGAGAGATTCCCAGAAGTGAAATGACTAGTTCTAAGGCAATGAATATTTTTCAGGCCTGCAATACATATTGCCAAATTCCTTTCCCAAAAGAGTTGTACTGTTCCCCACTCCCACTAACAGCATTGCTCATTCCATGTTTAATGGCATCATGTGACTGAAATAGCCAATAGTGGGTTTAAATAGACTATGATGCATCCAGCCAGTGGGTTATACAGCCCATGAACTCAATCATGAGGCTTGTAGAACAGCACAGAAAAACAGTTATACTGTCATGTTAAACAGAAAAGAACAGAAACCTGCATTCAATGTCATTGCTGCTGCTTAAAGAATTGCGTTAAGTCGGGAACCAGGTGTTGGTACCTCATGCCTATAATGTTATCTACTCTGGAGGCTGAGATCTGAGGATCGAGGTTTGAAGTCATCCCAGGCAGGAAAGTCAATGAGATTCTTAATTCCAGTTAACCAGAAAACTAGAAGTGGCACAGTGGCTCAACGTGGTATAACACTAGCTTTGAGCGAAAAAGCTCAGGGACCAGTGCTCAAGCTCTGAGTTCAAGCCCCACTATTTAGACACACACACAAAAGTCTACCAAATGGTGAGGTTTGGGTTTGGGGTGGGCACGGAAGACCCAGGAAATAATGACAAGTATGGATAAGTATGCAAGTAAGGATACAAGGGTTAACCTTATACAGTAACCATAGGCCAAGTACAAACTGTGACTAACAGGTCATTGATAAAGATGTCTGTGCAGAATGACATTTATAAAAAGAATATTCCTTCTTTCTACATGACAAAACTGCCCTCATATCTCATTAAATTCTCAATTAAAAGAAAATTTTTGTGTCAGTCCCAGGATTTGAACTCAGGGCCAAGGTACTGTCCCTGAGCTTCTTTTTGCTTAAAGCTAGCACACTACCACTTCCAGCTTTCTTGGTAGTTAGTTGAAAATCAGAGTTTCATGGACTTTCCTGCCCAGGCTTGCTTTGGACCTTGATCCTCAGATCTCAGCCTCCAGAGTAGCTAGGATTACAGATGACAATTGAAACTTTTTTGGGGGGGAGGGGGGAGTGTAGCAAGATAATGTCCCTCTAGTTTTAATAACAGTCAGCCTCAGGGTTAATTTTACTTTATATTATTATAGCACTAATTGGTATTTCCAAAACTTCACATACCAACAATATATTTAGATTAAAATCTTGAACTGTGCAAGTTTTCCCAAAAGTTGCTCCTGCAAAATTCTAGCATTTTTGAGACCAAGCATTTCTATGACTAAAGGATCATGGTGGTCTTTTCTGAATTCCCAGAAATAATTAAGTCAATGAATGGAATTTTCTCAAATGTTAATTCTCTTGGGTTTTGTTTTTTTTTTTTCACCTCCCTCCAACTTCTGGCACTGGCACAGACTATCTGCTAGCAGATGACAAGCAATGAAGTCTTCACAAATAGCAACAGAAAACCACTGGAACAGCTGCTCCCATTCTATGGATCCTGCACTGTGGTTGTAAGGTTTTACCATGGTCTGAAGACAGCCATAGCTTCTGCTGGCAGGACTGTTGCAAGTGATAGAGTGAATCTCAGTAGGTTCTAAGGGTCCCCCAAAAGCACTACAATGTCCATTGCCTAAATTTACCATCTGAAGAGCCCCATGCCAAGCTGAATTCTGACTCTTCCCCAGCCCTACTGTGGGTGGGAAAAAATACAGAGGATCCCCCACCCCATGAATGACCTCAAAATTAGAAAGAGAGGTCACAGCCAGGCACCAGTGCCTCACACCTGTAATCCCAGCTACTCAGAAGGCTGAGATCTGTGGCTGGAGTATGGCCTACTGGTAAAGTGCTCGCCTCATATACCTGAAGCCCTGGGTTCGATTCCTCAGCACCACATATATAGAAAACGACCAGAAGTGGCACTGTGGCTCAAGAGGTAGAGTGCTAACCTAGATCAAAAAGAATCCAGGGACAGTGCTCAGGCCCTGAGTCCACGCCCCAGGACTGGCAACAAAAAACAAATAAACAGAAGGTTGAGATCTGAGGAAAGGTTCAAAGCCAGCCTAGGCAGGAAAATCTGGTTGACTCTTATCTACAAGTAACCACTCAAAAAACCAGAAGTGGAGCTGTGACTATGTGGTAGTCCGCTAGCCTTGAGCAAAAGAGCTTAGGGACAATGCTCAGGTCCTGAGTTCAAGTCCTACCACTGACAGGAAAAAAAAAAAGAGGCCACAGGCTTCTTATGCAGCCAACATTTTGGCCCCCGGTGTCTTGTAGGATGATTTTCCTGTCTCAACAACAGCAGCCTTCACACACCCTGGAAGCTCATTAGAAATGTAAAACTTCCAGCCCCGCTCCACACTTTGGAATCATAATCTACGTTTTAACAATGCTCAGGTGACCCACCTGTGCCCTTGGTTCCAGTAGCCTGGGGCTGAGCCACGTGGCTTCCCCTGACGGCAGGAGAGCCTTCAGGCCTGGGTCTGCAGTCCCAGGCCACCTACCCTGCCTGTTCTCAATTAACCCTCACATACTTGGCATTCCCTGAATGCACGTGGCTGCCTGTCGCCTCTCAGGGTCCAACTTTGCACGTGCAGTGCTCCTAGAGAGGATGCCTTTCCATAAATGGTGAAACCACAGGCCTCCTCCAGGAAGCCCTCTCAGACTCCTCCACCACGCCCTCCCCACTTCTTCCTCCGAGCTGCAAGGACCTCAAGTGTTAAGTAGTGTGGACTGATGCTGTATGTGCACACTCTCTTCCTTGGCAATTCCTGCATGAGGTCTCTGTAGACAGCCCACATTGGCTAAGTGAAAATGAATATATAAATATACATATGACTCCGGCTACCAGCCTGCCCCAGGATCAGCCCTAGGATTTTTTTATGCCCCATCTCTGGTGGGTTTTGTGAAAGTCATGTTTTGTGTATGGGAAAGCACCTAGTAAAGGACACAAAGATTTTTTTTTTATTCATTTATTGTCAAAGTGGTGTACAGAGGGGTTACAGTTTCAGATGTAAGGCCGTGAAGTGTGTACATTTCTTATTCAACTTGTTACCTCCTCCCTTCACCACCACCACCCCTCCCCAGGACACAAAGATTTGTAAGATTTTAGATAAGGCCTAATCCTTCCTCAGAGGGAAGTTGGTAGGTGCTCTGAGATTCCCACTGAGCAGGAATAAACAGCAACTTCACAAGCTTTTCACGGGGCTTGAGAAGCCGATCTGGGAGGCACTGGCTTGGGCTTGGATCCTACTCCTGAACACAATGAAGATCAGGCTAAAGCAGAAGAGGCTCTAGGCACACACTGTATACAAGTGCAGGATTGGCCTCCCAAGAAAGACCTTGGACATGCAAACCAGACGTCCCTTTGGTCTGGACTATCCCAACAAAACAAGCCCCAATAGGTAGAGCCTGGGTGCCAACAGCAAGCACACACAGACACACGTATCAGGCCCACAGTGCCCCCCACTCACAAGAACCCAGCCTGCTCCTGCCTCTCCATGCAGCAAGCTCCAAGGCCTGGGCCACAGGTAGGTGAGCTGAGGACAAGCTACCCACATGACCTTGGAATTCCAGGCCCAACCACGGCAGCACATTAACGATGTGTTTTCCCTTCGTGGGCAAGAGGCAGACTGATGCTAACCTCATGCCCGCGATGTCTCACCACCTCAGGGCACCAGGAGCCTTTGAAGAACCCAGGGCTTGGCACCCAAGCAAGCAAGATTTTCCTCAGTTCTTTAGACCCAGATGTCCATCCCTGAGCATTCTCACCTCCGGCTCATGAAGATTGTCCTCAGCTGCCATGAAGGAGGGAGGGCAGCGAGGCCCACTTTGCCAGGCTGCTCCTTGTCCTTTCAACTTCCCGGAGAGCCTGCACAGCCTCTTTCTGTGGGCTGGGTCTGGCGGTGGGGCCTCTGGGTGTGATGGGTTTGACTGAAAGCCATCTGTCATGGAACCTCCTATCTGATCCCTAGATCCACACTTCCTGTTTTCTCACCTAGCTCTGGGACCCAGGAGACTGACCCTATTCAACTATACCAACGATAAACTTGACTATGGCTTCTTGTCAGCCTATGGGAGGCACTGGACAGGAGATGGGAAGAGCAAGGAGAGAGGTTAGTGTATTGATCACCCACTTTTCCCTCTTTCCCTCCCCTTGACCCTTCCAGCCTGGGAGAAGGGATAAAGAATCCACCATTACTAGTGTCAAAGTGCTGCCATCATGCTTCCTGGTTTCCCTGGACCACATTTACCCTTCGTAAAAGCCCCTCAATCACACAGTGTCTCGAATACAGTAAGAAAGGAGGTGGTTTTCCATAATGACAGTATGACATGACAGCCACCTAATTGAGGGGAGCGTGGGGACTCTGCCCTATGAAGTGCAGCACTCAACAATTAGTACAGTCCTTCCCCAGGCAGAGACTTCTTCATATCCCATATGCGTTATGTAGATCCCACCAATTCCAGCTCAAAAACCACCACAGTAACCCAAAGAACACAGGGAAACTTGACCACAAACATGGCTGACCAGTAACAGAGCCAGGGCCCCATAGCCTGGTTTCCCCAGAGCTAACTCAGTTCCTTTCTATGGATGCAAATCTAAATAGGCATGGAATGGTAAGAAGAAAAAAAGAAAAGAAATTCAAATTCAGGTACACTCATGCACATTCACACATACACACACACACACCTTTAATACAGGTATGATTCATTCAACAAACATTTATTGAATGCTGACTGGGTTTACAGACCTGTAAGAGAAACTGACGGATGAAAAAGATTAGATATAGAAAAAAGAATGAGTCAGAAGAGCTGACAGCACAGGGTGGTGGACAGTCAATCTAGACCCAGTCAGGAGACCTGACTGTGAAAATCTTCTAGCAACTAAACTCAGCTAGTCTACAGTTCATATTCTCTCTCTCTTTCTCTCTCTCTCTCTCTCTCTCTCTCTCTCTCTCTGTCTCTCTGTCTCTCTGTCTCTCTGTCTATTTTATTTCTCCCTCCCCATCTCTGTGTAGGGGGAGGCTTGAACTCAGAGCCAGACTGCTCTACCTCAACTTTTTCTGTGTCCTAGCACCTGAACCACACCTCCACTTCTGGCTCTGCTGTGTAATTGTAGATAAGAGTCCCACAGACTTTTCTGCCTGGGCCGGCTTGAAACTTTGATCCATGGATTTCAACCTCCCAAATAGATAGGATAGTACAGGCATGAGCCATTGGGTCAGGTCATCACTACTTTTTGTTTTAGACAACAGGGTCAAGTTAATTTCAACGTTTGTAGTTTGCACCCGCAAACCTGAAATCCTCTCAATGGCTCTGACTTCTTGGCATGAACCTTTAGTTCACCTGACCTTTCCTTTCTCTCCTGTCTTCTTTTTATCCTCCAGATAGAATCTAAACAGTCCATGCTGATCTTGACCTCACAATCCTCCTGCCTTAACCTCCCGAGTGCTGGTCTTACAGGTGTATGCCACCGTACTCAGCATCTCTACAGTCTTTTGTTTATTTCTGTTTTTGTTTTTTTGTGCCAGTCAATCCCAGGTCTTGAGCTCAGGGCCTGGGCTCTGTCCTTGAGCTTCTTTTGCTCAAGGCTGGCACTCTATCACTTGAGCCACTTCAGCTGTATGTCTGGATTTGGGGGAGTTTTTTGGTAGTTTAGTGACTATCTGTACTAAAGTCTCAGGCTTTCCTACCTGGACTGGCTTTGAACCTTGATCCTCAGAGCTCAGCCTCCCGAGGAGCTAGGATTACAGTATGAGCCACTCTCCAGTCTCCACTGCTGAAGTTACGGTGCCTTCCACCTTGTTCCATTAACAGGAAAAACCATCTAGAGCTCCACATATCCACAACGCTCCATCCCCAAGACTTCACATTAGCTGTTCCCTATACCTGGACAGATTTTCCCCATTCCTTGCTGTTTATTTTCACCTAGAAAATGTTTCCTCACCCTCCACAATTCAAGTTAGGATAGCACTCACGCCCTCAGTAATAACTAGTGAAATTCCAGGCACAGAGATAGGTTTTTTGGAAGTCATGATTTCATTAATAATAAAAGGTAGTATATAAATGATAATATTTTGTGTCTGTAGGGTAATAATAGAAATAATAGAAGTGTGATGTGATTGAAGAACAAATGGATGGATGGATGGATGGATGGGAGTGGTTAACTGACTGTAGGTACACAGATGGAGAATTGGAAGGCTAGATGCTTTCATTAATCTCCATTAATAAATGTTGAATAGATAGGACAAATTGCATTGACTAAAAGGGATTTGGGGCTGGGTATGCTAGTGCAAATTTGTCATTGCGGCACTGTGGTTAAGACTGCAGTATAGAGAGTTAAAAGTCAGCATTGGTTGCACAGTGAAACCCTGCCTCAAAAAAAAAAAAAAAAGAAGGAATGTGGATACCAATTTCAAGGTGGTAAGGAAGTGCAGGAACAACTTAGCAAGATCGGGACTGTGGAGCTTGATCTTAAAGGAACATTAAGAATCTCTCTAGCATCATACTATTTAACAAATATCGTATGAAACTAAGAAAACTGAGGGGAGGGTGGGCTTGGGAAAGATAGGGAAGAATGACAAAAGGGTGATACTGATCAAGATACATTGTACACATTGAATGGTAACTGCTTTGTACAACTACTTCAAGATACTCAGAATAATTTAAAAAAGAATTTCTCTAGCCTGGCAGACAGTATCCAGGCCCAGAGTTCAAGCCCACAACTCACCCAAAACAAACAATTCTCTAGTAAATGTAAAGTCTGCTTGTGGGCAAGTGTCTTTGTCTCTTTTGTGCTGCTGTAACAGAATGCCACACAGTGGGTAATTTATAATAAAAAGAAATTTCTTGGCTCCTGGTTCTGAAGGCTGGGCAGTCCAAGTCTAAAGGGCCAGCCTCTAGAGAAACATCTGCAGCATTCCATGCCAGGAGAGAGACGAGAGAGAGAGAGAGAGAGAGAGAGAGAGAGAGAGAGAGAGAGAGAGAGAGAGAGAGAGAGACAAAGAGCGCATCACACTGGTCTATTTATAAGGACCCTACACTCCTGATTATAAACCTTCTCCCTCAGTAACAATACCAATTCACCCATGAATAAACCTCCCAGTTGACCCACCACCCAACACTGCTGCATTTGGGACTTTGTTTGTAACTTATGAACTTTGGGGTACATTTTCAACCATGGTTAACAAGTGACCATCAACCCAAGGCTCTCATTAGATTTCAGCCTCCATCCCACTCACACCCCTGAGGATGCTAGCTATGGGCTTCAGTGACTGGGACTGAAAGGTGTAATGGGTAGCAGCCCATAAGAGGTAAGATATAGAACCTTTATGGGGACAAAAACATTTCTGTTTATGATTCCTGTGGCAGGACACCTGTGGAGAAATAGATACAAGAAGGGGGAGGAGGACTCAAGGAGAAACTTGTTGGGGGGAGGCATGGAGCTTAATCTCAGAGCCTGGCCACTGCCCCTGAGCTGTGTTTTGTTTGAGAATAGCACTCTACCACTTTCAGCCACAGCTACACTTGCAGTTTTCTGGTGGCTAATTGGAGATAAGAACCTCATGGGGACTTTCCTGCCCAGGCTGTCTTTGAATTGCAATCTCAGCCTCCTGAGTAGCTAGGATTACAGGTGTGAGCCACCAGTGCCCAGGTGATAACATTATTCTTAAGATGGGGGTCTTCTTCATATAAACACCTATACAGCCAGGCAGTATAATCACACCTGTTATCCTAGCTACTCAGGAGGCTGAGATCTGAGGAACACGATACAAAGCCAGCCTAGGCAGGAAAGTCTGTGAAACTCTTATCTCCAATTAACCACGGGAAAAAATGGAAGTAGTGCTGTGGCTCAAAGCGGTAGAAAGCTAGCTTTGAGCAAAAGAGCTCAGGAACAGCACCCAGTCCCTGAGTTCAAGCTGCACAACCAACTAACTAACTAGATAAATAAACATATATATACACTTAACTCTTCTTTGCAAGCATGCAAAGTCATCTTTCACATCTGTGATGCCACTTCACTCTAAAAGTACATGAGGTACATTCTAATATTTTCTGCCTTCCACTAGAGGAAGCCTAGCCCAAGGGGCATCAAACAATAGAACCAGTATTATCAGTGGTAGAGCTTTGCTATCCTCAAGCCAACCTGGCTTCAAAACTCATGAGCTATGTGCTTTTCACTGCCCAACTATGACCTTGTTACAGCCCTCCCCCTAGTTTTATCAGAACTAATGACACTATGTTTGAACAATGACCAATAATTATTTGTGCATGCTCCAAATAGAGGAATATACACATATTCTGGGTAAAAGTTGTAGACTTAAGGGAATAAACATGAAGACTATTTTGGAAAAGAGATGAATCAAAGGAGTTAGGGGCTAGGAGTCTCACTCAGTGGTAAAGTGCGTACCTGGTATATAAAGGTCCTGGATTCAATCCCAGGAAAGAGAAAGAGAGAGAGGAAAGGGAGGAGGGAGGGGAGAGGAAAGAGGAGAGGAGGAAGAATGCCAAGAGTTATTGCTTTGTACCCTGGCTGATGTGGTATGAATGTGCTTAAAGAAAAGAAGGAATCCAAACCCACACCTCAATAGCAACTGTATTGTGTTTCCAGCAAAAGGACTAATTTTTCAGTCTTTAGAGTATACAATTAAAGCCAGCTTTTCAACACTGAGTATTTTACACAGCAAATACTGTTACGTACAGAATAAAATGTTGTAATGGGGACCTCACTTTGCATAGGATTTCAATTTATATGACAACCCACGATCCTCACTCAAGAGTAGCACTGAGATCCATGTTATACCACCATTTCCAGTTGAGGAAACTGAGGCTTAACCAACCAAGAGATGCCTCAAAGTCACCCTGTTAGAAGTGATGGAACTGAGGTTGTGACCTCCTGGCCCTTTCCTCTGCCCTGCATTGATGGCCCATGAGAGTGCATATGCCAACTACATTATTGGTTACAGGTTATCATCAACATCCCAAGCCCAATGTTAGATAAAACATACAGCTTACTTTTGTGTCACCAGTAAGGTCCATTCCTGAGATGAGCTCACGCCATTTTCGTAAGCCCAAAGGGGTATCTTCTCACCTAACACTCAAGGCCAAAGCCAGTCCTGTGAAGGACAAAGTCAGATCCATTTGCTAGAAGTTCAGAAAAATTTCTAGGCACTAGAACCCTCCTACCCACATCTACTCTTCCCCTCCCCACATCTTTTTCCCCCAGTGCTGGGGATCTTCTCAGAGGTAATGTCTATTAGCATTTCACCACTGAACTCAATTTCCAGTTCTTACGTGTTTGTTTGTTTGTTTCTTCTGCCAGTACTGGGGCTTGAACTCAGGGCCTGGGCACTGTCCCTGAGCCTCTCTGTGCTTAAGGCTGGCGCTCTACCTACCACTTGAGCCACAGTGCCACTTCTACCTTTTTCTGTTTATGTGGACTGATGAATTGAACTCAGGCTTCATATATGCTAGGCAATCACTCAACCACTAAGCCACATTCCTAGCCCCCAGTTCTTAGTTTTTGAGACCGGGTCTTGGAGCCCAGGCTGGCCACAAACTCAGCACTTCATGCCTGTTTGTAGAGTGTTGGGATTACAGGTTTATACTACCACCATGCCCAGCCTCAGAATACCATCGTAATCTCAAACTACCTCCCACAGGAAGTGGCTGGCCCATATGGCCCTGTTCTTCACACCCAGAAGTCACTCTTGGAATTGACTTTGTGGATGTTCCAATCCTGATTTAAGTGTACTAGAAAGCTTGGCATTTTGTATGACAGTTCAAAAGCAAAGTGAAGATTCCCTTTGTAATGAGGGTTAAAGATCTTGTCTCATTGATACCCAGTGATTTGTTTAAATACCTACCATACCAGCTCCCACTTCCAGGCCTGGAATTTCTGGAAAGGTTTTTCTGAGCTCCTCACAGCCTAGCTCTGGAGCCTTGTTTCCTCCTCCTGCTTCCCCTTTCCTCCCGACACTGTAGATGTAAAGTTCCAGCTTGTGGGTGGAGGAAGGGCCCAAATCCTCCATGGTGTGCTCATATGCTCATGTGCTCACGTGGTGAAAATTAAGTCATAAGGCTGGCAACGCTGTGACAAGCAGGAAAGAGGTGTCTGAACCCCAATCATGGCTCTATTTCTATTATCAATCTCATTTTTTTAGGCTGTAGACAGCATTCAGCTAACCCTTACAGTTGTAACACTGAGGGCAGAGAAGGATTGTTCCTTGGCGTTGGCCAGTCTTTGTAGATGTACAAGGAACAGGGTGTTGGAGAGCTGGGGACCATATCTGGGAAGCCTTTCTCTCCTCCCCTGCTGAGAAAGTGTCTACCACATTTCTTTCTGTAGCTGATTCCAAAACTCCAAAAGCATTCTTCAAACTGACAGCTTCGTTCATCTAAATAGGCTCATTCATTCTCTGCAAAGGAGACGTCCCTCCTACCTTCTCCCACACCTGCGGTAGTCCTTTTTTGATATTTCCCATCCTGCACTTCAGACTGAGTTGTTTTTTGTTGCAGAGTCTTTAATCATTTCCATGGTTGGGGGGCGGGGGAGGTGTTTGCCTTGAGCTCAGGACCTAACATTCTTGCTTAGCTTTTTCACTCAAGGATGCATTCCAAGAGAAAAATCCATGAGACTTTTCTTCCTTAGGTGTCTTTGAATGCCGATCATTAGATGTTAGACTCTTTGAGTAGCCCAGGATTACAGGCATGAGGCACTAGCACCCAGCTAAAAGCCCAAAATTTTATACCTGGCTGTCTAGAACTCATGATCCTCCTGCCTCGTCCCCCTTGTTGACTATCAGTAGAAACCAGCAAGGCCAGCTTAATGAGCTTGCACACCTGTTGACACTTATACATACTTGAGTAATATATGTAGTAAATAAATGAGCCCTTCACCTCAATTTCCTCCAACAATGGCCTTGCCCTCACGACACTCGGATCTACTCTCCCCCTCACTCCTTGCGCGCTCAGCTTCTGTGGCTACCTTTTCCCCTTGAGCTCCCCCACCTCGTGTTCTCCCCATGAACAGACCTACATTACCACGTTACAGTCTGAGAGCTTAGTCCTGTGTCCTGTGGAGCTAACCTGACCAGGATCAGCTATCTCCATGTATTCCTAATAGATAACCCCGAGCCTGTAGCTGAAAAACCACTCAGCCTAGGTAATTAGTTTTTCCAAGTCTCCAGAAAATAACTTGCCTCCTTTAGACTGACCCAGTCCTTCTTTAGAAATTTTAAATTCTGCAAGGCTTTGGTCTCCTCGGCTGTTTTGTTTTCAGCTTTGCATATCTTCTTCCCAGGCACAGAATGACAGTTTATAGTTCACCTTTCTGAAGACAGACTCATTTGCAAGTGGCCACAATAAGCTATGGCCCCTAGGTATCACTAACAAAGGATCCCATTGACTGGGATGAGGTTTTTCACCCGGAGTTCCCCCATCCTTCTACCCACTGACTCTACAACTGCCCCACAACCCCCCTGCTCCAGTCCCTTTATTAGTTCCTTCTCCAAAACTTCCTAAACTCCCTTCCTACCCCTTCCTGTCACATCACTAATGGTCCCCTCAGTATTTTGCCTCCCATGATTATGTTTATCATAATCAGCTATCGATTGTTCTTGGCATTCTGTTGGAGCCATTTTAGGCTTATTCTCACATTTATTTTCATTTCAAATGTGTTAAAAGACAATCTACAACTGCCAGATACCTAAACAAACACCCAGACCCATTATGTCAACAACTGGGTAAATGTTTTACTCGCTGGTTTCCAGCTGCCATGAGTAAAGAGCCAACCATTTGCCAGATGCTCAGATGGTGCCTGGAGAACAATTTATCAGGAGCATTATCCTGGTAGGGAGGGCTACAGTAATAATTAATTTTCGAGCTGCTAAATGTTTTGTGTCTATTTTGGGGGTGGGGAGAGGGAAATGAAGACATGGTATCATGCAAAAAGCATGGTTTATGTTTGGATTTCTCTGAGACAGAAGTTGTTTGTAGTCCTGAGCCTAAGAGTGTCAACTTACAGCTGTACATGATTTCTGGAACTCAGTTGCCTCATCTATACAATGGGTACACATAATAGGTTTACCAGACTAGCTGGGGATTGTTAAGGGGATTGTTAAGAGAGTAGGCATAAAAGGTCCTTTATGTGCAATGGTTTTGTTAGCCTTTTGTGAACTCTGTTGACACTGCTGAAACAAGTACCTTTTGATGTCTTGTGGTTAGGTAAAAGAAAAAAATGCTGGAACTGCCAATCAAGCACCCTGGCTGGTCACTTTGGAGAGAAGATGCTGCGTTACTTCACAGGATTCTTTAGATGATAGTGATATGGAAAATGATGAGTAGCTTCCAAAAGTTAAGAGTCTAGGGCAAGGGGCTGGAGATATGGCCTAGTGGCAAGAGTGCTTGCCTCGTATACATGAGGCCCTGGGTTCAATTCCCCAACACCACATATACAAAAAATGGCCAGAAGTGGTGCTGTGGCTCAAGTGGCAGAGTGCTAGCCTTGAGCAAAAAGAAGCCAGGGACAGTGCTCAGGCCCTGAGTCCAAGCCCCAGGACGGCCAAAAAAAAAAAAAAAAAAAAAAAAGAGTCTAGGGCAAGTGGTAGTAAACTCGCAGAGTATGAACTTGCAGAGCCAGGTGCTTGTGGCTCATACCTGTAATCCCAGCTACTCCGGAGACTTAAATCTAAGGATCAGAGTTCAAAGCCAGCCCAAGAAGAAATGTCTCAAAGAGTCTTGTGTCCTTGTGTCCAATTAACCATCAAAAAGCCAGAACTGGAAGGGTGGCTCAAGTGGTAGAGTGCTATCTTTGGGTGGAAGGGTAAGAAAGGGTAAGGGCAAGTGAGAGTTTGAGGCTCTGAGTTTAAGCCCCACTACACACACACACACACACACACACACACACACACACACACACACACACACACACCTCAAAAAAATAAAAAGAGCCAGGTGCTGGTGGCTCATACCTATAATCCTACCTACTCAGGAAGCTGATGAGATCTGAGGATCATGGTTCAAAGCCAGCCTGGGCAGAATCCCTGTGAGATTCTTGTTTTGTTTTGATTTTTTGTTTTTTTGTCAGTCCTGGGGCTTGAACTCGGGGCCTGAGCACAGTCCCTGGATTCTTTCTACTCAAGGCTGGCACTCTACCAGTTGAGCCACAGCGCCACTTCCAGCTTTTTCTATATATGTAGTGCTGAGGAACCAAACCCAGGGCTTCATGTATATGAGGCTAGCACTTTACTACTAGGCCACACTCCCAGCCCCACTGTGAGATTCTTATCTCCAATTAACCATTCAAAAACGAGAAGTGGAACTGTGATTCAAGGTGGTAAGGTGTTAACCTTGAGCAAAAGAACTCAGAGACAATGCCCAGGCCCTGAGTTCAAGCCCCAGAACTAACAAAATAAATAAAACCCACAATTGTATGCAAAAAAAATTGAGAGCATTTCTTCTTCTTCTCCCATAGTAATGTCAGCCACAGGAAGATCTACTAAAATAAATTTCAGTATCTACTGATAGTATGAGCCACCCAGCCCCAGCCCCAGCCCCAGCCCCGGGCCCCTTCTGCTTGGGCTACAAGCAGAAGACCTGGCAGTGTCAATGACCTTGAGCCCCATCACTTCAGTTTTCAGTACCCCCTGTGCATATGTCAATCAGGGACACGGTACCTAGTTACAGTGTGAGCATCCAGTGAGATCATAGATTTGAAAGAGGATGGTAAACAGTCACTGTTTACAGAGCTGTCTGCAGATGAATGATTAGCATTATTTATAGTATGTGAGATTAAAAAAAAAAAAAGACAAACCTAAGACAGCCCATGTCTTGGTCCTACTAGGCCCAAGCACAAGTTCCTGTTTAAAAATAATGCCAGGAACTGGGAATATGGCCTTGTGGTAGAGTGCTTGCCTGGCATGCATGAAGCCCTGGGTTTGATTCCTCAGCACCACATAAACAGAAAAAGCCAGAAGTAGAGCCTTGACTCAAGTGGTAGAGTGCTAGCCTTGAGCCCAGAGAGGCTCAAGGACAGAATCTAGGCCCTGAGTTCAAGACCTAGGACAGGCAAAAGAAAAACAAGAAAAGAAAAAATTACTGCAGGTTGGTGATGCCTTCCAGGACCTGACTGAGCCAACAGGGTGGCATCTACCTCAAGTTCTAGCTTTGAGATTTTGTACAACAGCTTTGAGATTTTAGGCTTCAATCTTGTTGTCTACTTAATGGTAAAAATGTGCTTAATCTTAGGCAATGCATTTACTCATCTGAATTTGTTTTTTTATGAGAAAACAATAGCATCAAGCTTACTATCAGAGTTGTTGATTATTGAATTAATGCTCTTAAAACATTTTGCCCAATTCTTGGCTCAGTACCAGGTTAACAGTGTTAGTTATACTTTCAGGGGGAAGAAAGCAGGAAGTAAATGTTTGAAGTGGTAAGCTATTTCTATTTTACTCAATACTGTAGCTCACTGGTGCCTAATGAAATATATACAATGCATGTATATTGGCAAGAGTATGGAATATTATAGGATGATGAGAACAGTGTTGCTAGTTAAAATGAGAGATAGGGAAGAGACTATTGCACATGGGGTAGTTTTTGTTTTGTTTTGTTTTGGGGCTTGAACACAGAGCCTGGGCACTGCCCCTGTGTTTCTTTTGCTCAAGGCTAGTGTTGAGCCACAGCTCTTTTTTTTTTTTTTTTCCTGGACAGTCATGGGGCTTGCACTCAGGGTCTGGGCACTGCCCCTGAGGTTTTTCCACTCAAAGCTAGTGCTCTACCACTTTCAGCCACGGTGCCACTTCCGTTTATTTGCTTTGTTGTTATTGTTGTGTTGCCGGTACAGGGGCTTAAACTTGGGGCTTGGGCACTGTCCTGAGTTTCTTTTGCACAATGCTAGCACTCTACCACTTGAGCCACAGCATCACTTCTGGCTTTTTCAGTTTATGTGGTACTGAGGAATTGAACCCAGGGCTTCATGCATGCTAGGCAAGCACTCTACTGCTAAACCACATTCCCATTCCCTCACTTCGGTTTTTGAATGATTAATTAGAGATAAGAGTCATGGACTTTCCTTCCCAGGCTGGCTCTGTACACAGATCCTCAGATCTCAACCTCCTGAGTAGCGAGGATTACAGGCATGAACCACTGGCACCTGGCTCAATTTTGTTTTTTTTTACTTAGAAAAATAATGCTACCCAAGAAGCCTAAAGTAGGAGCATGGCTCAAGTGGTAATGCACCCACCTTGAGCCAAAAAGCCAAGTGAGAGAATACAGGCCCTAAATTCAAGCCCCAGTACCAGCACAAAACAAACAAATATAAGGATAGTTGGTTCCCAATGAACCTGAGAAAAAGTGTATGTTTCTTCCTGAGACTTCAAACACACCCTGGATACAGAAGCTACTCAAGGTCAGGTGCAGCCTTAACCTCTCCCCTCTCCCCTCTGTCTTCAGCAGAGGCTGAAGCCACCTGGGCCAGCCATCTTTCCAACCCTCTGTCCCCAGGTTTCTTCCATTACTGCTTGCTGAGCTCTATCGATTGAACTGCCCAGGTCTCTCTCTGCTCAATGTTATCTCCTTCTGCAGTCCTAGTTCTTCTATTTCATTGTGTTTCTGGATTATTTTTTTCTTCCTAGCACTTTGTGCTATCTAAAATAATCTCACCCATTGCCATGTTTACTACGTAACTTTATTTCTCTAGGAGATAAGCCCCAGCTGACCTGAGGGAGCTGGTCAGTCTCGCTTGGCCCCAGTGGAGCACTGACCACACACCTGAGTGAAAGCAGACAAATGGCTATGTAGCAATTGCTAATGATGGGAGTGTGAGCAAGACCAGCTCAGACCAAGCTTCTAGCCAAGTGAAGTGGATTTATTCCTGGCCAGAATTTCAGCCAAAGAGAAGCCAGTAGCAAAGGCCAAGATGTAGGGAGTAGTAGCTGGTACAGAGACTTGTGCCAAGGGCAGAAACTATAACGTTTGCTACAACTAATTTCTACCCTTTGTATCTGCAGACATCAACCTGTTGCTTGAACACAATCGCTCCCATGTAATGGCTTTGCTGAAATGAATAAAAACACAAATGTCCATTCATTCCAGTGAGGAGAAAATAAGTCAAAAGCTAACCCAGTGCTGATGACATATGCCTGTAATCCTAGCTACTCTGAGGCTGAGATCTGAGGATCAAGATTCAAAGCCAGCCCAGGCAGAAAATTCCATGAAGATTCCATGGATTTCTCCATGAGTTCCGGTTCATTACAGGAAAGGGACGGGGTGGGGCGGGGGGCGGGGGGGGGGGGGGGGGGGGATGGAGTATTTCCTGATTTATTCTTTGAAAAAATTAAAAGAAGAGCTGGGCACCTGTGGTTTGTGCCTAAAATCCTAGCTATTCAGGAGGCTGGGATCTGAGGAGCAAGGTTCGAAATATGCACAACCCAAAAAGTCTGTGAGGCTCTTATCTTCAATAAACTACCCTCTCCCCACCCCACCCCCAAAAGAGCCACATAGAGCTTTGGCTCAAGTGGTAGAGCACTAGCCTTAAGCAAGAAAAGAGACAGGGCCAAGGCCCTGAAGTCAAGCCCCAAGAAGGCCCAATTTTTTTTTTTTAATTTAAAAAACTGGCTAGGACTGTACCTTAGAATGAATGCTTGCCTAGCATGCATGTGCCCTGGGTTCGATTCCTCAGTACCACATAAACAGAGACAGACAGAAGTGGCACTGTGGCTCAAGTGATAGAGTGCTAGTGCCAGTCTTGAACAAAAGAAGCTTAGGGACAGTGCCCGCCCCTAGAGTTCAAGCCCCAGGACCCGGAGGAGAAGAAAAAAGAAAAACCTGTGGTGATCATAGGTGAATTTCAAGGCTCATATGCAAGACAGACCAATCAATAGGTCAGTACTGCTCCTTGCCTAATTGCCTATTTCCCATTGTTTGCCTGAGGCCTGAGCCTGGCTCCAAGTGAACATGAGATTTGGCTCAACTCTCACCACGGACACAGTGACCTAGAAAAGGAGCTGCTCTGCTGTATTTATTGTCCAGCATGACATCAGCCAGAAAGCATTGCAAAATAATAATATTATGATCATTGAGCGAAGGGCTGTTATGTGCCAGATACTATGTTAAGTGACTTACACAAACTTGAGTTTATTCTTACAACAAGTATGTGTTATTCAAAGTGTAAGTTATTACCTTCACTCCCCAGGCAATAGAACCCAGTAGTGGGGTCAAGGTAGCATCGAAGACTATCGGTCCACATCTGGGGGTCTTTCCATTACACGCTTTTTCCACCAAACAGAGTGGCTTTGAACTGGAGTTCCTTCCCACTGTGGGGAGTCAATCCAGATTTAAATAAGTTACTAAGACATCCCCTGTCTTACTCTGACCCACTCTTGTTAAAATCCAGTTGGTTTACATTTCTAAAGGAGCAATCAAACTACTCTTCTTGAAGCCTGGGGGAAGGGGATTGTTCCAGAAGGCCTGAATTAAATTGAGAGGTCTAATTTGGGTACAGACTTAATACACAAAATCTCTTCCAGAACATTTGGTCCTTTGAGATTTCCCCAAATTGCCAACGATTAGACAGAAAATTCCATCGCCTGCTCCCTGGTTGCTTCACAGTAATCCTTGACTCCCTGCTATCTTACCTATGATATACTTCTTTTACAAGCTGTTTTGGTAATTCCTTACAATCCAGAGAACTTTTAGTTATTTTAACTAATACTGTGTTTTGTTACTTCACTGATAAAGCCACTTGTGGTTAATGACATTGATTAGGAACCTGTTTTGTCCCTAAGAATAGAGGAGAAAGAATCCCATATTATCTATTCTCCTTGTATTAGAGAATTCAGAGGTCTGTTTTCTTTGTGTGTTTTTTTTCTTTAACTTGTCATCCAGATTACAACATACCCACTACCCCACAGTTCCAAAGAAATTAGTCAGGGCTTAAATTAAACTTTAACCTTGTTTCAAATTAAAAATAAAATGTAGCACATTAGTTTCATATGTTCTCATTTCCTAGTCTCACAAACACTAACAGCTCCTTGACTGCAGTGCTTGAAGTCCTACTTAGCACTCAATCACTAACACAGCATCCCCTAGCCTAGGGCAAAGGGAGCTGAGCAGATCCTTTTGCTCCCACAATGCTTTGCACAATCCCTCCATTCTTTACTCTGACCCTCTTCCATCCTGGTGCTTCCCCACTCCTGGGCAGTAACACATGGTATTCATAGTTGTTCTTATGTCTACCTCCTACCCTACCCAAGTGCAAGGTGAGATCCCCTGCTTGCAGTAAACCTTTAAACCTTTAGTATATGTTGTTGTTGTTGTTGCTTTTCTAGTTGAACTTTTTTTTTTTTGGGGGGGGGGGAGGGCAGGCAAGAGCAATGGCCTGGGTGCTGTCCCTGAGTTTCTTTGTGCTCCAGGCTAGCACTCAACCACTAGAGCCACAGCCCCTCTTCCGGCTTTTTCTGATTAGTTTATTGGAGGTAACAGTCTCATGGACTTTCCTGCCCAGGCTGGCTTTGAATCAAGATCCTCAGATCTCAGCCTCCTGAGTAGCTAGCACTGCAGGAGTGAACCACCTGCACCTGGCGACTTTGTCTTTTATTTATTTAATTTTCTTGTCGAGGTGATGTACAGAGGGGTTACAGTTACATACATAAGGTAGTGAGTACATTTCTTGTCAAACTTGTCCCCCTCTTTTCTTTGTAACAATTTTTTCCTTGTTGCTGAGACCAAACTCAGGACTTCCCACATTAGGCCTGTGTCCTCCACTGAGCTACACTCCAGGCCCTCGTAAACTTTTTATGGAAGCATAATGTGCATGTAGAAGTGCATGCTTGTAAGTAATTGATTGTTCACACAGTGAAAGAATACAATATGTCCAGCATGGCAGAAACCCTGTACCAGAACACATACATTCTTCAAATATGACTATTTGTTGTTGTTGCTTCCAGTCCTGAGGCTTGAACCTAGGGCCTGGGCACTGTCCCTGAGCTTCTTTTGCTCAAGGCTACCACTTGAGCCACAGTGCCACTTCTACCTTTTTCTGTTTATGTGATACTGAGGAATGGAACCCAGAGCTTCATGCTAGCCCTAGTCAAGCACTCTACCACTAAGCCACAATCCCAGCCCAAATATGACTATTTCTGTGTGTTGGTATTACGGCTTGAGCTCATTACATTCTTGCTTGACTTTGACTTGTAGGCTGACAACACCACACATGAGCTACAATTCTACTTTGGGCTTTTTTCTGATTAATTGCAGATAAAAGTTTCATGGACTCTCCTGCCAAACTGGGTTTGAACTGCGATCCTCAGATCTCAGATCTCCTAAGTAGCTAGGATTTACAGGCATGAGACACTGGCACCAGGCCTTATCATGACTTTAAATACTTTGCTAGTTTTTTAACGGGATTTTTTTTTTTTTTTTTTGCCAGTCCTGGGGCTTGGACTCGGGGCCTGGGCACTGTCCCTGGCTAGCACTCTACCACCTGAGCCACAGCACCACTTCTGGCTTTTTCTGTTTATGTGGTGTTGAGAAATTGAACCCAGGGCTTCATGTATGCAAGGCAAGCACTCTACCGCTAAGCCACATTCCAAGCCCTGAATGAGATTTTTTAAAGAATTACAAAGCTTTGTTTTATCTTCTTTGTTTTCCTTTTCTTTTGCAGAACCCAGGACCTTGGGCATGCCAGGCAAAATATTAGTCTGTTTCTCATTTGGGGCTCTTAGGCAGAGTTGCTCTGAGTATCCTATATTTCTGTTGAGTATTTACCTAAGAGTAAAACTATTCTGCTTCTTTGGGTACTGCCAAATCATTTTAAAGATAGTTATAGAAATCAACAGCCCTCCTGGCTCAAGTCTAGAATCCTAGGTACTCAGGAGGCTGAGACTAGAACACAGAGATTTGAAGCCAGCCGGGGGAAAGAATTCAGTGAGATTCTCCTTTCCAAATCACCTTCCAAGAGCCTGAAGTGGAGCTGTGGCTCAACTGGCAGAACACCAGCTCTGAGCAAGAAAGCCAAGGAAGAATGTGAGGGTCTGAGTTCAATGAAGTGCTGGAACAAAAAAAAAAAAAAAAGAAAAAGAAAGAAAGAAATAGGAAAGGAAAGGAGAGGAGGGGAGGAGGGAAGGAAAGCAGAGGGAAGGGGAGAGGAAGGGAAGAGAGGGGAGGAGAGGGAGATGGGGAAGAAAGAAAGAAAGAAAGAAAGAAAGAAAGAAAGAAAGAAAGAAAGAAAGAAAGAAAGAAAGAAAGAAAGAAAGAAAGAAAGAAAGAAAGAAAGAAAGAAAGAAAGAAAAAGAAAGAAAGAAAGAAAGAAAGAAAGAAAGAAAGAAGAAAGAAAGAAAGAAAGAAAGAGGGAGGGAGGAAGGAAGGAGAGGGAGGGAGGAAGAAATTGACAAGCTGATTGGAAAGTTTACATGAAAGTGGAAAGGGCCCAAAACATGCTGACAATCTTGAAGAACAAAACTAGAGGTCTTACATTACTAAATATTATAAAACTGCAGTAATTATGACATTGTGGTGTTGGCACAAACTACTGGATTCAAAGAGAGGATCCAGAAACAGACTCTCAAATCCACACTTGATTTATGATATAGGTGACACTGCAATGCAAAAAGAAAATGATGTTTTCAATAAATGGAGCGAGATCAACTGGATAAACACATTTTTCTTTAAAAAAAATTGACCACACATTAAAATCAATTCCAGATGGATTAGGGATCAAAATGTTAAAATGTTTAAAGCGAAACAATAATGTTTTGCAATATATGTTTTTATATATATATGCACAACATGTAATTGTATATATGTATGGATACATAGATATACTAAAGATAATATAGTATCATATATATTGCTTATCTATATTAGCAAAACAATTTGAAGTGAGCACAAATTCTTTAAAGGACTTTAAAGCACTAGCCATAAAGAAATAAAATTGATAAACTGGACTACTTTATAGGAAGAACTGTTTACCATTAAGGGACTGAAAACAAAGCAGACTGAGAAAATATATTTGCAAAAGTCTAGCCAACCAAAAAGCTTTTAAATAGATGTCTAGGATAGTTCTAGTAGAAGATCACAATAGCTCAATAGCTATCCATATATGAGCACAAGAGATGATGCTAAGGGAAATGAACTCCAAGTTATGGAAATAAGTGGTGTATCATTGTTGCTGTTATTTTCAATGTACTATATGAATTTATGCTTTTTTTCTTTTGGCTTTTTTTTCCCCATGGTTTTACCCCTGATGTCACTGTAACTGATTATGGTACCCTAGGTACTGTATATACGTTTACTGGAACTAGGGAAAGGAAGGGGAACATCAAAATGGAGACACAAAGGGTAAAAGGCAAATGAATACAATAGCAATACTTACAAGACAATATGCTGTAAAACAACTGTACAACTCTGGAGGAGGAAATTGGAGAGAAAGGAAGGTGGGAGACAATGAGGGAGGAGGTAACAAGTTGGATAAGAAGAACAAGTTGGATAAGAAATGTACATTGTGGGCTGGGGATATAGCCTAGTGGCAAGAGTGCCTGCCTCGGATACACGAGGCCCTAGGTTCGATTCCCCAGCACCACATATACAGAAAACGGCCGGAAGCGGCGCTGTGGCTCAAGTGGCGGAGTGCTAGCCTTGAGCGGGAAGAAGCCAGGGACAGTGCTCAGGCCCTGAGTCCAAGGCCCAGGACTGGCCAAAAAAAAAAAAAAAAAAAAAAAAAGAAATGTACATTGTAACCCCTCTGTAGACCACTTTGACAATAAATAAATTAATTGATAAAAAAAAATAAGCTTGTAAATAGAGTGCACAAAAACCTCCTACATATGAATTACAAAATGACAGATAGCCCAAGAGAAAGGAATGGACAAAATAAAGGAGAATAAGGGATTGGCCCAGTTATACACACACACACACACACACACACACACACACACACACAGAGACACCAGTTGACCTTCTATATCCTGAGGGTTCTATATGCTCAGGGTTTCCCTTACAAGATCAAATAACCCAGCAACATTTTTTAAAAGATGTGTTAGTGCTGAACAAATACAGATTTGTTTCTCTTCCCTTAAACAATGTGGTACTTCAACCTCTTACAGAACATTTACATTGCCAGGAGTATAGTAAAGATCCCTGGAGAGGACTGAATTCAAACCAGAGTGTACAAGGTCATATGCAGATTTGACACTCTTTTACTTCAGGAACTGGAGCCTCTGCAGGTTTAAGTACTGGCTGGGATCCAGGAACTTATGACCCAAGGATAGGGAAGACAGCAATGTATTAAACTGTCAATACGCATTTTCAACTGGTCAATAAGCATATTAAAAGAGGAAAAGGGAAATGCAAATTACAGCTAGTGGGAGCCACACTGAAGTGAAGGAACAAAATGGAAAAATAAGGCAGCACCTAATGACAGCTTGAATGTGGGGCATCTCTAGCTCTCACTCTGCTGTTAAGAGGTTATGTGTCTCTCCACTAAAATCCTTTTAAACTGAAAATAATGTCTTGGAGATTGTGCCTGCAATCCTAACTACTCAGCTGAGATCTGCCGATCTTGGTTTAAAGCCAACCCACACAGGAAAGTCCATGAAATTTCTTATCTCCAATTAACCACCAAAGAGCTAGAAGTGGAGGTGTCTCAAGTAGTGGAGTTATAGTCTTGGGTGAAAAGCTAAGGGACAATGCCCTGGTCCTGAGTGCAGGCCCCAATAATATCATTCTCTCTCTCTCTCTGTCTCTCTCTCTGTCTCTCTCTCTCTCTCTCTCTGTCTCTCTCTCTCTCACACACACACACACACACACACCATAGAAACTACTCAAATTCTTGTCTATCTCCTGCTCTAAGGGAAAATAGGTAGATGGTTATGCACCTTCCATGGTCTTCACTACCAAGCAAGCAAGTCAGCACAGACCTGCTTTCTCCATCTATGACAGAAACCTCTATTTCCTCCTTGCCTTCTTTTTACTCCTTTGCCTTGATATGAAACATTCCCATAGCTCTGCTAGGAATGCCACTGGGGATAAGACTGAGTTCTTGCCAGGCTGGGCTCCCAAGCGCCTGGAGAAATAGGCACACACTACAAACAGCATGTGGTTCTAATCTCAGACCCAAAGTTCTGTGTTCCAAAATATGTCCCCCGATGAGTTCCTGCTAGTGAAGGTTACACTCCTTATAGCTTTTCTGCAGGTTCACATTGTAAGATTGTCCTCCTTAGAGTTTGGAACAGTGTACTCAGAGTTATACATTTGTCTCCTTTTTTTCAATCTGATTTGTGTAACATAGTATCTTATTTGCTCCCCCCCCCCCGTGTGTGTGTGTGTGTGTGTGGTGTGTGTGTGTAGGAATTTAAATTCAGAGCTTTGTGCTTACTAGGCAAGAGATATTTTACTTTAATTTGGATCTTGCATATATATTTTTTGTTGGCTTGAACCAAGATCGAACTATTTACATGTCCCATGGTGTTACTGACTTTTTTTTTTTTTTTTGGTCAGTCATTAGGTTTGAACTCTGGGCCTGGACACTGTCCTGAGCTCTTGAGCTCAAGGCTAGCACTCTACCATTTGAGCCACCGTGCCTCTTCTGGTTTTCTGGTGGTTAAGTAGAGATAAGAGTTTCACAGTTTCCTGTCTGGGCTGGCTTTTGAACCACAATCCTCAGATCTCAGCCTCCTGAGTACCTAGGATTGCAGGCATGAGCCACTGGCACCCAGCTGTTGCAGACTTTTTACTGGGGCTAAACTTGAACCATGGTCCTTCCCATCCTTCCCAGGTAACTGAGATTATAGGCAAGAGCCAGACACTCTACAATTCTGCTCATTTTCTGACTACATTGCTTTCTGTCCTTTTTTGCCAGTTTTGGGGCTTATATTCTGGGCCTGGCTCTGTCCCCAAGCTTCTTTTGCTCAAGGCCAGTGCTCTACCACTTGAGCCACAGTGCCACTTCTGGCTTTTTTGAGTGATTTATTGGAGATAAGAGTCTCATGGACTTCCCTACCTGAGCTGGCTTCAAACCATGATCCTCAGAGCTCAGCCTCCTGAGTGACTAGGATTACAGGTGTGAGCAACCGGAACCCAGCCCATCTCCTAATATGACTCTACTTGCCACCTTTAAATAATTAAATCATTTGGAGTTTATTTTGCACGAAATTTTATGTAGGGCCCTAGTTGTGTGTGTGCAAGGCATTCAAACCATTGTTCACCATCCATATTCCCTGCCCAACTTGATGGCAGCAGATCATTCCAGCCCAAAGAAAAAATGGAAGGAGGAGAAGGAACAGAATGAGGAGGAGAAGGGGGGCGGGGGGAAGAAGGAGGAGGAGGAGGAGGAGGAGGAGGAGGAGGAGGAGGAGGAGGAGGAGGAGGAGGAGGAGGAGGAGGAGGAGGAGGAGGAGGAGGAGGAGGAGGAGGAGGAGGAGACAACGAAGAAGAAGATGATGATGATGATGATACAACCTGGGTTCCAGAAGATAACACCGCCTGACAACTGATTACAGTCAGGGAGAGACCTTAAAATAGAAGATCCAGCTAAGCTATGCTGAGATAAGCCTCACTTACTGAAATAAGAAGTTTGCCTTGTTTTAAGCTGTTTTATTTTGCTCATTTGTTGCCCACTATAAAAAAGAACACAAGATTAGTAAATTTGGGGGAGGAAAATCACTGAGAGGTTCCAGGCCTACGTAACAAATACTAGGAAGAAGAGAGTGAAAGGCAGTTTAAGGACTTTGGAAGGCTCCATCTCTCAAGTCAGAATCAAGGAAGACTTCTTGGAGGAGGTTGCACAAGACATGGGGTCTGCAGCAGAGATATGGGCAGGGCATTCCAGCTGGAGAGGTACTACTACCTCAGGGAGGGATTGCTGATAATGTCAGCTAACACTGAGCCATGATGGAAGTTCACTGCTGAAAGCTCCGTAAGTAGTCATTCATCGACCTCTAAGGCAGGTCCAGTAATTGCTGGGCATGGAAAGGTATTGGGGAAACTGGAAACTGATTTGCCCTAGAAAAGGAGTACTTACCAGGGAACAATGGTTCATGCCTGTCCTCCTAGCTTCTCAGGAGGATGAGATCTGAGGATCTAGGTTCAAAGAGCCAGCCTAGGCAGGAACGCCTATGAGATTCTTAACTCTAAATAACCGCCAACATGCCAGCATTAGAGCTGTGACTCAACAGAGAACCACTCTTGAGTGAGAAAGTTAAGGGACAACATCCAGGCTGAGTTCAAGTCTAGTACTAGACCAAAAAAAAAGAAAGGAAGGAAGGAAAGAAAGAAGGAAGGAAGGAAGGAAGGAAGGAAGGAAGGAAGGAAGGAAGGAAGGAAGGAAGGAAGGAACTACATACTATGGCCAACTACAGCCACAGGTGAGCCCATGTAGAGGTGATGGGGTATGAAAATAAGAGACCCAGGGCCAGCTCCTCCCCTCACTGAGCCTTAGGAAGTCCCTGAAACTAAGCACCCTGGCCTCATGGCATTTGGGGAATCCCTGTAACCAAATGGCAGAGGGCCTGCACAGTGCATGGGGCCTAGTGATGATTCATTTCAACTAAATGCTGACATTTGAGCTCGGGGTTCTTCTTTTTTGCTGGAGCAGGCTGAGCATAGGATACAGACACCTTACTCCTCACTTCTTCACTTTCTCTAAACAGGTCCACAGGCTCTTTGAAGGTTGCCGATGTCCCTACTAATCACTGCAGAAGTAGGTGACAACAGTAACTGCCTTGGGAAATGGAAGGTCGCTGAAGTTCACTCATCAGGGTCTTCCAGCCTGAAGTAACAAAAACCCATGTTGGTGGCATCCACTACCTTACAGCAGGGAGTTTGTTCCAACTCTCCCTCACCACAGGGCTTCAGAAGGTGTCCTTCCAGCCCCACTCACCCATTAAGCACTCCCTGAACAACTAACCAAGTGTTCTGGATTTGAGATCACCCGAAGGTAGATAGAAAAGCCGTTCAATGCCAGGCAATCCTAGCTACTCAGGAGGCTGAGACAAGAGGATCCAGGTTTGAAGCCAGCTCAGTCAGGAAAGTCCATGCGACTCTTTATCTCCAATAAACTACTCAGAAAAAGTTGGAAGTAGCACTGGCTCCAGTGGTACTGTGGCTCAAGTGGTAGATTACTAGCCCTGAGAAAAAGGAGCTCAGGGCCAAGGCACTGAGTTCAAGCCTCAGGACTGGCACGCGCATGCACACACACACACACACACACACACACACACACACACACACACCCCACACGGCCACTCAAATACTCTTAGCCAAGGAAATACATAAACGAAATGTGTTGCTTATGTTCAATGGAATATTATTAAGCCTTGAAAAGAAATTCTAACACAGGCTACATCATAGATGAACTTACAAGGCATGGTGCTGACAAAGGCGATGGCAACATGTCAGTAATCCCAGCACTTATGAGTCTGAGGCAAGGAGGCTGGAGAGTTGAGATTAGCCAGGGCAACTTCAGAAGACCCTGTCTCAAAATCAAATTAAAATTAACTAATTAATTAATTAAGAGGACCAGGGAGGTGGGGGTGTGATTCAGTGGTAGAATGCCTACTACATGTGCAAGGCCCTGGTTTTGGTTCCTGGTACCAGACAGGAAAAAAAATTTTAAAAAAATAACTAAATAAGGGGAATTGTCCTGTTACCTGAAATTTCTACATCTACTTGAGAGACAGTGGAATAAACAAGCAGTTTCCGAGTCATGCCATTGGAGATGTCAATTGTGTAGTAGTCACACAAGTGTGTAGTCAGATCCCAGCTCAAAGGTAGAAGGTTCTCTCCAGATGCAGAGGTCGGCAGGGTGGGCCCCTGACCCTCATGGGGAAGTCCCCTCCTATAGGGTATGGCGGGCTGTGGCTCCCAAATTCTCTGCCTTCACAAACCCTGTGAGCTATCACCTCCATGGGTCCTCTCCTCTCTTCTTAGTCTCTTCTTCCTCTTCCTCCTTTCCTCTCTTTCTCCCATCCTCTTCTTGTTTCACATTTGAAACTGCCTCACTCTGTAGCCTGGGCTAGCTTGGAGCTCATGATCCCCCTCCTTTCATTTCCTGAGTTCTGGGATTACAGGCGTGTGCTTCTATGTCCAGCAAAAATAAGGAAATTTTATTTTTCAGCTGTTACTAGTATAATTGATATGGGTTTGAACTTGGGACCTTGCGCATACTAGGCAGGTGCTCTGCCATTTTCAACCATGCCACCGAGCAGGATTCATTTTCTTTACATGAGTTCTGACCTTACCAAGAGTGAAAGTTGGGGAGACAGAACTCTCATATCAACCTGCAGCTGCCCCTGCATTCCCAACCTGGGCAATGGATCTGGACCCTACATAAAGCTCTTTTCTTTCTACCTTTCCTTTCAAGACCTCCTAAATCTATTGTGGCCTTTTTCTATCACCAACCAGGGCCCAAGACAAAGAGGACTAAATCTACTGTCTGGCCAGATGTAATATCTACTACCTCAGGCAGGTCACAGGACCTTTGCAGGTGGGTGTTGGATAGGGAAGACAGTAACACACCCTAAAGCATTAGGAAGAGATATGCAAAGTTGCCAGGAGATAGTATGCCTGCTCTAGAACAAAGCTAAACTTGACTGGAGATTAATATATCTGAAGGAGGAATGCACCCCTGAGGAGCGGCAGGGAGCTGACAGCTTCTCACAAAAAGAAAAGGCAGCTTGTCCCTTTATTCTTTCATTTGTTAAAAGAATCACTAAGCAGTCCCTCTGTGCCAAGCACCCGGCAGGTGTAGGAATACTCAGAGAACAAAACAGACCAGGAGTCCCATTCCGTATAGCTAGGCCCGAAAAGGGACAGGGACAATAGAAAAGATAACTTTTTTGAGCCTCAGATTGTCTATCTATAAAATACCTAGTGATTGCATGGTGGTTCTCAAGATTAAAATGATAAGTAGCAAGTCACACTCCTGGCTCATCCTTTAATCTAGCAAGTCAGGAGGCTGAGATCTGAGGATCACGGTTCAAAGCCAGCCTTGGCAGAAAAGTCTGTGAGACTCTTCTCTCTAATTAACCACCAAAATGCCAGAAGTGGAACTGTGACTCAAGTGGTTGAGCACTAGCCTTGGGGAGAAAAAAAAAAAGAAAATCTCAGGGTCCACCAAGGTCCTGAGTTCAATCCCCAGGACTGTCACAAAAAGGAAAAAAAAAAAAAAGACATTGCTGGGCAATATACGTGTAGATACATAGGAGGCTAAGATATTAAGGTTACAGTTTCAAGGCATCCCTGGCAAGAAAGTCCATAAGATTCTTAGTTACAATTAACTACCAAAATAAGCCAGAAGTGGAGCTGTGGTAGAGTACCAGCATTGAGCAAAAAAAGCTAAGGGACAGTGCCCAGGGTGTGAGTTCAAGCCCCAGTACTGGTGAGCACACACAAACACACACGTATGCATGAGAAATAGATTAAGTAAAGTAAAATATGTCAGGTGATGGTAAGTGCTATAGAGGGAAAAGAAAATCATCACAGGGACGACAGGACTGCAAGTTTGCAAAGGAGTGATTGCAGTTCCTAAAGGCTGGTCAGGGCAGGAAGCTGGAACTGAGCACAGACTTGAAGTTCAGAGCATTTGCCACTTGGATGCTTAAAGTATCAGGAACTACAAATGCAAAAGAACTGGAGTTGAGCTGGGCACAGTCACTCATACCTGCAATCCCAGCTACTTGGGAGGCAGAGATCAGAACTAAAGTTCAAGGTCTGCCCAGGCAAAAAGTTTAGAGACCTCGCATCAGGCACTAAAAATGAGTGCAGTGCTACACACCTGTCCTCCATGCAGGAAATATAACCAAGAGGATTACAGTCCAGGCTGGCCCAGGCACAAATTTGAAGTCTTCTTTGGAAAATAACTAAAGTAAAACTCTTGGGAGCATGAATGAAGAGGTGGAGTAGTTGCTTAGCAAGTGCCAAAGGCCTAAATTTGAAGAAAAAAGATTAAAAAAAATTTTTTAGTGGCTGGGGATATGGCCTAGTGGCAAGAGTGCTTGCCTCCTATACATGAGGCCCTGGGTTCAATTCCCCAGCACCACATATACAGAAAACAGCCAGAAGTGGTGCTGTGGCTCAAGTGGCAGAGTGCTAGCCTTGAGCAAAAAGAAGCCAGGGACGGTGCTCAGGCCCTGAGTCCAAACCCCAGGACTGGCCAATAATAATAATAATAATAATAATAATAATAATAATAATAATATTTTTTAAAAGGAACACCAAAAGACCCCTGGTGCAAGAAAGCCTAGAGTGTTGGCGAAACACAGAGAGTCCAATGAGGACAGTCATCAAGTGGGAAGTAGTGTATGGAAGGAATCGGGGAGCTGGTGGCCCAAAGGCCTCATAGGCAAGATCTTGGTAAGTTAAACCCCAACCCTGTCCACAAGGACTTGCCAAGCCCTGGGTGGATCCCAGGAGAGCGGGGACTTAGTAAAACCTGAAGGTAAGATTCCCAACTCTGTTCTCAGACACAAGGTACATCCCATCTTATGACAACAGGCTATCAGGACAGTTCCTGGAATGGACTTGGTAAGGCAAGGAGACAGAGCTCAGCACTGCACAGGGAACCAGGGGAGGGGGGCTTCAGCAGTGGATTCTCAGCATCTCCTTTGTGATTAGACTGTATGGCTCTCTGCCTGAGATACCTGCCAACCCTCCTTCCGGTTCTTGGCTCAAATGCCACCTCCTTCTTAAAGCCTTGCCAGACACCATGTACCAGGTCAGTTCTCTTTCCTGTCCTTCTGTTCTCCTCTTTCTCACCTTCCCTTCAGCTTCCCACTCTCTCTTACCCTCCCTCTCCCTCTCCCTTCCTCCACCTTCTCTTCCCTCCCATAGCAGATGATATCATAGTACAACACTGCCTTCGTTTCTGTTTTTGTGCCAGTACGAGGTGTAGAACTCAGGGCCTTGAATTCTAGCTTGGCTTTTTGGTGCTTGGCTTTGGGGCTCAAGGCTGGTATTATGCCACTTGAGCCACACCTCCACTTCTTGGCTTTTTTGCTGGTTAACTGGAGATGAGAGTGTCTTGGAATAGAGCTAGGGTGTCGCTCAAGAGGTGAAACCATTTGCCAATCAGATGCAAGGCCCAGAGTTGTGGGTTCAGTGCCCAGTGGCAGAAATACCAAGAGGGAAGGAAAGAGGAAAGGGAAAGAAGGGCAAGGCAAGGCATAGCAACCATTTTCCTATGGTCCTAAACCGTGTGTGTGTGTGTGTGTGTGTGTGTGTGTGTGTGTGTGTAAATTTTGGAACCCATATCCAGGAACAGTCCTACTCTCCCTCAGCAAAGTGCAAACTGAAAAGGGACTCTTTTTTAAGAGAGAGAGAGAGGAGCAGTTACAACCTAAGGAAAGGAAAGAAATTATGCCAGGAACACCCCACCATGTCTCCCTGTGAATGTAATTTTGTTTGAACAAGTTGAACTAAATTTTATTTGGCTGATCTTCAATTTACAACACACACACACACACACACACACACACACACACACACATACACACATACACACACCCCTTTACTAGACAGTGGAAAGAAAGCCTCCATTGCTTGTGGTATATTTTAAGCTTAGGTAAATTTAGGAGGCTGCTCTGAGGTTCTGATATTTGGCTACCCTGAGCCTCACCCTGGGCGCAGAGGAATGTGTGAAAACTGGGGCAGGTTCTGGTCAGCCAAGATGTTTGACAGCACACAGATGAGCAAAGCAAGGAGGCTGACAGCGTCCTGGGAGAGGCCTGGAGTTGTGGACAGGGGAACCCTGGGCTACCAAGTGGCTGTACTGAGTCATTTGCTCTCTCTACGTTTCAAGTGCAAAATGATTCCATGGATAGGGTGCTCCTGCAGCTATTTGGTAACTCCAGTGCTGGGGGAATCACAGTAAGCTAAAGCTCCAGCTTCCTCGAGAGTTTCCCAGGGTGTCCAAGGCTAACCCTTTACTCGCTAGATTATCCAGAAGACCAAGTCAGTGCTGTGGCCCACACTTTAATCCTAGCTACTCAGGAGGTTGAGATCTGAGGATCAAAGTTTATAGACAGCCTAGTTAGACAAGTCTGGGAGACTCTTATCCCCAATTAACTACCAAAAAGCCAGAAGTGGAGGAGGTGTGGCTTAAGCGGCAGAATACCATTCCTGAATGAAAAAGCCAAGCAAGAGCACAAAACCCAGAGTTCAAGCCCCAGCACCAGCTACACACACACACACACACACACACACACACACACACACACACACCCCTACCTATTGCCATTAGGGCAACCAGTTTTGAGTCTCAGCTCTACAACTGACCAACTATGGTCCAGTAACAAATCAGTTAATCAATTTACCTCATCAGGTTTGATTCCATCGATGTTTTAAATGTCCCTAATATTCAAGCCAAGAGATTGGAATTGGAATACACAGTATATTCATGATCTTGCTCTTCCATTCTTAACCATCTTTCACCGAGTCTTCCTTATATGAATAGAGACTGATGAGAAACATATTTCTCTCCATTCTTATACCCTGGAATGTAAAACAGAGAGACAGAGAGGGAAAGAAACAAGAGATGCTGAATTCTTTCTAGACATGATACAATGAACTTAAATAATAGGAGATTTCAATTGTTCTCTACAAGAGAGTTCCATTGAATAGTTTGGTGAGCAGGCTGTCTCTCCTGGCCTTTTCTCCACAAGGCAATGAGATTGTAGGTCCTCAAGGGCAAACCCACTCATAGCCCTGTGCCCATCATTCTCTTTCATGTGCCTCCTCCATTCAGACCCTATTTTCTTGTGCACAATTCATTTTCTTAAACAGCTACAGCTGCCATCAGGAATGGGAGACGCCAGGCATAAATTTGGGTTCAAGATGCGTCCTGTGTGATTTTTTAAATACTTTGGGTTTGGCAAAAGCCAAGACACATTCTGTCAGTCTCTCCCCCTGACTCTTTGTTTTTAAGCCCGTGTGTATCCAAGAGAAATGAAGTCCATCTGATCCTCATTCATTTTTGCTTAACTCAACAACAACAATAAAAGAGTTGTCTTGAAAGAACCAGAAAATATCCAAGCAGCAAGCCTAGTGGGACAAGTTATGAATATGTATTTCTCAAGAAGTGGCTTTGAAGGTGACTTAGTGGTAGAGTGCTTGCCTAGCGTGCATGAAGCCCTGGGTTCTATTCCTCAGTACCACATAAACAGAAAAGGCCAGAAGTGGTGTAGTGGTTCAAGTGATAGAGTGCTAGCCTTGAGCAAAAGAAGCTCAGGGACAGTGCCCTGGCCCTAAATTCAAGCCCCAAGACCTGCAAGAAAATAAAATGAACTTTACAACTTGGGGGAGTACAGGGAGCCAGAGTAAGGAGGTGGGGGGAAGTGGGTGAAAATGAGGAAGTGACTCTGTTCAAAAAGAAATTACTCCTTACCTGACTTATGTAACTGTAACCCCTCTGTACATCATTTTTACAATAAAATTAAAATTTTTTTAAAGAAAAAAAATATAAAAAAAGAAGCAGCAGCAGCAGCTCAGGAACAGTGCCAGACCCTGTCAAGCCCCAGGACTGGCAACAACAAAAAAAAAGGCAAAACAAGAAGTGTGTGTGTTGGTACTCGGGCTTGCCCTAAGAGCTTGGTCACTCTCCCTTAGTTTTTTTCGCTCAAGACTGATACTCTTGCCACTTAAGCCACAGCACTACTTCTGGCTTTTGGGTGGTTAATTGGAGATAAGAGCCATTTGAGCTTTCCTGCTTAGACTGGATTCGAACCATGATCTTCAGATCTTAGCCTCTTGAGTAGCTAGGATTATAAGTGTGAGCTAGCTGGTACCTGGATAAAACCCCAGGTAGCTTGACATTCTCCCAACAGGCTAGTTAGTTCTAATATGCCATGCCCTTGAAGTTGTTCCCCGCATCTGGCCTACCCATTGTCTCTCTGCCTGCTGCTTTTCACTCCTCCAAGCCCAGGAGGAATGATGTCTGTTCCATGAAAGCTTTCCTTTTCCCTCCTTCCCCAATATGCAAATCACCAAGTGATCCTCTGGGCTTCTGCTCTACTTCACTTGTGGTGCTAAGTAGCCCTTTCTTCCATTCTGCTTTGTGTTGTAGGCAGATGTTAACCAGGTTAGCCAAGCCCTTTCGGATGTCTGCCTCACTGTTAAGCCCTTGACCTTAATTAAAGGCCTCCACCAGCAATGGCAGACAAAAATTGGCATTTGTGGTAAAGCTCTTGCCAAAAACATTCATTATCATGTCTATCAATGTCCTTATGTGGGCTTCTAGGTGAGAAGTGAGCTTGAGGTTTAAGGACCAAAATAACGGTGGACTTCTTCCTCTCTGATAATGAGGGCTATGGTGGCACTCAGCTTGTTCCCTTATTTTGACTTGGCTGCCAGGAAGCTAAGAGACGGATTGGATGCGCAATCATAGCAACCATATCACATGTGAGCTTCCTTTTTTTTTTTTATTTCAGTTTAATGGACTTGGTTTTCCATTTCTCTATTATTAACTTTTAAAAAGAAAGAAAAAAATGTGTTTTTCACTGTGAGTCACTTCAAAGTGTTTTTACAGTGCCAGAGTATTAAAAGTGGCAGAGCTATTAAAATCTGTGAGCTAGGCACTGTTACCTCATGCCTGTAACCCTAGCTACTCAAGAGGCTAAGATCTGATCATGGCTCAAACCCAGTTCTGGCAGGAAAGTCTGTGAGATTCTTATCTGCAATTAACTAGCCAAAAAAAATTTTTGGACATGAGGTGTGGCTCAAGTGGAAGAGCAACAGCCTTGAGCAAAAAAGTTAAGTGACAGTACCCAGCCCTTGAGTTTGAGCCCCAAGACAGGCATATACACACAAGAACCTGCAGTGGCTTCCTTGGGAGAGTAGTCATAGTGTTTGAAACTGAGGTGAAAACAATTTGTATTTCATTGTAGATATTTCATGAACTGAGTCTCTTTCCATATGTAAGAAATTAAATTCTGGGGACAGTGCTGGGTGGATCAAATCCAAGGCCGTACATTTATCATGGGGCTTGAACTCAGCTCCTGGGTTCTGTCCCTGAGCTCTTCTGCACAAGGATAGTACTTTTCCACTTTGAGCCACAATGCCACTTCCAGTTTTTCTGGTGGTTAATTGGAGATAAGAGTCTCATGGACTTTCCTGCTGATCTCCTCCCTCCCTCCTCACCACCTCCAGTGGCTTGGATCAGAGGTGTGAACCACCAGCACCCAGCTTGTATATCTATTTAATAAGTGCTCTTCTCTGAGCTACATCCCAAACCTTGTTTCTTTTTATTTAAAAATAAATTATTGCTGTTATTAAATAGTTGTACAAAGGGGTTACAATTCCATAAATCAGATTATAATTACAATGCTTCTTGGTCACTGTAACCCCTTTCATTTTTTGCCGTCATTTTCTCCCTCCTGTTTCTATCCTCCCAGACCTTACTTCTCATTAGCTTGTGTGTGCGTGTGTGTCTGTGTCTGTGTGTGTCTGTATGTCAGTCCTGGAGCTTGAACTCAGGGCCTGAGTACTATTCCTGAGCTTTTGTACTCAAGGCTAACACTAGAACCAAAGCTCCATTTCTGGATTTTTGGTGATGAAATGAAAGTTTCCTGAATTTTCCTGCCCAGGCTGACTTTTAACCATGATCCTCAGATTCTCAGATCTCAGCTAGGATTACAGGGATGAGCCACTGGTGTCCAGCAAAACCTTACTTTTTTTCTCTTTTGCCTGTCCTGGGGCTTGGGACTCAGGGCCTAAGCCCTGTCCCGGGCCTTTTTTTTTTTTTTTTTTTTTTTTGGCTCAAGGCTAGCATTCTAGCTCTTAAGCCACAGTGCCACTTCTGGCTTTTTCTATATGTGGGATGCTGGGGAATCAAACCCAGGGCTTCATGTATGGGAGGCAAGCACTCCACCACTAGGCCACATTCCCAGCCTCAAGACCTTACTTCCTGACAGCACAGCTTATGCCAGTCACATTCTTTCCCAAGTCTCTCATCATATAGCAGAGCATCTTCTACAGAACAGGCATTCAATAATAGCTTGTGCTGTGCATAGAGCAAAGTTACTCCAGGAATACAATTAAAAGTCAAAAAGAGCTGGATATACATAGTGGCTTAAGCCTAAAATCCTAGTCGTTATTCAAGAGGCTGATATTTAAGGCTCATAATTCAAAACCTGCCAGGGCAGACAAACCTGAGACTCTTAACCTCTAGTTAGACAGCAGAGAGCCTGAGCTGGAGGCATGGCTCAAATGTTAAAAGCCCAGCTGTGAACAAAAGAGTCAAGCAAGAATGTGAGGCTCTAAACTCAAGCCCACTTACTGGCACTAAAAGACAGAAGAGAAGAGAAAAGCAAAGAACAAAGATCAAAAAGAAAATTCTAAGCCTTAAACCAGAGAACCCTAGGCTCAAAGCCCAACTTTGACTGGAAACATGCAGAGATTTCTCTATGTAACCCAAGAGCGTAAAATGGAGTTTTTGTCTTTTTTTGTCTGTCCTGGTGCTGGAACTCTAGGCCTAGACCCTGTCCCAGTGACTCTTGATGCTCAAAATTAGTGATCTACCACTTGAGCCACAGTGCCACTTCTGGCTTTTTCTGAGTAGTTTGTTGGACATAAAAGTCTCAAGGACTTTCCTGCCTGGGCTGGCTTAAGACATAGATCCTCAGATCTCAGCCTGCTGAGCTAGGATTATAGGCATGAGCTACCAGCACCTAACTTAAAATGGAGCTTTTACCAGTATTTTATTTTTGTTTAGCCAGTCCTGGGACTTGAACTCAGGACCTGGGCACTGCCCCTGAGCTACTTTTTGTTCAATTTTAGCACTCTACCACATGAGCTACAGAGCCACATCTGGCTTTTTGTTTTTGGTTTTGTTTTTTACCAGTCCTGGGCCTTGAACTCAGGGCCTGAGCACTGTCCCTGGCTTCTTTTTGCTCAAGGCTAGCACTAAACCACTTGAGCTACAGCTTCACTTCTGGTTTTTTCTATATATGTGGTGCTGAGGAATCGAACCCAGGGCTTCATGTATGAGAGGCAAGCACTCTTACCACTAGGCCATATTCCCAGTCCCTATTTCCAGTCTTTTACCACAGTTTTTAGGTTTGTTTTGAGGATTAATTCAGAGATAAGATACATAATATTGGAAATTACCTTCCCTTTTGGATATTCATGGCAATGGTGGTAATAAATTCACACGGCAACGTAAATGTGTCACCAGGGCAAGTGACCCACAAGCTGTCCAGCTGGAGCACATATAAGACGGAAGTCATCTTAGACTTTTGGCTTTTCATACCTAAATGGCAGGGCTAGGAGTATGGCCTAGTGGTAAAGGGCTCACCTCTCATACATGAAGCCCTGGGTTCAATTCCTTAGCACCACATATATAGAAAAGGCCAGAAGTGGTGCTGTGGCTCAAGTGGCAGAGTGCTAGCCTTGAGCAAAAAGAAGCCAGGGACAGTGCTCAGGCCCTGAGTTCAAGCCCCAGGACTGGCAAAAATTAAACATAGCTAAATGGCCCTGAAGTTGTAGAACCACTCCTATCAAAATAGAGTACGAGGGTTTGAAATGGCCAAATGGTAGAGTGCTTGCCTTGCATGCATGAAGCCCTGGGTTTGATTCCTCAGTACCACATATGTAGAAAAAGCCAGAAGTGGTACTGTGGCTCAAGTGGTAGAGTGCTAGCCTTGAGCAAAAGTAGCTTAAGGATGGTGTCCAGGCCCTGAGTTCAAGCCCCAGAACTGGCAAAAAAAAAAAAAAAAAAAAAGAATACAATACCACTGATTCCTTACTGTAATTCTTAGGCATCAAATATATGCTGTCATTCAAATAGGTGTCTCCCAAAGCCCCCTGTATTAAAGGCTTGGGTCCCAAGCCCTGGTGCCCCTGGGAGATAGTGGAACCTTTAAGAGGAGGAGCCTAGTGGGAGGTTTTCAGTCATTGGGGGTGTGTCCTTTGAGTGCATACTGGAATCCCTGTGCTTGCTTCCTTTTCCTGTCTCTTTGAAGTTGGGACATACACCTGTTATGATGTACTACCTTGCTTGGCCCAAAGCAAATGGGCCAAGTGACCTGGTTGAAATCTTTAAAAGTATTAACCCCAACAATCTTTGCTTGATTTTATTTATTGAGAGTATCAAGGCTACAGCCATCCAAACAAAACCAAGCACTGATCTAATTATCCAGAGAAATTTTTGATCTGCAGAAGAATTGTCTCTGCTCCCTCCTCTGAGTTCCAGATGCTCTCCCTCCCCCGCCCCAAGCAGACAGCACAGGGACTGACCCAAGTTCATGTGTGGTGAACTCAGACTAGAGGCGAGCCTAGAGCCTAAGCTTTCTAATGCTACAGCCCAGCCCTGCCCCTGGTGTCTGCTCTGTGGCTAGACAAGACCAAACACTGATCCTTTACTGCCCCCGCCCCCTCCCCACCCAGTGAGCCAAGCAAAGCTGATTGGCTTCCACCTTTTTGTTTTGTTTTGTCTTTTTTGTTTGTTTGTTTTGTTTTGTTTTGTTTTTGCCAGTCTTGGGACTTGGGCTCAGAGTACTGTCCCTGGCTTCTTTTTGCTCAAGGCTAACACTCTACCACTTGAGCTACAGCACCACTTCTGGCCTTTTCTGTTTGTGTGGTGCTGAGGAATTGAACCCAGGGCTTCCTGCATGCAAGGCAAGCACTCTACCACTAAGCCACATTCCCAGTCTGGCTGCCAGCTTTGTTTTCAGATCAGCTGGTTTTGCTCCCAGTACCCAGGTCTATGGTCAATTATCTCTTCATGGTTTTCTAGCCCTAGAGGCAATCCTGACTTACCTGCAGATAGAATCCACTTGGGAATCAAGTGAGGAGTCTCCTTGGTGCTATTTTTCCTCATAAACCTCAACTGGTTTGTAGGTGATCTAAGTTGATCCTATCACTGTGGCCTAGATAAGCATGTTTCGCTTGGTTCCTGAGCTCCATGAGGAAAGGAACTACAGTCTTCATCTGAGAGACTCCAGGGGTAAGGCCAATCTCTGGCTCACAGTAGATGAGCAAAAAAAGATGCTGTCTGAAGATCCCATAGAACTTTATTCAAACAGAAGCCAGAGAAAAGTGGATTGGAATAATAGAAGTTACTCAACTTCTATGAGCTTTCAGTATACCTACTTAAAACACAGAGGTGTGATCCAAGTCCAGACTAATACAGAGACACTTCCAGACATTCCAACCTAGTCATGAGTTGATTCCAGTCTTACATAGATCAGAGCTTAGGGATTTGTCTTTTTCCTGTAGGGGAAAAAAAAACAACCCATTTACCTACCTTCCAAAAAAGAATAATAATACAAAGGGCTGGGGTATGTCCTTCAGCAACTATGTGCTGGCCTAGCATATGTGAAGTCCTTGGGTTCCATTCCCAGCACAGGATGAAGAAGGGGAGGCTCATGCCTATAGTGCTAGCTACTCACGAAGCTGAGATCTGAGGATTGAAGTGCAAAGCCAGCCCAGGCAACAGACTCCAATGAACCACCAAAAAGCTGAAAGTGTACACATGGCTCAAGTAGTAGAGTTTAGTACCAGTGAACAATAAGTAATACAAATATCCACTAGCTTGTAGAATCTAAAATAAGAGAATAGTAGGTACAGCAGACAAGCAAAGACATCTTTGAAGGACTGTATCCTCCATCGATGTTTATGCCACAAAAGAATGAAGTTAGGTTTAGATTAGTTCCTTTCTAGCAGACAAGCAAGAAATAAAGGAAAAGGAACAACGGATGCAATCACCCAGCCTGTCCGTGGTCAGTGTTTCCTTTGCTATTATTGTCAGAGCTCAGAGCCTGTTTTCAAGTTGGCCCTGCCTCATCCCAACGCTACTTCATCTCCCAGTGAAGTCAGAATGTTGGGCTTACTTTTTCTATTGACACAGAGGGCCTGTGAGTCACAAATTCAACAGGATGACTTTGCTGAGTGTGATTGACTGGAAAATGTTCTCTCATCTCAATTTTTTTTTTCAAGCAAAGGGACACACTTATTTTTGCAGCCCTGGAGTGTAGGCTTTTTTATTTCATTGACGTTGGTCTTTTGGATACACTGGCCAAGGGAGAGCTCACCATGTTCGTACTTTGCCTATTGGAGTGACATCCATTTCCCTCTGCCCTCTCCTTCTCTCTTCCTGCTATTATATCTAAAGCAAACAGTCTCAGCACAATAGTGAGATTGCACTTGAATTTGGTGTTTACTTGACATTTACACACTGCTCATGCTGAACAGCTCAGTCATTCCAGAACAGGGGTTCCGCCAGCAAGAATTGTGTTGTACTTTGGCTCCAGCATGAGCCACCTCAGAATCCTGTTGTAGCTGGACAGGGTTGCTTATGATGAGTCTTATGCCCAATTTAGGGTTAGGGGAGAAGGGACCATTCTTCAGTCTTCCCACAAAATCTCATTATCTGTGCAGGGAAGATCAATCATGCCAATATCACTCTTCTAGCCCCAATATCCAAATGGGAGAAGGCCCCCTCTCCTAGTTTCCCATTTAATTTCCCTATGACAGAGTTATCAATAGCCACTGTACAAGACTATTGTGGGTACAATGCAGGCCAAGTCCCCACACTATTATTGAGACCTGTGGAAGGTTCTGAGCCCACAGGGTATTTATACACCTTGCTGAGTGAGGTGTCTGCTTCTGGAGTAGAAGGGAAAGGGACCCACAGAAGTGTAGGCTATGGGCTTTGGTGTCAGTGCTTAGAAGAAGCTTACACCTGGATGGGAGTCAAGACATCTGTTTTCTCATGTGACTCTGCCAACGTGTAGCATGGGCAAGTTACCCCCACCTCCTGCCCAGGCCTCTGTTTCTCTATGTGTGTATGTGGGGGTCTCTAATTACATTCTAACATTGTACAGTTGCCATATCTTCACAATTTGGAGTAAGTCCAAATTTACTGCCATAAAAGTTTGACTTGCCCAAACACTGATAGATATACATGTGGGTGTATATTTAAAGAAGTAAAGGAAGGAGAAGGAGGGGGAGAGGGAAGGGAAAAAAAGGAGGGAAGATGAGGAAGAGGAGGAGGTCAAAATAGTCAATGCTGGGCAGTATGTAGAGTACAATACTGCTGGGCGCTGGTGGTTCATACCTGTAACCCTAGCTACTCAGGACTCTGAGATCTGAGGATCCAGGTTCAAAACCAGCCTGGGCAGGAAACTCTGTGAGACTCTCATCTCCAATAAACTACTCAGAAAGGCTTGACCTGGTGCTGTGGCTCAAGTGAAAGAGTGCTAGCCTTTAGCAAAAGAAGCTCAGGGACAGGACCCAGGCCCTGAGTTCAAGCCTCAGGACTGGCAGAAAAAAAGAAAGAGTACAATACCTTGGGCTTGGATGTAACTTAGTGATAGAATGCTTGTTTGACATATGTAAGACCCTGGCTCAACCCCAGGCTTTGCTGAAGTTGAAAAAGAGGAAATCAAAAATGGGTGTGATAACACACACACCTGTAATCATCACACTTGGGAAGCTGAAACAAGAGAATCATGGATTCCAGACAAGGCTAGTGCTCTGCCACCTGAGCTACAGCTCTACTTCTGGCTTTTTGGTGGTTACTTAGAGATAAGAGTCTCATAGATTTTCCTGTCCAGGCTGGCCTCAAATCTTAATCCTGAGATCTCAGCCTCCTGATTAGCTATGATTACAGCTGTGAGTCACTGATAGCCCAATTCCCATACTATAGTTTTCTTTTCTTTCTTTCCTTCCTTCCTTCCTTCCTTTGTCCCTGAGCTCTTCAGCTCAAGGCTAGCACTCTACCACTTGGGCCACAGTGCCACTTCCGGTTTTCTGGTGGTTAATTGGAGATAAAGATTCTCACAGACTTTCCTGCCCAAGCTGGCTTTGAACCGAGATGCTCAGGTCTCATCCTCCAAAGTACCTAGGATTATATGCATGAGCCACTGGCGCCCGGACCCATACTATAGTTTTTTAAAGCCCTAAAGTAGGAATCACTTGTTAAACAAGTTTGTACTAGGAATTTACTATGTCTATATTACATTCTGGAATGAGTAATTGGGAGAGGTCTCTGCACCTTGTAGCCGGGACCCCAGTACCTCAATGGAGGCATGATTTCAGAAGGTGGGGTAGACCAAGTCACATAAAGAGCTCAGCACAGCACCTGTCAGCTCCTCTGAAGCCAGCAACATTAATTAGAACTGGAATGTCCCTGCACCTGTGATCTCTGGACGGAGAACACAACAGATCCTTCCATTCTTCTTTCTAGGAAAGACATTATCAAGGAGGATAGAATGTTTCCACAGTGAACTTGGGTTTTGAAACTCCCTACTGCCCTGCTAAACTCTTTCTTTCTGGATTTTATAATACCAAAAAACAGCCTTTGCAGACAGGTGCCAGTGGCTCACATCCGTAATCCCAGGTACTTGAGGAGGCTAAGATTTGAGGATCACACAATTCTAAGCCAGCTCGGGCAGGAATTTCCATAAGACTCTTCTCTAATTAACCACCAAAAGCTGGAAGTGGAGCTGTGGCTCAAGTGGTAGAGCACTAACCTTGAGCACAAAAGCTCAGGGACAGCGACTTTACAGTATGTCTCTAAACCCAAACAATGTCTAAATAAACATAAAAAGGTCTAGGATAGACCTATCAGATGACCACAATAGCTCAACAGCTATATACATATGATTATATAAGATGAGGCTAAGCAAAATGAACTCCAAGAGATGGAAATAGGAGGATTTTATTGTTGTCATTATGTTTAATGTACTAGGTGAATTTCCTTTGGCATACCCCCTGTTGTCACTGTATATGATTTTGGTATACTGGATATTGTATATTGCGTATCTGAACTAGGGAAGGGAAAGAGAAATGAGGGAGGGTGTAACAAATAAGACAAGAAATGTACTCACCACCTTATTATGTAACTGTACCCACTCTGTACATCACCTTCTCAATAAAATTTAATTTAAAAAAAAAAAAAAAGCTCAGGGACAGCACCCAGACCTTGAGTTCAAGCTGCAGGATCAGCACAAAACAAAAAACAGCCTTTGCAAGCCATGACATGAACTCAAGGAAATGTGATTCCTGATTTGTACTTGGCCTTACTTAAAAGAGGAAGAAGGGGGCTGGGAATGTGGCTTAGTGGTAGAGTGCTTGCCTAGCATGCATGAAGCCCTGGGTTCAATTCCTCAGTACCACATAAACAGAAAAAGCCAGAAGTAGCACTGTGGCTCAAATAAATGGTAGCATGCTAGCCTTGAGCAAAAGCAGCTCAGGAACAGTGCCCAGACCCTGAGTTCAAGCCCCAGGACTGGCAGAGAGAGAGAGAGAGAGAGAGAGAGAGAGAGAGAGAGAGAGAAGGGTATGATGTTTCAGGGGGAATCTGGTTCTTGACTATTGGATCTTAATTGACATTGGTTGATTTGGGATGAAGAACTCCCATGACAGCTGGGCACTAGTGGCTTACACTTGGAATCCTAACTACTCAAGAGGCTGAGATCTGAGGATTCTGAGTAAAAGTGAAACCTGGCCGTCTGTGAGACTTTTATCCCCAATTAGCCACCAAAAAACTGTAAGAGGAGCTGTGGCTCAAAGTGGTAGAGTAAAAGAGCTCAGGGGCAGCAATCAGCCACTGAGTTCAAGCCCCACAACCAATGAGGGGGGGGAGGGAGGGAGGGGAAGGGAAGGAAGGAAGGAAGGGAGGCAGGGAGGGAGGGAGGGAGGGAGGGAGGGAGGAAGGAAGGAAGGGAGGAAGGAAGGAAGGAAGGAAGGAAGGAAGGAAGGAAGGAAGGAAGGAAATAGAAGTGCGCTCACCTGGAAGGAAAAAGCCAAGGAAGAAGGCAAAGCTTCAGTCCTGTGGCGCGCGCGCGCACACACACACACACACACACACACACATAACTATGACAAATCATTTCAGTCTTCAAATCCAAAATATTGCATCCTATTCCTACAGTGGTTATTGCAGAAACAATTTCAAGTTATGTTCAGTCTTACTGATTGAGGGGAGAAAGTAACATCAGTGCTACCTTTCACATCTGTCACTGCTCATAGGTTACCTGTGGGACTAGTAACAACGAGGGGAGATGTGTAATGTGCTTAAGGTCACAGGGCTAGAAAGAGGCAACACAGGGCCAGGATTCCAAATCTTTGGGTGTCAGGAGCTATGTCTCCAATACTGTTGTGTTTTTTTTTCAAAGCTGGTCCTGGGGCTTGAACCCACAGCCTAAGCTGCTTTTGCTCAAGGCTAATGCTCTACCATCTGAACCACTGCTCCACTTCTGGCTTTTTCTGAGTGGCTTATTGGAGAGAAGGGTCTCAGGGATTTTCCAGGGATTGGGGCCCTCAGATCTCAGCCTCTTGAATAGCTAGGATTACAGACACAAGCCACTAGCACCCAGCTTCTACTACAGTCTTAAGCGCGCTTTTATTCCTTCTACCCCTTCATCTCGCATAAACCAGAAAGTTCTGGGAAGTACAACTCCTAAATAGAACTATAGCAAGATGACTCAAAAAGTTAAACTCAGATAATGATACCTCTGGGCTACATTCAGATAAGCCAAAGATCTTGCTGTGTCCTTGAAGGAGTCACAGTGAGTTTTATGACAATGGGAAACTTAACTGAATGAAATATCAGAACACAGCAGTTCTGAAGTCCAGTGTTTTCCCACAAGAACTTGGTTAAATTTAGCCACTAGGAAAATGCATCTGCTTGTTGCCCATGGTTCACACCTGTGATCCTAGCTACTCAAGAAGCTGAGATTGAGAACTGAGGTTCAAAGCCAGCCCAAGAAGGAAGTCCATAAGACTCTTATCTCCAATTAACCATCAAAATAAGCCAGAAGTGGAGCTGTGACTCTAGTAGTAGAGTGATAGCCTTGAGCAAAAAGATTCAGGGACAGACAGCACCCAGGTCCTGAGTTCAAGCCTCAAGAGCAACACGCGGGCACACACACACACACACATCATCATCATCATCATCAGTAAATGACTACATCAACAAACCCTAAATTCTGAACAGATTTACCTAATTCTGAACAGATGACCCTCTTGAACGTCTATTATAATGTCTGGAATCTCTCTAAGATTAACTTCCATAGGTTTTCCTCTCTCATTCAGGAGATATGAGAAGGGTGTGTCTAGATTTGAATTAACTGAACACAAAATGAGGTATTTGGGTGCTATCAGAACTTTTCTTCTTCTTCTTCTTTTTTTTTTGGTAGTAGTGGGGCTTGAATTCAGGGCCTTGTGCTTGCTAGGCAAGTACTCTGATACTTGTGGTGGACTTCTTCTTCTTCTTCTTCTTCTTCTTCTTCTTCTTCTTCTTCTTCTTCTTCTTCTTCTTCTTCTTCTTCTTCTCCTCCTCCTCCTCCTCCTCCTCCTTGTCCTCCTTCTCCCCCTCTTCCTCCTTCTCCCCCTCTTCCTCCTCCTCCTCCTTCCCCTTCTCCTTCTCCTCCTCCTTCTCCCCCTCCTCCTCCTTCTCCCCCTCCTCCTCCTTGTCCTCCTCCTTCTCCCCCTCTTCCTCCTCCTCCCCCTCTTCCTTCTCCCCCTCCTCCTTCTCCCCCTCCTCCTCCTCCTTCTCCCCCTCCTCCTCCTCCTCCTCCTCCTCTTCCTCCTCCTCCTCTTCTTCCTCCTCCTCCTCTTCCTCCTCCTCCACCTCCTTCTTCCTTTCATGCTGATCCTAGCGGAACCTAGGGCTTGAACTCAGGGCCTGGGCTTTTTCTCTTTTTGAACTTTGGTACTAGCCACCTGCAGGGCACTCTTCTGATCTGGAAGAACATTTAAATCGATTAACAAACACAATGTGAAAAGGAAGCATAGGTTAATCAAATACAATGTTAAATTTTTAGATTCATTTCTCTGGCTCACTCAATGTACATAATGTCACATTGGTTAAAAAAAAATAAGCTACCTTCTTGTGCAGCCTACAAACTGAGAAGAAAATTAAACACAGAATTGCTTGCTTCTTGTTTGCATTTCTCAGGGTGTGAAGCATTCATTTTTAAGAGTTGCTTATTCTTAAATGTCAAAGTACAGGATAATAAGCAACTTTCCATAATGCAAAACCATTTTACCTTTAGCCCAAAGGAAGACATTGTCCTAGTCTAAGAATTCAAAGCACAAAGGCTTTTACATGAAGTACAAATTTTGAGAATAATGTCAGTTTTCTTTTAGGATTAAGTCTCATCTTCACAGCAACAGCAAAATGTGGTAAACCAGAACAAGCAACAAGTTTTCCTGGCCTGTTTGTTTTGTTAATTTGCTTAAATTTAATATTTAAATACTTTCAATTTTTCTAGGATTGATGACTTTTTAGACAAGTTTCCTATGTCGCTCAGGCTGGTCTAGATGTCTCCATCCTTCCTCCGTGTCCTAAGTGTTGGGATGGCAGGTGTATCACCATGCTGGGCAGCTATCTCATTTACTTTTAAATCTAAGTTCCAGTGCCCATAGTATCAAGAAGGTTCTTCTAGTGATCTTAACAATGAAATCAGGCAGATGGAAGATGGCTAATTTTAGCCTCAATGTCTTTACCGAAGAAATTTGCTGCCAAGTACTTTACTCTTAAAAGAAATTATCCTATACTTTAAGAATAAGCAACTTTTTTTTTCCTTTTGTCTTTTGCCGATGCTAGGGCTTGAACTCAAGGCCTGGGTACTGTCCCCAGCTTTTTTCACTCAAGGCTGGCATTCTCCCATTTGAGCCACAGTTCCACTTGTGGCTTTTGGAGGTTAACTTTAGGTAAGACTCTCATGGACTTTCCTGCCCAGCTGGCTTTGAACCCGGATCCTCTGAGCTGAGCCTCCTGAATAGATAGGATTTCAGGCATGAGCCACCAGCATCCAAGTCTTTTCTTTGTTATTATAAAGATGATATAGGTGCTGGGAATGTGGCTTAGTGGTAGAGTGCTTACCTAGCATGCATAACGCCCTGAGTTTGATTCCTTAGCACCACTTGAATAGAAAAGGCTGGAAGTGGTCCTGTGGCTCTAATGGTAGAGTGTTACTAATGGGTTGAGCAAAAAGAAACCAGGGACAATGCTCAGGCCCAGAGTTCAAGCCCCAGGACTGGAAAAAATATATTAAAATTTTGTTTTTTTAAAGCTAGAAGTGGTGCTATGGCTCAAGTGGCTCCAGAGCCCTAGCCTTGAGCACAAAGAGGCTTATGGACAGCGTGTAGGCCCCGAGTTCAAGCCCCAGGACCAGCATTAGGGTTAGAGGTTTATAAGTCAGGGGATGAGTGTGTTTCTTTTTGGACAATGCCACCCCTTCCTTGGCTGTCTCCCAGATTTTCCCTCCTGTCCCCACACAGAAGTTGTATAGTTCATTTTCAACAAGAAATTTTTTCTTAATATCTATTTAACCTTTAAAAAGAAGTTTCCAACACTAAAATGCTGAATTTAACATATTGCTTTCCAGAAGAGCTCAAGTCACTAAGGTAATCCCATTAATTTTAGAGTTTCTTTTTAAGTAGCTTCAAGGATGTGTTGAGCCTACATTTTTGTGTTAAGGATATGACTGAAGTGATCCAACCTAAGAGTTCACGAACAAGATTTTAATTAAATTTCTGAGAAATTGATTTTTTAAATGTCTGTAATTCATTTTCTGCTCTAAAAACTTCAATACCCCACGTTTGGGTTTTGAAAGGCAAATGAATTTGGCTGCAGAAGAGTTGCCTCTCTCCATTTGGTTTTGGTTTTGGTTATTTTTGTTTGCGTTTTCAAGTTTTTTAATTACAATGCCTGAGCCAGGACTGTTCACTCACTTTGTCCAATAGGTTTTTTTTGTTTTGTTTTAAGGAACAGAGTTGAGAGGGTTTGGTTTTTTGTGTGTGTGTTTTTTTTTTTGAATAGTGTTTTCTAAAGAGGGGTGAAAAATGAAGTCCCGTGCTTATGAGCCTTCTTTTAGAGATACGTCCAGATAAGGCTCCCCTCAATTGCACCCCATCCATTCTGCTCACTTCATTCATTTTGCAACAGTCTTGTAAGAGGTAGCAGCAACTCTTCCAAGTGTCAAAGCAGGCACCACTCCACTTCATTAGATCTCAGAGAAGTGAGGACTACCTCAAAGGGGGCTCAAAGACCAAGTGACAATCGAAAGGGGCTTTGGCTAGGCATTGGTAGCTCATGTCTATAATCCTAGCTACTCAGGCTGAACTCTGATGATTGTGGTTTGAAGCTAGCCCCAGGCAACAAAGCCTGGGAGGCTGTTGGATACAATTAACCACCAAACAACAACAACAACAAAAAAAAAACCCCAGAGGTGGGAGTGTGGTTCAAGTGGTAGAATGCTAACCTGGAGCAAAGCAAGAGCTTTGTGTCAAAGCTAAGCAAGTGCACAAAGCTCAAAGGGCCTTTGGAGTTTGGGTACGATGAGGGTCCTTCTTTTCAGACAGAAAAACAACCGATAAAAGGGCACACCATGTATTCAGGGATTTGCAGGAACATCCAGTGAAAAGTTTAAGGAGGGTGGAGTCTGTCTCTAGAGAAGATTCTGGAAAGAATTTGGAGGGCCCGAGAAGCCTTCAGCGATGCTGTTGGGTAAGCATAAGCCGACATGTTTTTCCTGGGACAGAGGAAAACCAGGAGAAGAGTTGGGAGCTACAGCCTTAACAGCAAGCTACAAAGGAGCCCTGGAAGTGGGAAGTTAGTGGGGGTGCTTAGCAATGGAAATGAATAAATCAGTGGATGCCAGGGTGCCCAAAGAAAAGTAGGTAGGAATTGAGGGAAATCGATGTTTCTAGTTCAGGAAGCTGAGGAAGTGATGAAATTGTAAGAGTCTTGGGTCAATTGTGGTTCTGGTAAGAAACTGGATTAATGAGTTTATAGTGGAGAGCTCTTCCTGCCAAGGGACTGTTCAAAAAGGAAAAGTACATTACTCATTCATTCAACAAATACTTACAGAGCATGACCGTGTACCAGGCGGGCACTAAATTGGGACTTGTCTAAAACAATAGAGCCTCTCCTTCCAGCCTTTATTTATGTGATATTAAAAGCTACTATGTATGGAGTGGCCAGGCCTGTATTCAATACTTTAGATGATCTAATTAGATCCTTGTCACTCCAAAACATAGGTATCCCCATTTTATAGACAAGGAACCAGGAACGTACAGTCAGTTACTTACCCAATTAGCAAGCAGTAGAGTCAGATGAGGAAATACAGTATCAAAGCCTACCTTTTTTCTTTCCACTTTCTTTTCTCTGTCAAGGTCTTACTCTGTAGCCTAAAGTGTTGATCCTTCCACTCAACCTGCCAAGTACTAGCATACAGGTGTGTGCACTGCCACACCTGGCTTCTGAAGCCCACTTTCTTAAACCTGTACGAGAAGACCGAGGTGAAAGTCAAGTATGGTAGCACCCTGCCTGTAACCCCAGTTACCCAGGAGGTGAAGGAATGATAAGGACAGCAAAACCTGTCTCAAAACAAAACAACAAAAACCACTAAAGTTAAAAGGAGGCTCCTTTACAGGGAGACGGATGTGGAAGCTAAGAACACCTTGGCTCCCCTTGTGAAAGTTGCAAGCCCCTCTTAGCATTATTAGTAAGGATTTCATTTCAAAGCCATTCCGGTACAGAAAATCATCCTTTGCTTTTGTATCTTATCCCTGAATCCTGAGGCCACAAGTCAGGGTGCAGGCCAGGACCTGCTTCTCCCCTCCCGCGCCACCGCCCCCCCCCCCCCCAGCCACCCCCAAGTGTCCATTATGTCTAGACCCATGCCCAACTGCATTTCTAAGTTCTAACTGCAGTTCTAAGTTCTGTGTGTTTTTTAAAATAGTATTGTTATTAGAAAGATGATGTGCAGAGGGGTTACAATGTTATAAGTCAGGTAATGAATATATTCCTTTTTGGGCAATGCTATCCCTTCCTTCGCCCGAGTTCTGCTCCTGAGACAGAATGTCTCTTTACCCCCTCCCCAGCACCAATGGCTTCTGTCATTCTACTCTGCCAACTATTGCAATTTGCTGGAAGAAAAAAAGTATTTTACAACACAAAGGTATTAATAATTAACTTCCATACCACAAAACTTGTAATATCAGTTTGCTGAACTAAAAGTCACCAGTATTTAATTCTTCTTTAAAGGGTGTCTTCTATTATTATTATTTTAGAGTGCAATTTAGTCATCAAAGGTTTACTCAGCCTCATGTTTATAAATTATATAGGGCAGGGATTTAACTCCTCTGGCCCTACCTGTTCTGAAAAGAGGGAGGGTCATAACCCTGTTGTCACAGCAGGTACCTGCTTTGCAAAGAGATGATTTGTGAATTAGGAGTCCTTACCTCTTTTAGAAATCTGGGGTGAATACAGATTTCCTTTTATGATGCAATCAGAAGAAGAACCTGATAGTTGCCTGCCACCTAAGAGGCACTGGCTTTTATCATTGAGAAGGCTGTTGGGAAAGTTCATCTTTTTTAATTGAGTTTCAGAATTTTGTCTTGATGTGATGACATAACAATAATGGCTTTCCAATTCATCTGTGAACTGTTGGTTGTTTCTAGTGTGTGTGTGTGTGTGTGTGTGTGTGTGTGTGTGTGTTTTCCACTGTGGTGGTTGCACATTAGTTTTGGTGAGGGGGAAGGGTTACTGCCTTAGGTAAATAAAAGCCAAGCAAAATGAATCTGGTAAATGGCTCACCCAAGCCCAAGTCTCCAAATCCTGACTTGAAACATGTTTAAATCCCAAGGGTGATGGCTGCCAATCAAAAGCTCCTCCAACCCACTGGGGTTTAGGGATCCCCGGACCTTAATAAAAAAAAAAAAAAAAAGTGGCTTTTCCCTGTAGCCCACCAGTGGGGGCTTTGCCATCACAATGAAAGAAAGGGGTGGGGTGGGGGCTGATGTTTTTCTTTCTTGGCTCCCTCCATGAAGTGACTAACCTTGTACTGGGGAGGGGGCTGAAGCCCTCCCGGCTGCTGGAGGTAGGATCTCACCCTTCCTTCCTCCCCACCCCCCCACCCCGTCCCGCCAAGGCATGCCCCTCACCCCAACAGCGAGCCCTCGAAGCTCACAGCCACAGTCAAAGTGGAGGACACAAGTCAACCTTCTGAGCGACCGGCTTTGTGGATCCTAGAGGGATTCCTGCCAAAGCAGAGTGCGCTGTCTCGGGACGACATGCATTCCAAAAATGCTTCTGTGGTCGGAGAGGAGTGGAAAAATCTGGGATAACACATATTCTGAATTTTTTTTTTAAAAGAAAGAAAGCACTAGTAGGTACCAAAATCGCGAGATTCACACAGGTGACAACGACAGGATCGTTACGTGGCACCTGGCGCTGCAGGGGACGTGGGCGCGCACGCCCGCCGCTGGGTGCTCCGGCACCGTCCTCTCTTCCCAGTTCCCCCCCTCCCCCCCCACGGCCTCCCGCGCGCGCCCTCTCCAGTTCTGATTCCCCCTAGACTGACTTGGCCGACGGGGGGGGGGGGGGGGCTCGGCGGAGAGGGCGGGTGGAACCCAGCTCTGAACGCCCGAATCCAAAATAAACACCTCGCAAGCCTACGTTTAGCTAATGATACTGAATACCACACTCACGTTTAAAAAAAAAAAAGAAAGAAAAAAGAAACAGTACTGTGTGCAGAGATGAGGGCGAAAACATTTCCCGGCTGGAAAATTACTGATCCCAAACTACGAGGGGTGGGGGCGGGGAAGCAGCGTCCCGGGGCTGAAAGAACGATGCTTTCGGCTTTCCTCGGGGGCGGGGGGAGGGGGGGCCCGGCCGGGGCAGCGGGGGCGGGGCTCGTGGGCATTTGAGGTGGGCTATCCCCACCCCCACCCCCCAGCCGCTCCCCTTCCCGGCGCGGAGCCACTTCCCAGCCAAGTTCTCCCTCCACCACCACCACCACCACTACCTCCACTCCCACACGTCGGTGGGTTCGAGCTGCCCCCGGAGCCTCTGCAGCAGAAGCGAGCCAGTCGTCGCTTGACCTTTCCCTCGCCTTTTCACCTCGTTATGACTCAGTTTTCTCATCCATAAAGTGGACAGGAGGGTGCGTAGCTTGTAAAGTGCTTTGAGATGCCAGGTTGAAAGGTGTCTACGCGCCTCAGGTCCCCAAATAAACCTTAAACCTCGTCCCCGATCCTTTCCGTCGCTAAACCTGAACTCCTTTTCCCCCAACCCGGCTTCTCCGCGCCAGTGGCAGCAAGGGAACACAGCGGCTTTTTTTTTTTTTTTTTAGGTTCCTTCTTCCCCCACCACCCTGCGTTGGGCACCCGCCTCCTTTCTATCCCCTCCCCACCTCACCCCACCCACACCCGATCGGTGCCCCGCGAGGATCCGAGCGCTGCCCGGACCTGGGCGCAGCGGGGCGGGAGCCCGGCTTCTGAGTGCGTGTGCTGGGAGGGCGGGCTGGAGTGAGTCACACGGATAATCGCGCTCTGCTCTGGCGCGCGGACAACGCGGCGAGCGCGTACACGAGCAGAAGCAGAGGCGAGGCTCGTTGCCTCCTCTCTGTTACTAACAGCCATCTCGGGCGCGCGCTTCGAACCCACGGGGCCGACTACGGAGGTGTGGAGGGTCCCAATCGCGCCGCAATCAAGCCTGCCTGTACCGGGCTCCCCGCACCCCTCACCCCGCGCGCCCCACGCCGGAGACGCCGCGGCCACCACCGCCGGCGTCAGCGCGGCTCCAGCCTGCCAGCTGCCCGGCTGGCGTCACGGCCCTGCCCGGCCAGGCTCCGCCCCGTCCGCGCCCCTCCTTTTCCCCCGCCCCCACGTGCGTGGAGTTTGTTTATTTAGCTGTCATAGCAACGCGAGGGGGGCCACGGGAAGGCGGGGAGAAGAAAGCGAGGGGCGGGGCCTGACGGAGGACCCGGGCGCGCTGCGGGAAGGAGGCGGGGGTAGGAGCTAGCCGAGAAGTTATAAAGTAAGAAGCGCGCGGCGGCCGCCGGCAGTTCCCCGGCCCCAGAGAGCGAGCGCGGCTGCGGGCGCGCGGGGAGCAGAGGCGGTGGCGGGCGGCGGCGGCACCCAGAGCCGCCGATTGCCCCTCCCCGCCCCTCTGGCCCCCCACCCACCTACCCGCCCGTGGCCCGCGCCCATGGCCGCGCGCGCCCCGCGCAGCCCCCAGGACTCCGCGCCCGGCGCCGCCGCCCAGCTCGCAGCTCCGCGCCACCGCGGCCATTCTCACCTGGCGGCGCCACCCGCCCACCGCCCCGGCCACAGCCCCAGCGCCGACGACGACAGCCGCAGCGGCCGCGACCGCGGTGGGGGACACTGCTGAGCGGGACCGAGCGCAGCCTGCCCACCGGACCTACTTGCTCGCCTTGCTGATTGTTTATTTTTATATATATAAGAGTTTACAACTTCTCTAAGAACTTTCGTATACAAAGGAACTTTTAAGAAAAGACATCTCCAATTTCTATTTAATCCAAAGAAGAAGAATCTCGGGCAATTTGCGTTTTTTTGTGTGTGTGTTTTTTTTTTTTTTTTTGGCTTGGGGCTTCGTTTCTAGATTATTGTTTTTTAAATACTCGTTGACTTGGGGTTCGGGTATCCCCGCTTCTTCGGACTCCGGAGGACCTTCTTGGCCCCCCTCACATTAATGAGGTAGGTAAAATGCCGGGTATTGGGGTGGGGGGGGGAGGAAGGAAGGGGTGAGGATCGGTGGGGTGTCCCGGAGCAGTGGCCCAGAGCGGCCCCTGACTCCTGCCTCCCGGTGCCCGCCTGGTCCGCAGGCAGCCACCTGGCGAGTCTGACATGGCTGTCAGCGACGCCCTACTCCCGTCCTTCTCCACGTTCGCGCCCGGCCCGGCGGGAAGGGAGAAGACACTGCGCCCAGCAGGTGCCCCGAATAACGTGAGTGTCGCCCAGGGTGGCCCGAGACTTCCAGTGGGTTTCTGTGGGTGCGGTGGAGTTTAGGCAGAACCCGATGAAGTGTGTGTGTGTCGGGGGGGTCACCAAGAACCACCCCTGGAAGGGACGCTCAGGCTTCAGGATGACTTCCCGGCTGGCGGGGGGTGGGGGGGGGGTAGATTGAACGTGCCGTGTGTGGTCTGGGCGCCGCGGTGCCGCCAGAGGCGCACAGCGGTTCCCCACTTCTCTCGGGGACGGTAGGGTGGGCGCGTGCGAGCCGCCGGGGCGGGGGAGGCAGCTAAGCCCGGAGCCACCGGTTGGGCTGGGGTGAGCCTTGGCGGGGGGGGGGGGGGGTTGAGGGTGGCGTAGGCAGCCGGGTGGCGAGGGTGCCCCAATTCCGCGGGCGCCTGGAGCGTGCCCGGGATCCGGCCAAAGAGGAGATGGGCTGGGGAACCGTGGCGCTCGTTCCCACCTAGGCGAACACATGCCCTACCCACTCCGGGCACCCCGGTGCTGGCTGAGATCTCAGCGTAGTCGCCTCCGCCGCTCCCCAACCCCCCCCCCCCCGCCTCCCCGATCTCACATCTGGGAGATGTTGGGGTGGCATTTTCCCCCGGGCCCACCACCAAGCCGGTGGTACGTACAGTCGGGGTGGCAGCTGGGGACTAAGCCTAACGGCCTCTCTCGCGCCCGCTCCCCTCTGCAGCGCTGGCGGGAGGAGCTCTCCCATATGAAGCGACTTCCCCCGGTGCTTCCCGGCCGCCCCTTCGACCTGGCGGCCGCCGTGGCCACGGAGCTGGAGAGTGGCGGAGCCGGCGCGGCGTGCGGCAGTAACAACAACCCGGCCCTCCTCCCCCGGAGAGAGACCGAGGAGTTCAACGATCTCCTGGACCTAGACTTTATCCTTTCCAATTCGCTGTCCCATCAAGAAGCGGTGGCCCCCACCGTGTCGTCGTCAGCGTCCGCCTCGTCCTCATCCTCCCCGTCGAGCAGCGGCCCTCCCAGCGCACCTTCCACCTGCAGCTTCAGCTATCCGCTCCGGGCCGGAGGGGACCCGGGGGTGGCGCCGGGCAGCTCGGGCGGCGGCGGCGGTGGAGGCGGCGGCGGTGGTGGCGGCGGCGGCGGCCTCCTCTATGGCCGGGAACCCGCGCCCCCTCCCACGGCTCCTTTCAACCTGGCGGACATCAACGACGTGAGCCCCTCGGGCGGCTTCGTGGCCGAGCTCCTGCGGCCCGAATTGGACCCGGTGTACATTCCGCCGCAGCAGCCGCCGCCGCCGCCGCCAGGTGGCGGCTTGATGGGCAAGTTCGTGCTGAAGGCGTCGCTGAGCGCCCCAGGCAGCGAGTACGGCGGCCCGTCGGTCATCAGTGTTAGCAAAGGCACCCCGGACGGCAGCCACCCGGTGGTGGTGGCGCCCTACAGCGGCGGCCCGCCGCGTATGTGTCCCAAGATCAAGCAGGAGGCCGTGGTCTCCTCGTGCACCGTCGCCCGGCCCCTGGAGGCCCACTTGGGTGCGGGACCCCCGCTCAGCAACGGCCACCGGCCCGGCGCACACGACTTCTCCCTGGGGCGGCAGCTCCCCAGCAGGACTACCCCGACCCTGAGTCCCGAGGAACTGCTGGCCAACAGGGACTGTCACCCCGCCCTGCCGCTGCCCCCGGGGTTCCATGCCCATCCCGGGCCCAACTACCCACCCTTCCTGCCGGATCAGATGCAGCCACAGGTCCCGCCGCTCCACTACCAAGGTCAGTCACCGGGGATGGGGGTGGAGGAGAAGGGGGCTTGAGAAGGGGGGGGGGGGGACTTGGGGACCTCGGCGTGTCTGTCGCCAGGCCAGATTGCCCCCCCCCCCGAGCCCACGACAGTAACATTGACCTCCACCTTCTTCGACCCCCTCGCAGAGCTCATGCCTCCCGGGTCCTGCCTGCCAGAGGAGCCCAAGCCAAAGAGGGGAAGGAGGTCGTGGCCCCGGAAAAGGACGGCCACCCACACTTGCGATTACGCGGGCTGCGGCAAAACCTACACAAAGAGTTCTCATCTCAAGGCGCATCTCCGAACCCACACAGGTAGGGGCGGGGGTGGAGAGGCAGGACGAGGGCTGGCCGGGGAGAAGGGCGGGTTGTCCTCCCCTCTCCTGGGCCCTGAGTAGTAGCCTTGGACTCTTCGTTTCCTGAGAGTATCTCCTTAATCTCCTGGATCACGGGGGGGGGGGGGGGGGGCAGCAAACTGGCGCCTGCTTTTTTGCCCAGGAGCCTTTTGCTTGATGGATGGTATCTGTGCTTAAATGCGCAGTTTCGTTAGGCCCTTAAAAGGCAGGGAGATTACCGGCGCAGGTGGGCCTCTCTCTTCGCTTGGTAATCAAGAAATTATACTTTGCAGTGCAAGAATACGATGGCTTTAAAAAGTCAGTTTGTTCTTAGCTTTCTGGATTGTTTTCACTGGTGGTTCCGTTTATGTACTATATACGTTTCTCTTTTAAAAAGGAGCCTGCCCTTCTTAAGTCCTTAGATTTTTATTTTACTGACGGTGATATAGCTAGGGAAATTTTGGATTAAGGTAATCACTGTAAACTGGGGTGGGAGACGCTCACCTGAGCCTCCTAGAAGAGATGGCCTTGGCCACAAGGCGGGCCCCACCCTCATCTCAAGAAATAAAGATTGTTACATAGTTACTGTATTGTGTAGGCAGATGCATGTAGTTGTTTTTGACATGCAGTTTATGAGAAGTGGAATGTGTTGTGCTGGAATGTTAGCCACCTGTGGACTTTTAGAGCCAATTGTAATGGGATAGGATATTCAGCCGGATTGGGGCCTATATGTCACCAGTGATTTACTATGTTGGTGGTTTGGCTACCAAGAATGAAAACACCAGGAATGAAAAGATTGGCTGTATTGAAATGTAGATGGTTAGGGGTGTGTGTGGCTCTCCTAAACATGAGCAACTACTTAAAAACACAATGATTAAAAACACAATTATTCCTGTTGATCTGAAATTTAATACCATCCTTTGTGGTGGCCAAAAGTCAGTCTTGGGTTTTTACAGAAGTGCACTGAGGGAAGCGGCTTTTACTATCCCTGCCGTGGGTGGCTTCAACATTTTTTATTTTCCCCTTTTCTCTGTACAGGTGAGAAACCTTACCACTGTGACTGGGAGGGCTGTGGGTGGAAGTTTGCCCGCTCTGATGAACTGACCAGGCACTACCGAAAACACACGGGGCACCGCCCCTTCCAGTGCCAGAAGTGCGACAGGGCCTTTTCCAGGTCGGACCACCTGGCCTTACACATGAAGAGGCACTTTTAAATCCCAGACGGTGGGTAGATACCACGACCCACACTGCCAGAAGAGAATTCAGTATTTTTTTTCCAACCCTTTCACGCTGTCTTCCCATGTGGGGAGAGCTCAGCTGGCAAAGCACTACAATCATGGTCAAGTTCCCAACAAGTCAGCTTGTGTGAATGGATAATCAAGAGAAAGGAGGAATCCAAAAGACAAAAAAAAAAAATTAAAAATAAAACAAAAAAAATCAAAGAACAGATGGGGTCTGAGACTGGATCTTCTATCATTCCAATTCTAAATCAACTTGAATATGCCTGGACTTACAAAACACCACAATGGGGGTGACTGGAAGCTGTGGATATCAGGGTATAAATTAGATCCGTCAGTTGGGGGGGAGGGGGAGAAGGGAAGACCAGAATTCCCTTGAATTGTGTTTCAGATGCAATATAAATATATAAAGATCACCTTGTATTCTCTTTGCCTTCTAAAAGCCATTATTCAGTTAGAAGAAGAGGAAGAAATTTCAGGTACAGAATATGTGTTCTAATAGCCTAAATGATGGTGCTTGGTGAGTCTTGGTTCTAAAGGTACCAAAAGAGGAAGCCAAAGTTCTCAAACTGCTGCATACTTTGACAAGGAATCTATTTTTGTCTTCCGATCTATATGTATGACCTAAGTCAGGTAAATTACACCTGGTTTACTTCTTTAACATTTTTTTATGCAGACAGTCTGTTATGCACTGTGGTTTCAGATGTGCAATAATTTGTACAATGGTTTATTCCCAAGTATGCCTTAAGCAGAACAAATGTGTTTTTTCTATATAGTTCCTTGCCTTAATAAATATGTAATATAAATTTAAGCAAACTTCTATTTTGTATATTTGTAAACTACAAAGTAAAAAAATTGAACATTTTGTGGAGTTTGTATTTTGCATACTCAAGGTGAGAATTAAGTTTTAAATAAACCTATAATATTTTATCTGAACAACGATGTCATTGTTTTACTTTTATCTTAAAAATGCATGTAAAAAATTTTCAGTTTAAAGTAAGTACAGGGCCACAGGAGTCCACTAAAAAGCCCACTTTTTAACTTACTTCAGGGAAAGGCTAGTCTGGGGCTTGAAGTCAGGGCCTGGGCCTTTTTTACTTAAGGTTGGCACTCCACTTGAGCTACAGGCTCTACTTCTAGCTTTTTGGTGGTTAATTGGAAATAAGTGTCTTATAGACTTGGATTTTCCTACCTGGGCTGGCTTCAAACTGTCAATCTCAGATCTCAGCCTCCTGAGTAGCTAGGGGCTAGCCACCAAGATCCGACACCAACTGTATCTTGACAATTTATAAAAGACTTTGTTTTAAAATGCTATTTTACAGGAACTATCACAGTTGAGTACTGTTTACAAATCAATATAAAGCTATGCAGTTTCCTCCCTTGAATGTCATTTTCTAGGTAAAAACACCTCGATTCTTTAATTTGCTCAGTTTTAATGAGAGTATTCCGTCGGTAAACATACAATTCCTGTTTCACAGCTTTGAAAAAAATGGAATGGCTTGTCTTTATTTAAAAGTAAATGAAATTACAGTTTTCGGTGGTGGAGGCCTGGCTTTGCATTCTCCAAGGAATTAAAGTAACAAAAGAAATTTCCCCAGGCAAAGCAACCCTAGGAATATAGTTCCACAGCGCCCTCCTGAGGACTAAAGGCTTCATTGATGCTGTTTCGTTCCCTTAAGGAGGTTCAAAACTGTAGCAGATTCATTTGAAAACTCCCAACTGTCCTGAAGATAGGGAAACAGACAAAATTAAAATACTCAGATTGGGGTGGAGATGGTTGGGAGTATTCATGCACTAAACCTCCAGAGCAGTAGCAACTGCCCCCCCTCCCCCAATACACCTGCATCGGGAATACTAAGTTCATAAACCTATTTGTAAGTTTAACATGGTAGGTGTGGCTTTATATGTGTGTAACTTACATTTCTGGAAGTTTATAGCTATTTACATAGCATTTATTTAATGTTAATGTTAGAACTGTACTGTCACAACCTCAAAGAGATTGTATTAAATTTATTTGTAGCTCTCCCAAAATGGAAAAAGCAACTGTGAGGCTAGTTGACACTTTCATCATGGTGATGTATGTGACCAATGAGAGCAAGGGGATGTGAACTAGCTGACATTTTCTTTGGCGTGTTTATTAACCATTTTATCTAGTGTCCGTAGATGTGTTTGTACCACAATACCTTTTATAAGTAGAATTAAAAACAGTAAGAGGAACATAGTGGATCACAACACATTTTCTCTGCCTTTTCAATTAAGAGCCCAGCATGACTGGAACATGGCATGTGTCTGCTTAAAAGAAAACAGGTGCATCAATAGGGTGGAATTTTATGCGGTCAAGAACATATTCAAAGCATACTTAATGACATGGAAAAATGTTCATGGTATGTTAAATGGAAAAAGTAGGATATACTATAAACGATGACTAGCTGTGTGCCGTTGTGTGGGAAGAAGGGAGAGAAAGAAACAATAGGAAATTAAAAGACTTAATTTTCTCTTAGGAAGCAAATGCCAAAATATTATAATAGTCTTGGCTTGAATTTTCCTTTTGAGTTTCCAAATTTTCTAGAATAATAAACATGGTGAAACTTTTTTTAAAGAATGCAAGTAAAACTTTTTAGGCTTTATTTTTTTTTAAAATTATGTGAAGAAAAGGCTTATATGCCAAGACATTTTTTTTCTTTATGTTCAATTGCTGTTGGTCACTCTTGTACAGAGCCTTCTGGCACACAGTTTGTTTATAAAATTATTTGGGGGGCCAAGTGTAGCAATACATACCTGTAATCCCAGCTCCCAGGAAAGTGAGGTAGAATCCTGAGTTCAAGTCCAGCTTGGGCTATAGGAGATCTTATGTTAAAAAAAAAAAAAAGATTTGATGAATGATTAAGTACATCTTTTTTGCTAAGTGCTTATATCAGAAAAAAAGTCACACAAAACTATCAAGACATTTCAAATGTATCCAAACTTTTTTATTATCCTAGGGAAACTACTACCCTTTCACATTTTTTAACCTGATAAAGCCTTTGTATCTAAAATGAATGTTAGTTTTTTCTAAAATATATCAAGACAAAAACACTAGTTAGCATACACAAGTAGCCAGTCTATTTACTGTCATAGCTATGGGTCCTGTGTACCTAAGGATATGGTCATTACCTCGTTCCAGAGCCATTTACACTATATAATAAAGAGTACCTAATGACTGAGATGCCTGCTTATCATACTGTCCTTATGACAATTTTATGTCCTAGATTCTAACTTGCATGTATACACACACACACGATCAACAGTAGTGCTGCCTACCAGTCAACAAGCTCAGTCCACTCTTCTTGCAAAATAGTCTTTCTACTTGAAAGTATTTGACTCTTGCAACCCTATTTTATGCAAAACTGAAACCCAAACAGATACCTTCCCCATCTCAAGAGAGTCAGAGGGAATAATTTTTGCTTTCAAAAACTGTTTGAAGCTGGTACCAGTGGCTGATGTTGGTAGTTGTAACTACTCACGAGGCTGACAGCAGAAGATCAAGGTTCAAAGCAGAAAATTCCATGAGACTGATCTACAAATAAAGAACAAAAAAGTAGAAATGGAGGTATGGCTCAAGTGGTAGAGCAGAAAAAGCCTTGAGTAGAAAAAGCTAAGGGATAGTGCCCAGGCCAAGTTCAAACCCCAGTGCTGGCAAGAAAAAGAAATGGAATGTTTAGAATAATATGCAATGGTATGCCATTGGAGACAGACAGTTCTTACTGAACTCAGCACAATGTGTGTTAATAGACTTGTAGATCAGATACTTCCCTCCCCTCCTCTCTTCCTCTCCCTCTCACACAAAGGTACCATCCAGTCCTATATTCTGTGTGTATGTGTATATTTTTAAATAGTTCCATTTATTATTATGTTTTAAATATCCTTATTAATGTTCTTTGTATTTTCTTAGCACATTCTACCAACTTGTATACCGATATGTTTTTATAGAGTTAAATAGATGCTATGCTGTATCTGCCTGTTAAAAGTTGGAAAAGATCATTGTTCACAGGCAGTCATTCAATAATCGTTTTTTTTTTCCCTGCCAGTCTTGGGGCTTGAACTCAGGGCCTGGGCTCTGTCCCTGAAGCTTTCTGTGTCCAAGGCTAGCACTCTACCACTTGAGCCACAGCTCCCCTTATGGCTTTTTTGTTTTTGTTTTTGTGGTACCAAGGAGTCAAACCCAGGTATTCATGCTTGCTAGGCAAGCACTCTACCTCTAAGCCATCTTCCCAGCCCCTCAATAATCTTTCATATAAAACCACCATAATCTATCTATTTAATGAAGGCTGTAGAATGTGTCACAGAATGTTCTGCCTATAAATCCAAAAGAACTATCAAAAATAAGAATGTTGGGGGTAGGAGGCGTTGCTCAGCTAATGACTGAAAGCATTAGATACTGAGCTTGAGTCCTGGTCTTGGACGAAAAAACAAGACTTCTTTATGAAAACAAGCTCACTAGAGCTAAGCAGGTCCAACCTGCCATCCACTAGGTCCAAACTCACATGTTACCAGATCCCCAAGGATAACAAAATCAACACACCCAGGGCTTTATCTGCAAACCCACCGAAAAGCCCTCTGGGTTGGGGGCGGTCATGTCACGGAGACACCATGGAAAGCCTAGGTATGTGGACTGAAAGCCCTGAGCTTCAAGTAAGCAGCAAACCACAACAGCTGAATGTCCTGGACACAATTGGAAGGGGTTCTCTGCACAGGGACAAGCACACCTCTTTCTGTCCAGGTCATTTCTTGCTAGTGTATATTAATTCTTCACCTCTGTACAGGTCTGTAAGCTTTATGAACTGTTCACACCATCTGTTACCTCAATGAATCCTTTTAATAAGAGGCAGAGATGGAATTTCCCTCTGTCCCCACAAACAGATGACAAAATGGAGATCCCCTTTATGTAAAAGTTAGCATCTTGCTTTCTTCTCTCATTCTTGCAGACATAACAAGAGCATTTCTAATATTTTTGGCTGCAGTTGGCTGGGTAATAGGACTATAGACAAATCAGGTATACCCAATTCTGAAGGATTTGCTAATCAAGTTCAGTAAACGAGTTGAGAATTTAAAAACTTTCAATCTCCCAATCAGTGCGATATTTCTTTTGTTCAGTGACTTGGGAAAAGCCAGTTTCCTGCAACTCTGTGCCGTGTGCGTGTGTATGTGTGCGCGTGTGCGTGCATGCACACATTTCAACTCAAGGTCTAGGCACTGTCCCTCAGCTCTTTTTTTTTTTTTGCTCAAAGCAGGTGCTTTGAGCTGCACCACTTGAGCTGCCCCCTACTTCTGGATTTTTGGTGGTTAACTGGAGATTTGAATCTCACAGACTTTTCTGCCTGTATTGGCTTTGAACCATGACTCAGATCGTGGATATATTGCTGGCTCAAGAACACAAGGCCCTAAGTTCAAGCCCACAACTGGTACCAGAGAGAGAGAGAGAGAGAGAGAGAGAGAGAGAGAGAGAGAGAGAGAGAGAGAGAGCAGCCTGGTGCTGGTAGCACATGCCTATAGTCCTAGCTACTCAGGAGGCTGAAATCTGAGGATCATGGTTCGAAGCCAGCCTGAGTAGAAAAGTCTGAGACTCTTATCTCCAATTAAGCATTGAACAGGCCAGAGGGGCTGTGGCTCAAATGGTAAAGTACTGGCCTTGAGTAAAAAGTGCTTAGAGACTGTGCCCAGGTCCTGAGTTTAAACCCAGGACTAGTATGAGAGAGAGAGAGAGAGAGAGAGACAATAGTATTCTGGCTCAGTGCAGCTTTCTCTTTCATGCAACTCCAACCTAGGTAATGTGCTCAAGGGCATGCCTCACTCATGTCTGTGCAGAGGAAGGAGAACCAGAGAGAAATAAAAATAAGGCAAGTTACAAATCAACAAATATTCTTGCCTGCAACTGCTACATAAAGAGCACAAGTGTGCAACGAAAATCAGCAGCTCAGCCCCATTACAAATATTTTCCTCTTTGGTATGTGATCTGATTCTTTTTTGAGAGTCTCAACCACCATGTACCATTTTCCTTCTACAATTTTCTTGATTGCTTGTTATTTTACATAAATCCAACTTGTTTATCAGGTGCATGTTAAGTCATGTTAAAAACCTGATAGTCAAGTTCAACATGAAAGTATTGGCCTTATTCAACAAAATATGATCAACTCTTTTTGGAACTAATGATTGAGGCAACACGGAACAGTTTTGGAGTGTTTAACCCAAAAAAGACCTTGTGATTTCATAGTTTGGAGCTTGTATATCTACACCATGGAAACAACTTTTCTCCTTCCCTCCCTCCCTCCCTTCCTCCCTCCTTCTATTTCTTCATCTTCCTTTCTTTCTTCTTTCCCTCCTCCCTCCCTGTCTTTTTTGTGCCAGTACTGGGGCTTGAGATCAGGACCTGGCATTATCCCTTAGCTTTTTTCACCCAAAGGCTAGTGTTCTGTCACTTGAGCCACAGCTACACTTCTGCCTTTTTGCTGGTCAATTAGAGATAAGCAGCTCACAGACTTCTGTTCTTTGAGCTGTGATCCTCAGATCACATCCTCCTTAATATCTAGGATTATAAGTGTGAACCTCTGGCACCTGACTCAAACTGATTTTGTTGTGAGCACAAGAAGTAGAAATGAGTTGCTAGATGCCAAAGTCTGCAAAAGAAAAAGACTCAGCAGGCTTTGCTTAGAGGATTCTTTGCATTGAAGACTTTGTTAGGCAAAGCCACTCAGCATGGAAGTCTGATTTGCAATTTGTGCCTTTATAAAAGGACTAGACGATTCCTATTGTTTAATGTTCGGGTCTCAATTTGCATTGGGAAACATGTGACCTGTTCTGGGGATGTTTCTCTTTTCATTCTCTTGTCCTGAGACCCAGTTGATATTGTATGTTAAAAAAATGGATAAAGGTCCTTGGCCAAATGTTTACTCTGATGAAGAAAGTAGGTTAGGTTGTTTTTCTCTCTGTTAGGTCTTTCTGGGCTCTAGCACTGTGGAGCTGGTAATCAATTTGGCAACTGACAAATAATTCATAGGGAGGTCTGTACTTTTCATTGATTTCCTTAATGAGAATACATGGCCCATTGTTACAGAAAGAAAGCACTAAAGAAATATGGTCAGACAGTGGATTTGAAGAAGGAACTGAGAGGAGGGGAAAAAAATCCTCTGATCACCTCAGGACATATTTGAACACTTTGGTTCTATGTCTTCCTTTATAAATAAAGGTCTGAGAAAAATTATTTTAGGTTTTCCCTAACAATACTCTCATCTCTACATGATGTTTAACTACCTGTCCTTTGGTAAACAATTTTTAACTAACATTTGCTTTGACAGTGTTCCCAGATTGGCAACATAAAGCCTGGAATAGAAATTTAGTGAGGAGGGATAATTTCACTGATTGTGGGTTTAGACTATGTGGTTTATTTGTTTGTTTGGTTTCTTTTTAACTCTTCTGTTTCTCTCTTTTATCTTTGTCACTGACCACAAGAAAACGTTTTGGGTTTTTGTTTTTTTCTCCCTTGGATTTGGAGTTGCTTTTTGAATAAGCTGGAGGTAAAAGGAGAATTCGTATTCATTGAGCACCTATAGACCTTTTATTTGGGGAGGGGGCTCATATGCTTGTGGAGCATGCACACACTTGGGTACTAGGCTCAAACTCTGGGCCTGGGTGCTGTCTCTTAGCTGTTCCTTTCAAGGCTGGTGCTCTACCACTTGAGCCACAGCACCACATCTGGCTTTTTCTGTGTATGTGATGCCGAGGAATGGAACCCAGGGCTTCATGCATGCTAGGCAAGCACTCTACCACTAGGCCACATTCTCAGTCCCCACCTCTGCTTTTTTGCTGGTTACTTGGAGATAAGAGCCTCATGGATTTTTCTGCCCTGGGTAGCTACCAATTGGGATCCTCAGCCCCCTGAGTGGCTCAGTGCTGTAGCTCACTGTCATCTGGTTGATGCCAAAAAACTTTGCTTCAGGTTTTGTTGTTGCCTTCTTGCAGTGAAGACTAAAGCTGAGAGGAGTCAATTACTTCCCCAAGTATTTGTTGACCCAGGTTTGCCTCTGAAGCCCAAACTCTTACTGCTGCATCCCAGGCCTCTGAGATAAAGTGTGTTCCTCATACCCTAGGAACAAGAACTGGCTTCTTAATCCTCACAAGGTAACACTCGGTGCACACAGCTGTATGGGGAAGATTGGCCTCACCCATCCTTTTTTCTAATAGAGAAAAGCAATCTTATCTGTCATTCTCTTAAAAATAACCCACATTCTTTTAGGCTCAAATTTAGATAATGACCTCAGAATAGGCAGCCCTCTCTTACCTACATCATTATACCCCACAATCACTACCAAATCGCCCCAAATAAACCATGTCCTTTCTTGCCGGGTATTTCATTCAGAGTGAAAAGCATGTTGCATGAGCATTCAGCAGTCTGGAACAAGAACTAGCAGTTCTGTTTATAGTTAGAGTTTCCAGTGGGAAATGAACTTAAGAAAACATCTTCATGTGGCATGCTGGTGTACACCTGTAATCCCAGTGCCTGAGAGACTGAGGCAGGAGGGTCCTGAGCACCAGGACAATCTGGGCTTTATAGTGAGACTCTGGAGCAACAATGGAAACAAGAATGGAAGGAAGGAAGGAAAGAAGGAAGGAAGGGAGGGAGGGAAGGAAGAAAGGAAGAGGGAAAAACCCAATCCCCCTTCAATGAAGAATGAAGGAGTTAGTTGCTAGACATTATACACTAGAGCTTGCTCGTTTTGATGTTACAGTTTGAGCCCATAGGAAACACTCTTGGCTCTTGCTCATCTTCCAATACCATTTGCCAACATTCTTCTAATGCTCCCAATAGCTAAAGATAATCCCTTTTCCCCTAACCAGGATCTCTACCTAAAATAGATCTGGGGATGTGCCACCAGGCATGAACAAATGACTCAGAGAGCCATTTCAGATCACAGAAGCCAGGAAGGCTCTGCTGAGCAGGGGAACAGATGAATGGCAGGGCCACAAGACATTCCAAAGAATTCCAACCCAAAGCCATCTGTGTATAAATGGGGAAGTGGATGGAGGGCCCACATCTCCCAGAATGGTGGGTCAAGAATTATGTCCCATATCTCCATTGTAGCCTAAGGCTCCCCTGACTGTCACCCTTGGCCTGCACAGGAGGCATTAGGGCAAGTGACCAAGCATGCCCGGAGGTCTCCTCACTAACACACACGCATGCTAGGTAAGTTCATGGGTGTTTATGAGTGTGTGTATTGAGTAACAGGAAGGCAGAAGAGTAAATCTGTCTTGGAACCCATGGTGATTTGGGATACTGTCTTCAGAGAGGTTTAATTGGTTGGGGTGTTTACTTTTTTCCTTTAGCTTACTCATACCATCCATTGGTTTTAGATCTAATTCCTTCTGATGTATCCTGGAATGGACTATTATGCTCCCGTACCATTACCTAGTAAATAATCAAATAAAGGCTAATAATTGTTAATATCTACTCCATACCTTTCCTATAATTTAGCATTCTTCTCATTAATCCTCCATGATAACCCTGAGTTAAGCAGTAATATTTTTAACAAGGAGCATATGTCATAATCTGACAGATAAAATATCAATAAAAAGAAGTGAAAAATAATTCATAAATGGGTGATTTAAATCGAACTCCACCAGCAGACCCATGCACTCTTTATCTATAATTTATCTATCTAATCATCTATCATCTGTCTATGTGCTGGTACTGAGGCTTGAACTCAGGGCCTGGGCCATGTCCCTTACCTTTTTTTGATCAAGGCTGGCACACTATTAATTGAGCCACTGTGCCACTTCCTGATTTTTGGTGGTCAGCTAGAGCTAAGAGTCTAACAGACCGACCTTCCTGCTTGAGTTGGCTTCAAACTGTGATCCCCAGATCACAGCTTCCTGAATAGCTAAGATTATCTTGAGTCATATGCACTTTGTTTGCAGAAGAATGTTCACAAGTTAACTTGGGGGGTGGGGAGAGGAGGAATTGAGATATAGTAGGATCCAATTTGATAAAATAGGCCATATACATATATTGGGAAGGGTTGTTCAATGTCACTTCTTGGGGCAGCCTTCCCTGGCTACACTAAAAAAGCTCTCCCATCCTACCCTGTGGTTATTTATGTCTTTAAACTGCCTAAAGCTAGATGCTTGCTGCATCTGTGTATTTTTCCACAACAAGGCTCAGTGCAATGCCTAAGGAAATGTGCATGGCACGTAGTAGGTGCTCAATAAACATGTGTTGCCCTGAAAGAATGTTCCAAGCCTTTACCCTTAGTTTTCCTTCCTTCTTTCCTTCCTTCCTTCTTTTCTTCCTTCCTTCCTTCCTTCCTTTCTTTCTCCCTTCCTTCCTTCCTTCCTTCCTTCCCTCCTTCCTTCCTTCCTTCCTTCCTTTCTTTCATGTCACTCACTCAAGGCCTGAGTGCTGCCTCTGAGTTATTTTGCTCAAGGCCAGCACTCTGCAACTTCAGCCATAGCTCTACTTCTGGGTTTTTGGGTGCTTAATTGGAGATAAAAGTCTCATGGATGTTTGCCAGGGCTGGCTTTGAACTGTGATCCTCAGACCTCAGCCTCCTGAGTAGCTAGGATTACAGGCGTGAACTGCTGGCATGTGGACAATTTAGACTGTTGATACTTAGATAGAATATATTTTATTTTTCATCTGAAACCCTAAAAAAGAAACAAACAAGAAAGCATTTCCAATTAAGAATCAAGAAGCTAAAAAGGTCCACTTTCAAATGCATAAAGGAGCTATCCTTCCTAAAGGATATCTTTAGAGGAGGAGAGAAATAAGAGAGTAATAAAGGATGTGAATTTGATCAAAGCACATTCTTGGTACATGGAACTGGAGGCATGGATCAGGTGGTAGTGAGTGGGGGAAAAATAAAGCTGAATGTGAATTCCTGCCCCAGTACTGGTATACATGTACACACATACAAAATCCCTTGATACAATGCATACATGCTAATGAAAAATCAAATTCCAAAAGGGAATCTCATTCCTGAACACAATACTTTCTCTAGAGCAGAAAGCTCTTGCAGTTGCTGGAGAAGATGATTGGAAACCTGCTTAGATAAACTTGGTTTGAATCAAAAGACAACCATGAATGTTTGTTTTCACTACTAGTCCACTTTGAGTCATATTCTCTGGTGATCCTTTCAAGCAGCCTCCAGATAGACTTCACAATAGAAACCTTCCAGGCACTGGGCTCCACAAAGCACAGGGTAGATGACTGAGTGTAGATGTAGAGATCTAGGGAAGGTTTTGAGTAGACCGAGTCATCTCCTATCGGGCCAGTGTGGATATGAATGGAGCATTCATTGAAGTGAGCAGAGTGCAGGGGCCCGAAGTCACTCACTCCAGCTTCTTTATAAACATGACATCTCAGAAGGAAGTCAACCACTTCAAAACCAATGGCAAAGACCTTGCTTTGCTCTATTCTAGTCTCACTCATCCTGGATGTTGGAGATTTTTCTGGGTCTCCCTCCATTCTTTCTGAAAGGTGAGCAGCCTCTGAAAGTCAGAAGCAAAACTATTAGCAGCTGCTGCTGGCTCATGCCTGTACTCTTAGCTACTCAGGAGGCTGAGATCTGAGGATCCCAATTCAAAACTAGCTTAGGGAAGAAACGTCTGGAGACTCTTATCACCAGTGAACCAGCTAAAAACTGGAAGTGGAGGTGTGGCTCAAGTGTTAGAGCCCTAAACTAAAAAGAAAAGCAAGAGCATAAAGGGGAGTTCAAGTTCCAGGACCTGCACGTGCAAGTGGGTGGGTGTGCAAGCTCTCCCTCCCTCTCTCTATTACACACACACACACACACACACACACACACACAGAGCAAAAGTATCTGCATTCCTCCAAGCCAAGGGTCTGCTTTGGCGAGCTTCCTTCTCCTTTCCCCAAACAGAAACAAGCTCCTATATAAAATTCATACATTCTTGGCAGCAAAGTCATCCTCCCATTGGAAGAAACAGATGTTTTACAAGTAACTTTTGCCATTATATGCTGTTTCTAACATCATAGCTTTAAACTGCGTGGGGATGTTAGCTTTTTTATTTTTTTTAAATAAATGTCAATATGTTCTGGGCAGTTTTTCCATCTCCATCTGTGTCACACACACCACTCACCCTCCCACCATCCTTCTCTAACTTTCCAGAGTAGCTGGGAATTGGAAAGATACTGAAAAGTGAAAGCGGAAAATTCAACAAGTGTGCTAATGTATAATCTAACACAGACAATAACAAGCTGGTGCCCTCCCAGTGGGGATGAGTCTCAGAAACATTCTTCCTCTAGTCTTCTTGGAGTTTGGAATGGCCTGCAGTCTTTTAACAAGGTAATTATGACCAATTAACATTCAGAAGTCAGCTGCTAGCTGGACGTGTGGATTCACTCAGGAGGCTGAGATCTGAGGATACTGGTTCTTTTTTTTTTTTTTTTTTTGCCAGTCCTGGGCCTTGGACTCAGGGCCTGAGCACTGTCCCTGGCTTCATTTTGCTCAAGGCTAGCACTCTGCCACTTGAGCCACAGCGCCACTTCTGGCCGTTTTCTGTATATGTGGTGCTGGGGAATCGAACCCAGGGCCTCATGTATATGAGGCAGGCACTCTTGCCACTAGGCCATATCCCCAGCCCTGAGGATACTGGTTCTAAGCCATCCCTGGCAGAAAAGTCCATGCGACTCACCTCCAATTAAACATCCAAAAGTCACAAGTGGGGGGAATGCAGTCATACTATTCAATGCATTTCTTATGAAACTGGGAAATTTGAACTGATGGGTGGGGTTTGGAGGGATGGGGGAGAATGATGAAAGGAGTACTATTGATAAAGATGCATTGTACTCATGAATGGACAGGATGAATGGCAAAGAAGGCAATACTTGCACAAAAACCAACCAAAAGAAGGAAGGAAGGAAGGAAGGAAGGAAGGAAGGAAGGAAGGAAGGAAGGAAGGAAGGAAAAGAAAGAAAGAAAGAAAGAAAGAAAGAAAGAAAGAAAGAAAGAAAGAAAGAAAGAAAGAAAGAAAGAAAGAAAGAAAGAAAAGGGCTGGGAATGTGGCTTAGTGGTAGGTACAGTGCTTGCCTAGCATGTGAGAAGCCCTACGTTCTATTCCTCAGCACCACATAAACAGAAAAAGCTGAAAGTAGCCCTGTGGCTCAAGTGGCAGAGTGCTAGCCTTGAGCAAAAAGCAGCTCAGGGACAATGCTCACACCCTGAGTCCAAGCCCCAGGACTGGCAAAAACAAATAAATAAAGCAAAAAAGAAGAGAATGGAAGAAGAAGAAAGGAAGGAAGGACGGAAGGAAGTTAGGAACAAACGAAGGAAGAAAGGGAGGGCGGAGGGAAGGAAGGAGGGAGGGAGGAAGAAAGGAAGGTCAGCTGCTAACACAATTCCATCAGAGTGATCTATCCATGAAGTCCCTCCTTCTAACTAAGGGGCGCTAGGCTGTTTTCACTTGTACACCCTGTGGAACTGCCTTCCATGTGTATTATATATTACGTATATGTAATATATATCCCCGGGTCCCAGGTGATGGGGGAGAAGGTCCAGGGCTCTCGGGTACAGCACTCTCAGGCTTTACAGCCCTCCCCCCTCCAGCACGCCTCCCGCTTTGGAGTTCAGAGTCAGTATGGGAGAGGGGAGAGGTCTGGGTGGGGTGTGGAGACCGCGGGGAGGAGGGGCCGGTGGCAGCAGACGCACACTCAGAGACGCACTGGGAAAGTCTTAGGAACTGGGGTTCTCCCGGGAGTCGGGGATCGCCCCCAGAGAGTCCAGGCTCTGACACCAACTTTCACTTGGCTGGATCCGAGTCGGGATTCCCAGGTCCTCCGGGACTTCCTTCCCCCTCCCGCCCGCCCCCGCCAAAACGAAGGCCCCGAGCCCCTGCGGGCCCCGACGGAGGTGTCAGTGGGAGCGCGCGGGGCGCGGCGAGGGAGATGAGCGCGCAGAGCTGGCGGGCCGCGGCCGCGTCTCGCTCCAGTCTCCGGGAGCAGGGGCGGGGAGGTTCCCCAGCCCGAGTTCCCAGCCCCGGCGGGGGCCGCGGCGGGGCGAGGCCGGAGGCGCGGCCGTGCCCGGGCCGGAGGCTGGAGGCGGGCGCCGCGCGGCAGTCTGCAGCGCCTCCGGCTGGGCGGCGGGGCACAGAACGGCCGGGGACAGCGGGGCCTTCGCCCCGCCCCCCTCCCCCCTCCCCTCTTCCCCCCCGCCCCCCCCCCCCCCAGAGCCTGACCTGTTGCTGGGAAAGTAAACGTGGGCTGGGTCACTGACTGGACCTGCCGCCCCTCTTTGCCTGATTGGCATATTAGCCACTTAGTGCCCTTCTTCCCTCCTTCCCTCTTCTCCCCCTCTCCCTCCCCTCCCCCCCCAACACCATCTCCCTCCCCCTCCTCCCACCCCTCTCTCTTTCTTTTTTTTTGAATAGGAAACAAAAGGTTTACTGTCGAATAAATAGGAAAAGCCACTTGATTGTAATCATCGAGAACATGGATGGAAGTGCCTGCTCTGTCCCGACCGCTCAACAAAAAACGGACGCAATCATTACTCCCCCCCCCCCACATAAGCTGATAATTAGGGGTGGGTTTCAGCGGGAGACTCAGTCCTGGCTTTCTTTAGATTTGTTTTCGGTCCTAGGGTTCGAATCCAAAACCACAGGCTTCGCCCCTGCCTTCTGGAAGAGGGAAGCCTGAGTGCAAAGCTGGGGTCCGGGCCTCCAACCACCGGGCGCGGGCTTCTGCTCTTCCCAGCTGTCTCTTGTTTGAACTTCATTGCAGACTAGGGGGGAAATGGCGGAGGAGAAGAAAGCCTCAAGCTTCCTGCAGTCATGTCCAGACCAGCGCTTCTCGCGATGGGGTAGAGGCTGCCCCAAACTGTGTCCTGCAAGCAGCCCGCAGGCCACAGCGGCCCTTTGCTTTCAACACGGGGTGCGGAGTGCGTGCTCAGTGCAAGCCGGGCTCGTCCACCTGAAGCCGGCGGACTCTGGGAGCCGCCGGTGGCTTTGTCGGTGACCAACTAGATTGGGAGGAGGGAAACTTTAGCTGCTGTGGTCTTTCTAACTCAGCAATCCTCAACACCTCCCACCGAGGCCTCTGATCCTTTCTCTCTCTCTCTCTCTCTCTCTCTCTCTCTCTCTCTCTCTCTCTCTCTCTCTGTCTCCTTCCCTCCTTCCTTCCTTTCCCCCTTCTCCCTCTCTCCCCTCTTCCTCTCTCTCCTCTCCCTTTTCCTGCTCTTCCCCCAACCTGTCTTCCTCCCTCTCCTCCCTCTCTCTCTCTTTCTCTCTTTCTCCCTTGTTCACTCTCACTCACTCGCTCACTTGCTCATTCTAGCTCTTCTTTCTCTTTGAATAGGATCACTATTTTTGCCCATGCCAATCTGGGCAGTGATCATTTTATTTGTACTTCTCTAGTAGCTGATATGACAGACATGTACTACTGTGCTCAGCTTTTTATTGGTTGAAATGGAGTATTGTGAACTTCTTGCCCAGGCTAGCCTTACACCAAAATCTGGCTTTCATGGCTGTCTTTATCCTGACCTCTCTGAACCCCAGTAACCATGTCCTTCAAATGTGAGGTAGTAAGGCCTGCATAGACCACTATGAGAAGGAATGGACGTGTGGGCATCAACTGGCACACAGCTTTTTTTGCTCAAGGCTCTACCACTTAAGCCACACCTCCACTTCCAGCTCTTTTCTTTTTTTTGTTTATTGTGGGGCTTGAACTCTGGGCCTAATCACTGTCCCTGAATTCTTCAGCTCAAGGCTAGTGCTCTACTACTTGACCCGCAGTGCCACTTTTGGTTTTCTGGTGGGTAATTGAAGAGTGGACTTTCCTGCCCAGGCTGGCTTTGAACTTCGATCCTCAGATCTCAGCCTCCTGAGGTAGCTAGGATTACAGGTGTGAGCCACTGGCACCCTGCTCACTTCCAGCTTCTTGCTGGCTAATTGGAGATAAGAGCCTTCAGGATTTGTCTGCCCAAGCTGGCTTTGAACTTTGATCCTCAGATCTCAGTCTCCTGAGTAGCTGGGATTATAGACATGAGCTGCTGTTGCACTCCTGGCTAATATTAACTTAATATTGTTTTTCACGCAAAACAGATGTGCAATTAGTATTTGTTAGATTGAATGGGGCTTCATTTTCACTACATTTCACACCTGGGAAGGCTTCCTAGTAGACCATGACCTTGACCTTGTCAAAGGTCATATCTTATAACCTACCTCCTCTCTCTCTCTACAGGTTGGCATGTTGCCTGGAGAAGGAGCAATGGATATTCCTAGAGCTGTTGATAAGTCAGCATGGTAATGTATTCTGTTACTGCTCTTGTGCTTTTTTCCCCTCAGGTCATGGGGCTTGAATTCAGGGCCTGGGTGCTGTCTCTTTCTTTTTCTGCTCAAGGCTAGGGATCTATCACTTTGAGCTACAATGATACTTCTCCTTTTTGGAGATAATTGGTCCTCAGATCTCAGCCTCCTGAGCATCTAGGATTCCAGGTGTGACCCACCCCGCTTGGCTTCTGTTTTCCTTTGTTTCTAAGGGTTCAGTGTGTGTGTGTGTGTGTGTGTGTGTGTGTGTGTGTGTGTGTGTGTGTGTCCTGGAGCTTGAACTAGGGGCCTGGGTGCTGTCCCTGAGCTTGTTTGGCTCCAGGGGAGCACTCTGTCACTGAAAGTACAGTGCCACATTTTTTAGCCAGGGCTGGCTTCGAACCATGATCCTCAGATCTCATCCTCCTGCATAGCTAGGATTACAGGCATGAGCCACGTATGCCTTTTGAGGGCTTGTTTTGAGGTTTTAGCAGGTTCTAACTACTTGCATACCCTTGATGAAAGAATAGTTCTTCTCTTTGGGGAAGGTTATTATGTTTGATGGAGGGTGCAGTTTGAGAGAGATACACATGGAGCCAGGAGAGAGAAAGAAGGGCACCCAGCCATCCAGCCAGCTCCATTGAGCCAACCCCAGTAATCAAAGGGGTGATAGGTGTTGCAGCCTTATCACCCTCACATCCAAGGTTCTGTGCCTTTTGAATGGGAATGGGGGTGCGGGGAAGAAAGCAGGGGTATGGCACTATTTTTAAGTAATCCTGGAGTAGCTGGGTGCAGGTGGCTCACATCTGTCATCCTAGATACTCAGGAGGCTGAGATCAGAGGATGGTAGTTCAAAGTTGATCCTGGCAAGAAAAGTCCACAAGACTCCTAAAAAATAGCCAGCAGAAAGCCTGACTGGAGGCATGTGATCAAACTCTGGTATCAGCAAAAACAAATAAAATAAGTAATTCTGAAATGAACATATATGTATAAACATGATATGATAACATGATATGTTTTGTAGATGTGTGATGAGGCTTCAGCAGCTTTGTCCAAATGTTGGGAGAGGGAGGGACAAAATGTCCCATAGGTGGAGTACCTGTGGTCCATGGCTGTAATCCTAGCTTCTCAGGAGGCTGAGGTCTTAGGAGTTCATTAATACAGAGCACTTGAACAAGTTAGAGAAGCCAGCCCAGGCAAGAAATTCTGGGACACTCTTATCTCCAGTTAAGTACCAAAACTGGAGCTATGGCTCAAGTGGTAAAATGCCAGTATTAAATGAAAAACCTAAGGGACAGTGCTCAGGTCCTGAGTTCAAGCCTAGTACCAAACACACACACACACACACGCACACACACACACACGCACACCATAAAATGTCTGAGATTATGAGTCTGTCACAGTGCACTTGTCCATTTACCTGTCGTGTACAACCCATTTTCCAGATGAACCTCAGAATGATTGAGGGACTTGAGACCCAATGCTAAAGCCCCCAGAGCAGACATCACTCAGCATCCCGCCTGATCTCCGTGCTATTAGGAAAAGATTCTGTTCTTTCAGGCTGTGACATGGGACTTGTCACTTCCCATCTGAGCAAGCATCCTTAGAGACGCTTTAGAAATGACAGGACATGGACTTTATTAATACAGAGCACTGAACAAATTAGAGAGCTTTCACAGATTATGACAAGGGATGGGACAGCTGTTACTTCAACCCAAACTATTCATTATGGGGCCGTTTGTTGAAAAGTTGCACTGGTGGCTTGGAGACAGTGTCTCTTGCTCTCTGACTCACAGGAAGCAAAGAGAAGTTACTACCAGGTGATGACCATACTTAGAAGCTGAACTAAACATGAGGAGGTCTGTCAGCTTAGGGTGGAGGGTAGTTGGCTACAACTTTCAAACTAGGAAGTACCAAGCTGTAAAAAATTTAAGTGCTGTGTATATGTGGTTTGTGCCTCCTACAACAAGGAAAAAAATGTATTCAACAAGCATTTGTTGAATAGTTACATATGCCAATTTCTGTGCTTGGAAACATGGGAAAGGGGTGTGTGTGTGTGTGTGTGTGTGTGTGTGTGTGTGTGTGTGTGTGTGTGTGTGTGTGGCCTGGGTTTGGTTTTTTGTTTTTTTTTGGTGTTATTGTTGTTTGTTGTTGTTTCCTGCCAGTCCTGGGGCTTGAACTCAGGTCCTGAGCACTATCCCTGGCTTCTTTTTGCTCAAGGGTAGCACTCTACCACTTGAGCCATAGCGCCACTTCTGGCTTTTTCTGTATACGTGGTGCTGAGGACTTGAACCCAGGGCTTCATGCATGCTAGGCAAGCACTCCACCACTAAGCCACATTCCTAGCCTAGGGCCTGGGGTTTGAACTCAGGTCCTAGTTGCTATCTCTGAGCTCTTTTGCTCAAGGCTAACGCTAGTACACTTGGGCCAAGGATCCACTTGTGGCTTTTTTTGATGATTTTGGAGATAAGAGTGTCATGGACTCTCCTGCCCAGATTGGTTGCAAACTGAGATCCTCAGATCTCAGCCTCCTGACTAGCTAGGCTTACAAGAAAAATGTCCAGGTTATCATCCAATCTGCTGTCCAGTGGTTCACAGTGTGGCAGGAGAAACACACCCATTTGGGCTCCAGTAGTCAGCTATGTTCCAGTACAGATACACGTAGAACTGCCTGTGGGAAGCCTGGTGCAAACCTGCTGCTCACAGAAATAGGCTGCATTGGTCACATTTCCATGAAGAAACTGAGACTCTGGAAGGGAGGAGGTTTTATTTTTGTGCCACTATTGGGTCTTGAACTAAGAGCTTTATGCTCTCTAGGGTAGACCCCTATCACTTAACCATACTTCCACTCCTGGCTCTTTGGTGGTTAAGTTGTTAGTATACTTACTTCTAGGTACCATTATTCATTTACAAAGCAGCTATGAAAGTGCCTGTGTGTATTTCCTGGTATACAGGAGTAGAACTAGGTAGGCTATCTGTATTCCTCATTGAGTGGGGTAGCATTGAATCTGTGAATAATATCAGGTAGTATGGATATTTTACTAGTACATTGGAAGTACTGGGGTTTGAACTCAGGGTCTCCAGCTTGCTAGGCAGCCAAGTACTTTTGAGCCACACCTCAAGCCCAAGCATAGACATTTCATCAATAACAAATGGTTTTTTGGGGGTGGTTTTTTTTTGCCAGTCTTAGGGTTTGGACTCAGGGCCTGAGCACTGTTCCTGGCTTCCTTTTGCTCAAGGCTAGCACTCTGCCACTTGAGCCACAGCGCCACTTCTGGCCATTTTCTATATATGTGGTGCTGGGGAATTGAACCCAGGGCCTCATGTATACGAAGCAAGCACTCTTGCCACTAGGCCATATCCCCAGCCCCCATCTATAACAAATGGAACAACTGACGAACACATGATGCCTTTCCATTTATTTAAGTCCTTCACAATTTCTTCATTAATGTCTTCTGGGTTTTTTTTTTGCTGTAAAACATTGAGAACTTTGTAAGTTATTTTGTTACATTCTGATGCTATTTTAAATGGTATCATTTTCTCCCCCTCCCTTTATTGTCAAAGTGAAGTATAGAGGGGTTACAGTTTCATATGTAAGACAGTGAGTACATTTCTTGTTCAACTTGTTACTTCCTTCCTTATTTCCCCCTTTTCCCCCTTTCCCCTGCCCCCTGAGTTGTACAGTGGGTTTATACCAAATGGATTTGTATGTATTGCTTTTGGTATCATTTGTCTTTTTATCCTTTGTCTTTCGATTTTGATATTCCCTTTCCCTTCCTTAGTTCTAATACACGTATATACAGTATCCAGGGTACTCAGATGAGATACAGTGATAGCAGGGGTACAACCACAGTAAGGGAATATGAGGGAAACAAAACAGGGTATGGTTTCACATAGTATGTTGAGATAATTACAACAATAATATGATACTTGTTTACATAACGTGGAGTTCATTTCACTTAGCATCATCTTATGTGTTCATAAAGGCATAGCTATTGGGCTATTGTGATCCTGTGCTATGACTAGCCTAACCTGTGCTAATTATTCCCTATGAGGGAAACCATAGAGTCCATTAAATGGGATCATTTTCTTAACTTCACTTTGCAATAATGTGTTTGTTTTGCAGTATTGGAAAACTGGGCTTAATACCTCTCTCTTTTTCTTCCTTTTCTTCTTCTTTCTTTTTCTTTTGCTGGTTCTGGGCCTTGAACTCCAGCCTGGGCACGGTCCCTAAGCTTTTGGGCTCAAGGCTCGTGCTTTACCACTTAAGCCACAGCTCCACTTCTGGCTTTTTTTTGTGGTTAACTAGAGGTAAGAGTTTCATGGACTTCTCTGCCAGGGCTTGTTTCAAACTGTGATCCTCAGATCTCCACCTCCTGAGTAGCTAGGATTACAGGTCTGAGCATCAAGATCTCTCTTGGTAGGAAAGTACTCTATTACTTTGAACCACACACCTTGTCTTTGAGATAGGTGTTTGTCTGTGTATAGAAACACAACAAAATTTTTTTGTGTGCTCATTTGTGTCCAGCATCTTTTTCAAATTCATGCAGCTGTTCTAACAAGCTTTTTGTACAATATTAATAGATCTTACCATGACGTTATATACATGTACTTGGATTATCTTTATTCCCCATTACCCACTCTTGTCTAGTCTTCCCCCCACCCTCCATACACATTGGTTCCCTTCTACTTTTCATAGTCCCTCTTCTACTTTCACACCCTTTAAGCGAAGTCTTTCAGCGTATAAGAGAAACCATGGCAATATTTGTCTTTCTCAGTCTGGCTTATATTGCTTAGCATGATGATTTAATACCATCTGTTTTCTCACAAATTTTGATTTTTTTTTTGAGACTCTTTAGCCCAGGATGGCCTCAAACTTACTATGCAGCCTTAGGCTGTCTTCAGACTTGAGAATGTCCTGCCTCAGCTTCCTTCGTACTGAAACTATAGGAATATAATAGCATGCACAACCAACTGTATTCTTTAGGACTGAATATATGTGTCACACTTTAGCTAATCCATTCATGGTAATACGGTGGTTTTAACTGTGGGCCTCATGCATGCTATTCAAGCCCTCTACCACTTGAGCCATACCCCCAATCTTTTTACCACATTTGATTTTATCCATTCATCTGTTGATGGGCACCTAGGCTGACTCCAGGCCATGACTACTGCAAATGGAGATGTTATCAGCATGGATGTACAATCATCTCTATTGTATGCTATGTTCAGATTCCTTCATATATATATATACCAAGGAGAATTGAGTAGTGTGTGTGTGTGTGTGTGTGTGTGTGTGTGTGTGTGTGTGATCTTTAGGGTTTATCATATGTAAAATCATGTCATTAGCCAATAAAGACAGTTTCCCTTTATCCTTTCTGATTTGGACACCATTTATTTCTTTTTATTGTGATATTGCTCTGGTTAGAACTCCCAGGACTATGTAGAATTGTTGCGGGAGTGGACATTTTGTTTTGCTTCTGATCATGGAGGACATGCTTTAAAGTTTTAATTTTTTTTCTGGTGCTGGGACTTGAACTCTGAACCTGGGTGCTGTTCCTGAGCTTCCTTTGCTCAAGGATAGCACTCTGTCACTTGAGCCACAGCATCACTTCCAGCTTTTTCTGAATGGTTTATTGAAGATGAGAGTCTCATGGGCTTTCCTATCCCAGCTGGTTTCAAACCACATCCTCAGATCTCAGCCTGCTGAATAGCTACAATTACAGACTTGAGCCACCAGCACCTGGCTACTTTCTTTTTTTTCCCCCATGGATTATGATGTTGGCTGTGGGCTTGTCACATGTGACCTTTCTTTTGTTGATACACATTTCTTCAGTAAGAGTGTGTTAAGATTTTTTTATTATTATAAAAGGGTATCCAGTTTTGTCAAATGCTTTTCTATTTTTATTGAGATGGTCATATGCTTTCCACGTTTTATTTTGTTCATGTGGTATATCACATTTATTAATTTTCTTTTGCTGAACTATCATTGCATCCTGGGATAAATTCCATCTGGTCATGATCTTTTTAATGTGCTGTTCAATTTTGTTTGCTGATATTTTGTGAGGGTTTTTGCCTCTATGTCCATTAAGGATATTGGTTTGTAATCGTGTGTTTTGAAATGATTTGGTGTTTACTTTGGGATAATGCTGGTTTCATGAAGTGAATGGGGAATAATTCACATGGAAAATCCTCTATTTTCTAGAAGAGTTTGAGAGACTCAACCTCAAGCATATAATCCCATCATTGATCACATACCATCTTTTGGCTTGGCCAGTGGAATTAAAAAATGGTAGAACTGAAGCTGGGCACTGGTGGCTCACATCTGTAATTCTAGCTACTCTGGAGGCTGAGATCTGATGTGATGCTAGATTGAGCAGAAAAGTCCCTGTGAGACTCTATTATCTCCAATTCATCACTCAAAAACCGGAAGTGGCACTATGGCTCAAGTGGTAGAGTGCTACCTTGAGCACAAAGAGGCTTAAGAACAGTACTCAGGCCCTGAGTTCAAGCCCCACAACTGACAAAAAGGAAGAAAGAGAAAGGGAGGGAGGAAGAAAGGGAGGGAGGGAGGGAGGGAGAAAGGGAGGGAGGGAAGGAGGGAGAAAGGGAGGGAGGGAGGGAGGGAGAAAGGGAGGGAAGGAGGAAGGGAGGGAAGGAGGAAGGGAGGAAGGGAGGGAGGGAGGAAGGGAGGGAGGGAGGAAGGAAGGAAGGAAGGAAGGAAGGAAGGAAGGAAGGAAGGAAGGAAGGAAGGAAGGAAGGAAGGAAGGGAGAGAAAATGGTAGAATTGGGTCAAGTCTCCCCCTCTGTCACAGAATATCTTGGAAAACTTGTGGAAGTTGAAGTACTTTGAACCTTGTTTATCCCCTTGAAATGGACAGCCAGTTTCCTTTTGGAAACAATTGATGAGAAGTGTGTGTACACCTAATGATTATGTGAGTGGTATGTGTATGAGTAGGGTGTGTGTGTCTGTCTGTCTGTGTGAATGGTACTGGGAATTAAACCCTGGGCCTTTCAATTGTTAGGTAAGAGCTCTGCCATTAGGTTACACCCCTAGTTCACACCTGGCTACTCGGAATATGAGTTTTAAAGTCCCGCTTGACCTTGCCCAGCTCCTCCCCAGTGTGAGCCCTCAAAGCCCGTGGTGTTCTTTGCCTTCCTCACAGTGCTGTGGTTGGAGAGATTTCGTGCTGGAGGCCGGGACTCCTGTGCTGCTGGGTCTGTTTTCTTAGGGTGGGACCTACCTTACTGAGGCAGGTTACTTTACTCAGCAGATCCTGGGTTTCATCACCTGTAAAATGGTGAGAACAATGGGCTTGTTAAAAGTAAGATTGTAAATTAAATGGGATAGTGTCTTACACAGTGTTTGCCTCATAGCAAGTATTCCATAAAACAGCTCTGTGTGTGTGTGTGTGTGTGTGTGTGTGTGTGTCTGTGTGTGTGCCTGCCAATACAGAAGCTTGAACTCAGGGCCTTGAGCTCACTCACTTGGCTTTTTTGCTAGTGGTTGGCATTCTAACACTTGAGCAATGCCTCCAGTCCAGCATTTTGCAGGTTAATTGAAGATGAAGCCTTGAGACTTTACTGCCCAGGCTGGCTTTGAACTGCAATCCTCCAGATCTCAGCTTCCTGAGTAGTTAATGTTACAGGTATGAGCCACTGGCCTTTGAATAAACCAGATTATGTATATATGTATGTATGTGTCAATCTATCTATCATCTCAGATACAGTCTTACTGTATAGCTCAGGCTGGTTTCAAACATGTGAGCCTTCTGCCCCTGCCTCCAAAGGTCTGGGATTATAGATATATACTACCATGCTTGACTATTATTATTATATCTAGGTCAAATTCTCTGTCTATAGGTGAAAGGAATGTCAGGGTAGAGTTCCTAAGTAATGCTGATGTTGCACTTCTATAAAAAGATGATGCAGATGGACCTCTGGGCTATCTCATGGTCTCCAAATCTAGCTCATCTGCTCACTAGTTCCTGATTTGGGAGTATAAGCTATACCTTTCTCTCCCTTCAGGCCTGAGTTCCTCCCTCAACTGGTCACATAAAGGACTTGCTCTAGGTTTGTAAGAACACTGAGCATTTTCTTTGCTATAACTTGCAGGATGCAGTCATTGTATAATTCTTCATTTGTTTTCTATTTCTACTTTGTTGGCCTGAAGGCAGGAGAGAAATTAATTTTTCTTACCATAGCTATATGTTGAAAATTGCCAGGGCTGTCTCTTGAGACAAGTTTTTGTAGTCAAAATCTAGTATAAATTGACCAACAAACTTGGAATATGCACTGACAAAGTCCTGTATCAATGCAAATAAAATTAATTGGCACAGTGGAATAGGATTGGATGTTTCTTTTTTTAATTTTTATTTATTTTTTTATGTTTCTTTTTTTTTTTTTGGCCAGTCCTGGGCCTTGGACTCAGGGCCTGAGCACTGTCCCTGGCTTCTTCCCGCTCAAGGCTAGCACTCTGCCACTTGAGCCACAGCGCCGCTTCTGGCCGTTTTCTGTATATGTGGTGCTGGGGAATCGAACCTAGGGCCTCGTGTATCCGAGGCAGGCACTCTTGCCACTAGACTATATCCCCAGCCCCTATGTTTCTTTTTTTGTTACTGTTGTTGATACTAGGGATTGAACTCAGGACCTCACACTTACTAGTCAGTTTCCTACCACTTGGGCCACGATTCCAGCCTTTTTCTGATTGATTATTTTTTGAGATAGGGCCTTGCTTTGTGCCAAGGCTAGCCTATTTGTGCTTCTATTTGTGCTTCCCCTTATTGCTGGGATAAGAGATATGCATCATCATGCCCAGCCACTGGTTGAGATTTTGGTAGGGGCCAGCTCCTGGGTTGGCCTTAAAATGTGATTCCTTCCTAGTAGCTGGTATTACAAGGTTGAGCCACGATATTTGGCTGAATATCCTGACACACTCAAGTGTTAAGGGGTAAAGGCCATGAGGCACATAATCTAGCTTCAAACAGAATAAAACTCTAGTAACAGGTAAATCTGGGTAAATGTATGGAAAAACATAATAATTTTACTTTTGCAAGTTTCTTGTAAGTTGGAAATAGTTTTCATTTTGTCTTTTCTTTTTTGGTAGTGGGGATTAAACCCAGGACATTGCACTTGCTAGGCAAAGGCTTTGCAATTGAGCTACATCCCAGCACCCAAGTAAATATTTTTTAAAAAACTAACACAAAGAGCTCAAAATTTCTTTGTGATTTTTTTTTTTGCCAGTATTGGGGCTTTAACTCAAGGCCTGGGCACTGTCCCTGAGCTTCTTTTGCTCAAGGTTAGCACTCTACCACTTGAGCCACAGCACCACTTTCAGCTTTTTCTGTGTATGTGGTACTGAGGAATCAAACCCAGAACTTCATGCATGCTAGGCAAGCACCCTACCACTTAGACACATTCCCAGCCCTGTGAATTCTTTCTTGGCTAACATAAATACTGTAAAGTAATACATGAGGTTCTGGAGTAATGATCTAATGGACAGAGTTGAACCTGAAGACATAACAAAAAGAAAGTGGGGGGAGCTGGAAAAATATGAGGACTAAAATTATAATTGCGTATATAAAATGTGAGGACAAAGATAAAACAATCTCTTATATAAACTATGGGACTAAGCCAGGTGCCAGTGGCTCACGCCTATAATCCTAGCTACTCAGGAGGCTGAGATTTGAGGATCGTGGTTCAAAGGCAGCCTGGGCAGGAAAGTCCATGAGACTCTTATCTCCAATTAACCACCAGAAAACTGGAAGTGGCACTGTGGCTCAAGTGGTAGAGCTAGCCTTGAGCTGAAGAGCTCAGGGACAGCACTCAGGCCCAGAGTTCAAGCACCATGACTAACAACAACCACAAAATATGAGGACTAAGATAAGACAATCTTTTATATAAAAGTTTACCTTCTTCCCCTTCAAGGCCAGAATTGATAGGTGAACTATACCACTGGCGAACCACCTAACAGATGAGGTGACTGTTGCTGAGTTCTAGCTAACAGGCAATACACCTTGGTATTGACAATTATTCCATGACATAATGGACTTATAAAATATGGAACTGGCTGATTTAAAAATATTGATTTTTTTGCTGTAATTTGAATCTTAAATGGCACCTGAAATGTTCATGAGTAGAAAACTTGGTCCCCATAGAGTGGGGCTACTGGGAAGTGGTGGGAAGTTCTTTGGGGTGTAGGGGTTTGTTCTTGAAGGGGATTGTGGGACTGTAATCTCTCTATGTCACTGTGATTTTTACAAGGTCAACTTGCAGAAGTTGGAGGCATAATGTATAGAGATAATGGCTGATACTTCGCATCAGGACAAGTAGCTACATGATCTTTCCTTGTATACCTATCATTTCTCCAGGTATTTTACCAATGGCACCAATTGTTTCCAGATTGTGGCTATTGTGAATATGCTACAATCAACATGCTACTATCTACATGACAGGCTGCTTGTGTGTCTTTTGTGCATATACCAGCAGAGCGTCTACTTGGAGGATATGCAGGCAACATAAACTAGCCACAGAAAGACAAAGGTTGAATGACTGTAGCCAAGCCCTGCAAGAAAACAAGGTGGCATGATCTCACTTCTATATGGGATCTAAAAAGTCAGTGCATAGAAATAGGGTAGAGCAGTGGTTACAGAGGCAGGAAGGAAAGTGGAGAAGGAAGCCAAAGAATATACACTAGAAGATATGGAGGGTAAAATAGTTTGTAAGAGCTAGACGTTGATGGCAAATGCTTGCAATTGTAGTTACTCAGGAGGCTGAGATCTAAGGACTGAAATTTGAGGCTAGCCTGGGCAGGGAAGTCTGTGGGACTCTTATCTCCAATTTAACCACCCCAATAAAGCCAGAAGTGGAGCCCTGGTTCAAGTGGTAGTGCCTTGAACTAAAGAAACCCAGGGTTGTTGGTGGTTCATGTCTGTAATCTCTGGAGGCTGAGATCTGAGAATCGCAGTTCAAAGCTAGCCTGGGCAGGAAACTTTGTGAGACTCTTATCTCCAATTAACCAGAAGTGGTACTGTGGTTCCAAGTAGTAGATCATTAGCCTTGAGCAAAAGAGCTCAGGGACTGTGCCCAAGCCCTGAGTTCAAGCCTCGGAACTGACATTAAGAAAAACAAATTTGTGAGAGGTGATGGATGTAGAACATGAGAGCTATAATTAACAATATTTTATTATACATTGAAAAATTTCTAAGAGTAAATATTATGTGTTCTTATTATATACAGAAAGAGTAAATAAAATATAGCCAAGTGTCAGTGGCTTAAGCCTGTAACCTTAGCTATTCAAGAAGCTGAGATGTGAGGATCAAGCTTTGAAGCTAGCCCAGGTAGGAAAGTCTGAGAGTCTCTCTCTCTCTCTTTTTTTTTTTTTTTTTTTTGCCAGTCCTGGGCTTGGACTCAGGGCCTAAGCACGGTCCCTGGCTTCTTTTTACTCACGGCTAGCACTCTGCCACTTGAGTCACAGTACCACTTCTGGCCGTTTTCTGTGTATGTGGTGCTGGGGAACTGAACCCAGGGCTTCATGTATATGAGACATGTACTCTTGCCACTAGGTCATATCCCCAATCTGAGAGTCTCTTATCTCCAATTAACTAGAAAAAAGCTGGACATCAAGTTGAGGCTTAAGTGGTAGAACACCAGCCCTGAGAAAGAAAGCTAAGCAAGAGTTCAAGCCCCAGTGTACCCAACTCTCTCTCTCTCTCTCATTATGGAAGATGAAAATAAAATAATTTTGGCTGTAATAATCATTTCATTATGTATGTGTGTACCAAAAGTCACATTATCTACCTTAACTATATTCAATTAAAATGTAAAATAAAGGAAAGCAAAGGGATGTGGGGAAACTACCCACTAAATAGACAAGAGGTTGAGCTAAATCTCCTGTATATGATAATGTTTCAGTATGCCTTGTTAGATGCTGATCATAAGAAATCAAGTACTGATCTGAGGTGAAGCTCTTTTGTACAACCGAAAGAGTTTTAAAAAATCAAGTAGTGTAGTCTATGTGAGAATTGTGGGTGCTCTTGGAGGAAGGGTTGGGCTCATCACTGGGTTAAGGACTGTGGATGGCTTCTAGAATAGCTGGTAAAGTTCTAGACTTGGATAGTTAAAAGGTTGTGTGCCTCATAATAATCCACTAAGCTATCCATTTGTGTGGTTTTCTGTTTCCGGACTTGAGTTTTACAAGGTTACGCATGTCAGAGGTAGCATTCTCCAGTTTTATGTGCCTGTGGTTGAAGGTTTGGCACCCAAACCAGCACTTGAGGATCCAGTGACAATGGTGCTTCAGAGTCCTGGCATTTTTTTGTGACCATCTTCCCTCCTCACAAAACCACCCGAAAGAGAAAATGCCACCTGACCTAAGAGGAAAAAGCAAAGGACTTAGAGTCTGGTGGGCTTGCATCAGCACCTGCCATCTTCTACACTGTTTGGTTTCAACTTAATGGCTAGGCAATATCACGCAAGTTGCCTGGTCTCACAGGATTACAATTTCCTCATGTAATAAAATGGATAATGGATTGTTGTGAGGATTAGATAGATACGTGTGAGCAGTGGTACACAGTAGGTGCTCAGTGATGCTTTCCTATAATTATTTGTATGAGTCAAAGAACAGGTTGGCCAGGTTCTAGGATCTGGAAAGTGTGTGCAAATCTGCCGCCATGCTGGGCAATCGTCCTGTAGGTTCCCATAGTTGCTCTTAAGACCAAAACAAAGGCCTTTTCTCCTCCTGCTGGCTGCCTCTCATGGAAGACAGGCCCAAGCAGAGAGGCATGAAGTCATACCTTGAGTGCTGGAGCATGTGACCATCTTTATGTGTATTCTTCTTGGGACATCAGTAAGTAAACCAATAGTTAAGGCAATAGTGTAAGGCAAACAGTGAGTAGCCCACCAGGGATCAAGGCAATGACAAAAACAATTTCTTTTCTCATCTGGGGTTCTAAAATCAGGAGTCATTGCTATCCAGCTTTAGCCTAAACAGATGAGGTCACTGGGGCTTATTCCACCTTCTTCAAAGACATCCTGTAGGGGACATGGGGCAATGTCTAGAGATAGTTTTGGTTGTCATAACTGGGAGGATGTTATTGGCATCTATTGGGCAGAGGCCAGGGATATACTAAATATATGACATCATGCAGGAAAGTGACCCACAGTGACCCACAGAAAAAAAAAATCAATTGTGTCAGTGATCTAGAGGAAAGTGGGCAAAGATACTTGTGATCATCAACCTCCTGGTGTTACCTAGCATGCCTTGGCATATGTCCAGTCACAAACACAAAGCTGGAGGCAAGGAGAGCTTATTCAACCTGTCCAAAAGCATTTAGGAATTAGGTAGATGGCTTTCTGACTCTACGGCTCCTTCTCTGTTGGAGATCTGCCTGTTCAAGATGTCCTGAGAATCAAGGTCCATAGTTACTTTGATTTTTCAAGATGATGAGGATGGATTCGCCATGCTCAGGATTGAACCTAGAGTTTTGAGAATGCCAGACAAGTGCTCCCTCTCTAGCCACACTCTTGCCCCTGTATGGTAAAACCTTCCCCTGACTTCTCCAGTTACTCATAGATAGCCTGTCTGTCACTCTCCATTTCTCACTCCACGATGATCCCAGCCAGAATCCTGAACCACCACACAAGGCCTTTCAAGTCCAGGCCTCATTTTTCCCAACCCCCCCCCCCCCACCCCATCTGCCTCCCGCTTTCTCTTCCAGCAGCATTCTCCGGCTGCCCCCTGCTCTTCCTCCTCCTCCTAACTTTGCTCACTGGCTCCCGAATGTGGAACCCAGATGTATCAGTGGGTCTTACAGAGACAAAGGGATAATCATTCTTCAGAGAAACTAGCAAGCAATCTCGTGACACAGACTGTCCCTTTTAAATCAATATATTTAAATCTTACCAATAGTCCAATAAAAGGTGATGTAATTACTATGCAGATGTAGTCTTACATAGTAAAAATCATGGGGGTGAGGTGTGTAGACATGAAGTATGTGTGTGTTCTTTCTTGGGCCTACCTTCTTCCTCCTTTCCTAACCTCTATCTCTTTACTCACCAAGCCCCTAGCCCAGCCAATGCCCTTTCCTACTTGACGCTCCAGCTCAGCCCTTCATCATTTCTCTCACCCACATCTCCACTTGCAGTCCAAATTCAACCAAGTATCTTCCTTCTGTGACTTCCTGGAGGCAAATCAGAGAGCTAAGCTAACCCTGGAGTGAAAGCACCTAGCATGGGGATAGACTCAGTGGAGGCTTTGAGGAACTGAGGTTGCTGAATCTACAAGTCAGGCCCAGCTTTTGGGGGGCGGGGTGAAGTTCTTGTTTTCTGTACAGCCCATCCTAGGGAACACGTTTCTGACCAGCACAGAGTGTGAGGGAGAAACAAGTCAGGGCATGACAGCCAACTCACCTGAATCTCTCCCCTCCCCCTGCCAGGCATCAGGCCCCGCACAGCCTGTGCACCAACCTGCTGCCAGGTGCCAGAAAGTCTCTGCCTTTGGGCAGACTTGAGTCTGTTTGAGTTTGGTCTGATCAGGGTTCCTTGTCTGAGCATCCGTTTCTCCATCCATAAGGCGGGAAAGGGGGAACAATGCTCAGCTCCCATGGTACGGGGAGTTTCAGTCCCCATGAATGGCTATGGTCGTGTTTTGTAAGCCAGCAAGCACTTCTGAATGAGTGGAAGGGCTTGTTGTTTTTAAACTTCTAAATGAGGGCAGCCTGGTGCTCTGGGGTTTTCAATGCGATGCTGTGTAACCAGAATAACCAGATTGCATGGGGTACATCCACACACGCACACACACGTGCATGTGCGCACGCACACACATGCGCCCTGACTCTACAATGTGCCTTTGAGATGCTTTGAGATCCAGCACACACAGCAGCTCGGAAACATGTTAGAGCCCTGAGCCAAGAATGGCAAAGCAAAGGGGAGAAAGGGATGGATATGGGACCCAAAGCCCTCTTAACCTGAATTTGAGGGCACAATATCCTATTGTGAATGTCAAGGCACTCAATATACACTCAATATACTCAATCTTACATTCCTACTTCCTCTCCAACCCCTGTCATCATCATTCTAACTCTGGTTTTTTTTATGAGTTTGACTGTTTTCTTCTATTTTCAAATTCTTATTAAAATTACAATACTGTCGATTGAATCCAGGCCTTTGGGCATGCTAGGCTAGACTCTACCCACTGAGCTACCTCCCAGCCAACTTTGACTTTGTATTCACTGAAGTGGAGTCATGCAGTATTTGTCTTTCTGTGTCTATTTTATATTTAACAATGTCTTCACTGTTTACCCATGTCACAAATGGTAAGATTTCTTTAATAAGGCTGAGTAATAATCCATTGTATGCAGCTTGTTTTCTTTATCCATGAATTCTATGTTATTGTATGTAGCTTTCTTTCATTCCTGTTCACCTCTGTATAGTGTTCCATTGTATGGCTAAGCCATAATTATCCTGTAGTTACTTAGCAAAGGCATTATGCTTATTTCCAGTTTCTCACCATTATCTACAATGCTGTGGTAGACATGCTTTGTGTATATATACTTTGGTATGTATCAGGAAGTTTGTTTCTGGGTTGTAAGGGGGGTGAATGTTGACAGGCTAAAGTATATTCTTGGATTGAGTTCATTACCATCTGGGATATGGCCCCAAACACTCTCCAGCCTTGTGCCCCTGATCTCCAGCCAAGCCATCCCCATGTACTATTCCTAGAGCACAGACTCATTCTATACCTCATCTCTAGAACTTTGCCCATGCTGGTCCCTAGCTTGCAGTGTTTCCCCCTCCTTGCTTCTTGCTCAAAGCCTAACAGCCAGTTTCTTCTGCATCCTTGCTGCATCATCATCATCAACATCATCATCATCATCATCATCATTGTTCCAGTACTGGGGTTTGAACTCATGGCCTTGGAGCTGTCTTTTACTTTTTGCACTCAGGGCTGGCACTTCTACCACTTGAACTACACCTCTAATTCTGGGTTTTGGCAGTTAATTAGAGATAAATATATCACAGACTTACCTGCCTGGGCTAGCTTTGAACAGCCATCCTCAGATCTTAGCCTCCTGAGTAGCTAGAGACGACAGGTGTGAGCTTATAGCTAGAATTCTTTTTTTTTTTTTTTTTTTTGCCAGTCCTGGGGCTTGAACTCAGGGCCTGGACAAAGTCCCTGAGTTTCTATTGCTCAAGGCTAGCCACCCTACCACTTGAGCCACAACGACACTTCCGGCTTTTTCTGTGTATGTGGTGCTAAGGAATCGAACCCAGGGCTTCATACATGCTAGGCAAGTACTCTACCATTAAGCCACATTCTCAGCCCATAGCTAGGATTCTTGTTTGGATTTAGACAGCAAAGATACGTGCTGAGCCCAGGTCTAGCATCTCCACATTGTGATTTGGAAATTTTTTATCTTCCTGAGCTGCATACAGGTCTACATCTATAAAAGCAAGAAGTGCTCTGACTTACTGGATGTTTACTGAGGCCAGGCTTACCTCTTTTTGCAAGCATTCTTCAATTAATAAAATGCAATATCACAATGTGGTTAGAATCATATGCTTTGGAATGAGATCATCTTGGGCTTGAGGATTACATGAGTCAATGTCTTTAAGAGCCTTAGCACAATGTCTACCCATAGAAAATGTGATTTCTAGCTGGTATAATATCCACGCCCTTATACAAGAGTTGTTGCTTTTGCCTTCAATTTATAGGTAAAGAAACCAAGGCCCAGGATAATTATGTGACTTGCCTACGGTATATGATCAAGCTGGGATTTGAACCTGGTTTCTTGGCAAGCTCCAGCTCCAGCCTATTTCTCTGTTACTCAATTTAAAGATGAGAGGAGAGAGAGAGAGACAGAGACAGAGAGAGACAGAGAGACAGAGAGAGAGACAGAGAGACAGAGAGAGAGATCTGAAACCTGAAAGAATTTTTTCATTCTTTATCTATTGAGTATTTGGTCAAATCACCTTGACATGTGTCTGATATTCTCTCTCTCTCTCTCTCTCTCTCTCTCACTCTCTCTCTCTCTCTCTCTCTCACACATGCCAGTCTTGGGGCTTGAGCTCAAAGCCTAGGTACTGCCCTTGAGCTTTTATGCTCTAGGCAATCTCTATCCCACTTGAGCCACAGCTCCACTTTTGGCATTTGTTGATGGTTAATTGGAGATGAGATTTTCACAGAGTTTCCTGCTCAGGCTGGCTTTGAGTCATAATTCCGAGCTCTCACTCTCTTGGGTAGCTAGGATTACAGGTGTGAGCCTCTGGTGCCCAGCCTTGCATCTCTTTAAGAACAAGGAGAAGCTTTTCCACTGGGAAAAGCTTGGCTATTTGTGCATGTAACATTTACTACCTTCATGGTTTAATAGGGTGTGGCAAAAGAAGTATTTAAATGATTCAAATAGTGGGGCATGGTGGCACATGCCTGTCATGTAGCTAGTAGAGATTTAGGCCAGCCCAGGCAAAGTGAGCCCCTATCTAAAACAAACAAAACAAAGCCAATATGAACCAATATAGTAGCTTACACCTATAATCCTAGATACTCAGGAAGTGCAGACTGGGAGTGTTGCAGTTCAAGGGATGTCTGTACCAGCCGTATTGCCTCTTGGTTCTCAACCTCCAAGTTGGCTGCTCTCCAATAGGCAGTAGTTTTATTATTTGTATGTTTGTTTTGAGTTAAGTTTACACTATGTAGCCCGTAGCATCCTCCTGCTGCAGCCCCCATCTTAATTATTTTTAAGCATAAAATTCTGTGACCTTAGGTCCTGTCACAGGGCAATCAAGGGGTTTTGGCTTTGTGCCATTTAAAGAATCCAAGAGTGTAGATTAGGTCATGGATCCGAAAGAACATAAGTTGAATGGGAAGGTGATTGATGCTAAAAAGGCCAAAGCCATGAAAACAAAAGAGCCTGTTAAAAAAACTTTTGGTGGTGGACTTTTTGCAGATACACCTGAAGAGAAAATAAGGGAGTACTTTGGTGGCTTTGGTGAGGTGGAATCAATAGAGCTCTCCATGGACAACAAGACCAATAAGAGGCATGAATTCTGCTTTATTACCTTTAAGGAAGAAGAACCAGTGAAAAAGATAATGGAAAAGAAATACCACAATGTTGGTCTTAGTAAATGTAAAATAGAAGTCGCCATCTCCAAGGGACAATATCATCAACAGCAACCCTGGGGATCTAGAGGAGGATTTGCAGGACGAGCTCCTGGAAAAGGTGGTGACCCACAATAGTTATGCAAAAGTATCCAGGTGAAGTGGTCATCAAAATAGCTACAAACCATACTAAATTATTCCATTTGCAACTCATCCCCAACAAGTGGTGAAGCAGCATTTTCCAATTTGAAGATTCATTTAAAGGTGGCTCCTGCCACCTGCTAATAGTAGTTCACAAACTAAATTTTTTGTATCAAGTCCCAGGACAGAAGTATGATGTTGGATCCCTCTGAAGTTTAATTCTGAGTTCTCATGAAAGGAAGTTTGCTTTCATTGTTTTATTTTTTAATTGCTATGATTCAGAATCAATTTGTGTTCATGCCCTCCCTCCCCCCAGTATTGTAGAGCAAGTCTTGTGTTAAAAGCCCAGTGTGACAGTGTTATGATGTAGTAGAGTCTTACTGGTTTTTTAATAAATCCTTTTGTATTAAAAAAAATCCTGTGACATTAAGTATATTAACTGTATTGCATAACCATCACCACCAGAACTTTGTCCTCTAGGTCAACTGAAATGGTCAAAATTTCCCCCCTCCCCACCTCCCTCACTCTCTCCTTTTCTCCCTCCCTCCCGCTCCCTCCTCCCCCCTCTCATTCCTCTCCCTTCCTCTTCCCCTCTCTGTCTCTGTCTCTCTCTGTGTATCTGTCTCTCTCTGTCTCTCTCCGTCTCTGTCTCTCTGTCTTTCTCTGTGTGTCTCTCTGTGTGTCTTTGTCTCTCTCTGTCTCTCTCTCTGTCTCTTTCTCTCTGTCTCTCTGTCTCTGTCTCTCATCTCACTGTGTTACCAGTATTCACCATGTAGATTGTGTGGCTATGATAACACAGGGGTGGGGCTCAGAGCCACTGAATTTCCTATGGTCCCTTACTCTGTTGATAGTTGGAAGTCTGTGAGTCCTCACGTCTTCCACTCCCGTGTTTAGTCCTTGGACTTTTTCAGGTGTTGTGGACTCATTCCTTCTGTGGGTAGCAAAGATCTGAAAGGTAGTGAGTAGGTGCCCAGAAGTGATTAATGAAACAAAAAAATGTATTTTCAGCTTTCCAATGCCTCCTGAAAGTATCACATGACTATTCAAGAAGGTGGGTTAGCAACAGGCTACATTCTATCTACCTAGTTAACAACCTTGCTCAGAAATATGGAGGTGGGAGGAGAGAAGGACAGCGGTAGCTTAAGAAGGAGCAGTAGATGGGATGAATTTGGTCAATGTAGATTATGTTTGTGTGTGGAAATAGCATAATGAAACTCTCTTGTATAATTAACATATATTCATAAAAGTTTTTTTAATCGCTAAATATTTCACATCATAATTCTAGCTACTCAGGAGGCTAAAATCCGCATATCCGGACAAATCAAGGAGACTCTTGTCTCCAGCAAAAAGCCAGAACTGAGCTGGGCATAGGTGGCTCATGCCAATAATCCTAGCTTCCCAGGAGGCTGAGATCTAAGTATTGCAGTCTGAATCCAGCCCAGGCAGACAAATCCAAGAGATTCTTATCTCCAATTAACCAGAAAGAAAAAAAGCCAGAATGGCCCAAGTGTTAGCGTTCTAGCCTTGATCAAAAAAGCCAAATGAGAGAGTGAGGCCCTGAGTTCAAGCCTCAGTACTGGCACCAAAAAAAGGGGGGGGGGAGAGGCGTAGTGGTGCACACCCATAATTCCAGCTACTTAAAAGGAAGATTATAAGTTTAAGTTTGAGGCAGCTTGGGCCAAGTTAGTGAGGTCTTGTCTCAAAAACAAAACACAAATAGCTTGAGGTTGGTGTTCAAGTGTTACTTTGCCTGGCATGCATGAGGCCCTAGTTCAAATCCCAGGAAAAAGGAAGAAGGTTAAACTAGGTAAGACACACAGGAAGAAAACCCTGAGAAGACAAGGGAGTTTCTGGGATAACACTTCTTGAAACCTAAGAAGACGGAGGATCTTCAGCAAACCTCCTACAGCTGAAGAAAGGTGCAGCACAGATTTCCTCACAGCCCTTAGAAGAAACTAACCCTTAGACCCTGACTCTTGACCCTTGCTTTAGAATGTGTAAACTCCAGAACTACGTGATAATACCTTTCTGTTGTTTAAGGTGCTGTTTGCAGAATTTTGTTAAAGCAACCCCAGAACACGGCTATAGGAAGCAGAACCAGAGCCAGGCACTGGTAGCTCACACTTGTAATCCTAGCTATTCAGGAAGCTGAGATCTGGAGATGGTGGTTCCAAGCCAGCCAGAGCAGGAAAGTCTGTGAGACACTTATTGCCCATGAACTACCAGAAAACTGGAAGTGGCGCTGTGGCTCAAGTGGTAGAACACTAGCCTTGAGCACAAAGAGGCTCGGGGACAGCCCCAGGCACTGAGTTCAAGCCCCACAACTAACAAAAAAAAGAAAGAAAAAAAAAAGAAGAAGAAGTAAAGCAGAACCAGGTGCATGTGGTAATGACTGGATATTTACTTGTCAAGGAGCTCGATATGATAACATTTGAGAATATGAAGTTACTAGAAAATGTAATTGCTTATCAGGAGACCATTCTAATGGAACCATACTACAAATGCCATCAAACAGCTGGTACCTTGTAAGAGAAGGCTGCTGACAACAGGATAAAATTCCTGTTGGCATAGAATGCATATTTGCCTCAAACAACAGCGCCCTGTTTCTGCAACAGGGCAAACAAGGAAATATAGCTGGAGAAAGGAGAAAATGCGTATGTCACAGAAAATCCCCTGAACATGAATGCAGACAAGACTAGTGAAGAGTGGCAAATAAGAGCAGGCTGGCATAGAAGCTGGTCCTTTGAAATGCCTGACATTTTCCTGGAAAAGTGACACTCAGGTACATGTAAAAGGAAAAACCTAGACTAGCAAAGCTGGAAGGGAGCTTCCAGTTTTACCAGTAGAGGAAATTGACAGTCAGAGAAAGGAAGGAATTTATCCAAAATCACACCTTAGCAAGTAGCTGCTGGACACCCAGGACCCAGTGATTCTGAGCTCCAGTCAATGAGTTCTTCCTTCCCTTCCTTTCTCCTCTCCTTTTCTCTTCCTTCCTTCATTCCTCCACACCTTGGTAACTGCTTCCTGAGACTTGACTAAGCTCATTGAGAAAAATCTTGTTTTAGTTGGGCACCAGTGGCTCACACTTAGAATTCTAGTTACTCAGGAGGGTGAGATCTGAGGATCGAATTTGGAAGCCAGCCTGAGTAGGGAAGTTGTGAGACTCTTATCTCCAATTAACTACCAAAGAGAAGTGGACCTGTGGTTCAAGTGGTAGAGTGCCAGCCTTGAGTGAAAAAGTTAAGGGTGCGCGTGTACATGCACGCATGCATGTGCGCGCATGCGCGCGCGCACACACACACACACACACACACACACACACACACACACACACACACACACACCATTGTCTTCCTAGCAAGTAAGATACAGTCGGCCAAGGCTTCCAGATCCCTGGGATTCTTAGAAGGCAGCCTTTGTCCTCTCTCACTGAACTGTGTGTTTGCACATCATTCAAATTTGTGTTAAGAGAGCTGTGGTGGACTGGGTGATATCCCTATCCCACAGCAGATCTGTTGTTCCGAGAGGGGAAAGACCTGCTGACTTCCCTCCTTCCTGGCCCCAGGAAGATTTCCATGCAGATTCTTATACAGTCAGTGATAATGGGACAGGAGAGTAATGGGGGCAGGGAACTGTAACAGCATTCAGTGCCCAACACAGACACTCAGAGCACCCACAACCCACCACCGATACACACATATACACCCTGAAAACGTGTACACATCAACACATGCTGCACACTCTGCCTCCTGAGTAGCTAGGATTATGGGCGTGAGCCACAAAGTCCCTGAAAGAAGGAGACAACTTCCTAAAGAATAGCCAAGCTATGGAATGTGGGTTTGGAGCTGCCTCGGTCCTGCCCTTGCTCAGGTTTTCACACCTGTTGTGTCCATGCCAGTCCGACACTGGTATCTCACACCTGTAACCCTAGCTACTCAGGAAGCTGAGATCGCAGGATCAAAGTTTTGAAGCCAGCCCAGGCAGAACACAAGCCCCAAGTTCAAGCACAAATAGTAATTATGTATATTGTTTATATATATTATATGTATATCAGCACTAATGATTATAATAAGCATTTCAGTGTCAACATCTGAACCAAGGCTGTTGGTGGTATTCATCAAGGTGTTTTGCGTAGATGACTTCTTGTCTAGGTTGTCATTTTTTTTTTCCAGTTCTAGGGTTTGAACTCAGGGCCTAGGCACTGTCCCTGAGCCTGTTTGTGCTCAGGGCTAGCACTCTACCACTTGAGCCACAGTGCCACTTCCTGCTTTTTCTCAGTAGTTTATTAGAGATAAGAGTCTCCTGTACTTTTCTGCCTGAGCTGGCTTGGAACTGCGATCCTCAGATCACAGCCTCTTGAGTAGCTAGGATTATAGGTGTGAGCCACCGGCGCCCATCTAGGTTGTCAATTTTTGTAGGAACCGATGCATGCTGGGATTTCTGGTCACTCCCACTGCTAGGCTCTGGGTAGCAATAAAATGAAGGCAATGAAACATGACATTCTCTCCTCCCACTCCACTCTGCCCTCCAAAAGGATCTTGCTGAACTGCCGATCTGCTCTCTGTCTTCCCTCCTCAAGACGCTCCTTTGGCTGCCCTTCTCCTCCAGGATCAAATCCAAACTCCTCAACTTGGTACATGAGCCCTTCATCCTGGGAGCTGGTGGGCCACGTGCTCAATCCTCACTCATTGGCTTGTTGCTCTGACCGCTGCTCAGTGTCTCAGCATTCTTGTCCCTCCTGCCTCCTGGGATGCCCCTTCTCCTCGGTCATCTGGCTCAGTGGTCTTCAGTGTGTGGTCCCTGGGTCTGAGCACCAGCATCACCAGGGAGCTAAGGAATGCAAATTCTTAGGATCCCCAGAGTCTGAGACACTGGGCACTGGGAGGGACCATCTGTGTTTTCTTAGGTCATCTAGGTGGTTCTGGTGCATGCTGGAGTTGCAGAACCTCTGTCTGGTGAGGGCACTCTCAGTCAAGGTCAAGGGCTTGGTTGCTAGTTCATCCCAGCTCCCAACAGCCCTTTGTAGCTGCTCCCTTTGTTGGAAGCCCTCAGTGTTCATAGGACTCTGACAACTGTGCACAAAGCTCAACACATCCTATTGATCTTGTTGCTACTATTTTTGCAGGGGGGCAGTCCGGGGGCTTGAACTCAAGGCCTGAGCTTCTTTTGCTCAAGGCTAGTACTCTACCATCAAGCCACAGTGCCACTCTGGCCTTTTCTGTGTATGTAGTACTGAGGAATTCAACCCGGGGCTTGATGTGTGTTAGGCAAGCACTCCACCACTAAGTCACATTCCCAGCCCCTTGTTGCTACTTTTATGATTCCTCTCTCCCTTCGCCAGAGAAAGCCTGCCACATTTAGGTCTACCTCTGCTCCAATACCCAGGACAGAGCTAGAAATGTGACAAATGTGTCCATCAACACTACCGTTCTGACAACTGTAGAGCTTTGAGTTTACAAAGCTCATCAAATCCTAGAACCCTGGAGCAAGGACAGGAATGTGGGCAGACAAAGCCTCTGGAAGAGTTTATTCATCAGCTCTGCCTCTGTCCTTCCCCCAAATTCAATTCATGTTTTCTCCCCAATCTCTAGGCTAGAAATTCCCTGAATCTCATACATTTCATTCATGTCGTTTTGCATTCTATTCTGTTGGCATGAGCCAAGAACACCCAGTTTATCATCTTAACTATTTTAAGCTCAATTGTGTTAAGCATATTCCTCCTGTACCAGTTTTAGTAGGGGAAAAATAATGATTAAAACCACTGGAAAACAACTAAGATTGGCAGTGCAAGAATATTCACCATGGGGCTGGGAATGTGGCCTAGCAGTAGAGTGCTCGCCTACCATGCATGATGCCCTGGGTTCAATTCCTCAGCACCACATACACAGACAAAGCCAGAAGTGGTCAGAAGCCAGAAGCTCAAGTGGTCGAGTGCTAGCCTTGAGCAAAAAGCTCAGGGACAGTGCCCAAGCCCTGAGTTCAAGCCCCAGCACTAGCAAAAAAAAAAAAAAATCATTATATCTATTCTGAGGTTTGGACCTCTCTAAGGGTCCACCTCTGAAAATCTGCCCAGATGTGGTTCTGCACTGTCCATGGTCCAGGCATCCACAGGGAGTATCGTAGCCAATCCCCCATTGATGAGGAGGGACCAGTGTAACAGTCACAGCTGATACTTACTGAATGCCAACTAGATCCCATGTATTATGCTAAGTGTTTACAAATGTATCTCATTTAATACTGACATCACCTCTTGGACATCAATATTATTACTATCTCCACATTGTGAAAGAAAATGACACGCCAAGAGAAATAGAATCCCTCGCTCCTGAGCCACACACCTCTGGATTCGACCTTAGAGCCTTAGTGCTGAAGCTTCTGAGAAGGCTCCGAGCTTGGAGACACCTGCATCTCTTTTTTTTTTTTTTTGGCCAGTCCTGAGCCTTGGACTCAGGGCCTGAGCACTGTCCCTGGCTTCTTCCCGCTCAAGGCTAGCACTCTGTCACTTGAGCCACAGCGCCGCTTCTGGCCGTTTTCTGTATATGTGGTGCTGGGGAATCGAACCTAGGGCCTCGTGTATCCGAGGCAGGCACTCTTGCCACTAGGCTATATCCCCAGCCCCCACCTGCATCTCTTAATACAGCAGTTCCTTTGTCTTCTGACTCCGTTCACAGATAGCCTTTGCCTCTGAGTGTTATCAGTGGGCCACGCTACCTTCTCCCCATTAGGCCTCAGCAAGGTCATCCTGTGCCCTGCCACATGGAAACACAGGGTCTTATTTCCAACAGAACTAAGGGTAGAGTCCACAATGAGATGTCTGGCCCCTCTATGGCCTACCATGCCTGTTTCCCTTGCTAGGCCTTAGCGTTCTCACCTGTCAAGTGGGAACATACAGGTCCACAATCCCTTAAACTTTGCCAAGCCAAATCCATGTTAGAATTCACACCGTTTCAGAGTTTAGTAAGATAAGGTTCACTTACTAGAAATTCCAACACACCTCAGTGGAGTCTGGGACAGCACCTCAAATCTACTATTCTTTGCAACAAAGGTTAGAATATTCACCCTCAGTGAGATAAATACACTCTCGTGTTGTGTCAGATTGGCTTTTACAACCACATAAATGTAAAAAGTGGTTTCAATTTTTTCACATGCAGGTATGTGGCCTTCATGTAGGGACTTTGGATTTCCATTGCTTCCCAGGGTTCCTGCAAGGATTAAATATACTCGAGGCCATGCAAGGACTTCTAGTGCAAGCTATGGCTGCTTGAGACACATAGGCACTTAATATGAGGTAGATCTTCCCTTCTCCCATCTCTTCCCAAATCCTACCCTTTTCCTAGGCCCATGCCAGGTCATTGTCTCTGACTTTCCTGTTTATCATCCACCTTCTCATTGTGTTTGTCCTAGTCCCAGACTGGATTTCTTCATACCCTCCCAAATAACTGGAGTCTTTCCAGATAAGCAGTCATTTGCACTTGGTCTTGTAGCTTTGAATCACCTACTTACTATTAGTAACAGCGGCATTACCATTAGAACTGAGGTCAGAGCCCATTGTGGGTGTCCTGGCTGGTAACCCTATGTTTCTTGGTAACCTGGCCTGGGCCATTTTATTAGGACTGCTTGAGGTAAGCCATTCCTGAAGTTGAGTGTTTTTCTTGCAAAAGCGTGGTCACACACCAGCCGGGGAAAGTTCTAGAAAGCCAAGTGTGATCATGTCGCTACAAGAGAGCCCACCCACACAGCCCTCTCTGGCCAACGAGAAGAAATGATAAACAGCTGGGTCTATCTCTTGCTCCCGTCGGGGATCAACCCACTGCAGGTCCGGGTAGGTCTGCCCCTAGTCCTTGCCAGACAGAGCAGTGTGGGGAGGGAGGGCCGAGGCCAAGAGCCCATTGTATGCCGACGTCAGCCAGCCACAGCATTGTTGTTGCTCTTAGGGACGATACTGCATCATGGAATGGGAAAAGTCCTTCCCCGATCTAAGCCATTATTATGTGGGCCCTGGGCAGGCCACAGACAGCACGTGGGTAGTGAGGCCTCGCTTGTTATTTCAGGCCCAGTGGTGAAAACATCTGAACAGTGGAATCTTTTTTTTTTTTTTTTTTTTTTTGTATTTTCCCTTGTTCCTGGCTCCCGTCTCGGAATGCAGACTCTGGATACACCGTTGTCTCCACCCCCCAGGCACCCGGAACAGATGGGCCTCCAACGCGCGCGCGAGGGGCGCTCACTCCCGCCTGCTTCTCCGCAGCTTGGCATCCTCCTCGCCATCCTGGCGGGTGCCCAAGGCCTAGGAAACCAGGGAGCCTAGCTAGGCAGCCTCTGGGAGCACGGGTCGGGCTGGGTGATGCTGGTGGCGGGACCGTGGCAATGGGAGGAGGAGCCGAGTTGCACCAGCCAGCCTGGGGGTGGCAAGGCCCGGGGACCTCCATCCTGGGGTCCTGGTGGCAGCCAGCCTGGCTCGCCTTGCTTGCGCCCCTGGTGGCGCTGTGCGGAACTGCAGGACGAAATCGGGATGTGTGTGTGTGTGTGTGTGTGTGTGTGTGTGTGTGTGTGTGTGTGTGTGTGTGTGTGTGTGTGTGTGTGTGTGTGTGGTGTGTGTATCTCTACATATATTGCAGGCTTTGATGGGGCCGAGCTGGGGCCTCTTCAGAGGAATGTGGACCTGTCTGCACCCGAAAACCAAAACCCGGTCCAAGGGGCGGGGCCCGGCGGCAGGCAGAGAGGCCCCACCTCACCTGGGCGGCCACGGCCTGTGGAATGGGGCCTGGCAGAGTGGGCACTGGAGGCGGCAGCTGCAGGCTTGGGGCCAGCACGCTGCTTTCCCAAGTGTGTGCGCGTGTGGGCTTCCTTGGAACCAGGCTGGGGAAGCCGGGAAAGGCCTCTTCTGGGGGGAGGATAACTGGGGGGACCTGCTTCTCTGTGTTTATCCACCTGTGCTGCCCAGAGAGCCCAAGTTGAGGCTTTAAAAGCTGGGATTCTCAGGGCCAGCCCTTGTATTCTGGATCTTTATGCTTTTGTTTTGTTTTGTTCAAACACTGGGGCTTGAACTCAGGGCCTGGGCACTGTTCCTGAGCTCTTTGTGGTTACATGGAGATAAGAGTCTCCCAGACTTTTCCTGCCTGGGCTGGTTTTGAACTGCAATCCTCAGATCTCAGCCTCAGAAGAGGCTAGGATTATAGGCATGAGCCGCCAGTGCCCAACCTAAATGTTTAGTTTCTACAGGTTGTAGTCTCTGGCATGAACCACCTACACGGGCCTCCGGTACTAACAAAAGGTCCTCCTCATCCACACCATGATATGAAGAATCAGAACGAGAGTAAAAGTGTCTTGTTTTATTTTCCAAATTAATTAACCAAATTAATTTCACTTATTGCTTTTTAACGAATGCTATCTGAAAACTTCAAATGATTCATGTATTTCAATTAGACAAGTCTCTTCCCCTACATTTTTTCCAATGTGCCAAGTTTCCAGGATACCCCAGGACCTTTGTATTTGTTCTTTTCTCTGCCTAGATTTTTTTCCTGGCAAGACTTCCTCCTTCCTTGACAGTCAGAAGCAACTCAAATCTCCCTCTCCCTCTCTCCCTCTCTCCCCCCTCCCCCTCTCCCTCTCGCCCTCTCTCCCTTTCTCCCTCTCCCTCCCTCTCTCCCTCTCCCTCCCTCTCTCCCTCTCTCTCCCTCCCTCCCTCCCCCCTCTCTCCCTCTCCCTCTCTCTCTCCTCTTCTCTCTCCCCCTCCCCCTCCCCCTCCCCCCCATCAGGACTCGGTGTGAGCACTGCCCCTGTCTTCTTTTTGCTCAAGGCTCTGCCGCTTGAGCTACAGCGCCACTTCTGACTTATGTGGTGCTGAGGAATCAAACCCAGGGCTTGATGAATGTGAAACAAGCACTTTACCACTAGGCCTATTCCCAGCTCCCTCAAATTTCTCATACCTGACTAGTTCCTAAACAGTCCCTCTCCATCTCTCTTATCATCCTTTCTTTCTAGCCTTTGGCACTCATTCTGTATTTCTTGTCTCGGGCTCCCCCAAGCAATGAGTGCTTGTGCATTGTGGTCCTGGACATTCCCAAGACATTCCCCAAGGCTCAGAGTAAGTATTTGTTGAATGAATGGTGGAAGACTCCTCATAGGGGTGACTCCTTCATGTGCCTTTGTTTGTGGCAAAGGCAAAATTCTAGCCTATGTCCCTCAGGTAGACATTCTTCTGGATGCTTTGTTTGGCGTTGCGTGCATGCGTGCGTGCATGCGTGGGGGGAGGGGGAGGCTGTAGGGAATAAGAAGAGATAGAGAAGCAAGTGCAGCAAGTGATTGGCTGTAACACCGTTTGGTTGGTTTGCACCTGAGTTTCAGCAAGAAGGGGCTTTAGTCAGAGTTCTGGTCCATATCTTGATTAGGTGACTTCCTCTCAAAGCCCGGGGGTCCCCTGAGGATTGACCTCCAAGGGCTCTTTCTGCCCAAATGTGAGCATTTGGGGACTTGGGCCCTCTTAGGAGCAACTGCTTTCTCTGCACTCCAGTCTCACATCATTGTCATCTCAACGTCTCCCATTAATCTTACCCAGCCAGTCTGCTTGGGGCAAGAGGTGTCCTGGTTAATTTAAATTCCTGGCTAAGGATCAACCAACCAGAGGATCCTTATTGAAAATATAAATAGTAAATAAATCCAGTATTTTTTTCCAGCTCTAGAAAGCTACTTGAGTGAACAAAATGACACATTCTTAGAAAAGATACTAAAGTGACTTTGTTATTTCCCTCCCCAAATTAAAACTGAGCCCTGGGGCTCTGTCAAAGAGACCTTTGAGGATTCCCAAAGCTGTGAAACACAGCTGTGTGACTTTAGGCAAGGCATGGCCTTAGCCTACGGTGTATATGTTTTGTTGGGAGGTAAGGGTGGGGATAAGACCCCCCCCCTCCATTCTGAGGAAGTTGTGAGATGAAGAGAAATGAGGTGTGTAAAGTGCTTACCACTGTGCCTGGCATGTAACAAGTACCCTGGATTTATTACTACTGTCTCCACAGCAACATGACTGAGCCACTTATCTACTTACAGGAGGGACCGAGCTGGTTTCTGGTTGCGGCCTGCTTCTAACACATGTGGAGGCCATAGGCCCACTCCACCACTTCCTCTTGGGAAAGTGACGCGGTCTGTCGAAGTCCTTATTTGCATGCAGAGTTTAGGAGCCACTGGGTTGTCTAGATGTCTGGGGGGTCTCTTCCGCTATGGATCTTGGGTCTCAAGTTGGCTCTGGAAGGCCAGAGCCGCCTTCTCTCCTGGCCCAGTTGGCCCCTTCCAGGGACCTCCCTAGGTGCTGGCTTCAGGCCCAGCCCAGTAAATGTTGTCAACCAACCAGAGCATCCCTTTGCTGCCTCCGCAGACGGACCTCTGCCTGGGAAAAGCTGTCCTGCGACGCCCTCTAGAGGAATCATGGCTTCTTTCCTTGGAGGCCAGATGTTCAGGCTGTAGTCCTGGGCACTAGGGACTGACTCCAGCCACCCTTAAAGAACCAGAAAAGCATTGAGCTTGCAAATGCATGCAAAGGCAAATGAGTACTTCCTCAAGGCCTTCATAGGCCTCCTCTCCAGCCTCCCTACCTCCATATTTCTCCCATCCATGCTTCCATAAGCCACCTGCTCCAGCCTCTCCCTGTGGGATACTCAGATCCTCTGGGAGGTCCCTCATAGACCACTCTAGACTCATTTCCTGCTGTGCCCTGCCCCCCCCCCACTCCTGAGCTAGTTTATCTATTAAACATTGCACGTATAGCTTCAAAAAGATTTATTCCAGAGCCTCTTTTTGTATATGTATGTGTATTTTCCAAAAACTATTTTTCAGGGGCTGGGAATATGGCCTAGTGGCAAGAGTGCTTGTATCGTATACATGAGGCCCTGGGTTCGATTCCTCAGCACCATGTATACAGAAAATGGCCAGAAGTGGCGCTGTGGCTCAAGTGGCAGAGTGCTAGCCTTGAGCAAAAAAGAAGCCAGGGACAGTGCTCAGGCCCTGAGTTCACGGCCTAGGACTGGCCAAAAAAACAAAACAAAGCAAAAACTATTTTCAAAGTTGCCAATTTGAAATCCATAAATGTATATACAAAATGTATAGCTACAAAAGATATTTATGTCAATTGTTTTTGCAATTGTCACACACATATATTTAATGTGGGTTGGTATTAATGTGCCTAACATAATGGCGTGGCACTTCAGAAAACTAACAGTGCCTGGGGCTCCAAGGTGTGAGATCTTCCTGCCCTTCACACTCCCCTGTAACACTTCACATTCCTACACAGGCTGCACTTTCCCCCAGATCTCAGTATTTTGCACCTGTTGTTCCTCGGCTCTTCAGCTTCTGTTTTTCCATTTCCCTTTTGTCCCTTGCCCACTTCACCTTGTCTGGTCAATGCTTATGAATCCTGCATTTGGCATCTCAGGAGCCACTTCCTCTGAGATGTCCTCTCTGATGTCCAGTTGGAACCCCTGTATCCAATGCCCTTTGCTCACATCCTTGAGGAGACCATGCAGAAAGCCTCACATCAGTATGGTTTACCCCACTTCAGTCTCCTCACTGGCACTGATACCCTGAAGACCAAGGCTGAGTCCTCAGCATTTGACTGCATGCCTGGAGTCATGTAACAGCTGATGGATGGCCAAGGGAAAGAATGACAAATGGATGATGGATGGGTGGTGAGTGGATAGGATAGCTTGATGGTTAGATGGGTGGGTAGGTGGATAGGTGGGTGGTGAGTGGATATAATGGATCAATGAGTGGGTGGATAAATGGATGGATGGGTGGATGGATGGATGGATGGATACATTAGATGGATGGGTAGATGGATACATGTATAGATGGTTGGACTAGTGGAAAGTTCTAGTATTGGATAACAGGAAAGGGGATGTCTGGATTCCCTAGGTAAACTTGTCAATACATTAGGCTCCACTTTATGTGAATGTCTTTAGAGGATAAGAAATTCCTGGCTCTACCACTTTTCCTTGTTGCTTTTCTTTTTTAATTATATTTTGTGCTGGCTAGAGCTTGAACTTAGGGCCCCATGCTCTCCTTTGGCTCTTTTTCTCAAGGCTGGCACTCTACCACTTGAGCAACATCTGTACTTCTAAATTTTTTATGTGTAAAAGGATCTCATAATACACAGATTACTAGATCATGCAAGGTCAAATTAGGATATGTGAACTGTAAAGTCATTTCAATAGCTGAGTTATTTCTGCTCTTGTTCAAATCCCCTTTGGCAGCTCTTGGCACTCTACAAAGCTTCTTCCTCAGTTTATGCTACCCCACACGTCACCTCCTCACCAGCCCCTCTGCTGTCTGGTATCCCACACACTAAGGAAGACTAGAAGAGCACTTTAATGACTCTTCAGGTCATGGTCAGGTCATGGCACTAATGCAGCAGTGAGCCTATTTTCTTCCTTCCTTCCTTCCTTCTTTCCTTCCATCCTTCTTTCTTTCCTTCCTTCCTTCCTTCCTGTCTATCTATCTTTCTTTCTTTTCTTTTCTTTCTTACCAGTGCTGGGGGTTGAATTCATGGTTTCACATTCATTAGGCTTGTATTCTACCACTTGAGCCATGCCTCCAGCCCGGTGTTTTTGGCTGGTTAATTAGAAATACAGTCTCAGAGACTTTTCTGCCATGAGTTTCTTTGAATCTCAATCCTCTGGATCTTAGCCTCCTAAATGGCTAGGCTTCCAGGTATGTACCACCTTGTGCATTCTGTTCTTTAGTTGAGCCAATTCCTCTATGTGAGCTCTGAACTAAAGTTACCAAGCAACCAGTTTTGGGGTAGAATGACATCCTAAGTTCACGACCAACAAGCTCCAAAACATGGCCAAACTCTAGCTGTTGGATAATAATTTCAAGGGAGAAACAACAAGTAAAACTTCAGGAGCCATCAAGAGAGGGGAAAGAAACCTCATAACTGAAAAAGATGGACAAGATATGGAAATAAATTTGTTTTGCCTCTATTTTCATGTTTTCATTTATCTTTCTCTTATGTGTGAAAGATTCTTTCGAGTATCTTCTCTAGTCCTGGTGTGAGGGACGTAGATTGCGTTAGGTTTTTATCATGGAATGTTTTTATTTGTCTTTTAGTTGCTAACGATAGCTGAGTAGAGGATGCTGAGTTGGCACTTGTTAACTGTGAGTGCTTGAAATGTACCATTCCAAGCCCTCCTTGCTTTTACAGTTTCTATTGGGAAATCTGTTGTTCTTTGGATAAGTTTTACCTCTTTTCTTTCAGCATTCGGTATTCTTTCTTTGTTCGCTATATTGTTTTAACCATACTATGTCATGAGGAGGTTCTGTTTCGTTCTAGTCTGTTTGGAGTTCGAAAGTCTCCTGTCTGTGGGCAGGCTTCTTTTTCAGGAGTTGGGGACATTTTTGCTGTGTCATTATTGACTACTTCCTAGGACCTCAGTCGTCACTTATTGCTTTCCTCTATGCCCATCATTCATAAGTTGGACTTTTAATAGAGTCCTGACATTCTCGCAATTTATTTTTATATTTCATTTTATTTTGCCAGTCCTGGGGCTTGAACTCAGGGCCTGGGCACTGTCCCTGAGCTGCTTTTGCTCAAGGCTAGCACTCTACCATCGAGCCACAGTGCCTCTCTGGCCTTTTCTGTTTATGTAGTACTGAGGAATCGAACCCAGGGTTTCATGCATGCTAGGCAAGCATTCTACCACTAAGCCACATTCTCAGCCCCTTTTGTATTTCTTTAATCTTACCTTCTCCTATATTAATAAAATATTAATCTATGTAGTGGTGGTGTGTGTAAGTTCCTTTTCTTGTGTGTGGTACTATGAACCCAGGGCTTCATACATGCCAGGCAAATACTCTACCACCAAGCTAAATCCCCATCTTAACTTTATTCTTTTATAATGCAGAGTAATACCTCATTATGTGTATATCCTACATATTTTAATCTATCAGCCAAAGGACATTTGCATTCCTTCTACTTCTTGGTTATTGCTGTGAATATCAGTGCACAAATATCTGTTTGGCTGTGTGCTTTTGAATTTTTTGCAAATACATACAGAAGTAGAATTGCTGGATCTTATGCAATTCTATATTTAACTAGACACTATGCTGAAAATTAACTATACAACTTGTTGATGAGGAAGGGAGGGAAAAGTGAAGGAAGGTATGACATTGTCCACAAAGAAATGTACTCAATTATCCAACTTATGTAACTAACCCCTCTGAATATCACCTTTATAATACACATTTTAAAAATTAAAATTAAGCTGGAAGCTGGTGGCTCACACTTGTAAGCCTAGCTACTCAGGAAACTGATATCTGAGGATCATGGCTGGAAGCTAGCCCAGGCAAGAAAGTTCCCGAGACTCTCATCTCCAATAAACTACTCAGAAAAAGCCGGAAGTGGCCCTGTGGCTCAAGAGGTAGAGGGCTAGCCTTAAGCATAAAGAGGTTCAGGGACAGCACCCAGGCCCTACATTCAAGCCCCAGTACTGGCAAAATAAAAAATAAAAGCAGTTATTTTTTGTGTCTGTAATGGGGCTTGAACTCAGGGCTTGGGCTCTGTCTCTAAGCTTTTTCACTCCAAGGCTGGTACTCTACCACTTGAGCCACTATTCCACTTCTGGCATTTGGCTGGTAAATTAGAAATAAGAGTCGCATAGACTTTTTCCCCAGGGAAGGCTTTGAACTGTGATAGTGACTTTTTTCCCCAGGGAAGGCTTTGAACTGTGATCCTCAGATCTCAGCCTCCTGTGTAGCTAGGATTACAGGCATGAGCCACTGGAATGCAACAATGTTTAAGATTTTGAGGACCTACAATACTATTTTCCATTGCAATGGCAGAATTTTGCATTCCCAGTAGTTTGTCCTAGAATCCTAATATCTTCATATTCCTTCCTACACATTTCTGTGTTTTTGTTAGTTTGTCTGTTGTTGCTGTTATTGTTCTTTTTTTATAACAAATATCCTAAGGGGAGGGAAGAGGAGTACCTCATTACAGTTTTGTTTTGTATAATCTTTCCTGACTTGATAAGAATTTAAGCCCTGGGGCTGGGGATATGGCCTAGTGGCAAGAGTGCTTGCCTCATATACATGAGGCCCTGGGTTCAATGCCCCAGCACCACATATACAGAAAACGGCCAGAAGTGGCTCTGTGGCTCAAGTGGCAGAGTGCTAGCCTTGAGCAAAAAGAAGCCAGGGACAGTGCTCAGGCCGAGTCCAAGGCCCAGGACTGGCAAAACACACACACACACACACACACACACACACACACACACACACACACACACACACACACACCAAGAATTTAAGCCCTTTGGCTTTGGCAAGCCCTTTCTCTGGGGAGTACTTATCCACCAAGCTTGTCCTGACCCTGTTAAAGACCAGGGTATTCTTTAGATGTCAGACTATGTACAACTTACAGAGTTGGCAATTGTATGAGAGGTCCTTCCTCCTGTGCCTAAGTCCCCATCTTGTCTTAGGTGGCTTGGATGAAAGGTGTTTTCCAGATGTGTACATACTCCAACTAGTTCCTCTCTGGGCTGCCTCACACAGAGCCAGGCATCAGGTAGAAGCCAAGGTTTCTATGCTCAGTCTCTGAGGACCTGCAAGCAGGTGCAGCACCCTGAGTGCTATTTTCGACTGAACTGCCATTGTTCCGTTTGGAGCAGAGATGGAACACTTGGATGAATTTCCTCATGCTCTGAGCCCACAAGAATTTATACTGGTCAGAAGTGATACATTATGGAGCCTTGTATATAAATATATATATACACACATATATAGTATATCTATACATACTATAAATATATAGTAAATTTGATATATTCTTGATACGCAGTTGCCTAGAAACTGCCATTTGTGTATGATACACAATGACTATTTTCCATACCTAAAACCAGAATATTATGTCTAGCAAGAAGTATATTTGTGAGGACACAATACATGACACGTGAGAAAAAGGCAGAGATATGGACTCTAGAAATGTATGGTAGAGATACTAAGCTCACACATAGGATGTAGTTCTGGAGTGGGTTTTTTTCCCCCCATATTCACGCTTCAACCTCAGAAATCCACACAGCAGGATTTCTCTTATATTTGAATCCAGCCACCCAAACAATATAAACAAACATTCTCACTGAAAGAAAAGTTAAAATGATACCAATAAAAGCCAAAGTCTCCTTCAGCTTTTGGGCCTAATTCCAGTTCCATTTGGCAGATATGATGACATTGTATGCTTTTTCTATCCCTTTATATACATGTACCTATATGTAAATATTATCATTAAAAATACAAATCAGGTCGTCTTATGTTATGTCTATTTTCAGTTAATGCATATGAGATAGTTTTTCAAGGTCTGAATAAAGGTTCTTATTGTTACTGTTATTTTCTTTTAGAGCTACATAGTACTCCATGGCATGGAGGAACTACAGTTGACCTAACTACCACACCCCAAGAGAAAGACATTTAATGTGTTATCGACTGTTCATTATTATAGTAATGCCATGATGAAATGTTTAATCACAGTACTCAAGGACACGTGGAAGGAGTTCTTTGGAGAGAACTATGAAGGTTACGAATCCTCATGCCTCCAGGAACCAGGTACTGAACCTTCACTAATGAGGTGAGAGGTGAGAGTCATGAGAGTGAGAGCACAGTGAATCACACACCTCTGCCCTTGTGTCTCTGGTGACTGTTGCTGAGTTCTAGCTAACAGGCAATACACGTTGGTATTGACAATTATTCCATGACACAATGGACATAAAATATGAAACTGGCTGATTTTTAAATATTGATTTTTGCTGTAATTTGAATCTTAAATGGCACCTGAAATGTTCATGAGTAGAAAACTTGGTCCCCATAGAGTGGGGCTATTGGGAAGTGGTGGGAAGTTCTTTGGGGTTTAGGGGTTTGTTCTTGAAGGGAATTGTGGGACTCTAATCTCTCTATGTCTCTGTGACTGTGTCTCTGTGTCTCTGTCTCTGTCTCTCTCTCGTTCGCTTGCTTGCTCTCTCACTCTCTCTCTCATCCTGCACATTGTTCCTGAGCTTTTTTGTGTACAGCTGGTTGGTACTCTACTACTTGAGCCACAATTCCACTTCTGGCTTTTTGTATGGTTAACTGGAGACAAGAATCTCATGGACTTTCCTGCCTGAGTTAGCTTTGAACTGTGATCCTCAGACATCAGCCTCATGAATAACTAGGATTACAGGCATGAGCCACCAGTGCCTGGCTTCTTCCTCTCACTTCAGCCTCCCAACCATAAGGTGATTTTTGCCTTCACACACTTCACTTCCCACCATAAAGGACTACCAAGCTGCAGCCTCAATGGCAATGGGGTCAACCTTTCCAAAACTATGAGCAAAATTAAACTTTTCTCTTTTAAGCCTATCTTCTCAGGTATTTTTTATGGCAATGGAAAGCAAATGCAATACATATTCTATCTTAAAAAAATAAAATAAAATAAGCCAGGCACCAATGGCTCACATCTATAATCCTAGCTACTTAGGAGGCTGAGATCTGAGGATTGCCATTCAAAGCCAGACTAGGCAAGAAAATCTGTGAGACTCTTGTCTCCAATAAATTACTCAGAGAAAGCTTGGAAGTGGTGCTGTGGCTCAAGTGGTAGAGCACTAGCCTTGAGTACAAAGAGGCTCAGTGACAGCACTAAGACCCTGAGTTCAAGCCCTGGAATTGGCAAAAATCAATCAATCAATCAATCAATCTAAAACACTGCAAATGAGAGAAAACACATCTGCAGTCCAGATTTGTCCTGTGATCTGATGCCAGGCTGGCTGACCTCTGGAGAATGGGTGCTATAAGAAATGGCCTCTCTGAACCCAATTATGATCTATAGAGATTGGGCCCTGGTGCACAGGCAGAAGCAGTAACCTTGACAGAAGGGACCATCACTGGGGGAGGCAGTGAGGGGCTGGCCAGGCAGAATACTTCACATGGTTTGGAATTCAACAGCTCAGAAAAGGTTATACTCTGGTTGCTGGGAGATTGTTTTCAGCCAAAAGAAGTACTTGGTGCTGAGCAGACCTCAGAGCTTGAGGAGGCTTCCTTGACTACAAAGGGAGGCTAGTTCTACACCTTAGGGAACACTGCAGCTGTGATTCTGGCCTCAGATGGAGGATGAACCAGAGGACGATCAAAGAAGGGTTTTGTTTTGCTGTTGTTGTTGTTGTTGTGTGTGTGTGTGTTTCTGAAGACTGAACCCAGGGTCTTGCACATGATAGGCAAAACAAGTGCTCTTACAGTAAGCCAGGCTTCCAGCCTCAACTCCTGTTTGTTTGTTTTTTTAATTGTTGCTTTCTCAGGCGAACTTTGCCTTGAACTTGCAATTCTCCTGTCTCTTCTGGGAGCACAAACATACACTACCACATCAGCTACAAGTAAGGTTTCTTTCTTCTACACCAGATCTACCTGTATAGCCCAGACTGGCGTCCAACCATCCTCCTGCCCTAGCTTCCCCAGTACTGAGGATCTTAGGCAAGGACCACCATACCCAGCTTAAGTCTTTAAGCCTCAAGATCATAATATGGATTTAAAATGAGATTTTAATAATTAGCACAACCTTACTAGGTGCAAGAGGAATGGGACAAAAGGCCCGTATTTGAAGAACATCTGCCGGGTGCCACACCTGCTGTGGTCGGTGCCATCATGGTTACGATCCAGTTGTCCCAGTGGTCCCACAAGGCAGGCCAGTGCACAACACAGATGCCATCTGTCATTGGCTAGATGCCACGTGTCATGGCTGAGCTTTGAACATTCATTCCTTCTAACTTAAAATCCATTTTGAGCCATAGCACCACTTCTGGTTTTCTGGTAGTTAATTGGAGGTAAGAGTGTCATGAACTTTCCTGCCCAGGCTGGCTTCAACCACAGTCCTCAGATCTCAGCCTCCTGAGTAGCTAGGATTATAGGCGTGAGCCTGTAAGCACCAAGCTACTTCTTTTTTAAATCTTTACCACATATAGAAGAGCTTAAAACAATGACGCCCACTCATTTGGGTACCTTGTCCTTTCTTGTAATGTTCTTTTCCATTTCCATTCCAATTTGTTCCCGGACGACCTCTGTGCAAACTTCCAGGATCAGCTCTGTTACTCAGAAAGATTTACTCCTTACTATTATTCACCCAGACCAAAGGATCTCTATGCTGATATCTCTTCTACTTGTGGGCAAGAACAAAGGTTTTTCTAATCATTGGCCATAGGATTCCCTACAGTGGTAAGTGATCAATTACAACAATCAATTACAATCCTTCCTGGTCCTTGTGGAAATCCCTGCTTTCCCCTGTAGAGAATTCTCTGCAAGTAGAGGCCCCCAACCACATACACTTAGTAACTGAGAGGTTTGTTCACCTTTCGTATCAGGAAGATGGAAGCAGTAGCCTCCACATCGGAGATGGAGCAATGACTCTAAGAAGCTATCAGGAATCCAAGCACTAAGCTGGATGCCAGTGGCTCACACCTGTAATCCTAGCTACTCAGGAAGCCGAGATCTGAGGATCTGGGTTAGAAGTCTTCCAGGGCAGAGAAGTCTATGAGACTCTTATCTCAATTAACAAGCAAAAAAGTCAGAAGTGAAACTGTGACTAAGTGATAGAGCACTTGTCTTGAGCAAAAAAGCTCAGAGACTGTGCCCAGGCCATGAGTTCAAGCCCCAGGACTGGCACACACACACAAAAGCAAAAGCAAAACAAAAACCCAACCCTCAAGTACCTATAGCATTTCTGTTCTGCCATCCTGAGCATGTGACCTTCTTTCTCAGGCTCCAAGGACAGCTGTAGTGCCTCCAGGCACCCATCCTGTCTCCTTGTCTCCGGCAGGAAGCAGAGGTAGGACAACAGATAAAAGTCCTGAGCCAGCTGAGCCTGTTATTATTATTTTTTAATCAGGAAAACAAACAATAGATTCCTTGGAAGTCCCACTCACTGTCCTCAGGGCTTACCCCTAGCAAACAAATACCTGGGACATTGAGTTTCCTTTAGTTGAAGACATTTCTGTCCCCAGATAGTCTTATGGTAAGGAAAATAGAGATCATGCGAATGTTGAATAGGCCCTACAAGGGTTTGTCTATTGAACATATTCTTCTGCCAGATGACTGCAAATGTGTTTTAAAGTATGAATCTTAACTGTAGCAATAGTCTGAGGACAAAGCAACTGGATATGCGGATCTCCAGGAGGAGATCTATGGGTTCCACCTGCCAAGAGCTTCAGACCACAGGCTTCTGGCCTGTGGAGCCTGCCATGTTGGTCTCTTACTACTTCAGGGACCTAGGCTCAAGGCAGACAATGGATGATGGGATTTCCATTCATGTTCCTCACAGGACTTGTGCCCTTCTACCTGCCATAGATCTCCTCTCTGAGACTCATTAGCTCTCTGCTTTCTTACATTTTATTTTCACAAGAATATTCTTTTTTTTTTTTTAACTGTGTTGTTTTTGTCTTTTCTTTCTTCTCTGGGAATCAAACCCAGGACATTGCACTTGCTAGGCAAGTGCTTTGCCACTGAGCGACATCCCAGCCCAAGAATACTCTTATTATAACATCACCATGGTTACAAGACACTCACCAAAATGAAATGGTAGTTTAATGAATTATAAGATCAACTTCACCGGGGAATAAGAAGAGGACTTGTTTAATCTATTCCACTACCCAATAGATAATTTCATGCATTTTAATTAAAATTTTTGTTAGCATAAATTAATAGTATAAAGGGATATCACTGTGATATTCACATGCATACATATAAGTTGGTGATCAAATTCACCCCATCTATTCTTTCTTCATACACCTTCTCCTCCTTTTGAAAAGTTTTTAGTGGGCTTTAAGTGGGCATCATTATTCTGTTTTCAATCACATTTGCCCCCCCCCCATCCATGCATTATTTATGTTACTTCCCCATTTGTTTGGTTTTGGGTGCGTGGGGGGTGGGGTACTAGGGCTGGGGCTCAGGGCCTTGTACTTGCTAGGCTGCTGTGATAAGGCTGTGGTTTTCACTGGTTACTTTTAGGGTAGTGCCTTGTTTCTTGCCTGGGCTTGTACCTGAACTACTAGTGACTTCCTAAAAAATGGAGATAACAGATGCACATCATTCCATCCATTGTCCTCTCTGTACAAATGGAGTCTCAAGGATTTATCTGCTCCAGATGACCTAGTAGCACAATCCTCCCCATCTCAGCCTCCCATGTGTCTTGAGATGGCAGGTGTGAGGCACTGTATCCGGCTGTGGGTTGAGAAAGGGGGTCTTGTGAATTTTCCTGCCCAGACTGGGCTCCAACTGCTATTTTCCCATTCTTAGCCCAGCAAGTAGATTACAGGTGTCAGCTACTGGTGCCTTGCTGTGCCTAGGGTTTGGTTTGTTTTGCCAGTGTGGGGCTTGAACTCGGGGCCTGGGTTCTGTCCCTAAGCCTCTTTGTGCTCAAGGCTAGCCCTCTACCACTTTAGCCACAGCACCACTTCCAGTTTTTGAGTGGTTAATTGGAGATAAGAGTCTCATGGGGACTTTTCTGCCTGGGCCAGCTTCGAACCGCGATCCTTAGACCTCACCCTCCTGAGTAGATAAAATTACAGGCATGAGCTACTAGTGCCTAGCACTTCCAGGTATTTTAAATTTTATTTTTAATTATCTTTGAATGTTTGTAAAACATTCAACATGTCAATTTATGTGCGTACTGCCTCTTGATCATTGTTACCCCCCCTTCATTTCCTCCATCTAACCCAACCCCACCCATCTCAAGGTTTCTTAGTTCCATTTTCACATATATACATCCATGTTTGTTTGTTTTTTGTTTTGTTTTGGTTTTGATAATTTTTGGTGCTATTCCTGGGGCTTGAACTTAGGGCCTAGGTGTTATCCTTGAGCTTTTTAGTCAAGGTCAGTGTTCTACCACTTGAGTCACAAATCTACTTCCAGCTTCTTGGTGGATTGGAGATGAGAGTCTCACAGAGTTTCCTGCCTGGACTGGCTTCAAATTGCAATCATTAGATCCTAGCCTACTTCACCTCCTCTTCAGATCTTAGCACCCTGAGTAGCTAGGATGGATTACAGGCAAGAGCCACTCTCTACCAACACTTCCATGTGTTTTTGTTTTTGTTTGGCCAATCCTGGGGCTTGAACTCAGGGCATGGGCACTGTCCCTGAGCCTCTCTGTGCTCAAGGCTAGCACTTGAGCCACAGCACCAGTTCCAGTTTTTTCTGTTTATGTGGTACTGTAGAATCGAAGCCAGGGCTTCATGCATGCTAGGCAAGCACTCTACCACTAAGCCACATTCCCAGCCCCCTCCATGTATTTTTAATAGAATTGTCACTCATGCATCTTGTGATTTAGTTTAATCCATCCCATTTAAGCAAATTGTCATGTCTTTATAATATTTTAAGTATATATGTTTCTCCCTTATGTCTTTTATTTCCTTACAGCAGCCCAGTTGATGATTCCAGGCTGTTAGTCATGAGGCGTCCAATCTGGGCCTTGCTGGCTGCTACTCTTGTTGTGGTTCTTCATGTTCCTCTGTCCTTTGTGATTCTTGGAAACTGACAGCTGGATCAGGACATGAGAACAGTTTTAATCCCATGGCAGGAATGTCGATGATGTTTGTTAAGACTATAGAAGGCACATTGTGCCTCGTGTCCCTCTTGTTTTGTGAGTTTAGTAATCACTAATATATAAATTTCCTTCCAATTTTATAAGAGAAATATGTTCAATCTGTGGAGATCAAAGCTGCTTGGTGGTTATGGCTTAGGAGATGTTGGAAAGTTTTGAGAAGTTTGGGGGATCTTTGTGTACAAAAAAAAAAGGACATTTCTATAACCCCAGCTGGTGAAAAGGTCTTAGGATAGAGGTCCATAGTGTGAGAGGGGAATCTACTGCTACCAGCCCTGCACTGGGGAACACCAGGCTCTGTGAGGAACAGGACTCCTATTATGCCTGACTATGGGACACACATTGGGAATAGAGCCTACTGGAAACTATGAGTGGGATGGAAGTCAGATGCAGGTGCTCAGCAGGAGCACCTAGCACACTCCAGTCTCCTGATACTGAGCATGAGTGACAATACCCTACCTCCACTCAGACCATTCCATCAGCAAAGTCCACTGACAGTACTCTGAGCCAGAGGAAGACAGGGACTACTCCAAGGGACAGCTTCCAGCCTTGACTGAGCCTTCAGTCTCATCTCCTAGGTCAGTACACAGTGATAACAATGGCAGCGGAAGCCAGATAGGACAGCTGTATCCTATTTCCTTCCCCAGGCCATCACTCATATAGCAGACTTCTTCCCTACTGTCCTTAGAGGTCAAGGTAGCACTTTCCCAGGCCTGGAAGCAGATGGGAAGTGCAGGGGAGGAATTCAGAGAGACACACATGAAGAAGGAGCCACATTTGAACTATGCACTGGGCTTGAGATAGTGTCCTTGAACTTGACTGGATGCTCGGCCACCTTCTGGGCAGTGACAGAGGTAGCAGCTCCCCTACAAGTTCAGTTCTGTACTGGTTTTCTAGGAATGGTTTCAAGAGGCTTGGCCTAGAGCCTACTTTTCAATCCTATCAATATTTTTTTGTTGCTGTTGTTCTGGTCCTGGGCTTGAACGCAGGGCTGTGGAGATGTCCCTGAGCTTTGTTGTTCAAGGTTTGTGCTCTACCTTTTGAACTACAGCTCTACTTCCAGCTTTTGGGGGGGGCTGTTAATTGCAAATAAGAGTCTCACAGACTTTCCTGTCTAGTCTGGCTTTGAAGCACAATCCTCAGATCTCAACCTCCTGAGTAGCTAGGATTACAAGTATGAGCCATTGGCACTCAGACCATCAATTATAATTATTGTTATTTTGCTAGTCCTGGGGTTTGAACTCAGGGCCTGGGAACTGTCCCTGAGCTTCTTTTGCTCAAGGTTAGCATTCTACCACTTGAGCCACAGCACCATTTCTGGCTCTTTCTGTTTATATGGTGCTGAGGAATGAACCCAGGGCTTCATGAATGCTAGGCACGCACTACCACTCAGCAACATTCCCAGCCCTATGAATTATTTTTAAAGCACCTAATTGTCTGTATCATAGTGCTTTTTCCTCCTGATCTTGACATTCTACTTTGAATTGTACATATATTCCAAAGCAATCATATACCAGTTTGCTCACCTAAGCAACAAGAACCGAAGTGTTCATTTTCAATCTTACCTTTTGTGGCAGGCATTACTAATCAATCATGCACTCCTTTGCTCTGAGATTGGATATGGCTTTACCTGTCTTTACACAACTCTGTAAGCAATCATTTCCAATTGACTAGATTGAGAGGCAAGAATAAAAATGTTTAGCCATAGCTGTCCTAGGACAAAGGTGAGTTTGAACATGCCATAAACTTTTTTGAAGTTCCTATTTTACATACATGTGTGCACATGAATTCTGCCAAATGCCAATGTACAAGACTCTGTGAGACATGCTTTAAAGAAATCTGAATATGACTTCAATGTTGATTCAGTGTCAGGAAACCTTTTTGTCACTGGGAAGTACAGTCGTTACATGATTATAAACAGGAAAGGCTAACATGGAGATCCAGCAAACATGACACGAGAAGAAACAGGACCTAAGGCTTAGAGGTCAACATGGCCTTAGACTGTCAAGGATCTTAAATGCCTGGCTCTAGAGATATGACCTTATATACACAGCAGCCAGAAGTCAAGGAAGAATATGAAAGGGAACAATGGTAGGCCATGGACATCCTTTAGAACATAGATCTTGTCACAAAATGAAAGATTCATTGAATTAAAGCGAGAGGCCAAAAGGAGGAGCAGCCATTGGGTGTACTGTTAACAATGGCATATCAGCCAAGGCTCAGCAGGAGACAGAAACCACACCTGTCATTTGAAGTTTTAAAGTAAAGATCTTCCTTTAAATTATGGGAAATGTCACAACATTTATCATCTGAGCCATTTTTAGGTTTATAGTTATGGCATTGAGTATTTTTATATTGTTGCATAACTAACTACCATCCATCTCCAGAACTCTTTCATCTTTTCAAACCGAACTCTATACTCATTGAACACTAACTCTCCAACAAGACTCTGAGAATCACTACTGTGTCCCTCCCTCCCTCCTTCTTTCTCTCCCTCCCTCCCGCTCTCATTTTCCCTGTTTCTCTCATTCTATCTCTCTTTATTTTTGCAATTGATTATTCTATATAACTCATATAACTGTATAGGACTTTAGTGAGATATGGTTAATTATTATAAGAGAAGAAAACTCCAAAAGACACAGAAGTATTAAGTAGAGGGAGCATCTACCCCCCAAAAAGTAGAGAGAGAACATAAATAAGAATAGAACCAGGGGCTGGGGATATGGCCTCGTGGCAAGAGTGCTCACCTCGTATACATGAAGCCCTGGGTTCGATTCCCCAGTACCACATATACAGAAAATGGCCAGAAGTGCCACTGTGGCTCAAGTGGCAGAGTGCTAGCCTTGAGCAAAAGGAAGCCAGGGACAGTGCTCAGCCCCTGAGTCCAAGGCCCAGGACTGGCCAAAAAAAAAAAGAATAGAACCAAGGACTTAGAAGGGCTCTTCTTTACCGCCTTTATTCCTCCCTCCAAGGCTGAAATCTCTTTGGATAGCACAGGATCGTGCAGCCTTCTTGTGGCCAAGAAACTTGCCACAAGGTATAGGCCAGAGCTGGCACGAAAGAGTAGCCTTCAGATGCAGAGGTGGGGGGATCATGAGAAGGCCTTGGTGGCAATGAAAAGGAGCATTTTTCTGGTGGCAGGGAGCTTGCTGGCAGTCACAGGGTAGAGCCAGCTCATGAGATCTATGAGCGAGTGTTGCTGGGGCTGTTGCATGAACTGATCTGGTTGGCCATGTTGAAAAGCTGCACTCTCAAAGCTGGAAGAGAATCACTACCCTCCTAGTCCAGCCCAGAAGTGCCTGCTGTTGACAAAGCTTGATGCTAAACTACTACAAGTGGAAAGTATTTCAACGGTCTAGTCCCAGTATGACAAAACCAGGTGAAGCCAGGAGCCAGGGGCTTATCTCTATAATTCTTAGCTACTCAAGAGGCTGAGATCTGAGGATCATGGTTCAAAACCATCCAGAACAGGAAAGTCCATGAGAAGCTTATCTTCAATTAACCAGCAAAAAAAAGGCAGGAAGTGGCTGGGCACTGGTGTCTCAGGCCCATGAGCCTACTTACTCAGGAGGCTGAGATCCAAGGATCATGGTTGGAAGCCAGCCCAGGCAGGAGAATTCATGAGAACTCTTGTTTTCAGTTAACCAGCAAAAACCCAAGTGTGGCTCAAGTGCCAACCTTAAGTGAAAAAGGCTAAAGGACAGTGCCTAGGCCCTGAATTCAAACCCTAGTACTGGCACAAAAAAAAAAAACAAAACAGAGAAATCTTTCTTATGGACATTCACATTTGAATCTCATATGTTTTCATGAGTCATTACATTATTTTGATTGTTTCTCCAAACATTAAAAAAAACAACCCTCTAAAAACCATTCTTGCAGACCATGCAAACACTGGCTGGAATTGGCCCTGAAGATGGGCTTTCCTAGCTTGATTTAGGCTGTTGCTGTTCACAGTATGATTTTTTGCACTGACTGTGCAGCCTCATCTCCAAGCTCTGTGGAAATACAGTCGTAGACTCCTGTGAACATACTGAACTAGAGTCTGCGTGCATGCCTTTATGTATGTATGTATGTATGTATGTATGTATGTATGTATGTATGTATTTGTTTATTTATTTATTTAGTGCTGCTCCTAGGGCTTGAACTCAGGACCTTTTACTCTTTTTTCTTTTGCCAGTCCTGAGACTTGAACTCAGGGCCTGAGCACTGTCCCTGGCTTCCTTTTGCTCAAGGCTAGCACTCTGCCAGTTGTGCCACAGTGCCACTTCTGGCTTTTTTTTATATATGTGGTACTGAGGAATCAAACCCAGAGCTTCATGTATACAAGGCAAGCACTTTACCACTAGGCCATATTCCCAGCCCCAGGCCTTGTACTTTCACTTAGCTTTTACCACTCAAGGCTAGTGCTCTACTACTTGAGTTACTTCTGGCTTTTTAGTAGTTAACTGAAGGTAAGCGTCTCTCAGATTTGTCTCCCTGGGCAGGCTTTGAATTGTTATCTTCAGATCTCAGTCTCGTCTGTTGCAAGGGTTACAGGTATGAACCAGTAGTGCCTGGCCTAGAGTTTGCAGGTGTGTGTGTATGTGTGTGTGTGTGTGTGTGTGTGTGTGTGTGTGTGTGTGTGTGTCTCCATCCTGGGGCTTGAACTCTGGGGGCTTTTGCTCTTAAGGCTAGTGCTCTATCACTTTGATCCACAGCTCCATTTCTGGTTTTTGAGTGGTTAGTTGGAGATAAGAGTCTTACAGAGACTTTTCTGCCCAGGCTGGCTTCGAACCCCAATTCTCAGGTCTCGTCTCCTGAGTAGCTAGGACTATAGACATGAGCCACAGGCACCCAGCCCATATATTTTTTTTTATTAAACATCAGATTCCTGGCCTCCTCAAGGGACAGTCTACCAAGCTTCCAGGAGGGTGTGAGGCTTCCAGTCCCAGGGCTACATTTTGAGTAGCCAGACTCTCACACACTGGTTCTCCAACTTGACTAAACACTGAGATCACCTAGCCAGCTTCCATTTATACAATATCTTGGAAATTCTGATTTAATCGGTCTTCAGTAAGGGCTAAGCACTGGCGTCCTAAAACCTTCCCAGGTAGTTATCACGGGTAGCAAGGTGGTCCAGAGCAGAGGTTTATATATACAGGTAGGTGGCCAAAAGCAATCATTGCATCTAGTTAGCCTGGCCCACCCAGTGTTTTAAATGTATCACTGCCAACATTTAAATATAGAAATTTCATATACACACACATACAAACCCCTTGATTTCCAGCTCCTCTTGACAAATCATAAATCTAGCATGCTCAGTGCCAGTTGCTATGTGGGCCACAGGCGGGTGCTGTGTAGCTGCTGACCTTCGTAGCTTAACCTACCTCACTCCCTGCCATTGTCTTACCCTTTCTGCCTCACTCTTTGCCAACTCCAATTGGCCTTGGGAAGCATGCACTGGACTTTCTCCGCTAGATTCTGCCTTTCTTTGGCTCTGCTGCTTGGCTAGGAGAGAAACGTTTCTATCCAAAATCTGGTTTCAGATTTTCAAATTGCCAAACAACCAATATGTTGTAAATCTGGATATCTTGCCCATACATCCTAATCTTCAATCTGTTGTAACCTGTATGGTATTGTTTTACAGGAGTTTTGGGGTATCCCAAGACAAATTATGTATGATCCTTTGCTAGAAAACCATACGCACTATTTGCTGAATCCAATGCCTGGTCACTCTTGGCATTTCAGTTGAACACAGCAAGCCCATGGTTCACTTCCAGATGTCAGTTGTTTGCATTTACACATCAAATAATGATATTTTCTGGATTTAGTGTTCTTTACCACTTAAAGTACACTTTCCCAGGCATTCTTTCATGGGAGCTTCACAGTACATTGAACCCAAACAAATATATTATCTTTAGTGATTGACAAAAACAAAAACAACGGTGGCTATAAAAAAAAAATGAGGTTCAATGAAGGTAGATGACTTTCTCAAGTCGACTTGATCTGCTCTTTAGGATTCTTGCAGGTTTCATTGATGTGCATCCTTGAAAAGACTGCTCCTTGGAGAAAATGCTCCTCCATGAAATCCCTGGGGAACTCTGGCCTCACAGTAGAGATGTCAATCTGGAAACCATAAGGCTTTGGAAAATGCTCACGCCTGCACATCTGCTTTCTGACCTCATGTTGCTCAGATCACATTGCTCTGGGAAAAGCTTTGGTTTATCAGAGAAACAAAAGTCCCATAGTAGAAAGAATGTGCATGCACTTGGGAGTCTTACAGCCTTGGATGCCAAGAATCCTCCAACCCAGCACCACCAGCCTAGCCAGGGAATAAGCAAATGCAACCAATTAGGCGGACATAAACCACAGCCTGGAGAAGGAATAGAGACCAAAAAAAAAAAAAAAGAAAAGAAAAGAAATCCCACAAACAAATGAAACTGTGAGATGAAAGAAAACAGAGAGAAGGCAGCCTCTATGGGTAGATTTGGTGAGCTCAGAATGGGCAGAGGACTGCTGAGAGGAAAAATAGAGGGATGCTTTCTATCATTTGCGGGATTCAGTGTGGAGGCACAATAGTTTACTAGAGAGCCCTCTGGATCCAAGCTGTACTTTCTTTCTTTTATTTAAATTGGTTATAGGGGTTGAACTCAGGGCCTGAACTCTGTTCTTGAGCTTGACCCAGGGCTTCATGCATGCTAGGCAAGCACTCTACTGCTATGGCACATTCCCAGCCCCTATACTTTCTGATTCTCCCTTCCAGAAGAAGAATAGTGGTAATAACTTTTTTAGCCAAACAAGTCTGACAATTATAACAAGTGTAGCAATTCTTCCTTTGCTGGGAGAAATTGAAGGAAGGCCCCTTCATGTTTAGAGCCATTAACGTTTTTGGTAATTATGCCTCTGGGCTTAGTTTCTGCCCTCATTCTTGTCTCCTTATCTCATACCTAAATTACTATGGCAGCCTTCCTGCCTCTTACTCTCCTCCTGATAGAGCCATCTTCCATGCCACAGCTTTGTGCAGTGGTCTCATCTTTCCCTATACATTGGAATCCCTAGTGGAGTTAAAGCAATGGGCGAATGAGGCCATGATCCAACTGGAAATGGCTGAGTATTGCTATGATAGGTACTAATAGTAATTCATCTAATAGTAATGGACAAGTCATTTCAGAAAAAGGTGGGGGGTTTTGGCACAGTAGCCTTTGGTTTTACATTTGAACCTCTCTGGGGGCAATCAAGATTTCCACACTCAGCTCTATTACATTAGAAACTCTGAGGACAGGACCCAAACATCTGGGCTGAAGCTACCTAGATGACCCCAATGTCCTACCCAGGATGAGACTCATGCTCTTCGCTACAGTGTGGACATTGCTTTGAACAAAGAGATGCTATATAAGAAGTAGATGGAAGGGCTTGATGCAGTGGTGCAGGTGAAGATGCTAAGGCAGGAAATTAGAGCAAAATTGGTGTCCATAGGAAGGGAGGGATGTAAGCTATGTTAAGAAAGGCGGTCCAATCACAATAGCTCAAGAGCTATGTACATTTGATCATATAAGATGATGCTAAGCAAAATGAACTCCAAGAGATGGAAACAAGAGGTTTTTTCCATTGGTGTTGCTATTTTTAATGTCCTATGTGAAATTACTTCTTTTTGTTCTTTCATTTTTCTTTCCTATGGTTTATCCCCTGTTGTCACTGTATTTGATTTTGGTACCCTGGGTATTATATGTATATTTATCTGAATTAGGGAAGGGAAGGGGAATATCAAAATGGTGAGACAAAGGATAAAGGGTGACCTAATGTAACAGCAATACTCACAAGACATGTTGGAAATTGACTGTACAACTTGGGGCGTGGAGGAGGGGAGGTGGGAGAAAAATGGAGGAAGTAATAAGTTTGACAAGAATTGTACTCACTACCTTATGGAGGGAACTGTAACCCCTCTGCTCATCACCTTGACAATAAAAATTAAAAGAAAGAGAGGTAATCCAACAAGATCAGTGGGTGGGCTGCTGGGTGCAACTCGCAGAGAGAGATAAGAGGTGAGCAGAATTGCTGGCTCCCAGATGTTTCAAAGGTTTAAAAACAGTCCCTGACTCCCTAGGATGACCCCTTTCATCTGGTGAGGTCTAATACCTGAGATAAGCAAATTAATCTAATACATCATGTCCTTGCTCCATGGGCCTTAAAAATTCCAGCCAATTGGACCCAAAATCAGAAGGGATTCATTCTTATACTCCAGATTTAAATACCGAGGTTTAGAAGCTGGCCGTGCATTGCCAAGGTCTTTCAGTAGCAGGATGGTGGTAATAGGATGAGGAGTTACAGTTTTGGTCCACTACCCCCTCCAGTGAGTTTCCAACCTTGTGTCTCCTTGTGGCAGAGTCTACTATAGCCCTTAGCATCTACTCAGGTACTCTGCTCATCAGATGCAACTTATAAACACCCCGAGAGATAAATACTGTTCCAAAAACATCTGAGAAAATGGAGACTATTGGGAGGAAGACAAGAGAGTACCAAAATTCACTGTTGAAGTGCTCATTGGGGCACAATATTTGGCTGAGAGGAAACAAATGCTTGCCCTAAAGACTATTCTATGGATAATTAACTTTATTCTTGTCTGTCCAGTCTAAGAGCCACTAAAAAGATATCAGGACAGTCTATGGTCGGGAGATTAGGTCTGTGGGAGAAAGGAAGCCAAGGTCATGCTCAATTCTGTCCAATGTTTCGCTTCCTCCCTCCTTCTTTTCCTTTTTATCCTCCTCCTCCTCCTCTGCTTCTTTTTCCCTGTCTTCCTACCCCCTTTTGCCTTCCTCTTCTTCATCTCCTTCTTTCTCTTCTTTGTGTGGCCCAGACTAGCATGAAACTCATGATTCTCTGCTTGTCTTCTGAGTGCTAGAATTACAGGCATATACTGTCTTGCCTAGCTTCCAGCTACCTATCTTGACCTGATAATGCTACTTTTCTGGGTTTCCAATAAAGTCATTAACTCAGACTTAGTGATCCTTCAAAACCAGTGATTTGTGCTAGGTGCCGGTGGCTCACACCTGTAATCCTAGCTACTCACAAGACTGAGGATCATAGTCCAGGAGCCAGCCTAGGCAGGAAAATCCATGAGACTCTACAAAAACAAAAACAAAAAACCACCAAAAAGACAGGTGTGGACCTATGGCTTAAGTGGTAAAGTACTAGCCATGTGCACAAAAGCTCAGAGACAGTGCCTAGACCCTGAGTGCAAGCCCCAGGACCCTGCACAAAACAAGCAAGCAACAACAATAAAAATTTCCAATGATTTTATTTTTTTTGCCATTCCTCAGACCCACATGAGAGAGCTACTGTAAATTCTTTCCCAAACATGGAATCAGAACCTTTGCTTGCTCAATGTCTGGCTCTTTCTCCAGGTGGAATTAATTAGTTGTCACGGCCATATGTGGGGGGAGAGAGGATGCCAGTCTCGTGTTCTATTGGTTAAAAACACATTTCCATATAAGCACATACATCTGTCTTTGTGCTCACTCTCCAAGATGCTTCTGTTGATAGTTTTCTGGCAAATCCAATGAGCAGGAGACCTCTTTTTCCAACACTTCCCTCGCCAAGGAGTGGGGGATTCCAAGCCCAGTCAGTCTAGTAGACTTCTTGGTGTGGGGGTGTATGCCTCACCCCTTTCAGCCTTCGAGATGCTTTCCCATACATAATGTCACTGGATTCTCACCAAAGTCCTATGAGGTGGGTGCCTGGGTGTTGCCATTACCTTTATGAGTGAGGCCGATGAGGTCAGGAGATGGTAAGTGGTTTGGCCAAGATGACACTGGAAGATCTGAGCCACCAGTCAAGGTATCTTCATTAGACAACCAGCGCTCTTATTATTGGCATTCCTTTGATAGACATTTGATGTACTAAGAACATCATACTAATGAAAGGCTATCATGGATTATGGCACAAAGATCAGTAGGACGTTCCTCCCTTCAGTCTCATGATTTGAGAGGCACATCTGCAAGGTCTTAATGGCAGTCTTAAATGGTACACGCTGGCCAGGCACTGGTGGCTCATGCCTGTAATCCTAGCTACTTAGGAGGATGAGGTCTGAGGATCATGGTTCAAAGCCAGTGGGGGCAAGAAAGTCAGTGAGACTCTTAACTCCAATTAACCACCAGAAAACTGGAAGTGGTGCTATGGCTCAAAGTGGTAGAGTGCTAGTCTTGAGTGAAAAGGCCCTGAGTTCAAGCCCCATGACTGACAAAAATAAAATAAGATTTTAAAAAAGAGTGAATGGGACAGGACAGAGCAAGTAGCTTCGACTGGTGTAGGTTGGAGAAGACTTCTCAGGAAAGCATGTGTCAGAGTAGGAGTTTCTATAGCAATGAAGATGTGGAAAACACCACAGGGAGAAATATACATAAAGTCCTAGAGGCAGGTGGTAGGCACACTCAGGGGACGTTGAAAAGCCCAGTGTGGCCGAAGATGGAGGTTCATGGTGGAGGATAGAGAGAGGTGAGGCAAGGGATTATGCTGGACCTGCTCTAGTTCCTGGAGTGGATCTGGGCTTGCTCGCTCCAGAGAGGCCTGGACTGCTGAGGAGTCAGTGTGTGTGTGGATGGTCCAGATTTTCCTGTTTGGTTAACTGGCTGCTGTTTGGTACACAATCACCTCCACTGTCCAATTGTCTCCTCCTCACTGCACGTGCTTGACCTGACCCAGTTATTCCAGGGCATTGCTCAATATCAGAATAGTTTCCATAAGAGGCAGAAACAAAAAGAGAAGGAAGAAAGAGAAGAGAGAGATGCTTGAGCAACCGAGGAGGCCCTGCCAAGCTCTGGCCTCTGAGAGGCCCATGTGGGGCTTACATACTCAGGGTGATGTTTGCTGTCTTCTCTGGCACAAAGACAGTACAGATACTTTATAGACTCTCCAAGCATGGGTTGAGGTCTACACAGGCATTAGGCAGCAGTCACAGGGCTGAATTGGAAGGGAGCGGGTGGCCTACAGAGACATGGAAGGCAGGGTCACAGGATGGTAATCCCCTTCCAGCCCTTCAGGCTCCCAGAGTCATGAAAAATCCTTGAGTTCCCTCTTGCTCCTCCAAGGGCTGGAAGGAGGTGTGCTGCTCCAGCAGTGGAGGTAAAGAGAAAAACCTTCCTTTCCCTGCCTTAATTTACAGTGAGCATCAATCACTCCCAGCCACTAACAACACATCATACACTGGGCCCAGTAATTTGCACAGCCCCTTGGAGTGCTATAAATTTATACTTTGATCGCCTGGAATTCCAGGAGATCAGCTATGAATGGAGAGTCCTCTGAGAGCACCATCATATGTGGCCAAATACAGAGATTCACAAAACCCTCACAAGAGTCTGGAGTGGATCTTCCTCTTTCCATTTGCACTCGAGGAGATACATGGTTCTCCGCTTAGCTGACTCCAGCTGGATGCTGTATTGCCAGGTGATGGTGGGCGGGGGGGAGCAGAGGCTGCATGAGGTCAGCTACTCTCTTGCAAAGCTTCTCATGGTCAGCACGAATAGCATTATTAGGGGCAAAGAATAAGATGAAGTCTGGAAGGCAGCCACCATACACATCTGCCAGGACAAGACAGGCCTTGTCTTCAGCTTGTACATATGTCCATTGCCTTACCGAATTCTGACATTAGCCCTGTAAGGAGATACTGTTTTGCATATGAGGAAAGCATGGTTCAGGGAGAAGGAATAACCTGCCCAAGCTCACAGATAATAAGCAAATTCAGCACTTAACCTTTTCCAGCAGACTATGCTCCTGCCACACGGACAGAACTCTGCATGAAGGGCCTAACAGAGGCCTGAGTCTGGCTGGTGCATGTTCCTCTCAGACATTCTTCTCTAATTTTTTTTAAAATTCAGTTCTGTGAATCAAGGCCAGGATCTCACACATGCTAAGCAAGTGTTATACCACACTTCAATCCTTTCTCTACCCTCTTTAGTAATCAATGATAACTTTAGCCTGCAGGCATTTCTCTAAACATTCCTTTAAATCCAGCTACAGTCTTGCCCAGTATGAAATACATGAATGGAAAGAGCCTAGAGACAAACCATCTTGCTTCCCCTCTCCAGCAAGAGGACTAATCTAGAAGATACACTCTGAAGAAAACTGAGTGAGCAGACAATGTCTGTTACAAGATGTGACATGTGGTTATTGTGATTCTCAGACAACCTTCATGCTTGGAAATCCTACAGCTACCAATGTAAAGGGTACAGCCATTGGAGTGTTATTCCCAGGTTTGCTGGGAATGATTTCCCATAATTTCTTCCTTATCTGGTTTGCAAATCACAGACAATTCCAAGATGTCTTCCAGGAGCCCACTTGCTGTCTCTCATCCCATACAACAGTGCCCAGCAGCCAGGAGGCTTCCTTGGCCATAAACAATAACTTTCATACAAGGTAATGGGAATTGGGAGGGTGTATTTTCTTCAATCTACTTAATGTATTTCACCACATGGGTCTGCATGGAGAGTTACCTCATCTTGGATTGCTTGTCCAGGTGGCTGCATGATCTTGCCAAGTTTTCTCTAGAACACTGTGAGCCCTCTTTGACTCTTGTTTGCTTCAACATTTTTCTGTTCCTTCTCTCCAGTGAGGCAAGCCTAACATGATCCATCCCCTTGTTACTCTAAGTGAAGACAATAGTATTGCCTGAAAGCAGTGCACAGCCTCAAGTTCCCTGTGTCACTTCTTGAGCCTAGTGTGTCACACACTGCATTTCCTAATACCACGTGTTGTGCAATCATGATTGGCAAGAACTACTTGCCAGGCACTGGTAGTTCATGCCTGTAAATCCTAACTACTGAGGAAGCTGAGATCTGAGGATCACAGTTCAAAGCCAGACCCAGCAGGAAAGTCTATGAGGCTCTTATCTCCAATTAAAATCACAGAAAAAGCTAGAAGTTAGCACTCTGACACAAGTGGTAAAGTGCTAGCTTTGAGGAAAGAAGAGGGGCTCAGGGACAGCGCCTAGATCCAAAGTTCAAGCCTCAGAACTGTTAAAAACAAAACAAAATAAAACAACAACAACAACAAAGTGCTCTAGATGCCCAGGAAAGTTGAATTCCAAATTCCCATCATTTTCTCAAAGCAAGTTTTCTCTAATGGAAATTAAAGATGAAGCTCCAATGCTGTGAGATCCAATTAAGGCCTCATAGATCACTCCTCCACTCCTCCAATACAAAGTGAATTGAATGCCAGAGTTTAGTCAAAGTATCCTCACTCAAGAGGATTTGCTAAGTCTATGTTAGAAGCCAAGGCCAAATGTGTGGCTGCATGGAGCTTCTGTGTTGAGATGGGTCCGGGTTGGTGCTAGGATGAGGGGTGGAGGCTGTGTTTAGGTTTAGTGGGAAGAAGTTGGGATGAGTGAGTAGCCTCTCTGACAGATGTGGGGTGGGGGTGGGGCTGAAGAAGCCACTTGGTGGGTTTTCCTGCTTGCCCCAGGTGCATTCTGTGTCCTAATCCTTAAGCTCATTTGCATCTATCTCTTGGTGGTTTCCTGTTCCACCCTTTGCATTCCCCCTAGCTCTGGAGACTAAGAACTGGATGAATCCAGACCTGATCCCTGGGATAAGGACAAAACTTAACATCTATGCTGCCTTCTAGATTGTGGCCTCTTGTTTTGGCCTTCTACCAGTCTATAGTCACAGCAACATTTGTACAAAAGGAGGGCCTAATTATGGCTCTGGAATGGGCACCCCTGGATCTGCTTTGTTCTATGAAATGGCTGGGGGAAACCATGATCTACCACATGGATGTATAACTTCTTATACATCCTAGAAATTTGTTGAAGATGCAGGGGCCATTATTGTAAATGCCTGTTTTATTCAGGACACACTGTTGGAGGATTTGACACAACGTCACACTTTTTTTTTTTTTTTTTGGCCAGTCCTGGGGCTTGAACTTAGGGCCTGAGCACTATCCCTGGCTTCTTTTTGCTCAAGGCTAGCACTCTACCACTTGGGCCACAGCGCTACTTCTAGCTTTTTCTATATATGTGGTGCTGAGGAATGGAACCTAGGATTTCATGCATACTAGGCAAGCACTCTACCACTAGGCCACATTCCCAGCCCACATTTATTTTTAATCCATCCTGCCCAGCCCCAAATTAAGCAGCAGTGAAGATAGACACTGGCTGGTGTAAAACTGTGTACCTAAAATGGCATTAGCATTACCTTAAGTCAAGCCAGGAGGTATGAAGAGCTCACATTTACCCTTGTTTCCCATACTTGTGTGGATTTGTCTAGGGAATTTACTAGGTTTCCCAGGTTGGGGTCCTCCTGCCTATGCCTCTATTTCTCTCCTTCTCTATGTAAATACCCTAATATAACCCACGCTATATCCTGCATGGATCACTGAGATTATAGGCATGCCCTCCTTTCCCATTTGGACAGGGTCTTTGGGCATGCTCTTCATTCTCCAGCAAATTCTTCCACTGGTCTGCAGAGGTTGATGCTTCTTTGTCTCAGCAGAAGTGGAAGAAGCATTCCATTCTAAGTAGCTTCACAGTCAGCTATTTCTCTTTGAATTCTATGCACAGTACTTACTGCTGTCTCATGATCTCTCTCTTGTATGTCTTTGGTTTGTTGTCCAATGCTTCATTATAAATCAGAATCCAAGGTCTCCAGTCTCTTGTTCATTATTGTCTAACAAGAGCCTATTGGCTAGCATGTAGGACACTCTAAATACCTATTGAACAAATGGATGGATGGATGGATGGATGGATGGATGGATGGATGGATGGATGACCAAGGACAGAACACAGGCATTTGTAATCCAGGGGAATTACCAGACAACCTTTGGCGAGAAGACCATATGTGGATCTAGCCCTACCTGAGCCATGTTTTTAGAGGTACAGCTCTGTTCAGGGTGATTGTGAATCTGCTCACATCTTTAAGGGAAAGATCCATTGTCTGAGTTGATTTCCTTTCCTGTCTTTGTCAATTATAGAATCTCGTTAAAACATTTAAGAAGCTACATACTTTCCATTGCCCTAACAAAGAAATTCTACTTTTGACATAGGTTTTCCAATTTTGGTTTTACACAAATAAGTATAGTTTTCAAAAAATTACAGTCACAAATACTGAGTGGACTTTTATATTATACTTTATATCAAGTGGACTTTTTCATTTTCTTATTGTATCATGCATACTTTTTTCCATTTTTTTAAATTTATTAATTAAATTTTGTTGACAAGGTGTTGTGCAAAAGGGGTACAGTTACATAATAGGGCAGTGAGTACATTTCTTTTGATATCTTATACCCTCGTTTTTTTCCCTTCCCTAGATCAGGTAGGCATATATACAATACCCAGTGTACCAAAAACATATACAGTAGCCACGTGGCATGCGCCAAAGGTAATTCAGCTAGAACTTTAAATATAACATCAACAATAGAGTTTATCTTTGTTTTATATGATCATACATATATAGCTTTTGAGCTATTGTGATCCACTAAGAGGTCTATTTTAGACCTTTTTATGTTTAGTAGCTGTTTGGTTTTAGTTACATAATGTAAGGTCGCTGACCCACACCTGTGGGAAATACCATTTGACAAGAAGTTTTTTGTTTCACAGGCTTGGTCTCTTGTGCCCCCCCCCCACCTTAACAGTCATATATCAAGGAGGTCATGCCCCTTTGTTTTCTGTGTTCTAGGCTTGTCTCGCTCAACATTATTTGTTCAAGTTCTGACCATTTCCCTGTGGATACCAATATTTTATCATTTCTAATCACTATGTAGTATTCCATTGTATATAGGTACCTCATTTTTTGGATCCATTCATCTGTAGAGGGGCATCTGGGTTGTTTCCATATTTTGGCTATTGTGAATTGTGCAGCAATAAACATGGATGTGCAGATGTCTTTTTGATATCCTGAGACCTGTTGTTCAGGATAGATGCCTAAGGCGAAGTGGTATGGCTGGGTCATAGGGTAGGTCTATGTTGAGCTTTTTGAGAAACCTCCATACTGTTCTCCAAAGTGGTTGTACTAACTTGCATTCCCACCAACAGTGGAGAAGGGTTCCTCTTTCCCCGCACCCCCTCCAGCATTTGTTGTTGCCTGAGTTCAGAGTATAGGCCATTCTAACTGGAGTGAGGTGGTATCTCAGGGTTGTTTTTATTTGCATTTCCTTTACTGCCAGGGATGTTGAACATTTCCTCATATGTTTCTTTGCCATTTTTATCTCTTCTCCTGTGAAGTCTCTCTTTAGCTCCTTTGCCCATTTAATAATTGGTTTACTGGGCTTGGAGGGGATTAGTTTTTTGAGTTCTCTGTAGATGACGGATATTAGGTCCTTGTTGCTGCACACACATTTTCTTGATCTGCATATTTTCTATAGCATTAATAATAAGCTCTTGAGTACAGAAAGGGAGGGAGGAACGGTGAACAAATGCAATCATGAAATTCAGTCTACACTATGTGGAAAATTACCGGTGTACCTTATGGGCAGGGATAGGAGGGGGAAACTGGGGGAAAGCAAAGGAAATGTAATCATTACCTGACTTACCTAACCCCTCTGTACAACACCTCAATAATAACAATAAAAGTACCTTAAAAATAGCTCTCAGGCATCTGAAGTGTGTTAGCTACCATTCAAATATTATCACAGGATTTTATTCTCACGATAAAATGATAGTATTAGCATTTCCATTCTGCAAACAAGACCACTAAAGCACAGAGGGGTTAAACAATATGTGTTAGTCTGGGTGTGGTAGGACATGCCTATAATCCCAGCACCTAGTTCTCTATAGATTTCAAAATGTAGAAAATTGAGGTTAAGATTTTTAATTCATAGTGCAAGATAAGTGCCTACTTTTAAAATAGTAAACATGTCATGAAAAGATAATATTGAGTTTGTACTTGGATTAAAAAGTAGGTGGAGGGGCTGGGGATATGGCCTAGTGGCAAGAGTGCTTGCCTTGTATACACGAGGCCCTGGGTTCAATTCCCCAGCACCACATATACAGAAAACGGCCAGAAGTGGCGCTGTGGCTCAAGTGGCAGAGTGCTAGCCTTGAGCAAAAAAAAGAAGCCAGGGACAGTGCTCAGGCCCTGAGTCCAAGCTCCAGGACTGGCAAAAAAAAAAAAAAAAGTAGGTGGAGAAAGGGGCTATGAAATGCTCTAGAAAGACCAACCTTCTCCTGCTTGTTCTGGGTCTTTCTCTGCCAACACCTTTATGGTGAGGAGAAGCTGAGTGAGGCATTCTAAGGTCTTGCTGGAAGAGTTAGAGGTGACATACTCTGGCACACAGTCACTAACGGTCAATGGCTGTTGCCTGAATGGTGGAGAGAAACTGAAAATGTCTGTTATGCCAAACACTTAAGAGACTGAGGCAGGAGGATCTTGATGCTGAAGCCAGCCTGAGTATATAATAAGACCATTCTGAGCTTTACAGTGAGACCATGTCTCAAAATAGATAGACAAATGATAGATAGATGACAGATAAATGATTGATAGATTGACAGATAATAGATACTAAAATAAATTACCTATGGACAATACCTCTCATCACTGCAGATAAGAACTTTCTTCTAAAGGGAACAGTCCACCCTCAGAGGTAATATGTATTTCTTTTATGAAGAAACTATTGGGGGAGGGGCTGGGACTATGGCCTAGTGGTAAAGTGCTCAGCTCGTATACATGAAGCCCTGGGTTTGATTCCTTAGCACCACACGTATAGAAAAAGCCGGAAGTGGCACTGTGGCTCAAGTGGTACAGTGTTACCCTTGAGTAAAAAGAAGACAGGGACAGTGCTCAGGCCCTGAGTTCAAGCCCCAGGACTGGCAATAAAGCAAAACAAAACAAAGAAACTATGGGGGACAGGGATAGTACAAGAAAAACAAAGGAGTGAGTAATAATGTCCGACAAGAAATGTACTCATTACCTTACTATGTAACTGTAACCCCTCTGTACATCACCTTGACAACAAAATTAAATTAAATTTTAAAAAGGAAATGAAACTATTGAAGCCAGGTGCTGGTGGCTCACACCTGGAATCCTAACTATTCAGAAGGCTGAGGTCAAAGATTGTGGGGGTTTGTTTTTGTTTTTGCCAGTCTTGGACCTTGGACTCAGGGTCTGAGCACTGTCCCTGGCTTATTTTTGCTCAAGGCTAGCACTCGGTGACTTGAGCCCCAGCGCCACTTCTGGCTTTTTCTATGTAAGTGGGGCTGAGGAATCGAACCCAGGGCTTCATGTATATGAGATGGCCACTTTACCACTAGGCCATATTCCCAACCCCAAAGATTGTGATTTGAAGCTAGCCCAAGCAGAAAAGTCCCCCTGAGACTCTTATCTCCAATATGCCACTTAAACACCAGAAGTGGCTCAAAGTGGTAGAGTGCTAGCCTTGAGCAAAAGACCTCAGGGACAGAGCCCACGCCCTGAATTCAAGCCCCACAACGGACAAAAAAATAAATAAAATAAAAAATGAAAAAGAAAGAAAGACAATATTGACTTTCCTCCTTGGAATAACCCTGGCATTATTCTTCTCCAAGATCTTTCTTCTTTGGCCTGCTTTTAATCCAAGGACCCTCATATTAGCTCTTGTTTATTCCCCCCGCCCCTGACAGAAGCTTCTAGAACTATTGGAAGAGTGCCTATCTGAGTCCTTATATTTTTTTTTTTTTGACTGAAGAGGAATTTCAGTTACGTCATTCCCCACACATTTCTAGTATCACAGGTTTGTGTTTTATTTTGTTGTTTCGTTGTGGCTGCTCAGTGGTAGTACTGGTGTTGGATTTCAGGGCCTTGTACTTGTAAGACTGTAAGGATGCTAGGGACTCTCTAGGGACTCTCACTAATAGATGAGAGATGCATTTATAATATTTGACTCATCTAAGTTTTGATTACCCTCCCCCCTTACCTCTACCATATCTACCCAAATCCCCTTCATGGGGTTGAAAACTACATAGAAGAGTCAGTGGGGCCAGGCACCAGTGGCTCACACCTGTAATCCTAGCTACTCAGGAGGCTGAGATCTGAGGATCGCAGTTCAAAGCCAGCCAGGGCAGCAAAGTCCATGAAACTCTTATCTCCAATTAACCACCAGAAAACCAGAAGTGCCACTGTGGTTCAAGTGGTTGAGTGCTAGCCTTGAGCTGAAGAGCTCAAGGACAGTGCCCAGGCCCAGAGTTCAAGCCCCAACAACAACAACAACAACAAAAGTCAGTGGACCCATGGTATTACTTCACTATTGTGTGTGTTTGTGTGTGTGTGCACACGCGTGTGCTGGTACTAGGGTTTGAGCTCAGGGCCTGGACAATGACCCTTAACGCTTTCACTTAACGCTGGCACTGTACCACAAAAGCCACAGCTTCACTTCCAGCTTTGGGGGGGTTAATTGAAGATAAGCGTGTCACGGACTTTCCTATTCAGATTGGCTTTGAACCAGGACCCTCAGATCTCTGTCTCCTGAGGAGCTAGGATTGCAGGCATGAGACACCAGCACCTAATTTATTCCCTCATTCTTTAATGTAGCCATTGACCCCCCTCCTGCCCCAACTTTTCAAAGATATTTTGTCACTTCTTATACCCCAAGTCATTCTACAGCCCCACCCCATACTTTGTTCCCTACACTGTACCATGTGGTGGGCTACTGCAAAGCACTTAAAATACCTGTGTGCTAACTTTTATCTTTCCTTACACTGGTGCTTTCAGACCTGCCCTGCTTCAAAACTGCCTCTCTCTCTCTCTCTCTCTCTCTCTCTCTCTCTCTCTCTCTCTCTCTCTGTGACTTCAATCCCATTCTCCCCTCTCTGTATAAACATCCCAAACATCTCTCATTCTGAAATCCTTCTCACTTCCCTTGGCCTTGACCTTGTCAATGCCTGTCTACCCCCCACCTTGCGCACAGATGAATGAAACAGGTCTTCCTCCCCCTTCACACTTCCCCATCTCCCACACATCCTCAGCCCACAGTAACCCGTCACAGTCACTGAAACTGCTTTGACAAAGCCGCCTTTTGCAGGCCCAGTGTTCTTCAGGCTTATCTCACTCCACCTGTCCCGGTGAGGATCCTCTTAGTCACCCCGTCTTTATAAAGCTCACGTCCCTGGGTTTCTACACCTCTCTCTCTTGGCACTTCCTTCTGCCTTTTTGGCAGCTTACTCTTTTGTGGTTAGACTTAAATACGAAGTTAAATCCTCAGCCACCACCGTGAGAGTAGCAGGACTGGAACCTGAAGCTTGGAGTCCTAGGGCTACTGCTAAAGCAATCCTATTGTTCTTAACCAAGACCTAGACAAATGCTGATGCTCAGGCTGCTATCTGGCTCTATAGCATTCAATACACAGGACTATTCCAACCTTACTACTCTGAGAATCAAGGGTGGGGAGTGCTTGATCAGAGGTTTCTCCACATATCCTATTGCCTGTAAGAATACTGCTCAAGGGGCCAGCTCAGGGATAAGGAGTTAGCGAGAGCTCATCTTAGTTAACAAAAAGGACATGATAGCATAAGTGAGATCTCAGCTACTTGAGAGGCCATAGATAGAGGCAAAAGTATAAAGACCCTACCCAGAAAATAACTAGAAGCAGAAAGGGCTGGAAGGATGGCTCAAGTGGTAGAATGCCTGCCCAGGAAGCACAAAGGCCCAGAGTTCAAATTCCTATACCTAAAAGAAAAAAGTCATTTAGTCATTTCCCTACTCTCATACACGATTCCTTCTGTCTATTGGGTTACTGCCATAGCAAATAAGTATGCTGTTGTTCTTCCTATCTTTGAAAAAGAAATCCTCCTGTCCCTCTTCATATTTATTCCACTTTATAAACAAAGCTTCTTGAAATCTGTGTGAACTGTCCTCAGTTCTCTTAAACCAACTCCTATCAGATTTTCTTTCTAGGACCCCCACCTAAATCATTCTAAGCACTCCTGTTGAGTACTGTATCAGCAGAGTTTGGTATACTTTATGCTTGGTTTTCAGGTCATTTCTACATCAGAGCTTGTTTCCTCTCTCTTTGGTAGGTACATCTTAGACCATGACTTGCCTTTCTCCTTCTCTTTTCTTCTCTTCCTATTCCCTTTCCTTGTCCTCCTCTTCTTCCTCTTTTTTGTTCTTTCCCTTCCTCTTCATTCCTTTTCTTACTTTATCATCTTTCTCTCTAGGGACTAATTTTCCCTCCTTTTCTCTATCTTCATTTGCTCCCAGGTAATCTTACTTTCCATATTATTTCTAATCTAAACTCTACTTCCAGCTTTTTGGTAGTTAATTGTAGAAAAGAGATTTGAGCATTTGTCTGCCTAAGCTGACTGAACTGAAATTCTCAGGTCTCAGCCACTTGATTCGCTAGGATTATAAACCATTGATACCTTGCTCCTCTATCTTGATAGCCTCTATTTTAACATTTCCCCTTAGACATTTAATCAGCATCTCAAGTTCCGCAAGTTCATAATAGACTGCTTTTCTCCCAATTTTCTTGAGTTCAGTTGATATGAATGTCATCCTTCCATTCACTCAACCAACAAGCCTCTATGCTCCCTTTCCCTTCAACCTCCACATTAAATTGGTCAAGAAGTGCCATTGGCACTCTTCCAGAATCTTCCTGGATTTAACCAGTCCTTCCCTCCTCTGCACTATGACTTTGGTCAAGGCCTCTGTCATCTCTCATTTAAATTGTTCATCAGCCTCATCCTAGTCCGATTCTACCTTTGCCTTTCCTTTGCTCTTCATTACCCAGTCTATCCCCAGAACCGAATTAAAATTGTCCTTTAAAAGCCTAAGTTCCATAAGGTTACACCTGTCTTCAAAGCTCACCAATGTCTCCTATTTCAGAGGAAGATTGTGGTCTCCATGATCTGTCTCCATCCATTTCTCCTTAACTTTCACTCATTTCCTACTGTTGCCCTTTCACCCATTCTCCTCTAGCTACCTTAAGTCTCCTTTCTGTTCTCTGATTTGTCCTATTAGCACTTTAGAACCTGTGACTGGCACCAATATCCAATCAGCTAGCCTCCTCACCTGCTATCATCTCCATCTGAACAGCCTTACTCTAACTACTTCATTTAATTTGCAACCTGGTCCTCTTGTTTATTTGTTTGTTTCTCTTTCCCCTCGCTCTCTTTTTGCAATGGACACTTTTTTAAAACCACATTTAATACTTCTTCAATTAAAAAATTGTTATTATGAAGGTGTTGTGCAGAGGGGTTACAGTAATATAAGTCTGGTGATGAGTACATTTCTTTCTGGACAATGTCACCCCTTCCCTCATTCTCAGTTGTTCCCCGATTGTCCCCACTCGAGTTGATAGTTCATTTTCAACATACCATCTAGTGAGTATCACTGCTGCACTTACATTGAATGCTTTTTAAGCTATAAAATGACTTGTTTTAAAATTCCATGTATTAGTTATATTTTATTGGTCACTGATATGGTCAGATTTGAACCTACCATCTTGCAATTTATTTTTTGTATGCTTCATAAAGAAACAATTTTCTTTTTTCCCCCTGCTTTTTAAAAGTAACTGGGCCAGGTGTCACATGCCTGAAATCCTAGCCACTCAGGAGGCCAAGATCTGAGGATAGTGGTTTGAAGCCATACAGAGCAGGAACAAAAGCCATTCAGAAGTCCTACACCAGAGCAAGCCACCTACTAGCCCCTCAACTCCATTAGTTTAGCAAGCCTGGATTGTCTCTCCTCTGGCATCAAAGTCAAGCTTCTCCTGCCTCCACCTCTTGAGTAGCTGGAATTACAGGTTGGTGTCACCAGGCCCAGATTTTTACTTTCTTATTTCTCTCTGTCTTACTGCAGAGCACAACCATTTTCTTCAGCTGTTGGATGCGACCAAACCAAGCCTGTTCACTTTCTCTGCCCTCCTTCCCTGCCCCCACCATGTTCTTGCAGCATCTTGGAGTTGCTTCCTGAGAAAACTGGTGCAGATTTAGCTGGGTTCCTTTTGCACTTTCTGCCCCCAGTGCAGTCTGATCCCACATCTATTTTATACCTCTATCTGGAAACCCGTCCCTAAGTCTTTGATAAGAACCCCCAGGTTTAGTTGAGAAGGGATCAACTGGCTTTTATGGCCTTCATCCCAGTGGAGCCTCAGAAGCAGCTCAAGGGACAGCCTGTGAGCAAGCCGAGGCTCAGGAGGCTAAGGACCTGCTTAAGACTCCATAGCAAGCTGACTCCAGAGGTTCCCACCTGTAATCCTAGCTACTCAGGAAGCTGAGGTCTGAGGATCAAGGTTCAAAGCCAGTCTGGGAAGAAGAATCTGTGTGACTCATCTCTAATTAACCACCAGAAAAGCCAGAAGTGGAAGTGTGGATCCAATGGTAGAGCGCTAGCCTTGAGTGGAAAAAGCCAAGTGACAGCATGAGGCCCTGAGTTCAAGCCCTGGTATTGGCTCTCACCATGTATGCACACATGCACCTGCATATGCACAAACACAGACTCCACAGCATTCATTGAAACTAAACCAAAGCTTCTGATGCCAGATTTGTTGCTTGGCCTACTGTACCATGCCACTTGGATGGAAAACCCACACCCTTTGTTTCTGAAAGTCATACAGAGAGAGGTGACAGTCATAGAGCTCTGCAGGTTTCAAGACCTGGTTGCTAGGTGCTAGATCCAAAATCAGAGACACTTTCCTAACCACTCTATTGCTTGAATAGCTTAAAAGTGCAGACAATGATAGTTTGGATTTCCAAGGTACTCATGATACCACATACATGAAGAGAAAATGAGACAGTGTCCATTCATCAGGACTAGGCTGGAAGGGAGCATAAATGATAAAGTATTATCCTTAATACTAGCTGGTCTTATATAGTTAAATATCATTTAGAAGGTCTATTTCTCCTTTGCTCCTGGCACATAGACATCTTTGAGTAAAGAGTAGTACTTTGAACTAGACAGTTAACTTCTGAGCCCAAGCCTGAGAAATGGGCAGACAGACAAACAAGACAAAGACAGATAGAGCAGCAGGATCAAAAGGTCTGGAGGTGTGTGCCTACATGGGATTTTCCCCAAATGATGGATTTTCCTTAGGTGACTAAACTTTTCAGGTGGCTGAGCAGGTGTGAAAAGAGATAAGCCAAGAGGGCTAAGGAGGAACTGGGCTCTTCTTTCCAGAGGCCAAATTGATAACAAGGTAGAGCTTGTGGCTTGAAGGGTGGAGTGCAGAGTTCCAAGATGGGGATCAAGCTAGACCTTCAAGCCTGAGGCAGAATGGAAAGATGCAGAAGCTTTTCCTTACCTCTAGCTTCCTCCTTCCCTTCTTGACGGCAAGAACAGAATCATTTCTATTACATGAACTCATCTGTTTCTTTTTCCAGTTGCAAGTTTTGCCTAAGGAAAATTCTGGCTTCCATGGATTTATCCCACAGCTAGGATAATTTCAGAGAAAGATGGTCTTAGGGAAATGGACGTGGAAACACTTAGGGATACTGGATTTTAAAATCAGGAAAGGTTGGATAATTGGGATGGACAAAGGGTTAGACACAGGCTTGAGGCATGGCTCAAGTGCTCCAAGCACCTACCTAGCAAGAGTAACACCCTAAGTTCAAACCTCAGTATTACCACCAACAACAACAACCACAAAGAATCAGTAACAAAACAACAACAAAACACCAGGGAGATGCCCGGCACCTGTGGCTCATCCCTCTAATCCTAGCTACTCAAGAGGCTCAGACCTAAGGATCTGGGCTCAAAGCCAGAACAGCAGATAAATCCACAGAGATTCTTATCTCCAATTAGCCAGCAAAAATACTGAAGTGGAGGTATGGCTCAAGTGGTGGTGTGCCATCTTTGAGTGAATAGTCCCAGGAAGAGCGGGAGACTCAACACCAGCATGCATACTCATAGATTAATAAGTTTCTTACTGGGCTGGGGATATGGCCTAGTGGCAAGAGCGCTTGCCTTGTATACTTGAAGCCCTGGGTTTGATTCCCCAGCACCACATATACAGAAAATGGCCAGAAGTGGCGCTGTGGCTCAAGTAGCAGAGTGCTAGCCTTGAGCAAAAAGAAGCCAGGGATGGTGCTCAGGCCCTGAGTCCAAGGCCCAGGACTGGCAAAAAAAAAAATTAAAAAAAATAAGTTTCTTACTAAAACTAGGGTGTCCAAAACTTATACTAAGAGATGGGACCTAGAAAGTAACAATTTCTAAGTTCACACATAGGTCATGTCCCTGGCACTTGTTTTGTTCACTGTTTCCTCAGGTCTTGCCAACCAACAGGAAGCCTTCAAGTTATGTCAAACAACCTTACCTCAGTTTTCATAGTCTACGCTTATGAGGGACAGACACATTTGCTCCAATGATGTCCACATTGTAATCTCTGGAATTTATGATGGTGTTCGTTTACAAGAGCTAGAGAAGTTAGGGTGCTAATCAGCTGGCTTTAAAATAGAGAAGTTATCCTGATTTATCTAAGTAATCAACAATAACAGTAAAAAGAGGGAGACAGGAGCATTTGAGTTGGAGCAGTCAATCTTCTGGTGAACACTGAGGCCTGAGTGATGTAGCCACCATCCAAGGAAGGTGGGAAGCCCCTGGAATCGAAGGAAATGGATTCTCTCCCAGATGCAGCCCTTGATTCTCGCCCAGTGAGACTCATGGGGGATTTCTGACCTTCACATCTACAAGATGATAAATTTACATTGGTTTAAGCCACTAAAGTGGTGGTCATTTGTTATAGAAAAAATAGGAAACTATAGGTGAGTATGGTGGTACACTCCTAAAATCCTAGAACCGGGGGAGGCTGAGGCAGGCGGAGTGTGAATTGAAGAGCAGCTTCAAGAGTGGGAAGGTGGGGAGGGAAGAAGAAAGGAAAGAGGCAGGGGATAGAGAGGTGAAGGGAAGGGAGAGAGGAAGCTAATAGAGTACCTAAACTGCCTGGGAAACTTTGTTCTCTCCACTACCATCTCCCACCTTTTTTTCCACTCGGGTCGCTTTGGTGATGGGTGGTACCCCCATGGCCACAAACCCGCTGCGCCACTACTGCCTGTGAGCACCCGGGCCCAGCCCAAGGGACCCTTCCGCAGGATACACGGAGCAGCTAAGTTCCCAAACCCTTATAGTTTATCCTTATCCATTATCCGTGAAGGAGCTGAAAGGCGGCTTTGTCCCCTCCTTCATGTCTCACTCGGGCATCTGGGTCTCAGGGGAGCCCTGCTGTCGTCACTGCTCAGCATCTTCAGTGTTGCCCTGCAGCCTTGTTCCTCGGGGTGCAGAATCCGGGAAGAGTTGGAATCATGAGACTGGGCTGTCGTGTGTGTGTGTGTGTGTGTGTGTGTGTGTGTGTGTGTGTGTGTGTGTGTGTTTATACAAAGGCTACACTTTCATAAGTCAGATTATGAGTGTGATGATGCCTGTTGATCAATGTCACCCCTTCCATTGTTCTTCCCACTCTTCATCCTCTTGTCCCTACCCTTAGGTTAGGTACTTCAGTTTTTACGTACTATGCATGGATTGTAATGACTGCATTTTCTCACCCTGATTTTTTTTTCCTGTTGGTCATGGTGCTTGCGGTCATGGTGCTTGAACTCTGGGCCTGGACGCTGTCCCTGAGCTCTTCAGGTCAAGGCTAGCACTCAACCTCTTGAGCCACAGAGCCACTTCCAGTTTTCTGGTGGTTAATTGGAGATAAGAGTCTCATAGACTTTCTGACTTTCTTGCCCAGGCTGTCTTTGAACCTCGATCCTCAGATCTCACCTCCTGAGTAGCTAGGATTATGGGCAAGTCACCAGCACCAGGCCCTGATTGATTTTTTTTTTTTTTTTTTTTTTTGCCAGTCCTGGGCCTTGGACTCAGGGCCTGAGCACTGTCCCTGGCTTCTTCCCGCTCAAGGCTAGCACTCTGCCACTTGAGCCACAGCGCCGCTTCTGACCGTTTTCTGTATATGTGGTGCTGGGGAATCGAACCTAGGGCCTCGTGTATCCAAGGCAGGCACTCTTGCCACTAGGCTATATCCCCAGCCCTGATTTTTTTTTTTTTTTAATCCCTGCCATGCCTTAGGGATACCTTCCATTACTACAAAAGAGCTTCAGAAGCTGGCGGTGGCTCACACCGGTAATCCTAGCTATTTAGGAAGCTGAGATTGAGGATTGCAGTTTGAATCCAGCCTGAGAAGGAAAATCCATGATACTATTACCTCCAATTTACCACAAGCACACATGCATGTGCACATACGCACATACACACATAAACACACGCATGCACACACACACAGAGCTATGGCTCAAGTGGTAGAGTATCAACCTTGAAAGAGGAAGCTGAGACACTGCCCAGGCACTGAGTTCAAGCACGGGCGGGGGAGGGGGGGACACAAAAAGAAAGAGTTGCATTGTCCCTTACTACCCTCTTCAGTACCTCTGAACCATGGGCCTTTTCCACAGAAGCCTTGGAAATGCCTTCCGGGGTAGCAAGGGGGAGATAGGAGGGGAAGTCCATGATCCCAGCTCACCTGGTAGGTCCATGCTCTGGACAGTTATCACAGAGACGCCATCAGCTTGGGCCAAATTTCTGCCTTTAAAGCTTGGGTGCCAAAGCCACCTCTTCCTGAGGAAGCTGACAGGGCTGTAGGAGGAACGGAATACTAGCTCTTCCTTCAGAGCAGTTCACCCTGTCATCCCTGTTGTGCCAAGTCGCAAGACCACCCCCAAGAAGACCACCGAGATTCAGACACTCCGAAATGCAAAAGCAAGGCAAGGTTTTATTTAATGAGCTGCCAATCGGGCCTCGTCCTACCCACCGACACAGCGGGGGTTAGGAGGAAGCCCTGAGCTGTGATTACACAGGGCTTATAAAGGCAAAGAACAAGGTTACAACAATCAGCTGTGCAAGCAGGATTAGGACACAGGTACAATCTGATTGGCTCAGGGTTTAATTCTAAAATGGGGTTCACGTGTCTGGCACTTCAATCCCAACAAGTTAGGGGGACCCCCTCCTCATTTTCCCCGCCCTCTCCCAGCACCAGCTTTGGCCCAGCTCCTTAGTCATCCCAGGTGTCTGCTTTGGGCCGACAGAGCCTGCAGGGGCGGAGTCTCCTGCAAAGTACACCAGGGCCCACCAATCACACTGGGTCTCTGCAGCTGAGTCTCTTCCGCGAAGTCATTTGCATAATTTGGTTCAATATTTACTGAGCCAACCTCATTTTCTGGGTTGTCTCCATGGCCGACAGCTGGGAAAGCTGCAATTATGGCATTACATGCTCGCTGGGAAGCCACTGGGAGTGCGCACTAAGAGGCAGCTTCTAAACAAACTCAGCCCTGGGGAGCCCAGCCATGGTCGGCCCCAAATCTCTGCAGCTGGAAGTCTGCCTAAGCCACAACTGTAAGCCAAGCTGCTTCAGAAACAGCCAACAACAAAGATGGCAACTATAGCAATAGTGGTTACTTCTTATTAGGTTAATGTGGGAACAGCTAACTTTTGTCCTGTGAAAGTACTAGGGCTAAGGGCTTGGAATTTCTCACTGAATCCTCACTGTAGGCCTTGGAAGAATCACTGAGGACTGTTTCATGCAGTTATTGTATGCAAAAATGAGACTCAGCCAAGAAAACAGCAGGAAGAGCCTTAGATTAGCTTTACTCACAGCTCCAATTGGGATGTGAATGACATTATGGAGTCTTCTTTTTTCTTCTCCAGCTAACTTGTGACTTTACACTCAGCTCTGGTGGGTGCTCCCGGGGGACACCAACTGAGGCTCTGAGCTATCTGGTTCTAGAGGATGGGAAGTCTGAACCACCTCTAAGTGCTGGGGTTCATTCTGATTGGACAGACTTGAATCATGTGATCACTCAACATCCACCCAGCCTCCAAGAGAAGGGGAACCAAAACGTGATCCTCCAAATAAAAATCAAGATTTGATTTGGGTGGAATACAGACAATTAAATATGGCCAACAGGTGGAGACTTTCCATGTCTACATTATTCTGGTGAGAAAACAGACCTAGAGTTGTAGCTTTTTCTTTCCTTGAAACATTTTTAATTGTTTAAAATTTTTCCTCTACTCTGTTTACTATTACTTTTTTAAGTTCGTTGTATATTGTGATGATGCTCAAAACTAAAAACAAAAGATAAAAAACCCAACATTTTCAAAACACACTGCTGTTCGAAATTGTCTGCCTTCCCGCTTCACTCTCTCCCTTCTTCGCTCCCTCCCTCCCTTCCTTTTTTTGGTAGAGTACATTTATTTGAAGGTAAGCCATGAAAAGAAAATAGCAAGATTCTTCATCTTAAGGGGAACCCAAAGAGAAGTCAGTGGTGTGTGGTTTTGTCTCCTCCCCGCCCCCATTTTTTCTGAGTACACATTTCCATGTTCAGACAGAAAGTGCAGGAGCAGTTCAGTGAATTCAGATGTGTGAAGACTTGCCTGAGAGCCACATATCTGGCGAGGATACATTTCTTCCCAAGAATCCAAAGAATTAAAAAACACTAGGGTTGGGTGCTGGTGGCTCATGCATGTAATCCTAGCTAATTGGGAGGCTGAGATTTGAGGGTTGCAGTTCAAAGCCAGACCATGGAGAAAGAAAGGAAGGACCTGACTTGTGTAATTGTAACTTCTCTGTACAATACCTCTATAATAGCAAAAAAAAAAAAAAAAAGAAGAAGATAAAAGTCACAAGCCAGGCATGTGGCATGCATCTATGATTCAGCCCTGGGAAGGCTGAGGCAAGAGGATGGTAAGCTCCTGTCCAGCCAAGGCTTACACAGAGAGACTTTGTCCCACACAGACTAAAAAGTCAGTAGGGTAAGGCTGAGTCAAGATGATCATTACCTTATAAAAGAGGAAACGGGACCCAGAAACACGGGGGGGAAACCATGAGACAACAATGAGGGTGATGATTCCACAAGCCAAGGAACACCAAGAGTGGTCAGCAAACTGCCAGGAGCTGGGGTGAGGCAGAGAACAGATCGTCCTCCCGCAGCCTTCAGAAGGAATCAACCTACCAGTATGTGCATCTCAACCATTTTGCCTCCAGAACTGTGCAAACACATTTCTATTACTTCCACCATCCGCTTTTATAACCACACTAGGAAACAATATAACTACTTCACAGAGAGAGATGCATGCAGCAAAATTGAAAAACTGTGGGCCACCCACCCAGGTGACAGCTCAGTATTATCCCTGAGCGTGCCTTCCACATGGATACCCTGCCTTGGCGTTGGCCAGAATGTCTTGGAAAAAGACACCAATAGATATGGGCACTGCCAGGGATGTCTGCCGCCAGCTGAGTCTTGCTGTTCTATCAACAAATGGAGAATTCATTCATGCCTGAGAGCCACTGGCAGGTGCTGTCCTTTCTGATTACAGAGAGGAAAAACCTGGGCACGTAAAGCCGGAATCATTGGTTCACAGTCTGCCTGTGCACCTGGCTCTCCAGGCTGGTCTCTCGTGCTGACTCATATCTTCCCATCCCCCCCCCCCCCCCCCCGCAGAGGCTGACTCATATTTTCCCCCCAGATATACTCCCCCTGCTTCTCCTTGCACTTGCCCCACTCTTGTCCTGCTAACTATGGCATCCAAACCTTGTTCAGAGCCCAGTAGCACTTCCTGAAGCTTCCTCCCCTCCTCTCGCCTCTCCTTCCCCATTAGAAGTCATAGCCTTTCACTTTGATGACCTTTCTCTGCCATCCTCCCTTTGAAGTGTGCCTTTGGACTTTTTGTGGCATTAGATTCTCTGCCATGTTAAAGGACTTCTTTCTTTTGCTGGTTGTGGGCCTAGGTGTTGTCCCTGAGCTTTTTCTACTTAAGGCTAGTGCTCTATCACTTTGAACCACAACTCCACTTCTGGTTTTTGGGTGGTTAGTTGGAGATAGGACTCTCAAGGAGTTTCCTGACCTGGCAGGCTTCGAACTGTGATTTCTTAGATCTCAGCCTCCAGAGTAGCTAGGATTACAGGCCTACCTGAACCACTGGCACTGGCTTTAAATGACTTTTTCTATAGCATTAAATAACTTTGATATGAGAAATGTTTATGTACACATTTTCTTGAATAGCTGACAGTGTTGGGGTTAGAATCTGGGAACAAGGCAAGTGCTATACAACCTTACCTTCATCTTCCCATACCTCACTCCTTATCTAACCTATCTAAGCTTGGATGCTTTCCTTATGGTTGTTGGTTTTTTGTTTTGTTTTGTTTTTTGCCAGTCCTGTGGCTTGGGCCTGAGCACTGTCCCTGGCTTCTTTTGCTCAAGGCCAGCACTCTGCACTTGAGCCCACAGCGCCACTTCTGGCTGTTTTCTATATATGTGGTGCTGAGGAATCGAACCCAGGGCTTCATGTACACGAAGCAAGCACTCTTGCCACTAGGCCATATTCCCAGCCCCTGTCCTTTAGCATTTTTGCTCAAGTCTGGCATGCTACCACTTGAGTCCTATCTCCACTTCTGACTTTTTTGGTGGTTAATTGAGGTAAGAATCTTATGGCCTGGGTGTCAGTGGTTCACACCTCTGATCCTAGCTGCTCGGGAGGCTGAGATGTGAGGATTGCTGGTCCAAGCCAGCCAGGGCAGGAAAGTCTATGAGACTCTTATCTCCAATAAACTATTGAAGAAAAAAAAAAGCTGGAAGTGGCACTATGGCTCAAGTGGTAGTGCAGTAGCCCTGGGCAAAAATCTGCTTTCCAGAAAAGAACCGTTTTTCCAATCATCTTAAGAAACCCCATTCACTCATTTTGTAATCTTCAAAGAACTTGTCACCCTCTAAGATTATCTTTCTGATCTATTGTGGTCTCCCTTGGGTCCTGCAGGACAATAAAGCCCAATCCAGGTAATTCAATAGGAAGAATTTGATACAGGTGATGACTGGGGCTGGAATGAGGCAAAGGTCTCACAGGAAGACAGTGACAAAGATGGAAGTGGAGTATTTCTGGGTCCTGACAAAGAAACGGTGGTCTCTTTTTGCCTTCGAAAGTATTTAGCAGGCTGGGAATATGGCTTAGTGGTAGAGTGCTTGCCTGGCATACAGGAAGCCCTGGGTTCAATTCCTTAGCACAACATATATAGAAAAAGCCAGAAGAGGGCTGGGGATATGGCCTAGTGGCAAGAGTGCTTGCCTCATATACATGAAGCCCTGGGTTCAATTCCTCAGCACCATATATATAGAAAATGGCCAGAAGTGGTGCTGTGGCACAAGTGGCAGAGTGCTAGCCTTGAGCAAAAAGAAGCCAGGGACAGTGCTTAGGCCCTGAGTCCAAGCCCCAGGACTGGCAAAAAAAAAAAAAAAGCAAGAAAGCAAGCAAGAAAGAAAGAATAAGCAGTGTGCTTTGGTTAAGTCCTTAGAATATCGAAAGTTTAGAAAGCAGCATCTGAAGGAATGTGTTGGTAGCTCACATCTATAATCCTCCCTACTAAGGAGACTGAAATCTAGAATGAGGTTTGAAGTCAATTTGGGCAGAAAAATATGTGATTCTTATCTCCAATTCACCAACAAAACGCTAAAGACATGGCTCAAGTGGTAGAGCAGCAGCATTAAGTGAAAAAGTTAAGGAATTTGAGTGTGAATTTAAGTTCCAGTATTGATGTGCACACACACACACACACACGGAGCAGCAGCAGCCAGGACTTAGGACTCAGATCTGTGTAACAGACCCCCTACTTAGCTTTCTCTGCGTTTCAACAGGGCTGCGCGTGAAGATGGCTAGGTGTAAGGGGTTGTCAGCAGGCAGCTCCTGGGATAGCTCAGACAGCACAGCTCTATGTCCCCCTGTCCCCAAGTACACAGTACAGGCCCCATAGGCCTCACAAACACAAGCACCCTTCTGGCTTGGGCTGAATTCTTCCCATGTATCAGCATAGAGGAGCCACTCTCAGCTTCAACCGTGACCTCATCAGCAGGCTGCCCCCACACACCTGGGGCAGGGCAATGGCAAGCCTTTGTGGAAGCCAAAGCAGAGGTCAAAAGTTTACACCCAAGAGTCCCAAACTCGGGATGCCAGATGGGAGCCTGGACCTCACATTTGACTTTCCAAGAGTAAAAGACATCCCTAGAAGCTCAAAGACTGTGGTTTAATTAAGTGGTGTATCATGTAGAGAATAATGGTAGGGGTGACAATGACCAAGATTCATTGTACTTCAAACTAATTTGTTGAATTGAATCCCCTTTGTATAACTTGAAAGATTTAGGAAAAACTGAGTGTGCAAGACGTCTATACATTCTCTTTGCAACTTTCTGAAAATCTCAAATGATTTAAAAAATGTTAAAATGTATAGCTGGGCACTATGGCTCATGCCTGCAATCCTGGTTGCTCAGGAGGCTGGGATCCGAGGATCACAATTCCAAGCGAGTCCAGGCAAATTCAAAAGAGTCATGTCACCAATTAACCAGCAAAAAGCTAGAAGTGGAGATGTGGCTCAAGCGGTAGGCGCAAGCTGCGTAGTAAGCTCAAGGCCCCCAGTTCAAGCCTCAGCACCAGAAAAAAAGAAAAGAAAAAAAAAAAGGGATGGCATCCAACAGAAAAGCTTCCTCCCAGCACAAGAAACAACCTGAAAGAGAAAAGCAACTTAACTCATCCCCAATCCTATTTGCTCTTTGAGGGAACCCTCCCTTCCAGACCTTAGTCCAAGGTTATCCCTGGGACCTGAAGGAAACTATTGCCTTAACCATCACACTTGTCTGGACAGAAAACATGAAGAGGTCGCGAGGAGGTCAGAAGCCAGGTGTGAGTTTCCATCCTCACCCAGCTGTGTTCCAGTTATGAAAACTGAGGCACATAGCTCATCTGCCAGAGCCTGTTTCCTTATCTGCCAGTCAGTACTTAGGATTTAAACAACTCAAAGCAGGCAAAGCCGGAACTCGGCAGCTCTTCAGGTACAGTGCCTTCCTTTCCTCTCCTTAGTGCAGTCTGGACAAAAAGGTCTGGGTCTGCAGACCACCTTTCCTTCCCCTCAGTCCAGTCTCTGAGAAGGGGACTCTTCTTCACTTTGTCAGGACCTTCCTTCCCCAGCAATAGAAGCTCGGCCTCACTTCCCTCTGGCCACAAGGGGGCGTGTCAGAACATGCCGCTCCTCTTTCCATCCTGTTTTTCTCTCCCATCACTCCACTCATTTATTTAGGTTTATAATTTTTTACTTCTACAATTTCAGATGAGCTCTCCCTCTTCCCAAGCCTTGTGGGCAGGACTAGGCTGAAGGTATGCACTGGAGCCAGTTTATGAAGAATGAAAGCTTAGTGTTTTCTGACGTGCATGAAGGTACCTAAAAGGGGTTCTCAGATTGTCTTCCAACTTGTGTCTCCAACCTATGACCCTTCCAAGTAGTTTTCCAGGTAAATTTAACAGGTCCAAAAGGGAAAAATCTAACCACTACAGCAGCTCTCTTTTTTCTCCCCCTAGTACCTCCTTCTTTTTACAAATTACTTTAGGGCCTGGGAACATGGCCTAGTGGTAGTGTTGCATACCATACCTGAAGCCCTGGGTTTGACTCCTCAGCACCATATATAGAAAAGGCCAGACATGGAGCTGTGGCTCAAGTGGCAGCGTGCTAGCCTTGAGCAAAAAGAAGCCAGGGACAGTGCTCAAGCCCCAAGTCCAAGCCTCAGGACTGGCAAAAAAATAATAATGTATATTTTAGTTGGATGCTGGTGGCTCATGCCCATAATCCTAGCTACTCAGGAGGCTGAGATCTGAGGGTCGATTCAAAACCACCCCCAACCCCAGCTGGAAAGTCTGAGACTCTTAGTTAACCAGAAAATGAATGGAGCAGAGGGACACCCCCCACCCCCTGCCCCCAATTGATAAAATCTGGGAATGGCTCATGTAGGTAATCCTAGCACCTCAGGACAATGAGATCTGAGGATCATTTGAAGCCAGCTTGGGCATGTCTGTTAGACTGTTATCTTCTATCAACCAGTAAAAAGCTGGAAGCTTTTGGATCATCCGCTTCCTAACCTGTGCTCCTGAAAACAATTGCCAATGGCTGGGAATGTGGCTTAGTTGGGTTCGACTCCTCAGATAACATAAAACGAAAATGCTGGGCTGGGAATATGTCCTAGTGGTAGAGTGCCTCATATACATGAAGCCCTGGGTTCGATTCCTTAGCACCACATATGTGTAGAAAAAGCCAGAAGGGGCACTGTGGCTCAAGTGGTGGAGTGCTAGCCTTGAGCAAAGAGAAGCCAGGGACAGTGCTCAGGCCCTGAGTTCAAGTGCCAGGACTGGCAAAACAAACACAAAAATGCCAAAGTGGTGCTGTGGCATGTGCACTGTCCCTGAGCTTCTTTTGCTCCAGGACTGGCAAAACAATTGCCAGTGGGGGTCATCCTATTAAAGGTCCCATGACTATTAAAATGGCGTCGGTCACAGTATTTCTCTGCTCAATGGCAGACACACAGATAAATGTGTCTTCTCAGTCCCTGCTCCCTGGTAAATCCTACTTAAGACCACTGCTGCACAAATCTAGCTATATCTTGATAGGCGAGGTTCTTTCCAATTATTTGTCATTATCACGCTCCTTAGTTCCCCAAGCATAGAATGAAATGGACAAAGGACAGGGGAAGACAACTGAAAGGACATGTACTCCAACCTGTTAAGGCAGCCACCACAGTAGATGTGAACAGGAAATAACTGTTTGAAATGTTTTCTAGCAGTGGGTTGGGTGCTGTAAAACAATATAGGAAAATGGGTACTCTACTTCAATCTGACAGCCTTGATGATCCATGACTCACATCCTACGAGTTTCCATCTCATCTCTGTGTTGATGGGGTGGTTGAAAACACAGGAGGCCCAATAGAATCCATCTAGTGCCTGGCCTTTGACATGTCGTATTCACCAATTACTTAAGAAAACGGTAGTATCTGTGAGAGGCAGTGTCATCTTTTACTCTGAGTCTACGTGAGAAAATATAAAAAATGAGAAATGCAATGTTGGATGTATTGAAAATATTTTATAATCAATTCTCTAGAATCCTAACCATCTAGTACATGAAAAAAGTATATGATGGAACACGTCAATTATTTTTAAACAATGAAAGGAAATATTTAACTAAAGGTGGTAAAGAATTATACAAATATAAATTCAGGCTTCCTCATTTTCTAGAGCAGCTAAACAAAAGTATTCAAGAAATAGATGACAGTATAGCTCAAATGCAAAATTCCAAAGTCAAATAGCCACTTACATTAAGAGATGTACCAGAACTATTTGTAACTTAAACAATAACAGCAAAAGGCACAGAAGCCCATCCCATTTATGGTGTCTCAGATCCTTAATGCAGGTAACAAAGTATTATTAAAGAGTGATCAAACCTTGGCCTGAGCTGTCTTCTGATAATTATCCATCCTATTATCTGCAGTTTTGCTGTCCAAGAAGAAAAGCTCCAAACCACCAACTTGTGCTGCCACTGTCCAGAGAAAAGGAACAGTGCTATCTACTTGTTCCCTCCATTTCCAGTTTTCACTGTTCTGAGCATTAAGGTACCAAGAAGAATATTCCCATTTTCTGACCTGAAATGTCACCCCCATTCCCAACTCAATGCTCTGCCTTGAAAAATGTACTTAACAATCCTTATTTTATTCTCCTGAGACATTATGCATGATCCAATATAAAACATACAAGCAATACAAAGTCCAAACATCTATCCATTGATGGAATAAACACATGGAAATTAGACATGGTACATTGTGGAGGAAAATCACGGTTTCATTTATTTTTATGAGACAGATTATGAGTGCATGACGAAAAAGCTTAGGAGTCATCATCAAACTGTGCCAAGGATATTTCAAGAGATTACGCAGGGAAATCTGTACAAATTCATATTCTTAGTACCAGATGGTAGAAAAAAAATATTATTTCTTTAAATAGTCTTGTTTATATCCAGGAAAACAGATTTGATAAACTCAACAAGTAGATATCCACACCTCCTCTTTTTATGATCAAGTAACAATTCCAATGAAGGGAGGTTCTAAAGAAAAAACTAGGATGAAAAAAATCCAAATAGAGGTCAACACTGTTATTAAAGACATTCCTTTTTTAAAATGCCATGAAGTACCTTGATTATCTATTTTCCAAAGAACCTTTCCAGCCACATTTCCCAACCCTTCTAAAAAGTTTCAATGCATTAAGATGCTGGATTATAGTTGTCCATTGTGTCTTTCTGAAAGCAATATAATACTAATGACTTTAATGGTAACATTCTTATTTAATAGAGGAAAAAAAAGTTTTACAAATATCAGAGACCCAGTTTTGGAACACTTGCTTTAATTTTGAACTCAGTTTTGTGAATTTTTTCTTTAAAGGCAGCAGTTTGACTCACAGCTTGCTAATAAACACATATCTGCTAAGGAAAGGCTGAGAGGAAGAGAGTGAATGCTGCATTTCTTCATTGGCCCCAAAAGTGCTAATTTCACAAAGGGTTACATCAAAAGCAAACATGCAATGGTTGTTTCAAATCTTTTACTGCAATATAACAATGAAGTAAACAGTCATTAGACACCTACCAATTGTCCCCAAAACAAACAAGAAATGTAAACAGGAAAATAACTTGCCTATACTTGTACAGCTTCTCAAATCATGTTAGAAGTTTCTCACATTCAATCATCAGGAAATTTTAAAATAGCAGTAATTATTTTCATTTTAAGAAAAAGTTCCCTTTCTCCCCTCCCCCACCCCATGTTTAACATGAAAGAATGGGCTTCCTTATGCATTAATTTTATACCTATATGAAGCAGCAACAATAACCATCAGTAATTTGGCATTTCTGTTTACAGTTGCTCCAAAAATTTTTTTTTCAATTTCAAAAAGCCATTATCCAGTGTTGCCATGAAATATACTGTAAATTCTAGGTAGCAAAGAGTCTTTTGGAAACCAACAGTAAGCCAAAGAAATTAAAGCAGAGCATTACACTAAATTTCTGGATCTAGTACACTAAAAAGAGTGAAACCTAGGAAAAGTTACCTACTGTTTAGAAGAAATAAAGACCTGCAAAAGCTGATTTTTTTTGGTTGAATATTTTATACACGGTGTGGATTTGCGGCATCTGCTAATTGAAGCAGACATGCACTGTATTTATCCCTGACCTATGTCCTAGCCCTCCCTCCCCACCCCCAACAACCTACTACCATATACCAAGCATTGTGGATATGAACCCAAGTCATCCCAGACAATCCAGTGAACAAAGTTAGTGTAATGCACTGGTGTGAAGTGTGAGATACAAAAATGTCCCTTTTAATCTTCATCAAAGTTCTGTTGTAGAAGAAAATTGGCAGCCAAATTCTCATTCTTCTCGCAAGCAAAATAAGCTTGTATCACAAGTCCTTCAGGAAATCCTAAGGCCTTTAGCTGCAAAAAAGAAAAGCGAAATTAAATCCAACTCATTGGTAACAGGACACTGAACACTCTACACATATCAGAAACACTGCTGAGATCATCACTTGAAATATGCAGCACACAAAGCAATGCTCCTGGCAAAACGTTACAATGAATTCAGCCCCATATGAATGTGGATTTGCTGTCCTATGCTAGGAGGGATATGGAACCTTCAGTCACCTAAGGGTCTTTGTTCCTAGTTAAAGCTTAGATTAATAGGTACCATGCAAGAACTTTGTGGCATCAACACTATGAATTAGTAGCTACTGCTCTGGCTTAAAAAGCCCTATTATAAGAAGCTGGGCACTGGTGGTGCACGCCTGTAATCCTGGCTACTCAGAAAGCTGAGGATCTGAAGACTGGATGTGGAGCTCTGTGGCTCCAGTAGTGGAGCACTAGCCTAGAATAAAAAACTTCAGAGAAAAGAGCCCAGGCCGTGAGTTTAAACCTCAGGACTGGCACAAGCAACGTAAGCATATGAGGAATCTAGAAAGGGTTATGCTCCCACACTGGTGAATATGATTAACTCACATCTTACACGTTTGGATTAAATATTCTCAACAATTCATATAGAAAAATAGGTGGCTATCAGTATCATGCTATCTTTTGAAATCAAGACACACTGTATCTCTTTTTAGAGGCTTAACATTTATAATGTATCTTAAATGGAATTATCAGCTAATTTATCTCATGTGCCTATTCTGTACTATATTTGCGACCACCTTCCTCAACTGTCTCCACCTTCCTATAAGAGCAGATTTACTTAGAATATTCAGTCCAAGGCAGAGTCTTGCCCACTTTGACGCTGGGATAGCTGAAGCAGAAGACCAACCCATTTATATGCTTTTATGATACATCTACTTGAGATTCAAAACCATAAATATGTAGAGAAAAAAGGTATTTATCACACAAATATAATAATCAACAGTGCAAAGTAGCTACATTGAAGTGTTTTTAAACTTACTACAAAGGATATATTATGACTAAAAAAGGGGTTCCATACAGTAGATACAAATATACTTAACAGATATTGGTAGACTGGTTACACATTCTTCTCAAATATCCATAGGGCATGTTTCAGGAAGAGACCATGTTAGGTTTTACAGAACAAAACTCAGTAACTTATAAAGGACTGAAATTAATGCTTTATGATCACAATGGAATAAACTTAGCAATCAACAGGAGGAAACATGGACAATTCACAAATAGATAAAAATTAATATTAACTTAAATGGGACAAAAAAAAGAAATCATAAGGGAAATTAGGGAATGCTTAGAAATGAATGAACACACCAAAACTCATGAGGTATGTTTATAACAGTGCTTAAGAGCTAAGCTTAGAGTTAATAAGACAGAGCTTCTTCAATAATCAAAACTTTTACCTTAAACTAACAAAGACAGCAAGCAAACCAAAGGAAAGGAGATAATGAAGGTTACAGAGAAGGGTGGGGTGCATGTAGGAGAGTACATATCTAGCAAGCAGGAAGCCCTAGGTTCATTCTAGTGAGGACAAATGAATAAGAAATGTTCTCCTACTTGCTTTAAAGAAGGTGAAAAACAACAACAACAACAACAAAAACAATTTCTACGGTCTGGGAATGTGGCTTAGTGGTAGAGTGCTTGCCTAGCATGCATGAAGCCCTGGGTTCGATTCCTCAGCACCACATACATGCAGAAAAAGCCAAAGTGGTGCTGTGGCTCAAGTAGAGTGCTGGCCTCGAGTTAAAGCAGCTCAGGGACAGTGCCCAGGCCCCAAGTTCAAGCCCCAGGACTGACAAAACAAACAAAAAGTGATTTCTAAAGCTCCAAGGGGTTGAATTTTGTTAAAACTTTGAATTGAACATGGATGAGAATCCAGAGCTAAGATCATAATCCAAGTAAGACTCCTTGACTGCAGCTTTGAAACTTAGAATGTTTCACCTAAAGTTCTGAAGCTATGAAGTAATGTTGTTATAAGCCCCCATAAAATATATTACATAAATATTACATTCAATATATATTACATAATATACATTTCATAAAAATTATATAAATATATTTCATAAAAATTACATTAAAAATATATATACACAATGTTGCAATAGAAATAATACAGGGCTGGGGATATGGCCTAGTGGCAAGAGTGCTTTCCTCATATACATGAAGCCCTGGGTTCAATTCCCCAGCACCACATATATAGAAAATGGCCAGAAGTGGCGCTGTGGCTCAAGTGGCAGAGGGCTAGCCTTGAGCAAACCAAGACCCAGGAATGGCCAAAAAAAAAAAAAAAAAAAAAAAAGAAAGAAAGAAAAACAATACATTCAAGGAAGAAAAATATGACAAACTTTGTCCAAGAGAATACTCATGAATATGAAAAGACCAAAAAAATTAGCAAGAAATGGTACTAAAAATATAAAAATTTAAGTTATTTTTAGAAACATCGACAAAACCAACAAACTACTTAAGATAAACTGAGCAGGACAAAAAACTCTGACTGGAATAGAATGGCCAGACATCATTTCTGCTCTTCACAGATATGAAATCTTACTTGAATGATTGCACTGGTGAGCGTAAGACTTCCAAAGTAAAAAAATCCAGGCTCAGGCAGTTTTTTCTTTTTGCCAGTCCTGGGGATTGAACTCAGGGCCTGAGCACTGTTCCTGGCTTCTTTTTGCTCAAGGCTAGTACTCTACCTCCTGAGCCACAGTTCCACTTCTGGTTTTTTCTATATATGTGGTGCTGGGGAATTGAACCCAGGGCTTTATGTATGCAAGGCAAGCATTCTACCATTAGGCCATATTCCCAACCCCTCCTAACTTATTTTTAAGAGTAAATAAAATATGCCAGGTGCTGGTAGCTCATGTCTGTAGTCTTGGCTACTCGGGCGCCTCAGATCTGAGGTAGCCTAGGCAGACAAATCTAACAAAATATTAGCTTCAATTGACAAGCAAAAAGTTGGAAGTGTGGCTTAAGTGGTAGAACAACCTCTTGAGTGGAAAAAGTTAAGTAGGAACAGGAGGCCTTGAGTTCAAGCCCCAGTACAGGCACACATACCAAAAAAAGTCTCAAATGTGAACGTGTCGCCCTATGTAACCCAGAAGGTCTCCTACTCAGATTCCTTTGCCGCATCCTACTGAATGCTGGGAATCAGAACCATGGTGCTACCACGCCCATACCCTGTGAAACCCATGTTAACAATCTGTCAGGCATGGTGGCATATGCCTGTTATCCCAGCACTCCGGAGGCCAGCCTGGGCTACATAGCAAAAAACTTTAAGATGGCAATCTGTCCCGAATTCATCTCCAAGATAACCACGATCCCTCTCCAAACTACAACCTTTCCCCCATGAAACTGGACAAGCTGACTTTAAATTTAATCAGAAATGCAAGGATTCTAAATAAGCAGTCCAACTGAGGCCCTCAACCCTTCTAAGATTTACTAGAAAGCCACAGTAATCAAGACAGTGAAGTATTAGCCTAAAAATAAACATATATGCCAATGGTTTAGAACTGACAATTCAGAAACAATCTTCACATATATAATGTATACAAAGTATGCATTTATATGTAAGTTAATATAGTTTATTAACAATAGTCTTTTCAAACAAGTGGTGCTGCATTAAATAGAAAGACAATGAATAGGTCACCACAATTCACACCATATGTAAAAATAACTCAAAATTGACCAGACCTGGGGTCGCTTAGTGGTAGAGTGCTTGCCTAACGTGCATGAGGCCCTGGATTTAATTCCTCAACATCACAAAAACAGAAAAAGCCGGAAGTGGCACTGTAGCTCAAGAAGTAGTGCTAGCCTTGAGCAAAAAGAAGCCGGGGACCAGTGCTCAGCTCTATATGAGTCCAAGCCCCAGGAATGGCACAAATAAGTAAATAAATAAAAATAGACCAGACCTATACGTATATATGAGCTATATATTCTTTAGAGAAAAAAAAAAAACAGGAGTAAACCACCTTACCTTGGCAATTTTCTCTTACATGTGACAAACCACATTGGCATGCAAAGTTAGAAAATACTATCACCAGCAAGGAAATTAAAACCCAATAAACTCTAACCTCAAAAGAAAAATGGTTGCCATAAAATAACTGGGGCAAGTCTTATTTACGTGTATTTAAGAGGACAGGAAGTAAGTCCAATTATTTAAAACATCTTTTAATAAACATGTAGTTATCAAATGCTGTCCCCTGTACATCATTTACAAGGACAAATTATTATCCACATACATTTTAAAATATTTTTTTTCTTTTTGTGCCAGGAGCAGGGCTGACTGGTGCTATCCCTTAGCTTTCTTGCTAAAGGATGCATTTTACCACTTGAGTCTCTCCACTTAAAGACTTTTTGATGGTTAATTGGAGGTAAGAGTCTCATGGGCAGCTTCCAACTGTAATTCTCAGGTCTCAGTCTTTGCGAATAGCTAGGATTTCAGGTGTAACCCACCAGCACTCACCCTTCACTTGAGGTTTTACATACATTAAGTCATAATGCCAAATTATCAGATTTCTGTCTCAAAATATTTCATAAGGCAAAATAATTGCCTGTTTATAAATGTCAAAAAAAGAAACTGAGTGACACATCACAATGTAACAATTAGGTTACCTTGGTGTACTCCGCTACCACTAACAGCCACTAGCACACATGCCAAGTGAACATTTGAAATGTTATTAGTATGACAAAAGAAGTGAACTTTCAGTTTTACTTAAACTCACCCGTTCTATAGCTTCTTTTTCCTGAGGTGTTACTTGTATGTAGTTCATGTGCCCACTTCCAGATTCTGTAATTCCTGCAGTGCCTCCACCAGTGACACTTCCACCACCTCCACTGCCACCTCCTCCTCCTTGACCACCAGCTTCTTGAACTGGCTCATTTAGCATCTGAATAAAATGCTCTTGGTGTTGGCTAATTTGCTGTGGTGATTTGAAAAACAAGGGAAAACAAATATACTCTGAATAAAATGCTTCTGGTGTTGACTAATTTGCTGTGGTGATTTGAAAAACAAATATACTAATATTGACATCACGCAAACAGCAATTCTAAATACAAATGAAAAAGCTGTAATAAGTAATATTTAGTGTTTTCTTATAATATTAGTAAAGAAAGTAGTTTTGAGAGACGTGAACAGTGAAATGACAAATTCTTTCATAAATTTCTAATCTCTTATATCACTTAAAAAACACTAAGGGAGGGGGGGCTAGGAATGTGGTTTAGTGCTAGAATGCTTGCCTAGCATGCACAAAGCACTTGGTTTGATTCCTCAGCAACACATAAACAGAAAAAGCTGAAAGTGAGGCTATGTGTATCAAGAGGTAGAATGCTAGCCTTGAGCAAAAAAGAAGCCAGGGCAGTACTTAGGCCCTGAGTCCCAAGAACAAACACAAAACAAACAAAAACCCTCTAAGACTATACATAGAAATAGAACTTAATCCTTAGTTTAAACAAATTCAACTTTTATACTCATTACAACTATCTAGAGCGTAATATCTTGTAATATTCTTACAACTCTCAACGGAAGAAGAGCGATGTGTTAATTTTTTCCACATGTAAAACATTTGTGTTGGAGTGTGACTGTGATAGCACATATGACTAGTATACATGGAGCCCACAAGTACCTAGCAAACATAAAGTCAGCACTTGCCTGCCATGCTGAAGGCCCTGGATTTGATCCCCAGAATTTGAGATGGAAAGGAGGGAATGAGGATAAATCCCAACCCCACTTTCCAAACATAACATTTCCCCCAAAATTAATTGGTCACCTGAAGTAGTTGAGGATTCTCTCGACCTATTTGTTGTAGCAATGCTGGAAGCAAGGAAGGATTCTGCTGAATAATTTGTCGCATCTGCTGAAATTGAGGCTGATTCCGTAAAAATTCAAGTGGATGTCCTGAAATACACACAAATTATTTTAAAATAAAAACAGCAAGTATACATAATAAAGAGCTGGTTAAATCATATCGTTAGGCAATAGATAAATATAAAGTAGAAAACTATCTAGTTCTTCTATGTAATAAAATGATGGTAACTGATACATCTCCAGACTGTACCATATTTCAAAATCTAATGTTGCATAAATATTTATTCATTCCTGTTAGCAAAAGTATAGAACTTAGAATCAAGCTTTCCTATAACTGACCTGGGTATATTACCAAAAAATACTTTTACAAATAAGAACTTGTGCCCTGAATATATTCTATCAATATAAAAGGTGCTCCAAGTTATTCTAAAGTTCTTTCAATATATGCAAAGAGTAAAACTAAACAGTTCACTTTGTAATCTGGTGATATGTTGAGAACAGGAAATATATCCTGTCAGGCCAATTGTATGACAGGAGTATCACAGGATCTACTTTTGCAATTTAAGATGGCTATTATGTCATCAGGCAATATAACTAGATAGGGCCACTGCTGACCAATATGTCATTAGGTGGCACATGGCTGTAAAACCAAAACGCTTCAAAGAACAGAATAGGAACATCATTTTTTGTGACACAATAAACAAAACAATGCGAGAGAAAGACATAGGGTTTGAGAGAATAGGTTTGCAGATCAGGAGTCTTAATATAACCTGAAAACAAAAATGATTCTTGGATATTACAATTGTATTTCAGTTTTAGTACATCTAACTCTTTAAGATTAATTTACAATTATAAATAATGCAAAATAAGACATAAATTAGACTTTTTGATTACTTATGTTATTTGTATATACTGTACAAAACTAAACATGTATAACATGAAATAATTTTTAGTTCACTTATGATTAATGAGAATCCTCAGCCAGGTGCCAGTGGCTCATGCCTGTGATCCTACTCAGGAGGCTGAGATGTGAGGATTGCAGTTCAAAACCAGCCCAGGCAGAAAAGTCTGTGAGACTCATATCTCCAGTTAACCACCAGAAAACCAGAAGTGACTCTGTGGCTCAAAGTGATAAGAGTGCTAGCCTTCAGTGACAAAGCTTAGTGACAGTCCCCAAGCCTTGAGTTCAAGCCCCAGGACTGACATATGAGACATAGACTAAGTTGCCTAGTAAGTGATATTAGAGGAAAACAACCTCATGAGACTGTACACTTAAGGATTTTTGTCACAGAACCGTCTCAAACAATAAGAGCTAGGAAATAATGCAAAATGAAAGAGCCTCCCTCTCCCAGGGTCCAGGCTTTGGTCTGTAGTCAGACCTAAGGCAATGCAAGTATGAACATTAACCAGTAAAGACACTTACTTGAATTCAAACTTTGCTTCCCTCTTTAGATAGGGTTTCATTTCCTTTCTAATAGAAAATGTATTTTAAGGGGCTGGGAATATGGCCTAATGGCAAGAGCGCTTGTCTCGTATACATGAAGCCCTGGGTTCGATTCCCCAGCATCACATATATAGAAAATGGCCAGAAGTGGCGCTGTGGCTCAAGTGGCAGAGTGCTTGAGCAAAAAGAAGCCAGGGACAGTGCTCAGGCCCTGAGTCCAAGGTCCAGGACTGGCAAAAAAAAAAAAAAAAAAGGTAAGAAAATGTATTTTAAGAGGTATCCAGGGGCTGGGGATATGGCCTAATGGCAAGAGCGCTTGTCTCGTATACATGAGGCCCTAGGTTCGTTTCCCCAGCACCACATATACAGAAAATGGCCAGAAGTGGCGCTGTGGCTCAAGTGGCAGAGTGCTAGCCTTGAGCAAGAAGAAGCCAGGGACAGTGCTCAGGCCCTGAGTCCAGTCCCCAGGACTGGTCAAAAAAAAAAAAAAAAAAAAAAGAGGTATCCAGATCATCTGGTGATAATTCTTTAGTGTTGAAGTTTTTGTTTTTTTTCCTGGTCCTGGGATTTAAACTAAGGGCCTTGGAGCTGTCAGAGCTTCTTTGTGCTCAAGACCTGTGCCCAGCTGCTGAATTATTTTTGATTAAATTCAGGGCCATGCTGGGTGCTGGTAGCTCATTTCTGTGATCCTAGCTACTCAGGAGGCTGAGATTTGATCTGATGATCATGTTCAAAGCCAGCCTAGGCAGGAAAGTCCATGAGACTCTTATCTCCCAGAAATGGCACTGTGGCTCAAGTGGGAGAGCACTAGCCTTGGGCTCAGGGACCATGCCCGGGCCCAGAGTTCAAGGTAATGATTGACAAATTCTACACGCTCAACAAAAAAAATTTTTTAACAAAAAAAATCCAGGGCCATTTCTTCTCATCCAGATGATTCCACTTCACTCTACTTTACCTCCAGAACTTGTTGTTGTAGTTGTTGCTGTTGTCGTTGCTGCAGCTGCAGCCACTGCTGAAGACTGTGGAGTCCCAGTACTAGCTGCTTGGGGAGGGTCAACAACAGCCTGGCTTTCTCTATCTCCAGGAATTCCCTATAACACAAGTTCGCAGCTTTAAGACATCTTAAAATTAAGACAAAATTAACCAAAAATTTATTGTCTAATTAACATGCCTTTCTAATTTCTAAAAGGATGAAAACAGTTGTCTACTTCAAAAGAAAGTAAAGAACTCTTAAACTGCATGGATTCCAGTTTGAAGTGGCCCAGCTGTGGTATAAAATTTAATACAAGGCAGTACTGTCCAATAAAACTTTTCAGTGATAGAAATGTCAACTGTGCTGTCTAATATGATACTGCCAGCATCACAATTATTTACATTTTGAAAAATCTCAATACACACATTTTTCACTAAAACTAATCATACCTAAGGTTTTTGTACTTGTTGTTAGAGGTGATTGTTGTTAACTACTTAGAAACTTTCACCAACTGTTATTCAGTGACACAAGGTCTGCATTTGTGACTTAAGACTATTTTAAAGACAATTTAGAAATTATTCCAGATTTTTAATAAAGGCAAACAGACACATCAAGTAACCAACCATAAGAGGACCTCCCATACTGATTCAGTTTCTAACAAAGTGTCATCTAGAAAATAATACTTATAAACAAAATTATTTTCCAAAATTCACAAAACATGCAAAAGAAATTTGAATGATTTAACTATAAGCAATGCTTTCTGTGCAGTACGTCACGTCTCCTGAAATTTGGACAGATTAAAACTCTACTGAAAGTTTAGGACACCCTTTTTTGAAGTACATTTTATAGACATTTCACCTAGAATTACTGAAAGATCTTTATCAAATTCTGAGATTTTTGAGAGAAAGGATATTACAATTGAATAAAGGATGGTAAATGTTTCCATTTTCTAGCAAACCAGAAGTTAAATTTAAAGAATGGACCATAATACTATTATTAACTTTATGCTGAATTCTAATCAAATATAAATGAAAGCTATAATTCCAATTGGCTAATCAATTAATTTATATTTTTGTGCTGGTACTGGGGCTTGAGCTCTGGGCTTGGAGCTCTACCTTAGCTTTTCCTCCCACGACTGGCATTCTACCTCTTGAGCCATATTTTCACTTCTGCTTTTTGCTGGGTAGCTGAACATAAGAGTCTCATGGGCTGGTTTTGAACCACCATGTCAGATCTCAGACTCTTAAATAGTTAGGATTACAAGGGTGAACCACTTAAGTCTGACTAATCAGTTCTGTAGTCATGATATTTTCTAACTAAAACTACATCAGAATATTTAAGAAAGGGATACATACATACAGACGTGTGTGCGCCAATCCTGGGGCTTGAACTCAGGGCCTGAGCACTGTCCCTGGCTTCTTTTTGCTCAAGGCTAGCTAGTACTCTACCATTTGAGTCACAGTGCCACATCTGGTTTTTTTCTATAGATGTGGTGATGAGGAATTGAACCCAGAGCTTCATGTATATCAGGCAAGCCTACTACCACTAGATCATATTCTCAGGCCCAGAAAGGGTGATATTTTATCAACAAAAACACTAACATTCATGCTGGGCACTGGTGGTTTATGCCTATAATACTAGACACTCAAGAGGCTAAGATCTGAGGATCACAGTTCAAAGCCAATTAACTATCAGACAACCAGGAAAGTGGAGCTGTTGTTCAAGTAGTAGAGCACTACCAGTCTTGAGCACAAAAGCTCGGGATCAGTACTGGGGCCCTGAGAATTCAAGCCCTGGGATTGGTATGTGTGCGTATGCATGTACCCACACATGCACAAAAATAACCTTCTAGAGGAAAAATTATTAGGTAAATTAGCTGGGCATACATTATTCTCCACTAAATTAACTCTTCCTTTAAAATATTAGTTTCTAAAACAGAAAAAAAAAAAAGAAAAATGTTTCTCACCATTAAAAGATACTCCACTGCTCTGTCAGGGTTGTTGAAACTGGCTCTCAAGGCTGCAATTACTTGCTCTCTTTCATAGCCCATTGACATGATCTCAGTTACCATATTTTCATAGGACTGACCTGTCACTGAAGGGAAGAGAGGAGGAACATTAATCAACACTTTACACATTTCTTGGCTGTATACATGTACAAAGATGGTTTCACATACTAGACAAGTAATAGAATAAATGGCAACATATTCAGCTGGCAGAATAATGGGCCTTCCTCAAAGATGTCCATGTTTTAATCACTGAAACCTGTAAGTAAAACTACAATTATACAACCAAGGGGAAGTGAAGCAGCAGTTCAAGTGTGGAAAATCACCAGCTCATGAAATCATTTTGTACACAAAGGGACAGTCACAAATGCTTCTTTTTGGCTGACTACCTATAAAGATAATTTTGCATGGTCCTTCAATATTATAAATGTCCAAATGGCACTTCCAGAACACAAAGTGCCCTACTCCTGAATAAAGTTGGGACAGCTAATCATTAGTTAATTATCTTTTTTTTTTTTTTTTTGCCAGTCTTGGGCCTTGAACTCGGGGCCTGAGCACTGTCCCTGGCTTCCTTTTGCTCAAGGCTAGCACTCTACCACTTGAGCCACAGCGCCACTTCTGGCTGTTTTCTATATATGTGGTGTTGAGGAATCAAACCCAGGGCTTCATGTATGAGGCAAGCACTCTTGCCACTAGGCCATATTCCCAGCCCTAGTTAAGCATCTTTAAAATAGGAAACTTAGCCAGAACTTTTTGGATAGACACAATCTTACGACATGAGTCTTTAGAAGCAGGCTTTGGGTGGTTAATTGGGGATGACTTTGCTGCTTGAGCTAGCCTCAAACCTAGATCTCAGCCTCCTGAGTAGCTAAGGTCACAGGCATGAGTCACTAGTGCCCAGCCACTCTGACCCCTTTGCATTGAGACAAGTGTCAGACTACTAACTAAAACACTGTAAGATAACAAATTCGTGTTGTTACACTACTCTGTGGTAATTTATTACAGTATCAACAGAAAACTGTTTCATTAGTACAACAGATAAGTCAGGTAACAGAAACATAGCAAGTCAGGAAAGGTAATCATTAGGAAGAGACCAATGAGCTCAACAATGAAAACTGGTATGAGAGCATTGCAATCAACTCCAATATAACAAATTTGCCACTCTCTTTTGATATCTTATATTATCAAAATGATGGAGAAAAGGAGGTCAGGAATCAGCAAGTTCAGGATCTCACCAGAGTCTTCTCATCTGGATTTAACTTTGCCCAAATGTGCCCCCCTGTTCTTTGTCTTTTCCCTTTCAATAAATGGCACATCTACACACCCAAGTGTTAGGACCAGAAAGCTTGGCTATTAACTTCTTTTTCCCTTCTACCACATCAAATCTAGCTGTGGACATGGTAGGTCCTACCTGTAAATTATGTCCAGATCCCATCTTTTTTTCACTGTCCTCATGCAAAACTAGCTAGCCTACAATTTGTACTTAGCTAGCTACAAGTGAACTTGAGAGGCTGCGAATGTGGCCTAGTGGTAGAGTGCTTACCTAGCATACACGAAGCCCTGGGTTCAGTTCCTCAGCACCACATATATAGAAAAAGCTGGAGGTGGCACTGAGGCCTTGAGCAAAAAGAAGCCAAGAACAGTGCTGAGGCAGAGGTTCAAGCTCCAGGACTGGCAAAAAATTAAAAGAAAGAGTGAACTGAAAAAAGAACACATCAGGGCTGGGACTATGGCTTAGTCATAGCAGTCATAGTTATGTTTGGCTAGCAGGCATGAAGCCCTGAGTTTGATTCCTCAGTACCACATAAACAGAAAAGGCTGAAAGTGGCGCTGTAGCTCAAGTGGTAGAGTGTCAACTCTAACATTGAGGACAGTAACTGTGAGGGCAGTGCCCAGGCCCAGAGTTCAAGCCCCAGGACTGGCAAATAAATAAGAACACAACCCATTTCAGGCTTCTAACCCTCAGTAAGTTTCCAATCACTACATTCATCTTCTCTGAGTTGCTTAGTAAAGGATTCCTTTTCCTACACTAGCCCTTTTCACACACTAGCATCAAAGGGGCCATTCCTTCACTCCCTTTAGTTCTAAATTAAAAACTTACTAAAAGAAAAGCAATGCCTAGACATTCTAAAAAAAAAAAAAAGTCCTGTTTCTCTTTACGTAAAGTTGTCTGTATTCTTAATATTATTATGATCTGTAATTTAGAAAGGGACCATGTCATTTTGCACCAGTTTTAATGACACTATTGGTCAAATAATTTTTTTTCTATACAATCTGCAAAAGAGAAAAGTATTTAATAGCTTACAAACCTAAATGTGGATGTAGTTTGTTCACGTAAGCATCAAAGTTGTAAAGAGGTTTGGTGTCAGTATGAGAATGGAAGAAGTGAGGTCTACTTGGGGTTGCTTGTCTTACCATGTGAATGCTTCCCTGCAAACACCCTTTCACTGTAAGGCCATTACAAGACCAGAGCTGAGCAGATGCCAGTGCCATGCTCTACAACTGTGGGCCAAATCAACTTCCTTTTTTTTATAAGAGGCTCAACCGCAGGCATTTCATTATATGTAAAAAAAACAAGCTGATATGTAACTTTTCTCATTCTATGAAACACTTTTTAGTATTTTACTTCCTTATTCACTGATGCAACTCTGGCATAAAGCCATTCGAGGTGACCAAACATTTTGTCACCTAGTTACCAAAGATATCAACAGAAACAAATTTAAGATCTTAAGAGTATCATAAGTTTACGTTTAAGCAAGGTATATCTTATTAAGGTTATCATAACCTTGTAAGGTCTACTTTATCTCCTAAAGATAATGAGGTTGGGGTTTAAGAGATTACTGATGTGATGTATAATAGTTATGTATCAATGGCAGGTAAATCATGGTACCTCTACCTCTTGATGCACACCACCATTTCTTTTTTTTTTTTTTTTTTTTTTTTGGCCAGTCCTGGGCCTTGGACTCAGGGCCTGAGCACTGTCCCTGGCTTCTTCCCGCTCAAGGCTAGCACTCTGCCACTTGAGCCACAGCACCGCTTCTGGCCGTTTTCTGCATATGTGGTGCTGGGGAATCGAACCTAGGGCCTCGTGTATCCGAGGCAGGCACTCTTGCCACTAGGCTATATCCCCAGCCCTCACCATTTCTATCTTTTTGCTGGTTAACTGGAGATAAAGAGTTTCACCATCCAAGTCTGGTGGCTCACACCTGTAACCCTATCTACTCAGGAAGTTGAGATCTGAGGATCGTGGTTCGAAGCCAACCCCGGGAAGACAAGTCCCCATGAGACTCCTATTTCCAATTAACTACTACTCAAAAACTGGACGTGGTACTGCAGCTCAAGTGGTAGAGTGCTAGCCTGGAGCACAGAGGCTCACGAACAGTGCCCAGGCCAGGAGTTCAAGTTGAAAAAAAAAAAAAAAAAGTTTCACAGACTTTTCCTGCCCTAGCTGGCTTCAAACTGAGATCCTCAGATCTGTGACAGTCACAGGGATTTTCTACTTGGCATTGTAAATACATAAGTCTTGGAGCTTAGACAGAGATTTGTACTAGTGTTGCAACCAGAAATCATTACAACATACTCATGGTACTGGTCATTCTCAATGTTTAAACTGAACTATGGCCTAGAGCAAAACCACAGAAAACCCAAACATAGGGTCAGGAAAAATGAAAAGAAACTATAGAAAGCATGAGGTACACAGATTAGAAGGAGAATGTTTTCACACAAGCCAAAAAGAGAAGAGTTTCAAGAAGGACCCTCCCCTTTCCCCTCAAAGTGAAGGTAAAGAACAAAGAGACCTAAAGATCACGAAGTTGAGAAGGAACAGGTGACATAAAACAACATCAGTAGCAGCAGCTGTGGCAGTGAGAGCCATGGAGACCTGGGCTTTTGCTCAGCAGCACAGACACATCCTAATTAACTGTGGCAGCAGAGCCTTCAGTAGCAGTAGAGACAATTTCCAGTTGGTGTCTGAGGTTATAGACCATAGTCTCTGGGCAAGCCTCTTCTACCCTTCTAATACCTTTGTAACAATTTCCCAAGATGGCTTTCTGCGTCTGAAGGAGAGTGATTTCATTTTCCTCATAAGGATTTCATGGCAAAGGGGTCCTGGGAAAGTCTCTCAACAGCACCAATAAAATCTGAGTGCTGGAACTCTGGAAATCTTAAACATTTTATCAGCATATACTATTTTCAATAAATAGGTAGTAAGAGTTTAAGGTGAACTAAGTCAGAGAAACAACCCCAAATCTTATGAGGCACCACTACTGCTTTTGAAGGAACACATACTCCAGTGAACTTGTTTCCAGCCTCTACCCAGTGTATCAAAGAACAGGAATGGGCTTACCAGCCAATAAATCAAGTCAGCAGGAGCTGTATCAGAGATGCCACAATGAATGGAAAAAATGCTGAGTGATTCTGATAGAGGTGAGAAGAAAAGGCTTTATTTAATAAGTGATTTTTTTGGGGGGAAAAGTTAGCCTTTTGCTAGAAGCCAATAAATAATGAACAGGATGAAAATGGGAACCTAGGCCAACATACTGAAACAACAAAAACTAGAGGTGAATTAATATAAATGTGAAGCATATTCATGTTACTTACCAAGAGCACTCGTTGCATCTTCAAAAAGGTTTGATCGAGAAGAATCTCCTGCTGTACTGTGAAAGGAATTGAGAAAAATTACATTTCAAAAGTAAACAAAATTCAATTTTCATCGTTCTAGGAACTAGTTACAATTCTCTGACTATAAAGTCTGGCTATAGTGTTTGTACTGGGGTTTGCCCTTAAGGACTTGTACTTGGCTAGGCAGACACTGTACAACTTGACCTACGTACCTAGCCAAAATTTTATTTTAACACTTCCTATTCTGAAAATCTATCCCTCAAAACGGACAGATTACTTCAATTTGAAAAAGATAAAGCACAACTAAAATAATCTAGGCAAATATGGGTGGATAGCTCATGCCTATAAACCTACTCAGGAGGTTATAATTCTTGTCCTTTTTATTCATTTGTATTTGTTTGTACTCAATCTTAGTTTCTTAGTGCAGAAATATGGATGCTCAGAAAATGACTATCAAAATAGACACAGTATATAGTTGAGCTAAAGCTAAATGTTTAGTTGCTTTATTTTTGTTTTGTGTTTTAAATCTTTTTGGTCTTTTTTTTTTTTCAGAGCTGAGGAAAAAATTCAGAACTTTGCACTTGCCAGGCAAGGGCTCTTCCACTGAGCTAAACCCCCAACCCAGAGCTCAAAAAAACTTAACACAATTTGAATAAAAAAAAACAAAAAACACGGGAATGTGGCTTAGTAGTAGAGTGCTTGACTTGCATGCATGAAGCCCTAGATTCAATTCCTCAGCACCACATATACAGAAAAGGTCAGAGGAGAGCATGTTCTTGGCTCAAGTGGTAGAGTGTTGGCCTTGAGCAAAAAGAAGCCAGGGACAGTGCTCAGGCCCAGAGTCCAAACCCCAGAACTGGCAAAAAGCAAACAAAAACAATAAAAGCTTAACATAGGAAAGTTAATCTCCTAAAGTCCTTGTTTTACCTGTCAGTTGATGTTGGGCTAGTAGCCACTGGTGTCTCCACTGGCTTTTCTGCAGGCTTTTCTTGCTGAGTTGCACTAGAAGGTGCAGGTTCAGAAGATGCTGCTGCAGTTGGTGCTGGAGCAATGGATGCAGGTGTGGAAGTAGGAGCCAAAGCAGGGGCAGGGGTTGGAGCCTGAGCCACAACTGTTGTGGTTGAGGAACTAACTGCAGTAGTGGTAGTAGGACTGGATTGTTGAGTTGTAGCTGGTGCTGATGTTGTCACTGCCTTAGGCTAACCACAAAAAAAAAGCAAAACAATTATATTAAGAGACTTCTTCTAGTTAAGACTACAGGTGCTTCAAATACAAATTTGTAACATGAACAAAATTTTGTAAAATGCCATAATGATCAATAGCAAAGTGAATCACTTTATCACATTTCCAAGTTTCTAAGAGATTTTCTGTTATCAACCTTAATAAGCTTAAGCCATTAATTTCAGCCTATCAATTTAGTATTGATACATAGTCAGTATTTTAAAATACACAGCGTATGTATATCCTCTGAAAGGTATTCACATAATTTTTTCAAAAATCTTCATGTGCCTGGGCTGAAACTTTAATCAGGTTGAGAAGTGATGAAATGACATCATCAGGGTAGAGCCTCCAGGACTGAATTTTGGTGGCTTTATCAGGAGGGTGACTGCACACTGAAAGATGCACAGAAATATATGGGCTTCTACCATATGATGTAGCCAAGAGAGACTCTTGCCAGAGCGTGTGCCATGATGTATAGACTTTTGGCTTTCAAACCTGAGCTACTGATATGAATATTTTTTTCATATAAAGTAACTGCACAAGGCATTTCATTATAGTAACAAAGAGCTGACCTATCAGATGACAATTCAATTCTGAAAATTAAACACAACTTCCCTAACTTGGCTTAACTTTCTCATTACATTGTTATCTATCGATCAAGATCCAGGAGATCAAGTGGTAGAACTCTAGGCCTTGAACAAAAAAGCCAAAGCCAAGGAAGACCGCAAGCACTTGAGTTCAAGCCCCATTACTGGCACAAAAACAAAAACACATATTCTCTATTTTACAGTGAAAAGTTTCACGTTCATAAATCACAATCAACTTCCTTAAAAGTCATGCCAGGGGCTGGGAATATGGCTTAGTAGTAGAGTGCTTGACTAGCATGCATGAAGCCCCTAGGTTCAATTCCTCAGCACCACATAAAGAGAAAAAACTAGAAATGGAGCTATGGCTCAAGTGGTAGAGTGCTAGCCTTGAGCAAAAAGAAGCCCGGGGCAGTGCTCAGGCCTGATGAGTTCAAGCCCTAGGACTTGCCAAAGAAACAATCATACGAAAAAAATTTTAGTTGCCTTCTTTAGTTTTTAAAGTTCTCTCTTCACCAAGAAGTATCACCGTAATAACAAGCTTAGAGTATATGTCTTTACTCCTGTAAAGCATTTTTCAGTTCTAGTACATAAAAACCCTTCAAGACATCCTTATTAAAAGCCGCGGAATGAAAGAAATTAATTTGATTGCTAAGCTTAAATATAATTACATAGTGACTTAACTACTCCAGCAAAACTAATTTTAATTAAATGTTCTGTATTTCAATTGTTTCATTTTACATAAAAATGACATTAAAACCACAAATGAACAAAATTATTATGAATGAGCCTACAGATGATCTAATTTTAAAATTATTAACAGCAGTTAAATATACAATACCAAATATATGTCCACTTCATGGACTTAGTATCACTGTGTTTTTAAGCATTTATGCATGCATAGCTGAAACAGTAGTGTGTTGGGCAAGCAAGCATGACACCAAGATTTCAAAGCCAGTACTGTAGCCCGGTGCCAGTGGCTCATGTACATAACCTAGCTACTCAGTAGGTTGAGATCTGAAAATCAGGCAGGTTAAAGTCTGTGAGATTTTCATCTTCAATTAACCACCAAAAAGCTGGAAGTAAGTTGTGACACATGTAATAGAGAACTAGAACTAACCTTGCCTTGAAAAAGCTAAGGGATAGCACGCAGGCTGAGTTCAAGGCCTAGTTTCGAAACAAACAAAACCAGTATTGCCACATACTTGCACACATTCAAGATATACAGAATGAGGCTGAAACTTACTTTTGTCACCATAACCACCACGAAGTTTTTCTCATCAATCTTATATTCTTTGAGTGCAGTATCATCATTGAGGATTTTACCTAATATTCAGAAAAAAAGTTATTTAAAGTAAACTTTGTCTTATGAAAAGTCAAACCAACTTTGTATTAATCAATGTTACATACTAAGTCCTTGTAGTAAAACAACCAAAAATGTGCAAGCATATGACTAAACAATGTCAAACAAATTTACTGTATACAAAATGCTAAGCAATTAAAAAAAAATCAAATGCTTAATTATTAAGACTTGCTGTACTAGGGAACATGGAGTGTGTCCTAAGAGGAGATCTTAAAGAAAAACAAAATTTTGTTTATCCAGGTATCTCCTGTGAAATACCCTGCATGTTTTTTTCTGATAGGAGGGAAGGGGAGAACTAACTTCCCAGTGCCCAAATACCAGATACTTGAGAGATCAGAAATATTTCAATGTTAGGAAACTGAAATGTGTCGAATCAATCTATCTATTCACACACACAAAGGGAAGATGGTACAAAACTCACTAATGAACACAGCACATAAGACTGTGGCTATACTGAAGGTCAGAAAGTTTGGTAAGAACACTTTCATTCATCCTTTCCCCTACATTTAGTTTTCTATTTTTAAGTATTGTATGAAAAATGATAAACGGGCAGGTACTAATGGGCTAAGGCCTATAATCCTAGCTACTTAGGAGGCTGACATTTGAGGATCAGAGTTTGAAGCCAGCCATGGCAGGAAAGTCAGTAAGATCTTATCTCCAATTAACTAGCTGTAACTCAAGGGGTTGAGTGCCAACCTTGAGTGAATACCCAAGCCTTGAGATCAAGCCCTACTACTACTGATTGAGGAACACTAAAAAAGAAAGGAATGTAGTCTCTATTTTGTATAGGAATGAGAAGCAGGTTATTTACTAAAATTTGTAGTGTTTTTCTTTTTTTGGTCAGCCATGAGCCTTGAATTATGGGCCTGAGAACTATTCCTGAGAGGGGCTGGGGATATAGCCTAGTGGCAAGAGTGCCTGCCTCGGATACACGAGGCCCTAGGTTCGATTCCCCAGCACCACATATACAGAAAACGGCCAGAAGCGGCGCTGTGGCTCAAGTGGCAGAGTGCTAGCCTTGAGCGGGAAGAAGCCAGGGACAGTGCTCAGGCCCTGAGTCCAAGGCCCAGGCCAAAAAAAACAAAAAACAAAACAAAAAAAAGAACTATTCCTGAGAGCTTCAGCTCAAGGCTAGCCTTCTACCACAGCGCCACTTCCAGTTTTCTGGTGGTTAGAGATAAAGAGTTTCATAGACTTTCCTGCCCGGGCTGGCTTTGAACAGCGATCCTCAGATGGCAGCCTCCTGAGTAGCTGGGATCACAGGCTTGAGCCACTAGCGCCCAGCTACAATTTGTAGTTTTATACCTGCTTCTTGAGGCTTCTAGTCTTTGACATATAAAAATAGTAGTGATGAGTCACTGGGCTAGCATTTCCTCTAAACTACCTCATAAAAGGAAATACCATAAAAATCTATCAAGTAAAAGGACAAGAATTGCAGGAAATCAACAAACCACTTTTTATTGACATCCACAGTGATAAAGTGTTTAGAATTTCCTTCTCAAAACAAAAATGAAAATTTTCTCTGCTAAGTTTGGATGAAATCTATTTTAACATACACTTTCTTGGTTATTAATGAGGTTAAATCTGAAACTTTCCACACACACACACACACACACACACACACACACACACACACACACACATATGTATCCATAGCTATCTGCTTTCTAAAATTGGAGCATCCAGGGCTGGGAATATGGCCTAGTGGCAAAAGTGCTTGCCTCACATACATGAAGCCCTGGGTTCGATTCCTCAGCACCACATATATAGAAAATGGCCAAGTGGCACTGTGGCTCAAGTGGCTGAGTGCTAGCGCTCACCTTTAGCAAAAAGAAGCCAGGACAGTGCTCAGGCCCTGAGTTCAAGGCCCAGGACTGGCAAAATAAATAAATAAATAAATAAATAAATTTGGCGCATCCTTTTGTTACTTTTTTAATGTTTTATAATCCTGTCACTTTCTCCCCCCTTTCTTTCCTTTTCCTTTCCTGTTCCACCTTTTTAAAAATTTTTGTCAGGGTCTCACTATGTAAGCCTAGATTGCCTCTGAAATGCTGTCATCACAAACATGTGCCACCATGCTTAACATATATATATATATATGTTAATATATAAGGCTTTCTCTAGTCTTCAATCATTTTTGCTAGTTTACTTTGAAACAGAATCACGGCAAAACTCGAGTTCAAACCTCAGTTCTGTGCCTTCCAAAATATAAAAAATACACTAAAATTTAATGTTAGAGGAATTCTATCAAGTACACTAATGAACAATCAGTATATATTCCAACACAATATATTAAAAAGTCCAAAATTCACACTTTGATGAGAACTACAAGAGTAGTAAGAAATGAAAATTACATTCTATGAACAAAATGTATGGAGCAAATGTGAATAAAGAGAAGATTGAATACTAATGCCATTTTCAAATAATTGATCACTGACTTTATTTGTAATCATGTTTCTTAATCTATTTGAATTACTACAATATATAATAAAGTACTCCTAAAATAAAAAGAATGTCACTATCAACAATACAGGGCATATTAATTTCACTATTTAATTCATACCTGCATAAATTAACTTTTGACCTGCTACTGGAAAGGCATCTTTCCCCTTTTCAGATTCAATCTTCTCTTTCAGTGCTTTCACCTATAGGAAAAATAAAGGTAAAATAAAAATCTTCATAGCCTAAACAAACAAAAAAATCACAAACCAAACTGAAAAATCTGATGCAAGACAAAATTACAATTTTTATTGCTTCCAGATATTCAAAAGCTCACATCTTTCCAATACTAAGTTAAAAAATGTCCTATATTACACATACGCTTTGAACCATGACCCTCAGATCTCAAGTCTTTAGAGTAGCCAGGATCATAGTCGTGAGTTTACCAGTATGGGTGGTTCCAAAGTTTAGCCACCAAGGCTGAGAACTACTAAGCTATTTTAAATGACAACTGGAATGAATGCCCTTTGTGGCTCCTTGAGGTAGGATGCATAGAAGAGCAGGTGTGTGTATGTATGTATGTGTGTGTTGTTGTTGTTGTTGTTCCTGGGGGGCTTGAACTAAGGGCCTGGGCACAGTCCCTAAGCCTTTTTTTCCTTCAAGGCTAGTGCTCTAACACCTGAACCACAGCTCACTATAAATGAGTTAGAAAAGGAATCTAATTAACTTGTGAAAATGATAAGTAGGGTGGTACAGGACTAAAAAAGATGAGCTAAGTTGGCTTTCCAATAATAAAATTGCATCACTTTGAAGGCACACAATCAAGGGATAGATTTCACTTCCTCTAATTTCCCAGAATAGTTCTGAAAATTATCTAAGTTGGTTCTGGTTAAAAAAAAAACAACTATCTGAGAAAAAGGGATACAAAGAGTTTCTTTGTAAAATTAAGGAGTGAGAGTAGTGGAGGCTACAGGATATGTGGGAAGGGGATGTATTCACAAAGCTGTACGACGGCATAGGCACAATAGTCCATCTCACTCAATGGCTGGAGGGGTGGCACAAGGCTCTCATCTGTTACAGGGGAAGTACATACAATGGCTAGGCACAGTGGCCTGTATGTCATCCCACTGACGTAGAAAGCACAAGGAGGATCAAAATCCAGGTCACTATAGTCATAAAGAGAAACCCTTCCTTGTGGTAGAACCCTTAAGGTGTCTTAGAAGCTGAGGCCCTGAGTTCAATTTCCAGTACTATTAAAAACAAAACAAAAATTTTAAGAAGTGATGGTAGAAAGCCAGATATGGTTGTATACAACTATAATTCAGCACTAAGGAGACTAAGGTGAAAGGATCCTCAGATTGGACTACAAAGCAAGATCTCTCTGAGAAAAAAAAGAGATGGAGGGCTGGGGATATATGGCCTAGTGGCAAGAGTGCTTGCCTTGTTGTATACATGAAGCCCTAGGTTCAATTCCCCAGCACCACATATACAGAAAAGGGCCAAAAGTGGCACTGTAACTCAAGTGGCAGAGTGCTGCCTTGAGCAGAAAAAGAAGCCAGAGACAGTGCTCAGGCCCTGAGTCCAAGGCCCAGCCAGGACTGGCCAAAAAAAAAATAAAAATAAAAATAAAGAAAATAAAAAAGAGATGGAGTATTTCAAAAATAAAAGACAACAGTGCTTAAATTCAAATATATTAAAGAGAAAATTCAGCATAATCTTCAAAGCTCTTAAGACCAATGGAAATTATTATCCACTCAATTTTATAGATAAGAAAGTGGAAATAAAGACATTACATTAGACTCACATCACATTAGTATGTAGCAATAGCTAAAATCTAAAACTATGTGACTCCCCCACAGCGCCCATATAAATCAAACTTGTATACTTATCTTCCTAAAACAGGCCAGTTAACACCATTGCTATTCTGATGTTCCCTGACATTACAAAAACCACAATGTAGGATTCCCCACTGCTCTAAATTTTAAAGGCAAATCTAACACTATTTAAAAGAGAATTTAGGATGGATGTCTGGCTCACACCTGTAATCCCAGATACAAAGTAGGCAAAGATTACAGTTTGAAACCAACCCAAGGCAAAAAGCAGTAAGACAATATCTGAAAAAGGAAAAGGCACTAAAAGCAAAGTGGGAAGCATGGCACAAATGGTAGAAACCTGGGGTCAAACCCCAACACCACACACAAAACAGTTACCACTTTCAGAAAATACCTCAGCATTAAACTCAAATTAGTTATAACTACTTTAGTATAACGTTTTTCAATAAGATGGTAAAACTCTCTGTTAGGAATAGCTTAGAATTTTAAGAAATAGAAAAAGCCCACATCTTCCTTAACAACTATGGTTCATTCCTGACGTAAGAATTTTTCAGATAGGAGAAAAGTTCAAATCACCTTTTGCAAACTCTTATTTTCTTAGATGTGTTTATATCACATGAAAGACAGTGTAGAAGCAAGAGTCTAGTTATTTTCCATTAAGCCAAACATTGGATTTGTGCTACCAATAAATAAAATGTAAATACTGAACTACATAACTTGAGGGTAGGGATGGGATAGGGAAAAAAGGAGAATAATGGAAGGGCCAACACCTGATACTGATCAAGATGCATTGTACTCATAACCCAACTTCTAGAACTGAAACCCCTTTGTACAATATTTAATAATAGCGAATATTATTTAATAATACAATTTAATAATAATGAAGTTTTAAATTTAATGTTAGTCTTCATTGCTTTGAAGATTACTTTTCATAAAATGAAACATTCAAAACATTATCTAATAAGTAATTTAATAATGAGATAGTTAAACATTTTTGAATAATTTTTCTCAAATTTCTAAAGACAAATATCTATAAATTTAAGTGCCCAGGCAAGTTACTTGGGCATCCTCAACAACTTATAAGTGTAAAGGAGTCTTTAAATAAAAAATGCTGAATGGTATGGCCAAACTCAACTAAAAATTAAATGATGGCATAACACAGATGGAGTGCCCTGTGGTGAATGCTAAATTTCTCTTTAAACTCTATGGTTTATAGACAAAGGAAAAAGATGTAGTATTTCTAAATGCTATTACTTCGTGAAAACCACAACTGAATTACAAGCTACTTGTCCCACTATGTGTAAACCCAATTCTCAAAACTTACACAGTGGTTCAGCACATAATGAGGGTTCAGTTACCATGTGTTGAATGAATAAAGGACTGTAACAAAATATGTTGAAGGCCAGTGTGGTACAGGCACATCTGCAATCCCAGCACTGTAGAAAATGAGGCAGGAGGAAGAAGATGAGTTTGAAGCCAGCCTGAGCTTCAAACTGTGACATGAGAAAGAGAGGAAAGAGTGAAACTACAAAGAAATACAAGTAATATGGGAGCTAGGTGCCAAAGGCTCATGACTGTAACTGCAGCTACTCAGAAGGGAAGATCTGAAGACTGAGGTTCAAATCTAGCCCTTACAGGAAAGTCTTTGAGACTCCTGTCTCTATCAAAAGGGCCAGATGTGGAGCTGTGGCTTAAGTGATAAAGTGCAGCCAAGAGCACAGAAGCGCAGGGATAATACCAAGAATGAAAGAGGAAAGGAAAGGAAAAGGAAAAGGAAAGAAAGGTGGGTGGAGGGAGAAAAAAAAGAAAAGGAGGGAGGAAGAGAAGGAAGGAGGGAGGGAGAAAAAGAGAGAAAGGAGAGAAAAGGAAAGAAAGAAAAGAGAAGGAAGGGAACAAAGAAAATATGCAAATGAAATTAAGAAGTAAATAATATTCTTGAACCAATGTATGAAAATACAACAATGAAACCAGGTAAAATTATTTTTAAGAAAGGAGGGACTGTTGTGATAGAAAATGAAAACGTATAACTTATGCTAATAAAACTTTTTTTTAACAGATGAGAACAAACAAGTAAAAACAATTGTACTTACATAAGAACACATATGTACTATGTATCTGGAATCCCAGATGCTCTGGAGGTGGAAGCTGGAAGACCTCAAATTCAAGGACAGCTTAGGCTACAAACCTTAACCTTGTCTTAATTTTACTACACTCCCAGAATGAAAGTATCAATCAAATCATAAAATTCTTTTGAACATACAATTGCCTCAAAATCTTCAAGTGAGGAAGGAGCACTAAATTCAGCAAGCAATACTACTTGTGTAAATATCATACCAGACATTGGGACAGGTTCTAAAATATGGGTGCTGCTCCTTTGCCTCAGTACAATAATCATCTTTACTTCTAATCCATACAACTTATCTCACAGGTCATCAAAGGCTAAAATCTTAGTCTAAAATTGTATCCTGGAAATTTTAAGTTATCATTCTCTAATTCCTACTTCTCAACAACTTCTCACTATACTTGGTCCCAAATCTCACTGAGAACTTAGTCCTGAGATGCTACTTCTACCTCATTTTCCATTTTCTTAATATAACTGAACTGAAAATTTTCTTATGAACTCGTGACATCACAACAACACAGTAACATGATATATGATATGATATAACACATTCCTCATATTTGTGATGATGGTGGTATAAACTCTACTCTGCTGCTAGTTACATAAATGCCAGCAATATGATTACATAACTGTTAATAATGAACAACAACCTTAGTCACTTCTGTTCAGTAAATTCACACTATACGTTGGTGGTATAAAAATAGTATCTTGAGCAGGCATCAATGGATCACATCTGTAATATTCAGGAAGCTGAGATCTGAGGATTTTGTTTCAAAGCTAGCCTGGAAAGACAATCTCTAGTTAAAACATCTAAAAAGGGGTGAATGTGCCTTAGTGGTAGAGTGCTTGCCTGGCATACATGAAACCCTGGGTTTGATTCCCCAATACCACATTACAAAAAAAGTTAGAAATGGTGGTGTGGCTCAAGTGGTAGAGAGTGGACAGTGCCCAGGCCCGGAGTTCAAGCCCCAGGATTGGCAAAAAAAATAAAAAAATAAAAAAAAAAATCTAAATATCCAGAAGTGGAGCTGTGGCCCAAATGGTAGTGTCAGCCTTGAGTGAAAAAACTAAGGGGCAGCACCCAAGCTGAGTACTGGCATGCACACATGCACGCAAACACACACCATTAAAAAGCAGCATGGTTTTTCATTTGAAACACCAGCACAAGGCACAAGTTCAGGCACTGATGGCCTAGTATCATATTAGAGGTGAGAGGTGAGAAGGAAAAGGGGAAGGAAAGGAAAGGGAAGGAGCACTAAGGAGTATTTCATGAAATAAGTTCTAGATAATTATACAAATTTAACAGATATCTGCTGATTCAGTGCAGAGGAAAATTTTTTAGTAGACCCAAGGGATGCAAGGGAAAAAAGTACAGGAAAAGAAAATTTCATTTTGTTGAAATAAAATATAATATTATGAGAAGACAGTAAACAGAGGCAACCTTCAAATTAAGAGTTATGATCCAAAAGGCTATTATTTTAAACTCATAATCCATTTATCCAAAACAAACTGTAAAATGGCTTAAGACTCTTAAGCTAACCTAAACCCAGCAATTTAATCACTTCTAAAGACATTCCAGATTATTATGATTTCAACAAGACCCAAACAGATACGATTAGTTTGAACCTTAAGATACCTACAGAATGCAAAGTTTCTAAGTAGGTAAATAATAACTCATTCTTGTGCATTACAAAAATGAAGAGAGGGAAAAAGGCAGGGGAAAAAAGAAGGTGAAAAGTAATTCTACCTACTTGTTGGAAGTTTCTAGGACTTATGTCTATTAGTCATTTGTAGCTAACCTACCTACACTGCTGGAACAGATTGACACAATGCTTATGGAGTTCATAAGAAAGTTCATTCAGTTGTAAAATTGGTTTTCAGAGATACTACACAAAGAACTTATTTATCTAAAATTAATAAGGAATAGGTGGTATAATGTCCTTCAGCAGGACTATTACCTTTTTTTTTTTTTTTGGTCTGTCTTGGGGCTTGAACACAGGGCCTGGGCACTGACTTTAAGCTTCTCTTGCTCAAGGCTAGTGCCTTACCACTTTGGACCACAGTGCTACTTACAGTTTTCTGGTGGTTAACTGGAGATAAAGAGTCTCATGGACTTTCCTGCCTGGCTGGCTTTGAACTGTGATCCTCCTGAGTAGCTAGGATTATAAAAATGAGCCACTGGCACCTGGCTGGTTTATTTGTTAATTTTTTAACACATTTCTTTAATAGGTTTAATGAATTTACACATTACATATCAAACAAATTCAAAATTTTAAAGTCACAATCATAGAACTTTTACTGTTTATAATATTGTTCAAAATTGACTATGTCAAGATGAAAGAATGAAAACAGCTCATTCATGCAAATCTTAAAAAGATTAAAAGGAAATGTAAAGGAATAAAAGAAAATTGTCAAAACAAGATTTGTATTTTAAAAAAATTAGCACAACTCCCCAGGCACCAATGGCTCACATCTGTAATCTTAGCTACTCAGGAGGCTAAGATCAGAGGATCACAGTTCAAAGCCATGAGGCTCAGAATTATGTTCAACTTCACAAAAACACATTTGTGTTGATCCTGGATACTGTTCCAGACCATTTTTTCCCTAAAGGCTAGCCCTCTACCACTTGAGCCACAGCTCCACTTCTCTGGCTTTTTGGTGGTTAACTGGAATTAAGAGTCTCACAGACTTTCCTGCCTAGGCTGGCTTGAAACATCAATCCTCAGATCTAGGTGTCCTAAATAGCTAGAAGTATAGGCAAGTCACTGGTGCCTGGCTCAACTTATTTTACTATTATGTTTAGTGTTGGTCCTGGCAGGATTTGAACTCAAGAGTGTGGGTGCTGTCCCACCTGGGCAGTGTCCTACTGGGGCCCAGCTCAACTTGGTATTTTAAAATACACAATATTAAAGCAACTATATCAAGGAAGAGGAAAAAGTCAAGAACAAGTAAAATTAGTGCTAGTGACTCACAAAAACTACCCTCAAAATTACCTCTCAAGCATAACCCAATTCCACTGCCACTAACTACCATGACCCAAGGGCATTGGCTTAGACTGCTGCATAAATCTCTCAACTGGTGCCCGTTTCCCCTCTTACCTACCCTACTATCCAGTTTTCACAAAACATCAAGGTAGCGTTTACTTATAAATGAGCTGGGCACGGGTAAATCATACCTGTAATCCTGCCACAGGGCAACCATGAGGTTTTGAGTTCATACCCAGCACTAGTGCCTCCCCCCTCAAAAAAATTGTGTGTGTGCAAGAGGGATGGAGGGAGCCACTGTGACAGCAAGAGACAGAGGCAGTGTTTCCTTGAAAAGCCCCAGCTTTCAACAGCCTACAAGCTTAGGCCGTTGGCATAAATCTCCCTTTACCTAGACAAAATAGGTCTTTTTGGTTTCCAAAACATACTCTTACTAAACTCTGAAGGTCTTTGTCCTAAGAGTTCCCCACAGAAAACACTCTCATCTCTAAGTGTTCATTATTATTCAGATCTCAGATTAAATGTCACTTTCTTTTTTTTTTTTTTTTTTTTTTTTGGCCAGTCCTGGGCCTTGGACTCAGGGCCTGAGCACTGTCCCTGGCTTCTTTTTGCTCAAGGCTAGCACTCTGCCACTTGAGCCACAGCGCCCCTTCTGGCCGTTTTCTGTATATGTGGTGCTGGGGAATCGAACCCAGGGCCTCATGTATATGAAGCAGGCACTCTTACCACTAGGCCATATCCCCAGCCCCTAAATGTCACTTTCTTAAAGCCAGCAGTGACTACTCAATTAAAAGAAGCCCCAAGCATTAAAACCTCATCCTATTTGTTTTCTACAATGCATACTTATGTTTACCAGGTTCAAGTAAGCACTCAAAAATGTTTGTTAAATGAATCAACAGGTAAACAAACAGACTACACTGAGGGATCACTGATTTGACAATGATTTCACCACTTAATTCACTCAAAAGATCTTTATGCCTATTATGTGTCAGGCATGGAAAGTGAAATAATTTGACAGGAACCAAACAAGTTTTTCTTAATTTCTCCCTGTATTTACTCTTCCGATAGGCCAAAACCCCTAATTTTATCTCATGATACAGTATTTTAATGTAAATACTAAATGCTTTTAATAACCAAGAAAAATTGGTATAAGGCATGTATCTAGCACGACTATTTTATGAATACAATAGATTACAACAGGAACAAGTTACTAGAAAATACTGCATACATAACAAGCAGTATTTTATAAAAATCACCATTAGAAGTAAACCACAAAGTGAGTGAGATGGTCCTTTGCAAATTATCTATCTAGCACACTAAATGCTATGTATGCACATTAAAACAACCTTCGTAATTCTTTTATCAAACATAGTCAATGTATATTCAATGTCATGTATATTTGACTTTCAAGTCAAATTTATGAACATCCCCCACCCCCGGTTATCCAAAACACATAATCAGTATTAAGGATTTGGAAGACTTGAAGATTAATCTCTGATGTACTTTCAGTGGTACAATAAATCACTACCCTAAGTCAGGCCATAGGGGCTCAGGTATCCTGTTCGCAGCTCCCAAATCCTAGCTACTCAGGAGCTGAGATCCAAGGACCAAAGTTTGAAGCCAGCCCAACTAGTAAAGTCTGTGAGATTCTTTTCAATTAACCACCAAAACCTGAGAAGTGAAGCTGTGGCTGAAGTGGCATAGCTCCAGCAAAAAAGCTAAGAGACAATGCTCAGGCCCTGAGTTTAAACCCCAGAACTACCACATGTACAACTTAAGTGTATCTGAGATTAAAATTCACCCCAGTTAAATGCCACTATGAAGAAAACAAGCAAACCACAAATGCTGGTGAGGATGTGGCCAAAATGGAACACCAGAGGTTACACTGCTGGTGGGAGCATAAGCTTGTTCAACCACTCTGGAAAGCAGTATGGAAGGTCCTCAAAAAAATGAAACCATCTATCCTATGACCAGCAATTCCACTGCTGAGCATTTATCCAGTAAAAGACATCAAGGCTGTAGTAAAGCTACCAGCACAACCACATTCACTGCAGCAATATACACCATAGTCAAGATATGGAATCAGCCCAGATGCCCCTCAATGGCTGAATGGATCAAGAAAATGTGGTATATATACACAAAGGAATTTTACTCATCCGTTAGAAAAAATATTGTACCATTTATAAGGAAACAAAAAGACCTGCAAAACTTTTTATTAAAGGAAGTAAGCCAGACCCAGAGAAAGAAAGGTTGCATGGTTTCCCTCATTTGTAGTAGATAAGACTGTACCTATAAATCTACAAGCAAATGTGTTGGGCAGTATGCAAAGGTGCAAGTGGTTACAAATGAATTAAGTATTCACAGACTATGTAGAGAGCTCAAATACTATAATCTTTTAGAAAGACTAGGTCAGAGCCCAACAAAATCAGCACTAGGTGGGCTGGGAATATGGCCTAGTGGCAAGAGTGCTTGCCTTGTATACATGAAGCCCTGGGTTCAATTCCCCAGCACCACATATATAGAAAAATGGCCAGAAGTGGCGCTGTGGCTCAAGTGGTAGAGTGCTAGCCTTGAGCAAAAAGAAGCCAGGGACAGTGCTCAGGCCCTGAGTCCCAAGCCCTAGGACTGGCAAAAAAAAAAAAAAAAAAAAAAAATCAGCACTAGGTAATGGGTACATGAAAGATGAAGAGTGGGACCAAGGGGAGGGGTGCAGAAGAATGAAAGGAAGAGGGGGTAGAAAGCAGTAAAAAAAAAATAAAAAAAATCATTGTACATACCACAATTAAGAAAAGGGGGGGGATGGGAATATGGCCTAGTGGTAGAGTGCTTGCCTTGTATACATGAAGCCCTGGGTTCAATTCCTCAGCACCGCATGTACAGAAAAAGCCAGCACTGTGGCTCAATTAGTAGACTGCTAGCCTTGAGCAAAAAAGCAGCCAGGGACAGTGCTCAGGCCCTGAGTTCAAGCCCCCGGGAACTGGCAAAAAAAAAAAAAAGGGGTGGGGGTAGGGGATGAGAATGTTGAAGGGGGTTGACATGGATCAATATGCATTGTAAGCATAAACTGCTTGGTTAAATGGTACCTCCTTTGTACAACGACTAAAAAAGAAATTAAAACTTAAGTATGCAATAGAAAAAAAATCAGGGGGCTGGGGATATAGCCTAGTGGCAAGAGTGCCTGCCTCGGATACACGAGGCCCTAGGTTCGATTCCCCAGCACCACATATACAGAAAACGGCCAGAAGTGGCGCTGTGGCTCAAGTGGCAGAGTGCTAGCCTTGAGCACAAAGAAGCCAGGGGCAGTGCTCAGGCCCTGAGTCCAAGGCCCAGGACTGGCCAAAAAAAAAAAAAAGCAGAACAGCAAAAACCATGGCTGGAGATGTGGCTCAATTGGTAGAGTGCCAGCCATGCAATCAAATCACTTAGCAGTGCTAAGGTCAAAACCCCAGTAACACCTCCAACAAAAGATAACAGAAGAAAAATCTAGTTCATCAAAAAATCTCCCGATTTCATAGACATGTCACTTGTTCAAAGAAATGTAATACTGTAGTTAAAAAGCAAAACCAAAATCCTTATAAAGGTTAACTAACACTAGACAGTGCGCACATAATGGTCAATTGGTACAAAATAGTTATTATAATAAAGTCTTGTTATGTCATGGTAGAACTTTCAAGTTTCAGAAACTACATCAATAAAAATCTTAAAAACAAACTGCTTGCTTTTCCTGCTTTCAATATCCCCAATTAGGTGAGTGAAATTCCCAGAAGACCCAAACTGTGTTCCTTTATGTCCTTGTATTCTTCCAGTCCTTCCAGCAGAGCTCACTGAACTTTTACTTATTCAACAAACACATCATCTCATGATTCTCAATACTTTCTTTCACTCTGGCTAAGGTTCACCTCAAGTTCATGAGTTTCTGTACAACCTACTATATGTATTTAATTTCCTTTGTCACTTCTAGGTAAAAATTGAGCAAGATCAAACCTGAAATAACCAAAACATTAAGTTTCAGGTCAAAAGCTGTAAAATATAGACATATTCATACAGACCTCACAAAAATCCCTTATTTTAGATCTATTTCTAATATCTCTGGTTACATAGTTTCTCAGCAAATTAGAAACAGGATGCTAAGTGTCATTAAGATAATTTTTGGTGTTCCTTTTAAAACTGGAATTCTAAAACACTGCATCAAAAACAATTAAAATTATCACTAGGTTATTAAAATAAAAGATAGGGGTATAGCTCCATAGTAAAGTGTTTTTCTAGTACTTCACATGAGGCCCCAGATTGTCTCCCTAGTAAGGCAGGGAGACTAAGGAAGGGATCAGAGGAGGGAGTTATTACCTCATTTGAAAACCTCACTCATCAGTTTTTACACAGTATTAATACCAACTTATAACAAGAAGTTGAATAAACTACTATCTACAACTAACTTACTGAATATTTCCCAAAGTGTAACTAATGTATTACATTCCCTGGAAATAAAATGTAAAACAAATTTAGATTAAGAAATTTATACAAAAACAGCATTGCCTTTATTAGTGTAGGTACACATATCTAAAGATCGATACAAATTTTACATAGTATAAATACTTCAGCATGCCTGGCAGGCGCCAGAGGCTCACACTTGTAATCCTAGCTACTCAGGAGGTGGATATCTGAGGATGGAAGCTAGGTTCAAAGCCAGCCAGGACAGGAAAGTCTGTGAGACCCTTATCTCCAATTAGCCTCCAGAAAACGGGAAGTGGCACTGTGGCTAAATTGGTAGAGTCCTAGCCTTGAGCTGAAGAGCTCAGGGACAGAGTTCAGGCTCGGAGTTCAAGCCAGATTGGTAATATTTTAGCATAGTGTGGAGTCACTGAGAAGCTTCATTAACACAGACTTAAAAAAAAAAAAAGGCTAAAGGTTTCTGGAATAAGGCGGGTGCAGGTGGCTCACGCCTGTAATCTTAGTTACTCAGGAGGCTGAGATCTGAGGATTGTGATTCAAAGCCAGCTGGGGTGGAAAAGTCCAGAGAAATCGGTGAGACTCAATTAATCACCAGAAAACCGGAAGTGGCGCTGTGGCTCAAGTGATAGAGCACTAGCCTTGAGCTATAGAGCTCAGGGTCAGTACCCACGCCAAGTACAAGCCCTACTACCAGAGAGGGCGGAGGGAGGAGAAAAGTAAAGTTTAATACTGTCAGTTTATCGTTTCCCATGGTACTAACATCATTCATCCCAAGAGTCAAAGCCAAAGATATATTTTACACAATTATTTAAAATCAAACAGCCAAACTACAGTAAAACTTTCATCCTTCAACTTACTAATACACCCCAGGAAAATTCAAAAGAATTTGGTTCTATTAGCAGTTATTAGTCCAAATAGTGTTGGCAATTACTTCTGAAGACAATGAAAACTTTCTCAATTTAAGTGGTATTCTCTATACCTTTTAGAAGTTACTAGATAGCATTATGTCTACAAATAAGGACCTAACTTGATCAAATCATTTTAGGACACAATCTTCCTAAAGTTAGGAACTGCAATTAAAAGAGGTAGACCTTAGAAAACGAAATAGGTAAAACATCACAATTGTTTTGATTAAATAAGTCTCATTACGGACCACCAACTAAATACCATTTAATTTTCCTATCTCTCCACCAAGTGTTATTTCTACTCTAGATACGAAAGTAATTTGTCCCAGGTCACGGCAAGTAAGTTAAAGAGCCACAAATGGAACACAACGATCTCCACCCAAATCAACTTTAAAAAATACACACAGAAGGAGAGAGACAGGCAGTAAGCCGCTGTTTAATTTAAACTTAGCATTACGACCATGTTAGCGGCGTGCGACGACATCACCATTTCAGAATGTATGAATGGCAGTTTTTGATTCTTGGTATGAAGTTGTACTAAACTTCAACATCGTGTCTTTCCCCAAAACCAAAAATGCTTAAGATAGTATGACTATCATGTAGACTTGGAAGAGTTGAAAGGCTTTCACTCAGAATTGTTTCAAAGTTTTTCATATTCTCCTCCCCACCCCCTTGGAAACTATTCAGGGAGGAGGGGGGGAGTGCAGGATTCAAGACTTAGGGACGGGGGAGGGGGGGTGTTCGTCAAATCTGGAGTTGAATTTGGGCCTGGATTTGCAATACAAAAAAATTTTTCACCAACGGAAAGGTCTGAGGGTGTGTGATCCACGTGTGGGTATGAGTTCGGTAGCTGGAGAACCGTTGTTGAAAAAGAAAAAAAAAAGAAAGGAACAAAACGATCTGAGACGCAAATAAAAAGGGCTAACATCTCTTAACGAGGGAAAGGGGCAAAAGGATCCATTTCCACCACCCTTCCCACTCACCTCTTCTTTCACGGCTGCAGACGCAATCGGGTTGTTTTAAAAAGTTGATCATCTCCAGTGTATACCTGGGGCTCCCCAGGCCTAAGCAGGTCCTCCGGGTCAGTGACAACGCCTCCGGCTCCCTTCCCCCACCTAAGCACCACCGCAGGCCACCGGGCTCCGCCGCCCAGGCGGCTCTCGGCCTCCCCTCCCCCCGCCGGCCCCACGACCACGCGCTCCTGGCCCAGGCCTCGAGCGCCCCGCGGGGACGGGGCTCCTCCACGCCATCTGCCTCCAGGCCTTGGGCGCCTGGCTTACTGCTTCCACTCCCACCTTCTCCGGCCACAAAGGCGGCGGAGGCTGATGGGGGTGGGGGGGCGGTGAGGTGGGGGGAAGCGTCGGCCGCCCAGCACCGCGGCCCAACCGCGCCCGCGCCCGCACCCGGGGCCCCGCGCCCCCCACCGCTCCGCCGGAGCTCCGGGACGCGGCCCGCGCGCAGCCCCCCGCCCGGCTCCCCGGCGCGGCCGCAGTCGGCCGCTGCCCGCACGCGGCCTCCGCCCCCCGCCGCACGTACCGTCTCCTCCGGGTCGATGTCGATCTTGAAGGTCTGCTGCTGGAGGGTCTTCAGGGTGACCTGCATGGTGGCCGCCGTGGCTCCGCTGCCGGGCCCCGAGACGGGTGCTGGCCGCTGGGCGGGGTCTGGCCGGGCTGCCCCGGGGTCGCCGCGCCGCGCCGCTCGCGCTCTCGGGAGGGAGGAAGACGGTGGGGGTGGGGGCTTGTCACATTCGCCCCGCCGAGTCTCCTTCCCTCCCGGCCCAGCCCGCGCCCCACGCCGCGCCGCAGCTCCCGCGACCGCGGCCTCCCCGGCGAGCTCGGGGCCGCGGTGCTTCCTCCGGCCCTCAGCCTCTGAGCACTCCCGAGGCGCGAGGGAGCTCCCCGAGATCGCGGAGAATCCGCTACCTCACCACAGGATGGTGGCCGCCATCACCGTGACTCGCCGAGACGTGCCCCCTCCCCCACTCAGAAAAAAAAAAAACCCGGGGGTGGGGTAGGAGGTGGTGATGAGGGGTAGGGCGAGGGGGAAAAAAAAATGGGGCGGGTTGACGAAGTGCGCAGGCGCAGGGTGCGGCGAAGTTCTACGCAGGCGCAGACAGGAACTCCTCCCCGGAATTGGGGGCGGGGCGGCTGGACGCTGTGGAATGTCGGCTGCCCGGTTCCGGCGTGCGCAGGCGCACACCGCGGGCGTCGGCGGCGCCTAGGGACTACCTCGTCGCGCGTCCGCGGCCGGCGTGATCCCGCCCACGGCCTGGCCGCCTACGTTGAGACTCCGCCCCTCGGCGCGGGTTGCGCAATCTGTCGCCGGGGCAGAGCTGCGACGTGGAAACCCGACCGTGTGGAGGAGGTTGAGCCGGGAGCTGGGGGGCCTAGAGGGCGGTAGCTCGGGCGGAGTGACCCGAAGTGGGAAGAGTGAGCCTAAGTGGTGGTCCCCGGCGTGGTGGTCGGCCGGCCATGACGGGGCGCTTACTGTGAGGCGAGCGTTTTGTGCTGGTTGACAACTGCTTCTTTAGTCCCGGAGAGGACCAACTCCCGCCATGGAGGGCCTGGGTTCAAATCTTTATATTCCCTCACGAGCCTTGGAACCTTGGGGTGGGGGGGACAAAACAGAAAGATGGATTTAAAACGGAAGCGAAGAGCCGAGCGCCCGTGTGGCTCATGCCTGGAATCCTCGGGAGGCTGAGACCTGAGCATCACGGTTCGAAGCCAGCTCAGTCGGGAAAGCCCCCGAGAATCCGAGTTACTTAGCAAGGAAAACAAAAGCCAAGTGGTAGAGCGCCAGCCTTAAGGGAAAAGCACCCAGGCCGCGAGTTCAAACCGCAGTACCGACACGACAAGTTCATGCCTGTAATCCTAGCTCATCAGGCGGGCGGAGATCGCGGTTCGAAGCCAGCCCGGGCAGAAAAGTCCATGAGACTCTTTTATCTCCAACAAACGACTCAAAAGGCTGGAAGAGGCGCCGTGGCTCAAGTGGTAGAGCGCTAGCCTTGAGCACAAAGAGGCTCAGAGGCAGCAGCCAAGCACTGAGTTCAGGTTCCACAACCGACACCCCCCTTCCCGCCTGTCCCTCCACCCCTCCCCGAAAAAAACAGTTCCCTGCCCTGTGGTTCTCTTTATCCAGAGGAAATGCCCTCTGCCATCTAGTGAGGGAGGTAGGCCGTTGTACCCACTTCAGTCTCCCTTTCCCGGTTCCTAGAGAGCCTTCTCAAATGTGGCCTTGTCAGTGAACACTACCCTCCCCAACTAAGTCCTCTGGTTTTCTCTGTAGCATTCCGATTGCCATAAAACCAACGAATGTATTGGCTACCTTTCTCATCGTTACTCAATAAACCCCAGACAAACTGCACAAAGGCATGAATCTTGTTAGATGCTCCTAAGAAACGTGCCTAAACGTGGTAAACACACAATAAAAGAATACTAGTGCAATGAGTGAGTGCTTAGGGTTCTTTATAAGTAAAATGTCACTAGAATGATGCGGGTTAAGTCTTTAGTACTGGGAACATATGGACAATCCAGTTATGTTAGTACAGTAAACCCGTCTTATTAGTGGGATTCTTATAAATGGCTTCGCCAAGCGTGGTAATAATGACATTTCAAAAACAAAAGTTCTCAAGTTCCTACCTATGTATCAGGCAGCTCAGTTGGGGGGGAACTGTCATCTCACGCTACTGTCAGTTGTGTTTAAATTATGTGATCTATTTCATAGCCCCTTACGAAACATCTGGCAAATGGTTCCAAAACAGCAAAGTAAATGTTAACATGCTGACTTTAGGCAGTAATGTGAGATTTTTAGATTTGTTAAAAGGTGGCATATTTTTAGCAGAATTTGGGGAAAATGAATATTTTTGTATCCCCAGTAAAGTACCTAACTCCATGTATCCTGAACACTGACAAATTTCCCTCAATAAAGTCTCTGTGGTGCCATAGATCTACAGATGCAATGGTCTAATGAATGTCCTTTACAGATGAGAAAATGGAAATAGAGAGAGGTTGAGTATTGTGCCAAGAGTCACACAACTAGTAAGTGGCAGATGTCAAGTTTGAACTCATGATGGGCTTCAAAGCTAGGTAGCTGGTTGTGTTGCTCCTAATGGGGTGCCTCACTCAATGTCATATTTGACAGAGAGCGGTAATATATAAACGTTTTAAAGTTAGACCATCTCTGTGTGACCAGTTGCAAATCACCTCTCTGGCCTGTATCTTCATATGTACAGTATCCCACTTGGTTTGTTATGGACAAAACAAAAACAGAAAAAGAAGCTAGAAGTAGACCTTTGGTTCAAATGGTAGAGTACCAACCTTGAGTGAAGAAAAACTAAGAGACAGTACCCAAAAGGAAACTTTTTAAAAGATCCAAACTATAACAACAATATAATTACATATTCAAACAATATCCAAGCTTTTTCCAGCCTTTGAGAGCCCACATGATCTAACACTTGCCAAATTCCCAGAGTTCACTTCTGTCTCCCTCACTCACTGTGTCCCTAGATACCACCTTTCCTTTACCCCTCAAACTGGCTAAGCTGGTTCTACCCTCTGGGCCTTTGTACTTGAGGATCCTTTGCCTTGAACTCCAAATTGGTGAGTGACTATCACTTTTTCATCTTTACGTTCTTTATGATAATTTGTTGTTTGTTTTAGACAGGATCTCATTACCTAACTTGGTTTGGACTCAAACTCAGGATCCTCTTGCCTTCCTGTCTCAAGTGCTGGGATTACACATGCATGCCTGGTGCCTATGTGACTTGACTGTCCTCTTTCAAACTCATGTTAAAGGTTCTTCCCCCATATAAAGGTTCTTCCCCTATCAATAGATTAGTAACATTATCAGAGGAATAGGTTAGTTATCTCAGGAATGGCTTACAGATAAAAATGAACAAGCTCTCTGTCTGGCATGTGCTTTCTTCCCTTCTACCGTGTTATGGTGCCACAGTCTTTTCTCTCTGTGGGTGTGTGTGTGTGTGTGTGTGTGTGTGTGTGTGTATTGGTACTGGGGCCTGAACTGGGGCCTCCTGCTCTTGCTTAGCTCTTTCATGCAAGCCTGGCCCCCTACCACTTGATCCAGATGTCCACTTCCAGCTTTTTGCTGATCCTCAGATCTCAGCCTCCTGAGCAGATAGGATTAATGGCATGAGCCACAGCACTTGGCTTAGAGAACATCAGGCTTATGTTAAACTAAGGAAGGGCTCACCTCCTCTAATGTTAGTATGGTGTGACTTTATCTAGTTCTATATGTAATGATCTCATTTTCAAATAAGGTCACATTGTACAGATTCTACAGTACTGGAGTTTAGGTCTTCAACATTGTGTGTGAGTGTGTATGTGTGTGTTTGTGTGTGTGTAACTTATAACACAGTTCAACCCATAAAAATCCCTAAGTTGTGACATTTGTTTTTTTCTGCTGATGTCCAGATTGATATACAGGTTAATCAAGAAAAGTCTCTTTGAAGGGGTGGCACTAGAGTGGAGAAGAATAGATGGGGAAACAACAACACTAGCCATAAGTGTTCATTGTGTGTCTGTCATGTGTAGATGTGAGACCATAGGTAGAAACATCCTTGCCATATCAGAGGAAGTCAGGGAAACAAGCAAGAGGGCAGTGGATAAGGTTATACCTGGAAGGACAGTGTTGCAAATGGGCAGAAAGCCATGGCAAAGACTTTGGCTTTAATTCTAAGTAATCTGGGCAATCATTGGCCATGTAGCAACAGAGAAGTGACATGCAGTGACTTTTTTGTTGTTGTTTTAGTGATATTGGAGCTTGATATCAGGGATTCATGCTTGCAATGCAGGCCATCTACCACTTGAACCATGACTACCAGCCCTTTCTTGCTCTGGTTGTTTTTGAGATAGGGTTTCACTTTGCGGGGTGGGGGGGGGGGGCGGGGCGGGGAGTCCTGAGAGTCAGCCTGGGCTGTAATACTTCCATGTATGATGTAGCTAGGATGACAGACATATTCCTCCATGCCCAAGTTTTTCTCAAGTTTTTTGTGTCTGGGATATTCTGTAACTATGACCTTCCCTATCTCCAGCTCCTATGGAGCTGGCATAACAGATGCATGCCATTGCACCTAGGGATTAGTTAAGATGGGGAGCTTTCTGCCTGGGCTGACCTCAAACTGTGATCCTCCTGAGCTCCTCCCTCCAGAGTAACTAGCATTACAGGCATATGCCACAACGCTCAGTGACATGCGTTTTGAAAGGATTGCTCTGTTGAACTTGCTAGGAGAAGCAAGGATGCAGAGATCAGTCAGGAAATTACGAACACAATCCAGGTAGAATCTTCAATCAGGGTAGAATCTTTCTATATTTAGTGAGGAGTAGCTGGTATCTGGATGTATTGAAGACAGAGAAGCTTTGCTGGTAGAAATGATGGGTGATGTGAGAGACAGGTCACTAGATGTGAGTTTATGGTAGGGAATTCTCTTGATATTATCTAGTCCTTATTTAGCTGGTTTACCCTGACTGATGAGATTCTTCATGGTACCAGTCTGTTCAGCAAATGCTCCCTAGCATCTACTCAGCCCAGGAATTATGTTAGAAATACAATCATATACCAAGTGTGATTGTGGATCCTCAGAAGCATAGAAGTGTTTGATTTAACCTCTTCTGTAAGAAAAACATTATCATTAATTGCTTTAATAGAGTTGTTGCCCTACATCTATTTTAAGTCTGATATAAATTATTTGAAGTGCAGTTGTACCCCATCATCTTTGTCCTAATTAAAAGTTCCTTTTCTCCATCTGTAATATAGCTTGTTTATTCCTCACTGGAGTGACTCAAAACATGTATCCCACAGATGCTGACCACAGTAAAACCTAATAGTTAACACTGGAGTCATAATAAGTATACAGCCTTCCCTCCCCAACATCTGTTTTCTTTCATCAGTCCTTATGAGAAAGCCTAAGTGACAGTGTGCGTAGACCTTAATGAAGGCAAAGCCCACAGTTATCTCCACCTCTGGTTTCCACTTGCATGTCATGCCCCCATACTTCCCATAGGTTTCCTGTTGACTCTCCTAACTACCAATGTCTTCTTTTATTACACTTACATTTTTATTTCCTCTCTTTGGTCTCACCTGACATACCTGAACATGAACCTCTCTTCACAGTTCTTCACCAATCATGATTCTCCTAGAAAGTAGTTATTTTGGCTAATGGCCACGCTCAAGAGACCCGACATTAAAGTAGAAAGAAAATACAATAAAATTCAAGGTTGAGGATATAGCTCAGTCTCTAGAATGCGCAGGCCCTAGATTCAATTCCCAACACTACAAGAAAACTCATATGTTCCTAGCTGTTGAGCAGTAGTTCCCTTTCCCCTCCTTTATAAATTCATTAGTACTTATGATACAAATTTTGTTTTCGTAAGACCTTTTCTAAACTAGATGTTTGTAGAATGATGACATTTTGCTAAGAATGAAAATATTTCCTTATTATAATAAAAGTTTTCACTTCATTATTAAAAGCATTCCAGGATTATACTATAATTTGTAATACTTTTTAAAGCAATTTCAGGGTTTAACAACTGAAGTTTAAGAAATCTATAGACTTTCTGTACTCCACCCCCCAAGTTTCTTAGTTCTATGAAATCTCTTACAAGAGATTCAGCAACTATGTAAATTCAGATCCCTGGGAAATAGATACTAAATAGAAGGTTAAGATTTTTTTTTTAATCGATTGTGAAAAAGACAAGAAAGCAGGACTGGGAAGAAAAGTTTTCTTTTGTCTTGTGTTAGTCCTGGAGCTTTAACTCAAGGCTTGAGCTTTTGTTGCTAATCTAATACTCTGCCACCTGGCAGGGAAAGTTTTCAAACATGCTGGTAAATTCCCATGTGAAATAAGTAAATTAAAGAGGAGAGTGATGGGGCTGGGAATGTGGCATAGTGGTAGAGTGCTTGCCTAGCATGCACGAAGTCCTGAGTTCAACTTCTCAGCACTACATAAACAGAAAAAGCCGGAAATGGTGTTGTGGCTCAAGAGGAAGAGTACTAGCCTTGAGCAGCCAGGGACAGTGCTCAGGCCAAGTCCAAGACCCAGGACTGGCAAAAAAACAACAACAACAACAACAAAAACAACGTTAAAATACCCACCCAAAGAGGAGAATGATGTAGGTAGATCTGACAAAGTCTCATCTAGTATGGACACCTCTGGCTTAAAACTATCTATTACATTATCATGTCCAAATAATCACTGTTCGGACAAACTTCCTGGACTCTGGCATCTCCACGTTCAGTGGCTCTGTACTACCCAGGAAGCACTGATGGATAACTTTAATTCTCACAGGAAAGTTTTCACTTAGAGGATACTCTGGGCAGGCCACCTTAGTTAGATGATATGTTGGGTGAGATGCTATGCTATGGATGAGAAACTCTTAACTTCTAGACAGAAGCTCTAAGGGCAGAAAATGGAAATATGCCAGGAATAAATGTCTACCTCAGTATGAATGAATTTCATGATTTTCCAGCATGCAAAGGGCTGAAATGCAGTTAAGTTACTACTGAGAGGTTTGTTGATTCCCCAGACACAGACTTCTGTTAAGTTGGTCATTCAGAGATATTAGTAACAAATAACTTGGTAAAAGTCTATGCTGAGGCCCCCCCCCACAATAGTTTCTGTCACTGCTACCATGATCATGATCACCCCATTTAGGGGGTCTATGATGCTTCTACTTTTGTCTCCCAATAGCCTTTTCTAAGTAGAATAAACTAGGTCTAGCTAGATATAGCCTGATCTTATCACAGCATGAATTCAGTCAGCTCACTCATGCTCAAAATCTTGTTAATGACTCCCTAGTTCACTCAGTAAAGTCCTGAGAAGGTTTTGTGCCATCTGTCCCCTCTCCTCCCCTTTCTTTTCTGACTCATTGGCTTACATTTTCCCAGGTTCACTGTGTTCTACTCACTCTGGCTTCTTGCTGTCCTTTAAACTGGCCAGACCTTCTTCCCCTAAGGACTTTTTTCTTCCTTCATGAAACACTTCATGGATTACCTTTTCCTTTACTACTTCCAATCTTTTCTTAAATCTCTTAGTCTCAAGCAACCCTACCCTGACCCTTTGATGACCCTGTTTAATATGATATCATGTCCATGCTTCCCACTCCAACAATCCCTATATGCCTTATCTTGCCTCCTTTCCCCCTCCCCCTTTAAATATACCGCATAACTATTTCTTTATTGTATTTATTTATTTTTACTGTTTTTCTCCTCTGCTAGAAAACAGAGATCTTCGCATTGGGAATTCATAATCCCCTCTCCCCCCCTTTTATTTAAGACAAGGTCTCAAATATGTAGCTAAGGCTGGCCTTGAACTCCAGATCCTCCTTCAGCCTCCAGAAAGTTGGGCTTATAGGTGTGTGTTACCACACCTAGTTTCATTCACATTCTTTCTTTGTTTTTTTTTTTTTTTTTTGGCCTTTCCTGGGGCTTGGACTCAAGGCCTGAGCACTGTCCCTGGCTTCCTTTTGCTCAAGGCTAGCACTCTGCCACTTGAGCCACAGTGCCACTTCTGGCCATTTTCTATATATGTGGTGCTGGGGAATTGAACCCAGGGCTTCATGTATCCGAGGCAAGTGCTCTTGCCACTAGGCCATATTCCCAGCCCCATCATTCACATTCTTAAAACACTGAGACTTGTACCTGAGGAACTGGAGGTGTGGCTGTGAAAGGAAAAAGCCTAGTGAAACCACATGACTCTGAGTTTAAGCCCCAGGACCTGCAAAATGCCATGTGCATGTAGTAGAGAAATAGCTCAGTTGATAACAAAAGTGAACTTAGTCTCAGGCTCTGGTAGCTTATGCCTGTGACCCTACCCACTTAGGAGGCTGAGATTTGAGGATCAGGACTCAAAGGCAGCCAGGGTAGGAAAGTTTAATCTAGTATTAATGCACATATACATTCACAAAAGCAGCCACTGGTTAAAAAAGGCAGGTTGAAACAAAATGATATTATTATATATATTAAATAGTTAAGACTTAATAACTTCCAATGATATCAACAATATAAAAAATGAATTGGAGTGTTTTTTTAGTTCATTTGTGAGTTAATGTTAATTTTTTGGAAAGCCATATGATTCTTAATTTCTAGAATTTCAAATCTGTGTAACTCATTCTACGTGAATACTCCTGAAGCTACTTTGCTGGGCTTAACTATGTAATGTGGTTTGGAAAACTGGTTTTGGTGTAGTCAGCAGGTCACTGGGGCAAAGGATTATCACTCACTTTTTTATGTTTGAACAGTACCATTTACACAACATTCCTTTTTCTTATTTGAGCTGATTTTCTCATGTTTGTTAAGAGAGTTAAACAAATTGTTAGCAAATTGTGAATAGTTCTTTTGCTGATGTGTAATATATTACACAGCCCCCCTAGTAGTCTTTAAAAAAAATTCTAACATCTCTCATTTCCAGTTAAGATTGATTTTAATGCATCATGTATTGCACCTGATTTATGTTGAGGTTAAATCATACATTACCCTTTGTTCAACTCACATGTATTTGTTAATTCATGTCTTCATTATTCCTTAGTATTTACTAGGGTGTGTTTGCATGTCTAGTTCCTTTAAAAAAATTCTCTTTATATGGGGCTGGGCGTTGATGTCTCCTATCGTTAATCTCAGTTACTCTAGAGGCAGAGATAGGAGGGTTAAAGTTCGGGGTCAGTCTAGACAAAAAGGTAGCATGTCCTATCTCAAAAAACTCATGCCTATAATCCTACCTGCTCTGGAGGCTAAAGTTCAATAAATGGAGGTTCAAAGCCAGACCATGCATAAAAGTGCCCTAGACTCCATCTCCAAAATAACTGGCAAAAAGTTGAGCTGAAAGTATGGCTTGAGTGGTAGAATACCAGCAGATCAAGCAAGCTGAGCAAGTCTGTGACCAAGTTCAGACCTCAGTACTACCAGCCAACAAATACCTGTTTTACCCCTGTAATCCAAGCTGTGCAGCTTATGGTTTAAAGACAGGCCTGGGAAAAAGCATAAGACTCTATTTAAAAAAGAAACTAAAGCAACAGTAAAAATGGGGGCACAACTCAAGTGGTATAACGCTTGCCTAGCATGCATGAGGCCTGAGTTCAAATCCTAGAACTGTTCAAAAACAAAAACAAAATTCATCTTTTTTTCTCTTCGTTGGAATTTCCCGAAGCTTGCTGGTACTGCCACTGTCTTAAAAAAAAGTGTACAATTGGGCTGGGGATATGGCCTAGTGGCAAGAGTGCCTGCCTCGGATACACGAGGCCCTGGGTTCGATTCCCCAGCACCACATATACAGAAAACGGCCAGAAGCGGTGCTGTGGCTCAAGTGGCAGAGTGCTAGCCTTGAGCGGGAAGAAGCCAGGGACAGTGCTCAGGCCCTGAGTCCAAGGCCCAGGACTGGCCAAAAAAATAAAAAAAATAAAAAAATAATAAATAAATAAATAAAAAAAGTGTACAATTATACTATATTCTCATAAAATATTTTGAAATCTAGCTTCCTAATGTCCTGTGTATGTCTTTGTTCCAGGTCATCCTTGCCCTTTGTTGATGATGACAGGTACTGTCACTAGGTTCTCATCTCTTCCATTCTGCCAAATTACTTCTTCCCATTGATAATGTCTAACTAGAGCTCAGTTATTTTATTTCTTCTTTCGGAAAATAAGTGAAGAACTCTGCTTTTATCTGAATGAAGCACCCAGGGTGTTATCCTCATTAATCATACAAGCTTGCCAGTTTCATGTCTTTCCTCCATGTGGTTCCTCTCTGCTTCCACAAAAGCATTACTTCAGTTCTTGTCTCCTTTCATCTGCATCCAAGTGTTCAGGGATTCCTCTGAATCCATTGGCATCCCAGCCTACAATGCTGCTCTGCCTTCTCCTAACAGGTCTTTTGTACACAGCTGCACAGCTCATCCTGCTGTCACTGGGCTCCCAAGGATGCATGCTACTCTGCCACCTCTCCGTGGTATCTACTAGGTCTTACCAATAAACCTATAATCTCAGGGCGACCATGTTGCACATGTTCTGTTCATTATGTCTGGACATCTGCTACTTACACTTCCTTTCGAGTGTCCTTCCAATTCTTTCTCATCGAATTACTCAGAATCTGCCTCACTGTTGGAACTTGTCCCAGGCCCTCCTTAATATCATTCATGGAAACCTATCTCAGTTTTATCTACATTTTTTTCTTTCCTTCCCACCTGTTTTCCAGACCTTTTGGCCAGATGAGTTGGTCTCTAACTAAACATATTCTTTTCAGTCTTTGAAAAAGCTCTCCATTACGTAGCCAAATACCCATCATTCCTACATTTGAAGCTGTAGTCCTGAAATAAAAACTGGTACCCAGAATGTTCCTATTCATTTTTATGTCATATTTTTTCATTTTCAGCATTTATACCCTTAGTATTATTCCATGTGTCAAATTTCACAGCACCTCAAAAGCCTTCAATAGTCTATTTTGATGGTTTTAAAAACTATTTATTAAGTCGTTGTACATAGGGGTTTCAATTCTAGAAGTCAGGTTTTGAGTACAACATGTCTTGATTAATGTTACCTCTTTTGATGAGGTTTTATTTCCCTGAAACTTAGTAATGGGTATCTTTGAGAAGCCTCAACAGGTTCTGCTACATGCTAGTTTTATACTTAATGGTTCTTTTTTTTTTTTGGCCAGTCCTGGGCCTTGGACTCAGGGCCTGAGCACTGTCCCTGGCTTCTTCCCGCTCAAGGCTAGCACTCTGCCACTTGAGCCACAGCGCCGCTTCTGGCCGTTTTCTGTATATGTGGTGCTGGGGAATCGAACCTAGGGCCTCGTGTATCCGAGGCAGGCACTCTTGCCACTAGGCTATATCCCCAGCCCTATACTTAATGGTTCTTGAATGGATTGGTGGTATATATTCACGGCCACTATCATTCACAAGGGAGTCTCCAAGTCCCAGCATGTAACATTTTTCTCCAAAGGTTTTTCATTTCATGTGTCTTCTTTATTTGTAGGAAAGAAATAGAGAGGTAATATGGAAGTAGAAAGGAAGCTTGCTTCAACACTTATTGCTGGATTGCTGAGGAGAATAAGTAATTAAGTGAACTCTGTACGCTTCAGGTGTGTGTGAGAGAGACAGTGTGTGTGTATGTGTGTGAGTGTGCATGTGCATGTGTGTGTGTGTGTGTGTGTGTGTGTGTGTGCTGGGTCTTAAACTTAGGGCCTCCTGCTCTTGCTTAGCTTTTTTTTTACTCAAGGCTAGTTCTCTACCACTTGAACCAACTCTATTTCCAGCTTTTTGCTGGTTAATTATAGATACATTCTCTTAGATTTGTCTGTCTGGGCTGGCTTTAAACTAGGATCTTCAGATCATAGCCTTCTGAGTAGTTAGGATTATAGATGTGACCCACCATTCCCCAGCTAAGCTTCAGCAACTGCTCTTCTTCCTCCTTCTCCTCTTCCTCCTCCTCCCTCTTTTCCTCCTCTTCTTTCTTTTGTGTATTCTGGGGCTTGAACTCAGGGCCTGAGTACTGGCTCTGAGATTCTGAGATTTTATGATCAAAGCTAGCACTCTACCACTAGAGTCAAAGCTCCACTTCTGGCTTTGTTTGTGGTTAATTGGAGATAAGAGTCTTATTTCCTGTCTAAACTGGCTTTAAACTGTGGTCCTCAGATGTCAGGCTACTGAGTGGCTAGGATTACAGGCATAAGTCACTCTTGTCCAGCCAGCTTCAGCTTCTTGAATCTTCAAATGAGGATATGGTACTGACCTTGCAGGGTTATTAGGATGATTTCATAAAGTATTGTATGAGCAACTGCTTTGTACAGTAAGTATAATGAAAACATATGTTTTAAGAATAACTATTAGATATGTACTTTTCCGCAAACGTGCAGAGAACTAATAGCATGATAAGAACCTGTCCAGCATTTTCTCTAAGCACAATATACATGTTTATTGTTTATAGGATCACAGCAGGCATTTATGATAATCTGCATACTGTTTTATTTAAAAAGCACTATTGTACACAAGTATTTTCTAGTGTTCTAGAGTTCATTCCAATAGTGTGCAAGAATTATACATTTTTCTAGATTTGCAGGCAATTCAGATCTTGACCATATGCGGGATCTACCATAAACTAAGTTTGTGTGAACTTTTACAGTACCAGCTTCTCCACTGTAACCTATAGGGTTGATGTAGATTCTCTAATTAGGTTGTGGGAATATAACAAAAGCTATGATAATGGTAACCATAGCTTGCTTATATCAAACACTTATTTTCTATTGCATTCTCTGCTAGACTCTACAACATTTAAATATTTATTGGTGCTAGTACTAGAGATTGAACTCAGGGCATGGACACTACCCCTTAGTTTTTTCTGCTCATGGCTGGCACTTTACCACTTGAGCCATATCTTCACTTCTGGCTTTTTGGTGGTTAATTGGAGTTTCATAGACTTTCTTGTCCATACTGGCTTTGAACCGCAATCCTCAGGTCTTAGCCTCCTGAATAGCTAGGATAATAGGCATTAGCAATCACTGTCCAGCTTAAAATTTTATTTGTTGTGGTTTGTGTAGTGAAAGTTAGGTTTGGGAACTAGGAAATGGAAGGAAGGGCATTTGAGGTTAGAGCAAACAATGAGAGTTAAAGATAGGAGTGACTTTGATGGTAGATAAGCTTTTATTAGAGAAAACCTGAGCGGGTCTCTCGGCGTCCTGACCATACACCTAAGAGAGAAAACAGATGGAGAGTGCCTTATACAGATTGTGGGTTTTCAGGAGATGAACCAAGAGTAGGGATAAGGCTGTTGGAGAAAGCTAGGGTTGTTGCTAATAGGTACTATGGGAATTGTCAGTAACAGGAGATTGAAACTTTAGGTACAGCTGTGACGAAAGTCCCTAACAAGCCTAGGGCAGTGAGGCCCAAGGCAAAGGCCAATTTCTTGATTCCATCCCATCAGTTTGGATATACAGTGTCCTCCCAAAAGGCTCATATTTTGCTGGCTTAGTCTGACACACACACACACACACACACACACACACACACACACACACACACGGAGTGGATAGAAACTTTAGGAGGTAGCATCCAACTAAAAGTAGAAGATCACTGTATCAAGGTTCTTGGAGGTAACTTTTCTGGTCCCTTTACATCTCTCTGTGTGCTTCCTGGCCACGAAAAGGTGGTAGCCTCTGCCACATGTGCCTGCTACCATAATGTTCTGCCTCATCATGGGCCCAGCCTCAGCAGAGCCAGGGAATAAGGACTGAGACATTTTGTCCACATCCTGATTCTTTTGGGGAGGCTGAGTTGAACAATGACAGATTAACTGACCTAGTAAGGAAATTTCAAGGTGGCATAGCATTCAAGCTATAGTGTGGTTACTACTTTGAGCCAGATTTACAGAGAACTGGTAGAAAAAGGAAGAGCCAAAGTCTTCATGAACAACTTGCTGTTTGACGAAAGAAAAAAGTATGGGAATAAGGAAGGCATGGTTGATAAAGAGGTCAAAGACATTAAGAGTAACTAAGCACTGACAACAGGAAATAGGTCTACAGGCATTCTCAAGAATTGGCCAGGCTAGAAATTTTAGCTCAGTGGATTTTAGCTTGGAGAACCCCACCAGTACAGAGATAGCCAGAGAAGTGTTACCCCATGTTCAGCCAACAGGTACTCAAAAGCTTCTACTTGAGCTGCTTGATGGCAGACCTTGATATCATCTATGTAGTACTGGTTTCATGGATATAGAGAATGCAAGAATTATGGGATAGGGCTGGGAATATGGCCTAGTGGCAAGAGTGCTTGCCTCCTACACATGAAGACCTCGGTTCGATTCCCCAGCACCACATATATGGAAAACGGCCAGAAGGGGCGCTGTGGCTCAGGTGGCAGAGTGCTAGCCTTGAGTGGGAAGAAGCCAGGGACAGTGCTCAGGCCCTGAGTCCAAGGCCCAGGACTGGCCAAAAAAAAAAAAGAAAAGAATTATGGGATATAGAAGCTTCCATTGAGGTTTTAGAGGAAGACTTAGGGGCCAGGCAACGTGAAACAGAGTCAGAATCCTTACAGGAGATGTCAGAAATGTGGAATGTCTCTTAAGGAAAGCCACAGCAAATAAGTGGAAGTTGCTTTGTTTTTGTTTTTTGCCAGTCCTGGGGCTTGAACTCAGGGCCTGACAACTATTCCTTTTTTTTTTTTTTTTTTGCCAGTCCTGTGCCTTGCACTCAGGGCCTGAGCACTGTCCCTGGATTCTTTTTCTCAAAGCTAGCACTCTGCCACTTGAGCCACAGCACCACTTCTGGCCATTTTCTATATATATGGTGCTGAGGAATCGAACCCAGGGCTTCATGTATATGAGGCAAGCACTCTTGCCACTAGGCCATATTCCCAGCCCTGAGCACTGTTCCTGACATTTTGCTCAAAGCTAACACTCTACCACTTGAGCAACAGCACCACTTCCTGCTTTTTCTATATATGTGGTGCTGAGGAATCGAACCCAGGGCTTCATGTATATGAGGCTAGCACTTTACCACTAGGCCATGTTCCCAGCCCTGGAACTTGCTTAAGAATGATCTGTGACCTGTAAATAGCAAGAGTTTCAACATGTCTGTCCCAAACTTCCTACTGCCAAGACTTTGAGCTTTAACACCTTTTTTTTGGTCATTCAACCTAGAGCCTCACGTATACTAGGTAAGTACTTCACTATTTAAATCATGCCTCCCTTTCATAGACCTTTTCTTGGTTTTTGTGGTTTGACATAAGGTCTTGCTAACTTTGTTCATGCTGACCTTGAATTCTTAATCCTCTGCCTCGGCCTCTTGATTATCTGGAATTATAGGCACGTGTCACTGTACCTTTTCAAAAGTGCTGGAGGGCTGGGAATGTGGCTTAGCTTGCCTAGCATGCATGAAGCACCACATAAACAGAAAAAGCCAGAAGCGATGCTGTGGCTTAAGAGGTGGAGTGCTAGCCTTGAGCAAAAATGAAGCCAGATAATGTCGACATTACATTTAAAGTCCTAGGCGAATTTTCTTTGGCCTAGGCCTCGTGGATACTGTATATGTTCTTGGTACATTGGGTATTGTATAAATGTCTGCCTGACCTAGGGAAGGGAAAGAAAAACAGGGTGTAAGATAGCACAAGAAATGTACACACTGCCCTACTATGTAACTGTACCCTTTTTGCACAACACATCAAAAAATTTCTGTTTAATTAATGAATAAATTTAAAAAAACAAAAACAAAAAAACGAAGCCAGAGACAGTGCTCAGGCCCTGAGTCCCAAGCTCAAGGACTGGCTGGGGGAAGAAAAGTGCTGGAATTGTTCAAACTACCAGGACTTTTAAGAGATGGAGTAAACGTATTTTGCATTATGAGATGGATATGAGCTTATAGAAGTTGGGATGGGATGTTATAATTTGGATATGAGGAAGAGGGAACTCTTCGTTTTTTTCTTTTTTTCTTGTTTTGTTTTTTGCCAGTCCTGGGGCTTGAACTCAGGTCCTGAGCATTGTCCCTGGCTTCTTTTTGCTCAAGGCTAGCACTCTATCACTTGAGCCACAGTGCCACTTCTGGCTTTTTCTATATATGTGCTGCTGAGGAATCGAACCCAGGGCTTCCTGTACACGAGGCAAGCACTCTACCACTGGGCCACATCCCAGCCATATGTTCATTTTTTTTTTTTGGCCAGTCCTGGGCCTTGGACTCAGGGCCTGAGCGCTGTCCCTGGCTTCTTCCCGCTCAAGGCTAGCACTCTGCCACTTGAGCCACAGCGCCGCTTCTGGCCGTTTTCTGTATATGTGGTGCTGGGGAATCGAACCTAGGGCCTCGTGTATCCGAGACAGGCACTCTTGCCACTAGGCTATATCTCCAGCCCCCATATGTTCATTTTTAAGGTATCATCTGCAGCTATTTTGGAAGTATTAGAAACATTAGGAGGTATGGCCTGGCTGGCGAAAGTATATCACGGGGGTAAGTCCTCAGGGGTATCTTATCCCTGGTCCGTTTCCTATTTCTCTTTTTACTTCCTGGTCACCATGAAATAGCCTCTGCTATATGCTTCTGCTGCTATGATGTTTTGCTTTACTTTGGGTCCAGAATCAGCAGAGCCAGATACTCTGAACTGAAAGCATTGCAACTGTAATGGGGTCTGCTCAAGGGAGGGGACTACAATATAATGGGGCCTGGGGGGGGGGGAATCCCCCATCCCTCCAAGAGTCCACCACCACTCAGAGACATTCTCAAGTAAAAAGATGGATTTATTGGGGAAGCAAAAAGTATACTGATGGGCCAGGGTCACAGCCTAGACTCGGGAGCTGGGACTGCAGCGGTAAAAAGCAGGCTGGTGAACCAGGGCCACAGCCCAGGCTCGGGACTCGGGGTTGGGTTGTAAAGGCAAATACCACATGGTCAAGCTTGCCACATGCAGGTCAATGAGGTTACAACACTTACAGAGCATGCCAGGTCACACTCAAGTGGCCAGTGGAGTTACAATCTGCCTCATAGCAACTGTTTGAACCAACCTATCACTTTAGTTAGACTTGGCGCACGGATTTGGTGGGGCTCACATGATGCAGGCAGATAAGCCTACTCATGGGAGGGCACTGGTTTAACCTTGAACATTCCACTACTCAGATGGTCAAGCAGTTTACACAATCTTATCACAGCGAAGGGGAACTTCCCTGGATAGGGTTGGGGAGATCTCAGTGAAGATGGAGTCTGCTTCTGATCTCTTTAACTAATCTGAGATGGAGTCAATCTGACACCCCTCAACAGCCAATGATGGCACCGGCCAGATCTGACCTCCATATTATAGCAACCATGAGGCAAAAGTATATCCTTTTTTTTTTTTTTTTTTTTTTTTTGCCAGTCCTGGGGCTTGAACTCAGGGCCTGGGCACTATCCCTGAGCTTCTTTTGCCCAAGGCTAGCACTCTACTACTTGATCCACAGCACTACTTCTGGCTTTTTCTGTTTATGTGGTACTGAGGAATCGAACCCAGGGCTTTGTGCCTGCGAGGCAAGAACTCTACCAAATTCCCAGCCCTAAATCTTTTCCCTTTTAGGTTTAAATCATGTATTTTATCACAATATGAATAATATTTTGTTATTCTCCTAATAACTTATAGACACCTCTCTCTCTCTCTGTCTCTCTCTCTCTCTCTCTCTCTCTGTCTCTCTCTCTCTCTCTCTGTCTTTCTTTCTTTTGATCCTGGTACTGGGGCTTGAACTAAGGGCCTGGGTACTGATCCTTAGCTCCCACTTGAGTCACAGCAGCATTTCTGGCCTTTTCTAAGAAGTTTATTGGAGATAAGAGTCTCACAGACTTTCCTGCCCAAGCTGGTTTCAAACAGCGATTCTCAGATTTCAGCCTCCTGTGTAGGTAGGATTACACATGTGGGCTTCCTGTGCCTGGCAACAGTGCATTTTATGTTAAGTCAATCTACAACAAAACTGAACCAGGCAATTGTGTTTACAGAAAATTCAGCAAAAAGTACATAATACAGTCCATTGAAACACAGTTTAAACACTATATTTTTTGGAATAAATCTCTCCATGAGATTTTAAGACCATATATATACACTGTGTTTATTTAGGTATTAAGTGTATATCTGAGCTTTACATGTTAAAAAATAAGATATGTGTGTGTGCACATGCTAGTGATTCTACCACAGCCTCATGAATGCAAGAATGCATGAATTATTTCTAAGCTCTGCTAGGGACATAATTAAGAGCATATAGCTTAATGGTATTAATAATCCTAAGATTATTTTACTCCCGCAAGAACCAATTTTCACTCCCTTTGGAGGCAATGTTGGAGGGAAAGTAATATGATAGATAACATGAGATATAATATAATACGACAAGCATATTTGTTTTTCCTCTTCCTCCCCCTTTCCTTCATTTTTCTCCTCACTTTTCTCCCATTTCCCAAGTAATTGCCAAACAATTTGTTGAATCTTTAAACTTGTTAAACAACTATTGACCTCAGGGAAAGGAACCTCGATTCAGAGGTAAAGGCATGTACACCATTTGTGGAAAGGCTGCCTTTATAGCACAGTACCCAGCCTCCCAGGTGGAGCCTGGACAGATCCAGCTTGATGAAGTGCTATGATCTCTGTGCACACTAGTTTCTTTGTGGCCTTCTCCCACTCCTCCCCCAGGCCTTTCAATAGGATGCTGGACATTCCTTGTGAGAAACCTGAGGAGGATTCTAAAAAGACAGCCACAGTTTTCCTACAACCTGCTGCCAGGTTTTTTTTTTTTTTTTTTTTTTTTGGCTAAGCTGTTGGGGTAAAGATGTTGTAGTGTATTTTTATCTACGGAAATCTCAGGTTTCAAATGCTTCTTTAGTTTTCTGTAGTGTCTCAGGACTAAAAAGTGTATTAGTGAGCCTGGCACTGGTGGCTCACACTTGGAATCCTAGCTACTCAGGAAGCTCAGATATGAGGATCTCCAATCAAAGCCAGCCCAGGCAGAAAAGTTCCTGTGAGACTCTCCAACCACTCAAAAACTGGAATTGGTGCTGTGGCTCAAAGTCGTAGAGTGCTAGCCTAGAGCGAAAGAGGTCAAGGACTGTGCCCAGGCCCTGAATTCAAGCCCTACAACCGACAAAAAAAAAAATGTAGGAGTGAGAGAAAGATTGTGGTCCAGGGTAGGAATTGGTGCAAGACAGAAGAGAGAGGAGGAGGCAAGACTGCAGGAATGGAAGGGACAAGGAAGGGAGGGGAAGTATAATGCAAAGAACAGGAAAGGCCTGGGAATCCAATAATGCTCTTGGTGGTCACTGTTACCTTGGACAAATTCCATACTCTAGGTTATAATTTTACTTATCTATAAAAAGGGCTGATAATACTTATATTTCAGAGCCCACAAGAAGTTTATATATATAATATTATACCTACAAGATACTCAAATGTGGAAGAACTATGCTTATTAAATATCTGCTGGAAATAAAAGGACTAGGAAATAGGCAACAAGTTTTCTTAGAAAAAGCCTTATGTACTCTTTTTTTTTTTGCCAGTGCTGGGGCTTGAACTCAGGGCCTGAGCACTGTCCCTGGCTTCTTTTTGCTCAAGGCAAATACTCTACAGCACTGCTTGAGCCACAGCACCACTTCTACTTTTCTGTTTATGTGGTGCTGAGGAATCAAACCTAGGGCTTCATGCATGCCAGGCAAGCATTCCACTGATAAGCCACATTCTCAGCCCTTATGTACTTTTTATGAGTGTTAGTACAGGCATTTTGGGGCTTCTATGGCTGATGAAGAGGAACCTTTGGAGTTTTGAAGGAACAGAATAAGAGTTCATTTTTTTTTTTCTACTCAGTTGTTGAACTTACTGAGAAATGACACAAAAGAGTTAGCACTCAGAAGTCAATATATGGTCCTCATTGTCAACTTATGCTCCTTTGGAGAGTGTAGCTTCCATCTTTGAGCAAGTGGAGCTCCTAACAGCTCCAATCCAGCTTAGCCACTGGCCTAAGGCAGCACCAGAACAGAGCAGGCTTTCCCTCTGGAGAAAGAAGGCCCTCCTGTGGGTAGATCCAAAGGAAGGCCATAGAACCAGCTATAGATGACTTGCTTGCATCTAAACTCACCAACTAAGTAAGTCAGTCCACCTCCCTGAATGAGAGTGGAGGGAGTAGAGAAGCCTAGGGCTGGTAGGGTCGTTATGCCCAAGTCGCAAGAAGACCAACAAGAAGACCACCGAGAGCCAGACATTCCGAAATGCAAAAGCAAGGCTTTATTCAGGCGAGCTGCAGGTCGGGCCTCGTCCTACCCACCGAAGCAGCAGAGGTTAGGAGGAAGGCCCCGAGCTGAGATTTCACAGAGCTTATAAAGGCAAAAACCAAAGTTACAGCAATCAGGTGTTCAAGCAAGATTAGGATACGGGTATAAATCTGATTGGCTCAGGGCTCAAGGTATTCCAGGGCAGTTAGAGTTAAGCAGGGAATTTCCTGACCAGCTGGGCCCTAATAAGCTTGTCCTGCTAGCCGGGATAATTGGTGGCCTGGGTTACTCATCGTTTAAACAGACAACAAAATTGGGGCTGCCTGAAAATGGGGTTTACTTTACCTCTTCAGGGTAAGAATGCTTCTCTGCATAGATGAGACAAACCAGGAGTGGGTTGAGGTTGACCCTCCTACCTTTCAACAGGCTCTAAATCAGTATGGTAGACAATCTGAACTGAGAGAGTTAATGAGACTCTCGAACTGGCCCTGGAGTGGGTGGAAGGAAGATGGTAGTATGCTGGGAAATGGTGAACAACTATTTATTTGGTGAACAACTATTTATTACTATATAAATTTAATTGAAGAGGTATGAGGGAGAGTGATGGAGTGTGTCTGATCAAGCTACATTATAAGCATATATGGATATGTTGAAATGAAACCTGTGAAATTAATTGATGATAATAAAAGTTTAAAAGTAAAATTGAATACAAATAATTTTATTATTAAAATACACATGGGCAATTGGTTCTCACACATTGCTTTCAATGATTTTTGGTGAAACTTGTTTTGATAACCTACAGTAAGTAATTCAAGCATGATTTGACAGATGGAGTAAATTCTACTGTACAGGTAACAATATATTATAAATAACCCAAGAACATAGATAATAGTTAAATATAATAAGATAAAGAGTGACACATTTTGACTATGATCTTAGTTTTTGATATGTTAACATAATTTTAATTTTTAATAATGATTATGTTTAACAGTCCAACTTGCAAAAATTCTGAAAATTTATCATTATCCCTTGCACACCACTGGGGAATATACAACAGTCCAAATTAGGTTTTTCCACAGATGTAGCAAATTACAATCCAGTTTGGTCCCAAAGAAATCTTTAGTTACCCCACTGTGGAAGAATCTCCTAGCAGGAAGAATCCAGCAGGGGGCAGTGTGGTTTCAGGTGGTTTCTACTTCAGGAGCTTCACTGTGGTTTCCGGAGTATGGAGGTGGCGCCATCTCTGAGAGCAGGCTGAGTCAGGCCTCTGGGTTTGGATCACATGTGAAATCAGGAACTTAAAACAGAAGTCTTGAAGTTCTTGGGGGAAGAGGCCAGCAAGGAAGCCTCCTTGCTAGGGCAGGCCAGTAAGGTCCACCCCTACAATGACTCATCGTGGTCAGATCATGAATCCTGGCACAGTGGCTGAGTGAGACAGAACTTAGCTATCTGATATGGCCTCTGGGGCTGTAGTTGAGAGACACAGGGGGAACAAGGGTAGTGACAAGGCAGCACTTTAGTCTACTATACAATTCAGAGTCTTAGTGGGCACAAGCAGAATCACAAATACCCAGTTTCCAAACTTTTGTGTTTCCTATGGCTGGTGTTTTAAGCAGGAACAAGTATACAGTAGTGCAAACATAGCATTGGAGGCTGATGTGCCAGGTTCTCTTAGTTTTGTCCTAATTCTGTTTTTTATGCTTAAAATCATTTTCAGGACAGACCTTTTGCAGTTTAAATGCTTCTTTTTGGAGTTTGAAAATACCCTTTTATAGGCTGGGAATGTGGCTTAGTGGTAGTGTTTACCTAGAATGCATGAAGTCCTGGGTCCAATTCCTCAGTACTAAAGGCCGGAAGTAGCACTGTGGCTCAAGTGGTAGAGTGCTAGCCTTGAGCAAAAAAAGAATCTCAGGGATAGTGCCCAGGCCCTGAGTTCAAGCCCCAGGACTGGTAAACAATTTTTAAAAGGGGAAAAAAACCCAGAGAATATCTCTGGGGGGTGGGGCATGCTCACTCTGGGACTTGAACTCAGGGCTTGGGTACTTTCTTTTAGCTTTTTCACTCAAGGCACTCTCAGAGGAGAGATTTATGGCAAAATAAGGATTACAGATGTTCACAGATGCTGGGCAGGTTAAACTAGAAAGTATCATTTGCCCTCAGTGACCCATCCTGTCTGTCTGATGCTTCACTATTGTTTGAGCTAACAGTGAAACCCTCCTTTACATGGTTGATGAAAACCCTGTGTGACTTGACTAGAATACCTTGGGAAATGTGCTTTTTTTCCCCTTCTGTGATGGCTGCACTTAGGCTGTAAATCGACAAGCAAGTCTACAGCTCCAGGAAGATAAGAGTTGTTATTCACAAAGAGGACTGTGAAACTTCCGGTGAAGGGTTTGTAGGAATCTAAAATGATGTCTAGTGTCAGGAAAGGGGTTGGAGGTACATACAAAATAAGATTTATTATAAACTTAGAATTATGGAAGAAGGTTTGAGTATAAGGTGGATCGTTCCCATGTTTTTTCTGAGTTTGGGGGCATTTAGAAATTTGTGTCCATAGTAAGAAATTAGTAAATGTCTCTGAGAATATGGCTAGCACATGGCCCTATGCCCCTGTGTTGCTCTCCAGGGCTCCTAAGTACAGCCCTCAGAGTAATATAAATGAGTGAGATATCATAATAAATTATAGTAATGGGGTGTTTAAAAGTAATAAGTCCTTGGAGAGATTTCAAGTGATAGCCATATAAGCTTATGCCATCATTCACTTTTATTTAATGCAACGAATGAACTATATAGAAATATCTGAGAAGGGAAATAATTGGCAATCCTTAGGCATGATGTAGAAGATTATTATACCCTTTGTGAAGGGGCCTATTCTTATATTGCACTCTTCACTCTTTAAAAAAAAAAAGAAACAGCTTTAAAAATCTTTGGATCAAGAAATTTACCTTGATTATAATCTGAAATTAAAAAATATTGAAAAAATCTTTGGCATAATAAGTTGGAGTTCAGGAGACACCCTCACCACTACTGATCTCTCTCTCTCTCTCTCTCTCTCTCTCTCTCTCTCTCTCTCTCTCTGTGTGTGTGTGTGTGTGTGTGTGTGTGTGTGTGTGTGTGTGTGTGTGTGCTGGTCTTGGGGCTTGAATTCAGGGCCTGGATGCTATCCCTGAGTTGTGTTTTTGCTTATGGCAGTGTTCTGCTACTAGAGCCACAGCTCTACTTCTGGCTTTTTTGGGAAGTTAATTGTAGATAGTTTCAACAGCTTCTTGCCTGGGCTGGTTTCAAACCACAATTTTGAGATCTCAGCTTCCCATGTAGCTAGGTTTACAGGTATGAGCCAGTGCATTACACTGGCTTAAAATTTTAAACATTTATAGAGAGTCAATCAGAGAAATTATATATAGGGGGCTGGGGATATAGCCTAGTGGCAAGAGTGCCTGCCTCGGATACACGAGGCCCTAGGTTCGATTCCCCAGCACCACATATACAGAAAATGGCTAGAAGCGGCGCTGTGGCTCAAGTGGCAGAGTGCTAGCCTTGAGCGGGAAGAAGCCAGGGACAGTGCTCAGGCCCTGAGTCCAAGGCCCACGACTGGCCAAAAAAAAAAAAAAAAAAAGAAATTATATATAGTAAACTATCCCCCAGTGTGGCTCAAGAAATCAGATGACTATCTATCTATCTATCTATCTATCATCTGTTTCCAGTACTGGGACTTGAATTTAGAGCTCTTATCCTCTTCCTTGACTTTTTCCGCTCAAAGCTTGTGCCACGCTTAAGCTATACCTATACCAGCTTCTTGTTGGTTATTTGGAAATAAGAGTCTCATGGACTTTTCTGTCAGGGCTGGCTTCCAACAGAGACAATAAGATCTCCTCCTGAGTAGCTAGGATTACAAATGTGAGCCACTGGCATCTAACTAAAAAGAATTAAGGGCTGGGAATGTGGCTTAGTGGTAGACTGCTTGCCTAACATGCATGAAGCTCTGGTGTTGATTCCTTAGCACCACATAAACAGAAAAGGCCAGAAATGGAGCGGCACTGTGGCTCAAGTGGCAGAGTGCTAGCCTTGAGCAAAAAGAAGCCAGGGACAGTGCTCAGGCCTTGAGTTCAAGCCCCAGGACTGGCAACAACAAAAAAAAGAATTAATTGTAGAACAAATCCCATGTCCTAGTGAGGTACATTTTGGAATAAGGAATGCTTGAAAATATATATATACATATAATATTTATATTTTATATATTTACATATAAAATATTACATATATGTACATATATTTGATTTGGCTCCCTCATGCTAAACATCTCTAAGAGCTAGCTAAAAAACATAAAGTCACATCACCACACTAGCCTCAATGTTGAATGTGTATAAAGAAGGGAGAAAAGGCTGCTTTATGAATTAGCAACCATCACCAAACAGATGGTTGATTTTTTTGTGTACCTATACCCTCACAATGAAACTAGAAAACTAAACCCCTTAATGGGTATAAATCAGATCTTGATTATCATAAAATAATATTTCATCCCTGCAAGGGGTAATATCATCCCATGCATAAGGAAAGAAAGGATGAATGAGGCTTATAAACTCAAGGTTACACTGAAATTACAGCTTTTGATTACATAAAGTGGTAAAGCATTAATTGCATCCTTGTGACTTCCCTCATAAGAGAACATTTCACATTCTCTGTGAAAAGTACATTACATTGTATCTGTCATCAACAGATGCTCCTTTCTTACCCGTTCCAAAATGTCCGATGCCATTTCATTTAGTTTATCTAGAATTGAATTCTAATGCAACTGTGAGCTGAGACTAGTTTATATCAGCTCATAAGGGCCAATCTACACTTCTCTTCCCAACTCCATGTCCTATGAATCAGGTGGTTAGCTTGAGATCAAATACAGTATGAAGCATTTACAGCACAGAAATTGGCAAACATCTATGTCCAGGGCATTTTTATTTTTAAATGTTGGCATCCTTCTTACCAGCACAACACACATTCTTTCATACATGCTTAGTGGTAGTGCCTTAACACTTGTAATAATTTTCCTCTCTCCCTCCCTCTTTCCCTTCCTTCCTTCCTTCCTGCCAACCTGCCTGCCTCCCTCCCTCCCTCCCTTCTTTCCTTTTTCTTTCTTTCCCTCCCTCCTTCCTTCTCTCCCTTCCTTTTTGTGCCAGTACTGGGGCTTGAACTCAGGGTCTGGGTGCTGCCCTTCATATTTTTGTTCAAGGCTGAGGCTCTACCACTTAAACCACACATCCTTTTCTAGCCTTTTGCTGGTTAATAGGAGACAAGAACCTCATGGACTTTTCTGCCTGGGCTGGCATTGAACCTAAATCCTCAGATCTCAGTTTCATTAGTAGCTAGCATTACAGGCCTGGCTCCAACCTATTTTTCAAGTGTCCATTAAGGCTCATTATATTCTGCTAAGGATTCATAGAAATTCAATATTTTCACTGTAGTTCTGTAAGATCAGCCCCTTGTCCACTTTTTAAAATTTCTTTTCTTTGTTTATTCCTTTTTTTTTTTTCCTTTTCTTTCTTTTTGCCTGTCCTGGGGCTTGGGACTCAGGGTCTGAGCACTATCCCTGGCTCTTGGTTTGTGTGTGTGTGTGTTTCCTCAGGGCTAGCACTCTACCTCTTGAGCCACAGCACCACTTCTGGCCTTTTCTGTTTATGTGGTGCTGAAGAATCGAACCCAGGGCTTCATGCAAGCAAGACAAGCATTCTATTGCTAAGCCACATTCATAGCTTCTAATCCTTTTCTCTACTGCTAAGCCACGTTCTTAGCCCCTATTCCTTTTCTTTTGGTGCTAGGGCTTGAACCTTGGCTTTCATGAGTGCTAGTCATGAACTGTGCCACTGAAATCCTTTCCAAGGCCTCCATGTTCACTTCCTTTTAAAAACATTTTGAGGGCTGGGAATTTGGCTTCATGATAGAGTGCTTGCCTAGCATGCATGAAGCCTTGGGTTTTATTCCTCAGTACCACATAAATAGAAAAGTAGAAGTGACACTGTGGCTCAAGTGGTAGAGTGCTAGCCTTGAGCAAAAGGAAGCCAGGGACAGTGCTCAAGCCCTGAGTGCAAGCCCCAGGGATGGCAAAACAAACAAACAAACAAAAATACCCAACGTTTTAAGTAGTTGCACAAAGGGTTTCAGTTTCACAAGTCAGATTGTGAGTATAATGCATCTTGATCGATGTCACTCCTTACCTTCCCATCTTTCACCATCCTATATATATCCTCAAGTTGCATAGTTCAACTTTTACATAAGGTACATTGACTAGAAGGACTGTATTTTCCTATCCTTCCTCTCTCATTTGATGTTCGTGTGTGTGTATGTGTGTGTGTGTGTGTGTGTGTGTGTGTGTGTGTGTGTGTGTGTGTGTACAATGGTCTTGGGGCTTGAATTTGGGGCCTGGGTGCTATCCCTGAGCAGTTTTGTTCAAGACCAGCACTCTACCATTTGAGCTACAGTTCCACATCAGATTTTGATTGTTAATAGGAGAAAAGAATCTCATGGATGTTGCTGCTTGTGCTAGCTTGGATGTTGCTGCTTGTGCTAGCTTTGAACTGCGACGCTCAGATCCCATTCTCCCACAGGGCTAGGATTATAGGAGTGAGCACCTATGCACTCTTATTTGAATTGAGGATTAAAGCCAGCCTTGATAGTATGATCCATGAGACTCTTATCTGCAATTTGCAAGCAAAAGGCCAAAACTTGATCTGTAGCTCAAGCAGTAGAGCACCAGCTTTGAGTATAAAAGCTAAGTGATTGTGTGAGGCTTTGAGTTCAAGCACCAGTATCAGCAAAAAAATAAAAACAGTCTATTTATTAGACAGGTAAACTATTTCCTCTATAACCTTATTTTTAATAGTGTTTTGTTTATCATCTCATTTTCATAGAAACATAAACTCAGCTTGATTTGAATTTTGGGAATTACTCCACTCATATTAAAATCTATGAGAAAATCCAAAGTCAAAATTTAATTTATATGTATTGATTGCATTCTATAAAATATGTTCACAAGACTACCATTTCTACCATAAGTATTTCACAATATTTGTTGTGGGGAATTTCCCTTTTTTTCACAATTACCCTCAAAGAGCCTTTCTGGTCTCACTTCTCTTATTCCATCTAATTACAACTTCGTTTTAAAAGCAGTCGGGAGCTTATATACCCTGAGCATTTAAAAATGTTGCATTTAATGTATCTAATGAGTTTTTAATTCCAGTATAACTAACAAAAATAATTGAAAAACTAAATTGCTAATGGAAGCATGCTTCTTTATAAAAGCAATTTACATGATCATAAAAGAATTCTAAGTTCATTAGAGAAAAATTGAAATTGGTAGGAAAGTATTAAGAACAAAATAAAAATCAGACGTAATCCCACCAGCACTTCCAAACCACCCTTAAGATATTCCAGTTCTTTTCTGTTTTTTTTTTAAAGCTGGTAAAATAATACATTCACTTTATAAAAATCCTGCTTTTTTTCCCCACTGAAATTATATTGAAGCCATATTTTTTTATTTGCAAGCTAATAATCTCTAACATTCTAGTTTTGATAACTGAATTGCATTTCATCATATTATAATCTATTATAGTGTACTGTGGTATAATGCATGTTACATATAATATTACAATAAGTTATGCCATTATAATTTAGCAATTTTCTTCATATATATGGCACATCTTGGCTTCTGGTATGTATTCAGGTTTGATATTTCACCCCATCATCAAAGCTTAACTTAAAATTTTGCCAAATTCCATTGACTTCATAGTCTAGCTAAATAATTACAGTCCTACTTTAATTTGGCAAAAATCATAAAGGCCCCCAAACTCTTAAGGTTTCTGAAGTTACAGTCTCTGCTTTTGGTCTTTCATTCCTCCCATTTCACGTGCTTCCTTATTTCTTATTTTTAAAAAAAGCTTTTTATATCCTTGTCTTTAACATGAAGCTTGTTTTTTTTTTAGTTTTTTTTTTTTTCCAGTCCTGGGCACTGTCCCTGGCTTCTTTTTTTGCTGAAGGGTAGCACTCTGCTACTTGAGCCACAGTGCCACCCTGGCTGTTTTCTGTATATGTGGTGCTGGGGAATCGAACCCAGGGCTTCATGTATATGAGGCAAGCACTCTTGCCACTAGGCCATATCCCCAGCCCCATGAAGCATTTTTTTTTTTTACCAGATTTTTCCTTCTAAATGTTCATCACAGAAAAACCAGGTATTATAACAAAATTTATGTGCCTTACATTTCCCTGTATATCCAGATGGAGCCATCCAATTGGACACTCAAATGCAGTGTTCATTGTAATGATGTCCAAAGTCAGAAAGCCAGGTTTTAAGTTCACCCAGCAAGCAGTGGATTTTTTGTATGACTAACACTTTCTCTTACTAAAGATAGACTTGCAAGGAAAGCCAAACCATGAGTAGAAATTTGCTTACCCAGAATGAAATCAGAGCAAGGTGTTTAAGATGAGACATTTAGAAAATTCAGAGGTACAAACTAAGGCAGCCCAGTGTTTGTACATAATTAAAGTTTAGGGTGGGGATGGGGTTACACCAAGGGTCAAAACTTGTGACCCTGAGAAATCTATCAAGGACTATCATCTTGACTTCCTGTGAGATAGCCAGCTGGCCTTCACCATAAGACTCACTGCACACCTTTCTGTTAGAAAGTTCTATATCTGCAACTTACTTCTTTATTCACTCTTCTTTTTCCTGGTTGTCCAAGTTTCTTGATGTCCTGGAACTCTTTCATGTCCAACCACTTTTTATCTCCTTTCTATGCCTCATCTTAGCATCTCTGAATCAGACTCCTCTTTTTCTAGATGAATGGCTGGATGATATTTCTAGCCTCCCTGGTGGTAAAATGAATCTATGTGACAACTTCTTTGATTCATGAACAGTATCGGTCACTTCTGGGCTAGAACTTCTAATTGCCATTAAGACTCTTCTTTCCTTCCTCTACAGAAACTAGCAATGCTCCAAGTGCCTAGTCACTCATCAGTAAAATTCCAGAGTGAGATGATGCTAACTCCTAATAAACTCTGTTTGTTTTGCTTTTGCTATTCTTGGGGCTTAAACTCTGGGCCCAAGCACTGTCCCTGGCTTCTTTTTGCTCAAGGCTAGCACTCTACCTCTCGAGCCACAGTGCCACTTCTGGCTTTTTCTGTATATGTGATGCCTAGGAATTGAACCCAAGGCTTTATGTATGCTAGGCAAGCACTCTACCACTAGGCCATAATCCCAGACCTCCTAATAAACTCTGGATGAAAAGAATGGAGCAGAGTTGGATATAGTCGCAACCAACTATATAATCCTAGCAGTTAGGCAAGAGGATTAGCCTGGGTTACCTATTGAGTTCCATTCTAGCCTGGGCTACAGAGTGAGATTCTGTCTGAATAAATAAAATAAAAATGGTGGTGGGGGAGGGGGGAAACAAGCCCTCTATGGGGTTGTTACAGAGATTTGGGGGTTCTTTGTTACTGTTTAGATTCCAACAGTCCTTTGTTACTTTTTAACTCTAGACCTTTCCCTTGGCTTTAATAGTTAGCCTCTAATCAAATGAATTATAAATCTTACAGACTAAATCTAATATACCCTCTGAGCTCAAATCTCAGTTTCTAACTACCTCTTATAACATCTTTAATGCTCATTAGAACTTCAATCTGAATGTCTTGCAAAGTATCTCAACTTGACCATGGTCCAAAACAAACTCAGTATCTTCTTACCCTCAATTTATTCTTATTAATAACACTGTTATCCCTGATTCATTCAGTATTTTTGTTGTTGTTGGTGGTGGTTGTGCGTCTTGAACTCAGGGCCTGGGTTCTATCCCTGAGCTTTTTCACTCAAGACTAGTACTCTAACCACTTTGAACCACCACTCCACTTCAGTTTTCTGGTGGTTAACTGGAGACTGAAATCTCATGGACTTTCCTGCCAGGTCTGGCTTTAAACTGTGATAGCTGGGATTACAGGCATGAGCCCTTGGTGCCCAGCTCACTTGGCATTTTAATTTAGGAAATGTGCAAATTCTCCCTCTGTGGGCTAGTCCTGCCAGGTACAAAGTTCATACAGAAAGCCGGGGTCCAAATACAAAGGCCAGGGGCTGGGGATATAGCCTAGCGGCAAGAGTGCCTGCCTCGGATACACCAGGCCCTAGGGTGGATTCCCCAGCACCACATATACAGAAAACGGCCAGAAGCGGCGCTGTGGCTCAAGTGGCAGAGTGCTAGCCTTGAGCGGGAAGAAGCCAGGGACAGTGCTCAGGCCCTGAGTCCAAGGCCCAGGACTGGCAAAAAAAAAAAAAAAAAAACTAAACCAAATACAAAGGCCAGGAAACAAAGGCAAGAAGGATCCATTTGAATCCCTAAAAATCTTCTTCAATTCTGTCTGGCCAGGAGAATTAGATTCTCATTTTCCTTTTTAGGTCTGATGGATTGACTTTCCTTTCTCATTCGTTTGCTGAAAACAGAAATGATCATCCTAAAAAACAGAATTGTTCTTTCTTTTCTTTTTCTTCTTCCTCATCTTCCATATCAATTCAAAGGACATTTATAACAATAGCATTATAGTCTGTGTCAACTATATTGTCTGCTTCTATGTCTCACCTTTTGCCTTCATGACCTACTTATAGAAAAGCTGGCATATAGCCCCTAAATGTAGCCAGGAAAGAGAAATCAAGATGGATGTGGCAACGGTGAATGACTATAACTATCGTCCTGAACCCAGTGACTCAACCTCAGGTTCATTACTTATATCTGCAATTTTATGGTGATTGCAGACATGGAAAGCTACCACTCCAAATGCTCCAAATGTAATCATCTAACCAAGTTTATGATCCATTCACTTCTTCAACCACCAGCACTAAAAGGAGAGAGTGGTGAAATCAGTCTTTGGCTATATTCAAGGAGTCAGGAACACATTTGGTTTGGCTGCTTCAATTGCCATTAAAGTAATACAAGGGAATAGACTTGAGAGTAAAGTACTCTCCAAAGAACAGAAGGTCTAGAGCACAGTCCATGCTAATCTTTTCCTTTGCTGAGGGAAGTTCTTTAATATCCTTTTAGGCTGAAGACCAAGGCCATTTCTTGGGTCCCAGGAGTTAGAAGGATCTGCTGTACTTCAAGAGGCAACCACCAATATTTTGTGGGATTCTACATATAAAACTAAAGCTCATGCCTACGATCCTACATACTTAAGAGGCTGAGATCTGGGAGATCTTGTGTCCAGGCAGAAAAGTTCTTGAGATTCCATCTCCAAATTAACCTGCAAAAACCTAGACTGGAGACATGGCTCATGTGGTAGAGCACCAGCCTAATGAGACTCTGATTACAAACCTCAGTACCACCAAATATATATATATATATATATTTTCCCAAAATTACACATGTTACACTTGGAGCAATTTAAGAGTGGGATCAAATATTGCTATGAAGAAGATGGTATCATTTTTATCCCTAATTCTTTGGGACTGGCTTTTCTTTGTGCTCTGCAGTTTTAAACTTAAATGGTACTATTTCTGGAGGCTGGCATGAAGAAGGAGGTAGAGTTGGGTTTATTAAGTTACTATTTTCACTTTGTCTCTCAGTCTAACTTGGTGCGATGCCTTACTCCATCTTCAGTTGTGCCTGGAAATCCCAAGTCCAGAATACTTTTTGTGTCAATATTCCCCCCTGGAAGATCTCTGTGGTATTTAGCTGGGGTGAGGAGAGTGGTCACCTCAGGTAAGGATGAGACCTGAGCCATGGTTCAGGCTTCAAAAAAAACTTTCAACCTGTTTTTTTTTTTTTTCTTTTTCTCCATTTAGCACGTAGATCTTCAGAGTGCATGCCATCTTCAATTCTTGCTACTTCTGAAGATTCTTATGTAGTTTGCATCTGGTTGATTCTTTATCCTACATGCCCTGTAAGTCCATGATGGGTGTTCTTCCAAAATATTGTGGTTAACATCTACTGACAATTTTGTTCTTTTGTTCGTTTTGTTGGTTTCTTTGTTTTGGGGGTTTATTTGTGCTGGTTAGTACTGGGGCTTGTACTCATGGCCTTTTGCTCTGGCTTGGCTTTTTTTGCTCAAGGCTGGTGTTCTACCACTTGAGCCATACCTCCACTTCTGGCTTTTTGCTGGTTATTTGGAGGGAAGGATTCTGGCTGGCTTTGAACTGTGATGCTAAGGTCCAAGTCTCCTGAATACCTAGTTTTACAGGCATGAGCCACCAGGGGCTGGCTTTATTTATTTATTTTTTAATAAAATTTCTTCTTGGGAAAGGAAAAGTAAATTTGTGCGTTCAATCTTTCATGCATTCCAGATGTCTGTTTTCTCATTTCTGCTCACATTACTTATACTTCTCAGCACACTCTTAAATAAATCTTGAACCTAGTTGGTGCACAATAGAAGCTAAAGTAATAATATTATACAGTGGCTTCCCTGACTCAAGGAGGAAAAAAAAAAAAGGAGACTTTAAAATTGCCCTGCATGAAGATTTCTGAAAACAGAAAAATGTGCAATAAGTACTCAAATTTATTTTCCTACACTTATTATCTGTGGAGCACCGTGCTCTTATTTAGGTGCTGGGATATAGATAAAAGGATCAAACATTATAGAACCTGTCCTGGTAAATTTCCTTTGTGTTTCTTCATCTGATACATGGTGGTTCAATCAGTAATGTAAGTTGACCCTTGGCTATAAGCCAGAGTGACAGAGAAGAGTGACTGCCTTTTTGTAGTGAGAAAACAGCTGTGCCATCATTGCATTTGCTAGAAAGAGAAGAAAAATTGTCAGGTCCTGCTTATCACTGGCCAGAACAGGGAGATGCTGGAGTGACACAAATTATGCCAGAGGTGCAGGGCTCTTCTGTCATTCCCTGAGAATCAGCTTGGCTTTATCCACAAAGACTCTGATGGAAGGTCTGAAATTCCACTTTTGATCAGAAAGCATGGCCTTTTTACACAGCATATTTCATGATGCCAACAGATAGTTTCCAGAGAGGAATTGGGAATTAAGTGGAGCTCTGGTTGCAGATGATTCTTTTTCATGCCTAGCTACCCAAACAAAGAGAGCCAGCCAGAAGCCAGATCTGAAAGTGAACACAGATAATGCAATTGGTGCATGGGAATGTACAGGGCTCTGCCTGATTAAACTGCTGCCAGAGCGCCAGGGGGCAATTTCGCTAAGCCTCCCTGTCTTGTATTTTGGCAGCTTTCTCTTCCCCTCCCCCTCTGCATCCCCTTCCTCGCATCCTCAGATCCATTTGCAGTGTAGTTTGGAAAGAACCCAATTCACACAGATTGGCAACACTGTCATTGGCGTTTTACTTACCTCTGTCTCTTTTCTTTGTGTGTTTGATCATTCCAATAATGACAGCTTATTTTCCCTTCCCTTTGCCATCAGAAAACAAAAAGAAACTCTTGGAAGATTTGAGTTATAGTTGAGTCTTCTGATGTACTTGCTATGGAAAATAAAATGCGTATTTTAATATGTTTTTCTACTTCTGTTTCCCTCTTCCATTTCCAGACTCAGCCAAATAGTTCCCACTGCTGGGAAACATTAACAGTGAGCATCAGTTTCACCTCTGAAGGTATTGTGGTTACAGAGGTGGCATCTTTCCTTGAGAAGTGACGTGTCAAGATGTTGACATTCTCCTTCAAGATCTTCCTCATTGTTGTAATTGGTACTTCCATTGCTAGACTCTGTTTGTTTATATGTATTTCATCTCAAGTGATGTTTCTTAGGATAATATGCACCAGGGCCTGGGACTCCTGGAGTGAAAAGTGTTATATAAACTGAAATGATTACCCCCTGGCAAAAGGTAGTCTCCACGGCACACACCACCTGGTTAGAATAGCACACATTTGCATAGCACTATGCAGTTAAGCAAGAGTTTATCATGTACATTATTTCATGGAATCCCCTGATAACACTGTAAGGACTGCATGAGGGAAGATTGGGCTCCAGGAACCATTCTACTTTGCCCTGTCATATGTGTACATCTCTCAGCAGTTGTCTACCTTTTCACAGGTGTTACTGTGTAATGCTAAGGAAATGATCCCGGTGGTTCAATCTCTGTGAACAGTTAGAATTATAAAGACACAAACAAGCACAAAATAATTAGAGGAAGGGGACTTTTTTCATGTCTCTGAAGGAGGATAAACAAGCAAGTAATTATTGGATCTCTCTGGCAGGCTGGGAGAAAGGGGAGATGTGTGAGGATTGCAAAATTAATAAAATTGATTCTATCACAACCATGCACACATTTCAGTTAAGTAAGCAAAATTAGGGAAGTATCTGTAATATGAATTGAGTGTATCATGTGATTTTTCCATAGACTAGGCCATAGCTGGCTAAACTAGTGGGAAAAATTACAAATTGTGAGTATTTACTAGGACACATACAACTTTTGAACCAAGGTTTTATAAGAGAATATTTCAAGGCCACTGATAGTTCTCCTAGAAGAACACTGTTGTGTCAGAGAAGAGCAAGTAATACTTAATAGTTGTAGGTGGCTGGGGATATGGCCTAGTGGCAAGAGCGCTTGCCTTGTATACTTGAAGCCCTGGGTTCGATTCCCCAGCACCACATATACAGAAAATGGCCAGAAGTGGCGCTGTGACTCAAGTGGCAGAGGGCAGAGTGCTAGCCTTGAGCAAAGAGAAGCCAGGGACAGTGCTCAGGCCCCGAGTCCAAGCCCCAGGACTGGCAAAAAAAAAAAAAAAAAAAAAAAGTTGTAGGTATGATTTTATGTCTTCAGAGGCCTTTCCTAGAAATCTGCTTCTTGAAAGAATGCCTGAAGTGGGAATCTGTTCATAAATCACAACCGCAGGTGGTCACATAGCATTGTGAGGAAAACCTGGCTTTTCTGAAGAGCACAAGCTATGGATAAACTAGAACTGAGCTTGGATTCTGGATCTTCCATGTACCAGTTACATCACCAGTCAAACCTTGAGTTCAGTGAGTCTCAGTTTCTCCACATGAATGTGGATCAAAATTTCCTCCTTCACAAAATAATTGTGAGGATTACATGGGATAAATTGTGCTGTGTAGCTGGGTTCTGTGGCTTATGACAGTCATCCTAGAGACTCAGGAGACTCAGATCTGAGGATTGACATCAATTGGAGCAAACAAAACTAGCAAAAAGCCAGAAGTAGAGGTGTGGCCTGAGAGCTAGATTGCTAGCTTTGAGCAGAAAAGACCAGTGAAAGTGTAAGGCCCTGAGTTCAAGCTCCAGTTAAAAAATTGTTGGTGCTGGGAATATGGCCTAGTGGTGGAGTGCATGCCTAGCATGCATGAAGCCCTGGGTTCGATTCCTCAGCACCACATATACAGAATAAGCCGGAAGTGGGTCTTTGGCTCAAGTGGCAGAGTGCTGTCCTTGAGCAAAAAGAAGCAAAGGACAGTGCTCAGGCCCTGAGTCTCAAGCCACAGAACTGTCAAAAAAAAATTTGCTGTGTGCCTGTCAAAAGTATCCCACATATGGTAGTCATTCCTACAATGGCTAACTAGGTCCCAAACTTTTTTTTCTCTGCTTCTTTGAAACCCCAAGTTAGAAAGGCCCTCAGAAAAGTTTTAATTTAGTTACAGTTAATATTGATTCAACTTAGCCTTGCTTTCAATACCATCCTGACAAACTTGCTCAAATGGATAGATGAATTTTAGAAAGGACTGTTTTGGCCTATTACAGCAGCTGACACTTGGTCTAGGATATGGTTAGTGTGAGTAATTGTAAATAACAATCCATATTTCATTTCTTATGTGACAAATAAAAAAGGAATTATGGCTTTATCTATTATTCATTGTAAACCACTTCAATATGTTCTATGAGTTCTGAAGGCAAATTTTAAGAATGTAGGAACAATAAAAGCATTTCTATAAACGGAAGTGAGGATCATACTATTTCTGCATTCTCTTCTCTTGCCATTACATTTTCCACTGCTCTCATCTTGATCAATGTCTAGAAATGTCACCTGACTAGCCTCCTTCTTCATTTAAGTCACCTCACTGATAAATTCAGAAACAGGACAGTGTAGCCAAAGTGAAATAGGAGATGTATTGGCTCATATGACATGGAAATTCAGAAGCTTAGTTGTCTTTATGAAGAGGGCAGCTTACTAATCCCAGTAGAAAAGAGGCATTTTGTTTGGTACTCTGTCCGGAAAGTACTAGGGAGGACTCTAATGGGCTCTACTTATTGCATACCCAGTTTTGACCCATTTACTATGACTAGAGGGATAAGTGAATTGGTTGGTTAGTCTGGGTCACATGATAACTCCTGAAATGAGGAATGACATCAATTTTCACAGTACCCTCACAGGACCACAGGAGCTAGAGGAGGGCACAAAGTAGACAATCAACCTATATCTGCTATTTCCAACCTGGGTTGTACCTTTCCTGTGAGGAATATAATTGTGACTAAACTGATTTCCTCCGGATCTAATTCAATTTCTTTTTTCTTCTGCCATCTGGTCAGTGTCCATTCTTGATTCTTCTTCAGTAAAAGACAACAATTAAACCCTTAAGGATTCTTTTTTTTTTTTTTTTTGGCCAGTCCTGGGGCTTGTACTCAGGGCCTGAGCACTGTCCCTGGCTTCTTTTTGCTCAAGGCTAGCACTCTGCCACTTGAGCCACAGCGCCACTTCTGGCCATTTTCTGTATATGTGGTGCTGGGGAATTGAACCCAGGGCCTCATGTATACGAGGCAGGCACTCTTGCCACTAGGCCATATCCCCAGCCCCCTTAAGGATTCTTGAAAGCTTTTTATTACTTTTCAATGTTTAGAAATTTAGCAATGAGAAAGCAAGCTCCTTTCCACTAATTTTTTTCCTCCTATAAAATTTCCAAAGCTTTTGTCATCTACATAGATCTGATAGAATATTATTTCTCTCTTGTCTTTTCCAAGTTCATGATTCCTAAACAGGTAAATATACCTTTGGTCTGTCAAAATGATTGATAAAAATGATGCAGTGGATTATTTGTTTATTTGTTTTGTTTTTGTTGCCAGTCCTGGGGCATGAACTCAGGGCCTAAGCACTGTCCCTGGTTTCTTTTTGCTTAAGGATAGCACTCTACCTCTTGTGTCACAGCATCACTTCTGGCTTTTTTCTACATATGTGGTGCTGAGGAATTGAACCCGGGGCTTCATGTATACGAGGCGAGCACTTTACCTCTAGGTCATATTCCCAGCCCAGCAGTGGATTATTTTATATGCACCATGCAGGAAGTTAGATGCTTGTAATTCTTCTGTGTATAGAATGGGATCACTTCTCAAACATTTTCCATTTAAGGATGTAGTTGATCCTAGAAACACAGCCAGTCTTCAGGAGGTGGAGAACACCATTGCTCCTATAAGCTTCAAATATATAAACCCACATACAATCAATTTCTATTAGTGCTGGTAAGTTTCACATCATTCAACTTCCCGTGAGTGGTATTCCACGTTCCCATAGTAAACTATTTCTACCACAACTCCATTTATATATGATCTTAATTTTACTTCCTGTGTTAGCACTTTTTACTTCTCTGCTGCATTTCAAATTGGCCATATCCTCCATTTTTATAAAATTTCAAGTGGGTTTATCACTAAGAGGTGGGACACAGCACAACAACTCAGCTTCTGGTCTGTGAGTGAACTGAATAATAGATGAGATGTGAGCAAGCTTGGAGGGACTGTGAAAGAAGTGATGTGATCAGTTACTGCTCCAGATGAGCATCTGTTATTTAGGTAGAGGCTTCAGTGCTAAGAGTAAGCAGTGAAGTTTCACAGTTAATGCACCATAGTAACAAACTCAAACTGCATTGCTAGAGGACTGATGCTTTTTAAACCATGGTAACTGAAATTTGTGCCTAAAGAAATTGGGCAAGGGCTGGGGATATGGCCTAGTGGCAAGAGTGCCTGCCTCATATACATGAGGCCCTGGGTTCGATTCCCCAGCACCACATATACAGAAAATGGCCAGAAGTGGCGCTGTGGCTCAAGTGGCAGAGTGCTAGCCTTGAGCAAAAAGAAGCCAGGGACAGTGCTCAGGCCCTGAGTCCAAGCCCCAGGACTGACTAAAAAAAAAAAAAAAAAAAGAAATTGGGCAAAACAAGGTGTCCCTGATCTGTTCATCACAGAAAAATATAGATGTATGTAAAAAGGAACAACATGTCAAATTTTGACCCAGGGACTGAAGACTTTAAGCCTGACTAGAAAGAAAAGACTACAGCAGTAGTGATCATTTGTTTCTGACAAAATGAACATAGTGTTAAGGGGTGTGCTTATGGCTCACACCTATAATCCTAGCTACTTGAGGCTAAGACCTGAGTATTCTAGTTGGAAGTTAACCCAGGAAGGAAAGTCTGTGAGGCTCTTGCTCCCAATTAACCACTAAAGAGTCAGAAGAAGAGCTGTAGCTTAAGAGGTAGAGCACCAGCTTTGAGCACAAAATCTAAGGGACAGTGCCCAGGTTTTGAGTTCAATCGTTAGTACTGGCCCAAAAGAAAGTCAACAACAAGAATAACCAATAAAACTGTAGTATTAATTTTCCTACCTTTTCACAGGGTTAGATCCAAAAAGGAAAGGCAAATTTAAGGTTTAGGTAAGGAGAGGAGTTTACCATGGGGTTCCTGCTCTCCTACAGTTGAGGTGATAAACATTTGAATGAACCCCTCTGAATATAAGGATTGCCATTTTTACCTAACCATGACTCTTTCTGCATGTACACACACACACACACACACACACACACACACACACACACACACACACCACTTATTGATTGATTGATTGATTGCTAGTCCTGAGGCTTGAATTCTGGGCCTGGGCATTGTCCCTGAGTTCAACTTTGCTCAAGGCTAGCACGCTACCGCCTGAACCACAGTGCCACTCTGGCTTTTTCAATGATTTAACGGGAGATAAGAGTCTCATAGACTTTCTGGACTGGGCTGGCTTTGAACTTTGATCCTCAGATCTCAGCCTCCTGAGTAGCTAGGATTACTGGCATAAGCTACCAGTGCCCAGCTTCTTTCTGCATATTTTTAAGCCTTCTCTTCTAGTTGTTGAGGGAAATGGAACTGCAGTATTGCTGAGACTTGACTCAACCATAATACCAAAGGGTCCTCTTCTGGGACTTCACTATCCTTCCTCAGTGTTTCTTTGTACAATTAACTGGCTGTGGTCACTGACTTTACATAATTGCTTATTCTATAGCCTCAGTCCAGGGCCAGGGGATTTATCCCAAGTAGTGAAGGGAAGGCACTTTCCATCAACATAGACTCATTTTAGCTTTTGAAAACACTGTACTTTGACTTTAACATTTTTATTATGTAGCAGCTACAGTCCACATTATATCTTCCAGGACTCTGTCTCAGCTGCCACTTCTCAAGGGAATGTATGGTGTTGTAAGCTTTGAGTGGATCACATGAAATTCACTATTTATTTTATTTTATTTATTTGTTTTTTTTGGCCAGTCCTGGGCCTTGGACTCAGGGCTTGAGCACTGTCCCTGGCTTCTTTTTGCTCAAGGCTAGCACTCTGCCACTTGAGCCACAGCGCCACTTCTGGCCATTTTCTACATATGTGGTGCTGGGGAACTGAACTCAGGGCTTCATGTATACAAGGCGAGCATTCTTACCAGTAGGCCATATTCCCAGCACTCATGATTTTTTTTTTAATAAGCTCAGTTAGAATAAATATTATACCCATTTCAGGAACTCTGTCACTCCACCAGAGAAGTTTCAGTCACTTCCTTTGCTACTTTGGGAGGTTTGTGATAGTTGGAAGAAGGCCATGTTTTTACTTGATAGCATCATGAAGTTAGCAGATGGTCAAGCCAATGATTCTAGAGGTAACAGTTAATTAGTATGAAATGGATAGTGTGGGGACGTAATAATTAGCAGGCACTAAAGATTGGTAACACAACATGATATAAGATCTGTGGATATCACCTTGTGGTTTCTTGGCCTATGTTTTACTCCAACCATAACTATGAAAACTAACTTTGTGTAGGTGTATTTTCATAGTGCCCCAGTTTATGTGCAACATGCTCTTTTCTTTTTTTTTTTTTTTTTTTTTGCCAGTCCTGGGCCTTGGACTCAGGGCCTGAGCACTGTCCCTGGCTTCTTCCCGCTCAAGGCTAGCACTCTGCCACTTGAGCCACAGCGCCGCTTCTGGCCGTTTTCTGTATATGTGGTGCTGGGGAATCGAACCTAGGGCCTCGTGTATCCGAGGCAGGCACTCTTGCCACTAGGCTATATCCCCAGCCCCAACATGCTCTTTTCTTAATACTATGATTATTTGAGGCTCTCATGTATTCAAAATCTGAAAGGACTGAAATTTAGGGTGGGGACAGCTCTAGTATGAGAGACGAAACTGGTGGACACGTGCTCCCTCTTTCCTCCTCCTCCTCCTCCTCCTCCTCCTCTTCTTCCTCCTCCTCCTCCTCCTCTTCTTCCTCCTCCTCTTATACCTCCTCCTCCTCCTCCTTCTTTTGTTTTGTACTGGTCCTGGGCCTTAACCCAGGGCCCAGGCACTGTCCTTGAGCTTTTGTGCTCAAGACTAACACTCTAACACTCTACTACTTGAGCTGCAGGGTCCACTTCTGGTTTTTGGTGGTTAATTGGAGATAAGAGTCTCATTGGCTTTCCTGCTCAATCTGGCTTTGAATTGCAATTCTCAGATCTCAGCCTCTTGAGCAGTACAGCCATGAGCCACTGGTACTTGGCTTTCTTCTTTCATTCTTTAAGGAGACAACATTAGTCATAGTCCATATTATACATTATGGATAAAAGAACCAAGTAGAAGACTCTGACATTGTTGAAACCCACCTGTGTATCTTTCTCTAATAGTTCGAATCAATACCACCTCCTGGAGTAATTTTGAAGCGAGTGACTTCATTAAAAACTAAGGATACAAAAGTGATGATCCTCTTCGTATTCCCCTGTGGTTTACCTTTATGGCTTCTATGGGTCATGGGATCGTGGCTGGTGATTGGTGATTGGTGATTGGTGATTGGTGGTCCCAATTACAGCTGTTATGGTGAGATGTAAGGCTTTTCCTGAGTTCAACACAGCCTCTGGTACAAGGTATGTGGTTATTAACCTGGCAAGTGCATCCTTTCTAGTATTCTATTCAGGAGGTTCAAAACTAGATTCATATTAATGTGGGAAGGAAACTCTAAGTCATAATCTGAAACTGAGCTATATTATTATTTGTTACTGCTATGATATAGTCTGAAAGAACTTGTTCATTATGATATTTTACTAAACATCATACTGATCTTCTATGTTACTGACATCAGAGTAATTGGGTGAGCAGGAAGTGACATGTATATCAGAGAGTGAGAGACATAAGTCACCAAGACTAGGCTTGGTGCTTTCCACATGGACACCTTTCAGAAGTTCACTGGGGCTTATCAAGATATCCCACTAGGATGTCTTCTCCTTTCATTATGAAAGACTCACAGTGCGAGATTGGGAATGTGGCTTCCTGGTAGAGTGCTTGCCTAGCATGCATGAAGCCCTGGGTTTGATTGCTCAGCACCACATAAACAGAAAAAGCCAGAAGTGGCGCTGTGACTCAAGTGTTAGAGTACTAGTCTTGAGCAAAAAGAAGCCAAGGACAGTGCTCAGGCCATGAGTTCAAGAGCCAGGATTGGCAAAAAAAAAAAAAAGACTCATAGTGCTTGATGAGCTGTTTGGATTTGTCATTTATGAGTGGAATCCACAGCAAAAGAACTTTGCAGCAGGTTTTTTGTTGCTAGAGAATGTGCTGTGAATAGCAGTGGTGTGTAGATTTTCTGGTAAACTTCTATAGGACAGTTACAGCCTGTATTTGTAGGGTTGTAGAGTAAAGGGATACCTTATGCCACAGAGCATGGCTCTAAAGAACAGCAGTCCTAAAAGGCAGTGGAATCGGGGAAGTTGGCAAGGTCAGAACAGTGAAGTGGCTGGTCATTTGTATGGATAGTGAAATGGCTGGAAGTGGAGATATACAGAAGCCTGGGAAGTTGTAAACTGGGCTATTTTAAGTACGGTCATAAAAGGAACAAGTTTTGAAGATCAAAGACAGAGTATATGTGGGCCTATGGCACGAGACACAGAACATTGACTCTTTCTTTGTGTCTTATGACAGTGTTCGCTTGAGGATAGCCATTGGGAGGTGGTCCTGGTTAACTGGGTAGAGAGGATCATCTGTCTTAGGGATGTCAGCTACTCTCTGTCCTCTGACCACTCTCATGTTTGGGTATAAGGTACATGGTACAGAATGGAAGTTAAATATGAGAGAACAGCATTTGTTCCCTTTTGTTAAAGGGAGTCCAGGCTGCCAATAGCAGACTGATATTAATCCTCTATATGATACCACCGCTTGAGACCAGCAAAACACATAATAGTAGTTTGATTAGGTTTGATATGATCCATGTATCTAAGGTGGTGGTGCAAATTTACAATCCTCCTGTCTCAGCCTCCACATCTGGCTTCCTTTAACTGCACTGAATCCTTTCTACCAGTTACAATAACAGGGACTGTAGCTTTCACTTTTCTCTCCTTTCTTTCTTTCTTCCTTTCTTTTTTCCTTCCTTCCTTCCTTCCTTCCTTCCTTCCTTCCTTCCTTCCTTCCTTCCTTCCTTCCTTCCTTCCTTTCTTCCTTCCTTCCTTCCTCTCTCTCTCTCTCTTTCTCTCTCTCTCTCTCTCTCTCTCTCTCTCTCTCTCTCTCTCTCTCTCTCTCTCTCTTCCTCTTTCTTTCCTTCCTGTTGTATGGCTTGAACTCAGGGCCTGGGCATTGTCCCTGAGCTCTTTTGCTCAAGGCTAACATTCTACCACTTTGAGCCACAGCTCCACTTCCGGTATTATGATTAGAGTTTCACAGACTTTCCTGCCTGGGCTGATTTTGAATTGAGATCCTTATATCTCAGCCTCCTGAGTAGCTAGGAATACAGGTGTGAGCCACCAATGCCTGGCTCCATGAACCTTTTTGTATTAAGTCCTTTGTAAGGATGGTGGGGTTTCCCTCCCACCACCCTGAAAACTCTGTAATGAGTAGAATTAAATGTAGAGAAGCTTGCAAGGTCAGGGGAGCTAAAGCCCAAAAGGACATTCCATTTTTAATAGAGGATGGAAGCTGAAAGATAAACGAATCATATTCTCTAGGTATCTTAAGAAGGCCTTACTGGGGACAAGCCCTAGCTACTCAGCAGTGACCAAGATGAAAATGTACTCTTATACTGCTGCTTCTTTCTGCCTTTCTTTCCTGGCTCCTTTCCCAAATAAACTCATCATGCACAGCCCTTAGTCTTGAGCTACTTTTAAGAGATAATAATCCAGAATCACCGCAATTCTAATGAGATGCCCCAATTTAATCCAAGTTTCCTAAAGTCTTTTGTTTGTGAGACAGATTCTCATTATGTAATCAAGCTGCTGTGAAACTAGAGATCCTCTTGCCTTGGCGACTTGAATGTTGGGGTTACAGGTATAGGCTATTAGTTCTGAATCCTGAAGTCTTAACTTTTACAGATAGGGATGCCAGAGGCATAATATGGATAATGACCAAAAAAATTTCCCCCCACTCGTTTCCAAACTGCTTGAGGCCATAAACACTGATCTCAAGCTCTCCTTCTCTGGCTTCCACAGATGACCTCCTCAAAGACCCTCAGCTGTCACCAGATGTCTAGACAAGTATACACCCTACAAGTGATGCTCAAGAGGCAGACCCTGGCTCTAGCTCCTACATGGCTTTGTTGTCCCTTCAGTCTTTTCCAAGAGAAGATTTCTCTCCCTTTGAGTTATATTTAATCCGCCCTGGCTTCTAGGTCCTATGCCCATGAACAATGTCCTCATGTCTCCTATTGATTCTGTCTGTAGCTCAAAGAAATCAGATGTAGTCCATGGAGCTAGACCAGGGAACAAATAGGTCCTCTTGTCTTCATGGCTCTCAGACTCTCCTTCTTTGCTAGCTCCCTTCCAAATAGCTCCCCTAATGCAATCAAGCCTGTCATTTTGTTTGAACCACTAGGAAAATCTGGAACTTGACACTGGGTATATTTTAAGCTTAAATGGATTCCTTCTATCTTTCCTTCCATGATACTATCCTGAGAATGTATACTTCATAACTAAAACACCAGTGTTTAAATAGAGTGGAATGTCAATACAATTCTTATGTTATATACTGCAGTTTCAAATGTGACCTATGGATTTGGAAGCCATACCCATGATTGACTACCAAATAAGGTCATGTTTCCTTTATCTCAGTCCTAGTCCTTCGAAGCTCCTTTCCCTGTTGAGTTCTTTTCAACTGTTCAATTCTGTGAGTTGAGCAGTAACCTGGTTTTCTAGTATCACATGCCATCCTCATAGATCTGCAAGTGGAGAAGGGGACTCTGAATTAACTCTGTGTGTGCGTCCGTGTGTGGTGGTGGTGGTTGTGTGTGTGTGTGTGTGTGTGTGTGTGTGTGTGTGAGTACTAGAGCTTGAATTTAGGGTCTGGGTCCTGCCCCTTAGCTTTTTCACCTAAGTCTAGTGCTCTACCACTTGTTCCATAGCTCCATGTCCAGCTTTTTAGTGGTTAATTGGAGATAAGAGTCTCACAGACTTCCCTTCCTGGGCTGGCTTTGAGCTGTGATCCTCAGATCTTAGCTTTCTGAGTAGGTAGGATTACAGGTGTGAGCCATTGGTGAACTAACTGACTTTAATGGATTGGTAATTAAAATTCCCTCCTCTCCCTCCCTTCCTCCCTTGGTAATAGTAACTCAAAGAAGTTTGAGACAGGTGTTAGTGTGCCGTTCTTGTATAACCTCTAAAGCAAGTGTCAGGTCAGGTTCTTGTCACACAAACAGGCATTTTTCTAAACACACACTCAATAGCAAGCAAGCATAAAACCATACACCTTGTGTATTTGGGAAAACTGATGAAGTCACAGCTCCTGTCTGGTGCTTTGATGAGCACCTTGCATGATTCTCTGTTCACTAGAGACAAAGGCCAAGACTGCAGAGACAGAAATCTGTCACCCTTACAGTTGATTTTAGATAACAAGGATATTCCACATAGATGGCTGCATACTGGTGGCTGCGCATAGAGCCTTCTAGCAATCTAGTCTCCCAGGGTGGGAAGCAAATAGTTTCTCTGGATTTGAATCCTCTGATGTGCTGAGGGAGGATACACTTCAGCAGGTGTATATATTAGGAGTACACCCACCCCCTCCCAGCTCTGCACACACTTTGTGGCTCCAGAGAACAAACATAGGGCCTCATGCATACTAGGCAAGTACTATACCACTGAGTCATATTTCCAGTCCCTAGACAGCTCTATTTTTGCAACTAACAATCCATTTCTTCCCCCTCTCCCTTCCTTTGTCCTTTATCCTCTCATTTCTATCCCCCTAGTCTCTTCTTCTGTCCCTCTAGCTATAGCCCCTTCTCCTCCTTGTCCTCATTCCTTCTCTTCTTTGAGAGAGGGTCTTAATATATAGTCCAGGCTATCTTTGAACTCTCAGTCCTACCTCAGCCTTTCAAAAGCTGGGATTATAGGTATACAACCACCACACTTGGCATTTACTCATTTCTGAAATTTGTTATGCTGATCAACATTTCTGATCAACCATTTTCCACAAGAAAATCCTGTTTTGATATTTAGTGTGCAAATTAACGAAGTGTTGACCAGTGATTAAGACTGAGACAACAGAGGCTTTGTTGGGTGTACTACAGATGACAGTGCCCCTAATACCCTTGGCTTTGCCTAGGGTTAAAGCTGAAGCTTGCTGACTCATACAGTCCTTCTTTGTCTTATACAAGATTACACTGAAGTCCTCAGGCCTCAATGCTTAAGGCCTCAAATCTCCTGGACTCTGTAGATGGAACAGGTATTCTTGTCGGTTGAAACCTTACTCATTTCCCACAATTCCTCCATCCTGCATAGGATGTGAGCCCTGGATCCAGATACAGCAATCACAGTAGTTCAGTGTTTTAAAAACTACGATAGGAGCCATTAGTAGGTCATAATATCAATTCAATGAGACATGACTAACACTGAGAACAATAGAAACATACCAGCAGTCATTACATGCAATAGAGAATTGCTTCACAAAACTTTACTACGTTATGTATCTGTGACATGTGTATTAGAATAGTATGTAAAGTATCTTTGAAAATATCTCTAGAAATAAAAGAATTTAATTGTATACATGTGCTATTTCAATGCATGTATAAAATGTGCAATGATCAAATCAGCTAATTACTATCCATATCTTTTTAAACATCTATCATTTGTTTGTGTTGGGAATCTTTGAACTCCTCTCTTCTAGTTTTTAAATAAAAATAGATTTAAAAAAAACCTATAGGCATTCTACTGTGCTGTAGTTGACTTGGCTTATTCCTTTTATGTAACTATTTTGGCACCCACAAACTTCCCTGATATCTCCCTTCTCTACTCTTCCTAGCCTCTCCTATTTTCTTCCATGACATCAACTTTATAGCTTCCATGTGTGAACGAGAATATGCAGAATTTATATTTTTTACCTGCCAAACTTATTTCACACATACTTCCGTAGTTCTAGTTTGCCTTAAATGACAGAATTTTATTCTTTATGGCTGAATAATGTTCCTCTGGGAATATTCATTTATTGGTTGATGAACATCTTGGTTGATTCTATATCTTGACTATTAAAACTATTTCTACAGTAAACATGGGAGTGCAGGAACCTCTTTAATGTACTGATATCATTTTGTTTGGACATCTATCTAGTTGCAGGATAATTGTATCATTTGGTAGTTCTACTTTTAGGGTTTTTTGTTTGTTTGTTTGGTTGGTTTTTGTTTTGCCAGTCCTGGGGATTGAACTCAGGGCCTGTGCACTGTCCCTGACTTCTTTTTGCTCAAGGCTAGCACTCTGTCACTTAAGCCACAGTGCCACTTCCTGCTTTTTCTGTGTTTGTGGCGCTGAGGCACTCTAACACCAGGCCCCATTCCCAGCCCTACTTTTAGTTTTCTGAGGAAACTTCATGGTATTTTTTACATTGGTTATATCATTTACATTCCTTCTAATAATGTATGAGGGTTTCTCTTTCTCTATATCCTTGCCAGCATTTGTTACTTTTTGTCTTTGTGGGGTGGGGGGGTGGGGGGGTGAGTAATGGAATATGAATTCAGGGCCTCATGCTTTTGTCAGGTAGGCACTCTGCCAGTTGCTAGTTGGTGTCTTCTTCTTCTTCTTCTTCTTCTTCTTCTTCTTCTTCTTCTTCTTCTTCTTCATTATTATTATTATTATTATTATTATTATTATTATTGGTTATTTTTGAGATAGGCCTTGCTTTTTTTATGCCCAGGCTGGCCTGGACCATGATTCTCTGTGCTTTCTGAAATAGCTGGGACTACCAGTCACTGGTTGAAATGGAGTCCCATGAACTTTTTGCCAGGCTGGTCTTGAACTGCAATCCTTCAGATCTTCATTTCACAAGTAGTTGGGATTAGATGGGCCAGCCACCACATCTGGCCCATTTTTTTGTATTTGAAGTGATAACCACTCTGACTGGGTGAGGTGCTATCTCATTGTTTGATTTGAATTTCCATGATGATCTGTAGATCTTCTTTTGAGAAATGTCTATTCGAATTGTTTATTCTTATATATTTCACATGATTGGAGCTATGAAATCTTTACATACCACTTAAACAATAGTGATCCTGCTGTACATACATATTTAGGTAAAAGATTCGTCTCCCTTTTCAAGGGCATGGTTCTGGCTAAAGATACCTCTTTACATCACCAGACAGAACCCTTGGCACCTTAATCTGCAGCTTCAGCACTCAGATTTCTGGTGCCTTTGCTGCTGTTGCCAAGGACAATGGGTGGGTACTTGCTTTTTATTTATGTAACTACAGGATCAGTCCTGGTAACTTTCCAAAGAAACAAAAGGAATTTGTTCCAAAGATTCTGAGAGCATTCTCAACTTCCTAAAGCTGAAAACTGCCAGCAACCTTCCGAGTGGAATTTTAGCAGTTTCAAGCCTCACGGACCGTCTGTGTTGGGAACACACACCCTAAACCAGATGTTTTCTTTTCTAACAGATGAATAGAGAGAATGGTAGAAGCATCTCTGAGGATTGTATTGCTTCCTTCTTTGCTCACAAATGGTGGCTGATAGGAAGAGAAAAATCTGTAGTAGGCAAGCAAGTTCTCTAGTTTTGTCATGCTTTAAGAACCCTCTTATTAAAAAGTAGCACCACCTCAGGAGTGGCTTTAACTTAAACAGCATTTTTCTTAACCAAGTCATCAGTGTTCCAAGATCTTGTACAAGAACTCTGTGAGTTGAGTTTACAGGAATGACCTTTTATCTTCATACTTATTTGAATTTAAACTCAAATACAGTTTTGTGCATGTGTACATGCGTGTGTGTGTGTGTGTGTGTGTGTGTGTGTGTGTGTGTACTGTTATAGGGCTAGAACTCAGAGTCTAGGCACTGTCCCTTAGGTTTTGTTCTCAAGGCTGGTGCTCTACCACTTGAACCACAGCTCCATTTCTGGCTCTTTGGTGGTTAACTAGAGATAAGAGTCTCACGAGTTTTTCCTGCTTGGGCTGGATTCGAAACAGGAGCCTCAGGTTTCAGCCTCCTGAGTCTCTAGGATTAAAGGTGTGAGCTGTTGGCACCCAGCTCAAATAGAGTTTTTGCTTAGTAATGTGAATAAAAGTTTGTGTTATTAAAAATGTAATAAATGACTATATATAAAATATATAAATGCATATAAATTCAAATATATGTAAATTATATTTTGAATAATAATTCAAGGTACATAATATATAATATGCATAAGCCATATAATACATATAAACATATATGTACATTAACAAAACAATTGATGAATCCCATGTGTTGACTGCCAGCTTGCTCTATCAGTGGGACATTCCAGTGGAAGGACATATTGCTGGTTTAGCTGGAAGGAAAACACACCTAAGTCTGAGTGGAATCTGTTAAGAAGGAACTCACCACAGGCATTAGCTGTTCAGGAGGCTGAGATCTGAGGATTGTGGTTCAAAGCCACTCTAGGAAGAAAAGTCTACAAGAGTCTTATTTCCAGTTAACTAGCAAAAGGCTAGAAGTGAAGATATGGCTCAAGTGGTAGAGCATCAGCCTTGAATGTAAAAGCTAATGAGAGTATGAGACCCTGAGTTCAAGTTCTAATATTGGCATGCATGCACGTGTGCACACGGGCACACACACACACACACACACACACACACACACACACACACACACACACCTCAAGAAACACAGCCCCTTGTCAGTTCATCTTCAAAAACAGAGGGAAAGGAATGAGGGGCAGAAGTCTAGAGGCTTAGGTTTTGGAGTATACAAAGGCACTTGTTGGAGCGAAGCAAGAAGTGTACTCAGAGGGTAAAGGCTATGAGTCATGTTAACTTGTACCAGAATCAGCAAAAGAACGTGAATACATTAACAAAGCCCATCACAATCAGGGCAGCCAGTGGTTACCGGGAGTTAGAATTTAATGCATCTGTGCAGCATAGAAAACGACCTATTTTTTTGTCTTCTGTTCCAACAGGTAAAATAGTCTCATTCTTTCAAAAGATCTCACAACAAGATGCCTTTTTTGTCAAGATCAGGAAAATACAGGAATTGTCTGCTTTTCAGAATTTGCATTTGTATGTGTGTGTGTTCTCATAAGTAAATGAAAGTGATATTCCAAAACTAAGCACATTTGAGTTTATCTAACACACAGTGTGTGGTATAGGATGTGATATATGATGAGCCTGTTAAATTTATCCTTAGACATGTGTGGTCCACCCAGGGTTGAATATTGAAAGAGGATGAGACCGGCAAAGGGCCCAGGGAAGACCCTCAGAGAGCCTCTCTGCACAAGGTTGGCAGGGGCACAAAGCTGAGGGCATCTTTAGGTATTAATGGTCTGGCTGCCTGAGCCTTATTTTCATTGGCTGGAAATCTAGGGCAAGGACACCTGGAGATTAATTATTTAAATTGGTTGGACTCTGCTGACTCCAATCTCTGCATGATTCTCAGATCTCTGCTTGTATAAGATGCATGAAGGTTCTGACATGAAAGCAGAAGAGGGACTATTTGGGATGAGAGGAAGGGAAGGAGGGACAACAAAGGGCAACATGTGGAATGTGGAATGTGGATGTTATCATAATACATTATGTACATGTCACAATGATGAAACCCATTGTTTTGTATGATTAATATACACTAATAAAAAGTGAATAGAGGACCTAGCTACTCAGGAAGCTGAGATCTGAGGATCTCCATCTGAAGCTAGCCCAAGCAGAAAAACGCAAGAGATTCTTCATTTTACCATCAAAAAGCTGGAAGTAGAGCTGTAGTTCAAGTGGTAGAGTGCCAGCTCAAATGCAGAGTGCAAGGCCCTGTGTTCAAGCCCCAGTACTGGCACAAAAAAATATTGGTGAGGACATACGAGGACTCTATTAGTTATTACTATTATGCTAAAAAGAAGCAGCATGACCTAGTGGTTCAAGCAAAGACTCAGAACTAGACCACAACCAAGTCCAGGTGGTGTGGTCAAGATAGGTTTCTTCCATTCCCTTTTTCCTCCGTTTCCTCATTTGTGAAGCAGCAATTATAAGAGTCCATCCTTCATAGGAACTGAGCAAAAATGAAATAACCTCATATATTCTTAGAACAGTGTGTGGAATGTAATATGTGCTTACACATGTGATAATCGTAAGCTTACACTTCATCTTTAGAAACAATTGAATAAAATCTAATGTTAAGCTTGGCCCAGATCCCGTCCTCATTGAGTGTCCATTGAAAGCCAGGTTCTGGTGGCTCACACCTGGAATCCTAGCTACTCAGGAGGCTGAGATTTGAAGATCACAGTTTGAAGCCAGCCCAGGCAAGAAAGTCCATGAGTCTCTTAATTCCAATTAACCACAAAATCTGAATTGGAGCTGTCATTCATGTAGTAGAGCACTAGCCTTGAGGAAAAGAGCAAGGGGACCACATTCAGGCCCTGAGTTCAAGATCTAGAACTGGGGGCTGGGGATATAGCCTAGTGGCAAGAGCGCTTGCCTCGTATACATGAAGCCCTGGGTTCGATTCCCCAGCACCACATATACAGAAAATGGCCAGAAGTGGCGCTGTGACTCAAGTGGCAGAGTGCTAGCCTTGAGCAAAGAGAAGCCAGGGACAGTGCTCAGGCCCTGAGTCCAAGGCCCAGGAATGGCAAAAAAAAAAAAAAAAAAAAAAAAAAAAAGATCTAGAACTGGTACCTCCCCTTCCCCTGGAAAAAAGAGGCAATAGAAGACCCAAATGGTTGAATCTGTGCAGTTTAATTTAAGGGGCTGCTGTACAAATATTGGCTATACATAACATTTCTACCTTGCCAAGTATACTTGGATTTGTATGAATTTCACAGGGCTTTGGACAAAGCCTCTAGGCTTCACGTAGATACTGGCCCAGCTCCTTCTCCTGTGCTGCTCTGTTGTACTGAGGGTGTGCTGAAAGGTCCAAAGGGTGCCAGGCCATGGCACCTTCAGAAATCAGTTCATTTCTCCATCACAATACTCAGGAATCAACATCGATTCATTTGGAAAATTAAAAAAGACAAATTACAGACACAGAACGGATTACGCTGCATCCCTTCTATGTGAATGAGGTTACTGAGGAAGCACTGGGACCTCTGAGCAGGAAAGCTCCTGTTAGCTCAGAGATGGATCTGTCTGCTCCCAGGGAGGCAGTGGCAGTTCCGCCCCTTCATAAACATCAAGACACAAAATAATGGAATGTTTAGTCTCAGTAATACATTAAGGAAATCAATTAGGCCCACATGCAACTTTCTAAGATTTTAATTACAGTACTTAGGGTACCACACTAGAGCAGTTTGTCAGGAACATAATTTGTTAATGAATAACAACTGACACAGTGAATTAGTTGGGATTGTAATTAGCTCTCACTAGCCATCCACTGGAACCCTGATCAAAACCAGTCGGAGGAAGAGGGGAAATGAGCTGTAAATGGTAACACACATGGCTCGACTAGAACCACCTCCTTGAGCCCAGTATACCCAGAGGTGTCCGGGTGAGATCATGTGCATTTACCAAGTCATGTGAGCCCACCAAGAAGCAGCATCCATCTCACTTGGGTGCTTATTTGAAATGCAGAGCTTCAGGCTCTTCCCCATACCTGCCAAAGCAGTATCAGCATCTTAAGTTGTCCAGGTGGTGTTTAAGTGTGTTGATGTTTCAGAAGTATTGGCAGTAGCTCAAAATTAAAAAAGATCTTAGCCAAGCATGGTGGTGTATACCTGTAATCTCAGCACCCAAAAGGCTGATGCAGCAGGGTTGAAAGTTTGAGATGGACCTATGCTACATAACAAGATTCTGTCTCAAAAAAAATCATAAACAGAATCAAGCATCTTATTCTAACTACTGACCTACTCACTCACTAGAGATGTATCCATGGATGATTTTTGAGTTTCTTTGAGGAAATAAACTAGAAAAGTGAGTAGAGAATTTATTTTTAAATATAAAACTAGTGAATGAATTGAAGAATGTGCTAAAATTCAGATTTTTTAAATGAAGTATCTAAGTGTCCACATGAGAGAGTGACTCAAACACATTTGAGTGGGGGCACTGATGGCTCAGGCCTGTAATCCTAGCTACTCAGAAGAGTGAGATAATTTGAAGTCAGCCTAAGCAGGAAAGTCTATATATGACTTTTATCTCTAGTTAACCAGAAAAAAACTGGAAGTGGTATTGTAGTTCAAGTGGTAGAGCCCCAGCTTTGAGCAAAAAAAAAAAAGTAAGGGACAACATCCAGGCCCTGAGTTCAAGCCCTAGTACTGGTGCACGCTTGCACACACACACACACACACACACACACACACACACAGACCACTACTCGTAAAAACCAAATACTTTGAGAGCACAGGGTTGGGGCTGCTCCATGTCCTCCAGTAGGATGAGCAGTCCCAAAGGCAGCTGTGAACTCTCCTCCCAAGATTGGGGTTCATGCCAGAATCTTGACTGAGATTCATGGGTTAGATCAAATTTCTATGGAGTAGTCCTGCTGCACTATACACAGTGGTTGTCTTCTTGATAAACAACAAAAACTTTACGATATGTATGTTGAAGCAAATTTGGGTTATGCACAGTAGATGCTGATAACTAGGAACACAAACTTCACTAGTTCTGTGGTCTACTTGTAGATGATTATGCTTGGCTGGATGTCTGTCTATGTGGGAAGACTCCTTGACTGATTAGTGGGTTAAGGCTGAGCCATTCTGCTTCTTGGTACTTAATAGGCTTCTGCCTGTAGGACCTTTCAGTACCTTCCTTTTATCTCTTGAGTTCTTTGGCTATTTCCTCTTTTTTTTTTTTTTTTTTTTTGGCCAGTCCTGGGCCTTGGACTCAGGGCCTGAGCACTGTGCCTGGCTTCTTCCCGCTCAAGGCTAGCACTCTGCCACTTGAGCCACAGCGCCGCTTCTGGCCGTTTTCTGCATATGTGGTGCTGGGGAATCGAACCTAGGGCCTCGTGTATCCGAGGCAGGCACTCTTGCCACTAGGCTATATCCCCAGCCCTGGCTATTTCCTCTTATGCTTCCTGTTCCTAGAATCAGTTTAAAGATGTGGGTCCTTCTTGACTATGATCAGATTTCTTTCTTTTTTTTCCCAGAAGAAAACTTGATTTTTTTCTGTTGTTCTCAGGCTTCAATAAAATACCTGGATTAATTAGCACTTGATTCTAGACCACATTTACTTTTATTTTTAGTGATTTGGTATGCTACACTTCTTCTGGTAGTTTTGGAGGTACTAGTAAGGATTTATCTTAGTAGAACAGGATAAAGGAGGAAGGAATGGAAAGAAAAAATAAAGGAGAGACATTTCCCGCTCCCCACAGGGGAAATGGGAGTAAAGGTCTCCTCATATTGGTGGTACTGGGGCTGGAACTCAGGGTGGGCTCTACAGCTGGAGCTGTGCTTCCAAGCCCTCAACCTGTATTCTCCCTTTACAATAATTTTGCATCAGAACATCAAGAACTTACTACCAATAAATTCTGAAATTTATTTTCCATTTGGTCATTACAAATTAAATAAGATCTTAAGTAAGATGCTATTTTGGAGGCTTTATTTGGTGCAACAATTACATATTCTAAAGGAGTTTGCAGAAATTATGAAGTAGGTAAACTGAAGATTACAGTTTGTCAACAGCCTCAGCTACATCAAGGACATAGTAGGTTCAGGAGAGTGAGGATATAAGTAATTTTCTTTCTTTTTTTTTTTTTGCCAGTCCTTGGGCTTGAACTCAGGGCCTGAAGCACTGTCCCTGGCTTCCTTTTGCTCAAGGCTAGCACTCTAGCACTTGAGTCACAGTGCCACTTCTGGCTTTTTCTGTGTATGGTGATGAAGAATCGAACCCAGGGCTTCATGCATGCTAGGCAAGCACTCTACCGCAAAGCCACATTCCGGCCCCTAGGGATTTCTTTTGAGATGATCGTAACTGTGCATGAGTCCACCTTCTCCATGCAAAGGCAAGGTTGGAGATGGAGAACCTTGTAGAGAACAGTTAGTGATACACACAAGCCTGTTGTCTCATGCCCATACCTCTACACCCTCTCCCTATGATATCAGAGGATGAAAAACATTCTTGCTTCAGAAATGACCTTCAATTCCCAGATTTTGTTTGGACAAAGAAGAGTTTATCGAGCAGTTTTCAGTAAGGCCATTTCATTGTCTAACAGAGTAGTCTTGGGGGAGGAGAAGGAGGGAAGTGACTAGAACACAGGATAAGCCAAAGTTGTGTTTCTAAATCCCAAGGGTCAGAGGAGAGAGCAATGCTAAACTAGCAAGCTTTCATCTTGGTCAAGGGCATGGTCCTGGGAATCTATCAGTGCACTTCCCCCAAAAGCAACACTAACATCTTCCCATCCATGGAGGCCCAGACTATGATGATTCACTCAGGCAAGACATTTTCTATTCTTTTCCTTTTCTTTCCTACATCCACCTGCACCTACATCCACCTATCAGGCCTAATCCTACCCCAGCCTTGAGATCAGTTGGTCTTCCTGTGGAGGGCATGAGTCACATGGGTCTGTGAAGAAACCACTATACTTCCTTCCAATCACCTCCTACCCAGGGAGACTCTTGATAGGACAGAGGGGAAAGTCTTTACCTCAGAGGATTCACCACTTTACATAAGATTACACAAAGCTGAACCTTTTAACTATTTAACTCGAAGGTATTTTTTTCAGAGTGCCCTTTGGACTTTTGCTTAAGAAGTGATCAGAAGTTGAGTGCTAGTGGCTCACACCTCTAATCCTAGTGGTTCAGGTGGCTGAGATCTGTGGATCCCAGTTTGAAGCCAGCCCAGGAAGACAAATGCAGGTGATTTTCATTCCCCCCATTATGTAGCAAAAGTCTGGAAGTAGAGATGTGGCACTAGCCTTGAGCAAAATAAATAAAATAAGCACGAGCTCAAGGCTCTAAGTTTAAGCCACCATTTCAGCACTAATAAAAAATTAAAAAAAATCAGAAAATCATTAGATTTCTAGAATTTTCATCCTTAGATATATGTAAAAGTTTTGCTTCAAAACTGATTGTTCAAATTAATTTTTTAAACTGTTTTTGTTGTTTTGAGATAGCATTTGCAGTGTCGTCCATGATGGCCTCAAACTTCTGAAGCAAGTGATCTTCCTGCTCCAGTATCTCTAGCATGGGATGAATACAATATTTGCTACTGTGCTGGGCTTCAGTTAATTCTTGTATAGGTCTGTGAATTTCCTGAGAGCAATGATTGTCCTGCTCATTGTTAAATCTATAACATCGAGCTCAGTATTGAGATGAAACAGGTGCCAATAAATTCATTCCCTTCCCAATGGCTGTATAGCTCATAGATGTCACTGGGCATGCTTCCAGCTTCTTCCCTTCAGTAGGAACAGGAGAATGCTTGAGCAGATCAATAACACTTTCTTTGCTGCAAGCCTCATTCCTAAGTTTGTCTTTCCAGTTCTCAAAACACTGTGATTTAAAAAAAAAAAAGTACTGAAAAGATGACTGTCCAAGGTTGGCTGAGTCAACTGAGAAAGAAATAGATGTGTTCTGAGCCATTGTTTGAAGCTTTGTCCACAACAATCCAACTGTCCTATTTCTGAGTTGCCCCTCTTCCCATTCCAATGGCTCTGTCTTCTTCAGAAGAATAGAATGCTTGTTATTTAGACTCTGGGTAGAAGAGTGAACTGGTCTGCATCTAGCCATAAGGAGCGATATCTTACTGGCTAGCTACTGCCCTTTCTGTGTAACAAATTTAGGTTTTGAGGAAAATATTTTCTTTGCCCATGGCTGCCTCTTCCAAAATGCAATGTTCTGGGGTCTAGGGATGGGCTTAGCAGTAGAGTGGTTGCCTAGCATGCACAAAGCCCTGGGTTCGATTCCTCAGCACCACATATATAGACAAAGCCAGAAGTGATGCTGTGGCTCAAGTGGTAGAGTGCTAGCCTTGAGCAAAAAAAAAAAAAAAAAAAGAAGCCAGGGACAGTGCTCAGGCCAAGTCCAAGCCCCAGGACTGGCAAAAACCACACAAAACAAAATGCAACGTTTTAGTTTGAGCTATAGTTTCCCCTTTCTTTAATATCTTTCTTGAAAAAAGGTCTATTTTCATCTCATCATGGGGGCCCCTTCTCTTCCCAGCCTTCACCTTAGCCAAGAGCAGCCTCCACCTGGCTCCTCTGTTGCTGGCTTTGCCTGCCACGTTTCGCAGTCCGTCTGCACATTTCCTGTTGTGTTCTTTTCTGTTCCATCCAGTTTCACCAACTGCTGGTTTTTGAACTTCCCCTTTTCTGGGCCTTCTGTTTCTTCCCTTGGAATGTGCCGTCCCTCCAGTTCTTCCAGCTCTTTTCAACCTTCAAAGCCAAGAATTAGTACTGCCTTTTCCTTGGAGATTTCTCTCATCTCTCTCCAGCTGAAAGTGGAATGTCACTCACCATAGTGTGGTACAAGGCATGGAACAGGGGGAGGGAAAGTGGGGAATTGCTGCTCCAAAGCAAGCTGATAGGCTTCAATAATGCCAGATGACATTTCAGATATTTGGTGTACAATGGGGCACCTACCTTCAATGACATGCTATGTGCTTTACATGTTGCACATCTAAAACTTTGCTAAGAGAGTAGATCATTTCTGAAGCTTATATAAAAGGAAATGTTTATTCAGTAATACAGATTTGTTTGTTGTTGGTGGTGGTGGTCATGGGGCTTGAAATCTGGGCCTGGGCGCTGTGCTATCTCCTGAGCTCCTCTGTTCAAGGTTAGTGCTCTACTACTATGAGCCACAGAATCACTTCCAGTTTTCTGGTGGTTATTTGGAGATGAGAGTCTCACAGACTTTCCTGCCTAGGCTGGCTTTGAACTCCAAGCCTCAGATCTCAGCCTCCTGAGTATCTAGGAGTACAATTGTGAGCCACCAGTACCTGGCTTCTAAACTTTTTTGCTCAAGGCTAATGCTCTACCACTGGAGCCACAGTTCCATTTCTAGATTTTTGATGTTGAAGATGAAAGTTTCATAGGCTTTCATGCTCAGGCCACTTCAAACTTTGATCCTTGGATCTCCTCCTCCTGAGTTGCTAGGATTAGAGTTGTGAAACACTGGTGCCTGGAAGGAGAGTAGATCTCATGTTAAGGTTTACTGCAATAAAACAATAACAGCGAACAAGATTGTGCTCATAGATGTGCATGTGAAATGACTTGCACTGCTAGGCATGCAATAGTTCTTTTCTCTCCTGTAGTTTTGCTCTCTGAACTCCAAAAGCTTTCACACATTTGCTTCAGTACAGTCCTTTCACTTGCCTTGTATCATAGTAACTTGTGTGCTTATCTTGTTACACAGCACAGTGAGAAAACAACAACACAGATTTCAATGTTCTAATTTGTTTTTGAGGCCTACCTTTAACATTCAAAAGCTGCATAGGTTTAAATAAGTTGCTTGTTTTATTCTTCTTAAGAAGACTTAGGGGTGTTTTTAGAGCAGTTTTAGACTCAAAAATTTTAGAGTAGTTTTAAGTTCACAGGAAAAGTGAGAGGAAGATTCAGAGATTTCCTTTAGGGTTCTACCACTACATCTGCAAGAGCCACATCCTCGACACAGTAAGATATTTGGTAAAATTAATGAACCCACATTGACACATCCTTATCACATGAAGTCTCTAGTCTACCTTAGGGTCCACTCTAGGTATTGTACAGACTATATGTATAATGGCTATTTACCCTTACAGTATGGTTATGTCCTGTCCTGATCATGACAGCTAGCTCTCTGCATCTCTGTGTGTTTAATGTAACAATACACGTGAAGCCTTCCAGGATGCCAGGTGCCTGATACCGGCACAGAACCCTCCTATGAGATCAAGCCCACTCCAAATTCCAGCACCTGGGGGGATTGGTAGCCATGGAAGAGGAGATGCTAAGGGCTGGAAGATTCTTGCTAAACTGGGTCTGTGGGAAGAAACAATTTATCTTCCCTGTTCTCATGCAGCAGTTCACAAAGCATCCTTTGTGGCCTTCGAATGTGTGGGGATTTCTCCTGATCACCAAGCAATTAATCAGTTGTAGTGGACTCCAGTGCACTGTAGTGCCCTCTGACTGCACTCATGTCTGACCCTGTGTACATGGGTTGAGTGTCAGATCTCACAGTCTCTCCGATTACTGTTTAACAGTTAAAACCCCAATTATAAGCCCCAGGATTTTTCACTTGTGCAATAAATTGATATTCCTATAGTCTTTTCCTTGGGTTTGATTAATTTGCTTGAGCAGCTCACAGATTTCTGGGAGGCATTTAGGACAACTAGTTTATTAAAAAGAGTATTTTAACACCCGGTGCTGTTGGCTCATAGCTGTAATCCTAGCTACTCAGGAGCTGAAATTGAGGATGGAGGTCCAAAACCAGCCTGAGTAGGAAAGTTCATGAGACTCTTTTCTCCAGTTAATCAGCAAGAAGCCAGGAGTAAAGATGTGGCTCAAGTAATAGAGTGCCAGCCTTGGGCAAAAAAGCTAAGGAACAGCATCCAGGTCTTGGGTTCAAGCATATATACACAAAAATAACCAGCAAAGAGCCAGACTGGAAGTATGGCTCAAGTGGTAGAACACTCTTCACTGGATATGATAAGATTTGTGTAAAACTTTTTTCTTTTTCACAAGCTTAAACTTTTATTGACTTTAATCTCTATGCACTGGTCACTTTGCTAGATATAATGGATATTCAAGTGAATTAAACCTAGTAGCTATCTTTAAGGGTCTCAACTGAATAAAAGTAGAAAAAAAATAGAACACCTCAAAATATTTATGGCACAATGCAAAAGTAAGCCTTAATGGAAATCTTATGGGAGCCCAAAGGCCAGGACTGTTCATAACTGTGCCTGGGGAAATCAAGGTTGTTTTCAGAGAGTAACAGACTTTACCTGGATAATTACACTGGAGAATCCTTGCTTTAAAATAAATGGACTGAAATGAATGGTGCTGTTCTATTTAAGATCTAATATGTATCTGTGCTGGGTAAATACTTGAGCATTAGGTTTTCCTGATTTTCACACACAGTTTTAATTAAGTATATCCAATATACACGTCTTTCTTTTTTTTGGTATGTGTTGGTACTGGGGCTTGAACTTAGGGTCTGTGTGCTGTCCCTTAACTTAAATTTTTTTTTCCATTCAAGGATGGCACTCTACCACTTGAGCCACACCTTTACTTGTGGCTTTTTTTTGTGCTTAAATGGAGATGACTTTTCTGCATGAGCTATCCTTGAGCCTCAAACCTCAGATCTCAGCCTCCTGAGTAGCAGGGAATACAGGTGTGAGATACTGGCATTAACTCTTTTAAAAAAAATTTATTTATTCTCCCTTTATTGTCAAAGTGAAGTACAGAGGGGTTACAGTTTCATATGTAAGGCAGTGAGTACATTTCTGGTTCAACTTGTTACCTCCTCCTTCATTTTTCTCCTGCCTCCCCCTTCTCTTCTCCCTGCCATGAGTTGTACAGTTGGTTTACACCAAATGGTTTTGTAAGTATTGCTTTTGGTATCATTTGTCTTTTTATCCTTTGTCTCTTGATTTTGATATTCCCTTTCCCTTCCCTAGTTCTAATGCACGTATATACAGTATCCAGGGTACTCAGATGAGATACAATGATAGCGGGGGATAGCCACAGGAAGGGAATATGAGAGAAACAAAAAAAAAGATACAATTTCACATGGCATGTTGAAAATAATTACAACAATGATATAACACTCATTTCCATAACGTGGAGTTCATTTTAATTATGTGTTCATAAGGGCATAGCTATTGGGCTATTGTGATCTTCTGCTATGACTAGCCTAAACATGTACTAATTATTCCCTATGAGGGAAACCATAGTTTCCATGTTTCTTTGGATCTGGCTCACTTCGCTTAGTATAATTTTTTCCAAGTCCTTCCATTTCCTTACGAATGGGGCAATGTCATTCTTTCTGATAGAGGAATAGAATTCCATTGTGTATATTGTTACTAACTCTTGATATGCTTTATATAAGAGGTGGAAGGAGCAGATAGAGCTAAAGCTAGACTGTACAAACAAGTACTGGTTACTATGTAAACTAGTAGGGGGATGTCTGGCCAGTGTGGTCACTTTTGTGGTTTAGGCGGTGTCCTTTGAGCTGTTTTGATTCCAGAGTGGTCTCATTTTGCCTTGCTCCATACCATTCCAGAGAGGGCTGTATATATACCCCACAAGAGTGTGCCATGAGTTTGCTCTGAGAGCTGGGCCAGCCCTTGCCACTTGCCAACAGCCATTGAGAGCTGATCTGTGTGTGTGTGTGTGTGTGTGTGTGTGTGTGTGTGTGTCCATTAAACTGTGCTGCTTTCTCACTCACAGTAAATCTAAGAAAAAGTTCTTCTTAGTATACAAACATTTGCTAACTACATGCTTATTAGCAAATCCTGACAAAAAGTTTACATGACCCAGCTAGGTGCTTGACTTATAATTCACTTTGAAGGAAGATTCATTTGAGGTCAATGCCAAGTGTCCTGTCACCCAATGAATGGGTATTAGGCAACTAACATGTCTAAAAATGTGCAATTGAATGTGGAACCATTTAGGAACTTTGCTTTGACCAAGATATTCCTAATGTAACAGCTGGTACAATATCTTGAATATAGTACCCCTAAGACCATTTTCATAGGACTTTTCTCTAATAAATACCATATAAGCATAATTTCACTATGGAGAGCTCATTTGTCACATCATACTACTTAATAATCAATATTTTGGTGTCTATTATATTAATTTGCAAAGCATTTTGTTTTGAATGAGATAGGGTAATAGAAGACTATGCAGTAGTCCCAACTTGCAAGGGAATGCATAGATTAAAATGTCATGTGACCACTTTTGACCTTGTCTACTTAAATATACTGGCAGATTCTGGGTCAGAACTTGATCCAGGGAGTCTCCTCTCAACCATGTATTGGAGATACATGGGGGAACTTCTAAAACCACTGCTGATGCAGTGGCTGCTTTTGTTCCCTGGAGGTTCCCATACTCCAGCCACTAGGGGTACAGGCAATCTCCCAGTGTGGATTCTCATCTCCCTAAATCTTCTAATCTCATTTCTCATTTTGTCATTCTAGACAAACTTTTAAATCATGATCTCCACATCTGCTGCTCATCATCCCTACCTTGGCCTATAGAAGTTCATATTGAGCTTCCTAGTGGGTAAGTGTGATAGTTAGTGTATGTGTCAGTTTGACTGGGGTGTTGGACAACTTCTGTCTATTTCTGGATGTGTTTGTGAGGGTGCTTCCAGTATTTGAATCCATATACTGAGTGAAAAAAAAAGGTTACCCTAACCAATAAAGGTGGGTATCACCTAATCTTTTTAGAAGACCAAATAGAATCAAATAGAAGAAAAAGGTTGGGACAGTGACATCTCTCTTTCTTTTTGAGCGGAAATGTCCATTTTCTCCTCTCTTGGACATCATAGTCCCCAGTTCTTGGGCCTTTGGATTCCCAACAGCATGTAACAAAAAGTAATAAATACAAGGCCCCAATACAAGAGACACAGACACTCAAAGACCAATTGGTCTCTTTCCTTTCCTTTCCTTTCCTTTCTTTCTTTCTTTCTTTCTTCCTTCCTTCCTTCCTTCCTTCCTTTCCTCCTGCTCCTCCTCCTCCTCCTCCTCCTCTTCTTCTTTTTTATATTTTTATTATCAAACTGAATTACAGAGAGGTTACAGTTTCATACATTAGGCATTGGATACATTTCTTGTACTGTTGGTTACCTCGTCCCTCATTCCCCCCTCCCCCCTCCCCCTTTCCATTTCCCCCTCCATGAGTTGTTCAGTTGTTCAGTTCATTTTCACCAAACTACTCCTTCCTTCCTTCCTTCCTTCCTTCCTTCTTTCTCTCTTCCTTCCTTCCTTCCTTCCTTCCTTCCTTCCTTCCTTCCTTCCTTCCTTCCTTCCTTCCTTCCTTCCTTCCTTCCTTCCTTCCTTCCTTCCTTCCTTCCTTTCTTTCTTTCTTTCTTTCTTTCTTTCTTTCTTTCTTTCTTTCTTTCTTTCTTTCTTTCTTTCTTTCTTTCTTTCTTTCTCTCTTTCTCTCTTTCTCTCTTTTTGTCAGTCCTGGGGCTTGGACTCAGGGCCTGAGCACCGTCCCTGGCTTCCTTTTTGCTCAAGGCTAGCACTCTACCACTTGAACCACAGCTCCACTTCTGGCCTTTTCTGTTTATGTGGTGCTGAGGAATCGAACCCAGGGCTTCATGCATGCAAGGAGAGCACTCTACTGCTAAGCCCTCAATTGATCTATTTTCTAAGCCCACTGATGTGTGAACCCTCTGTCATTAGGGTTCTCCAACTGGCAGTTCATTTTGAGGCACAAATGCCACAGGTTATGATGAAAATCTAGAAGCTTCTCTCAAATCCCAAGATTTTTGGTTATGAACTCATATGGGCACTGCAGACATTTAGCCTAGACTCTGATAATTCTATTAGCCATCCTCCTTCTGTCCCCTCTAGTCCTTGTGGTAATTTCAAATCTCTGATAAATGTAGGAGTGACAAATAAAATATACTTGACCTAAAGTTAAAGCTCCAAAAGTTTTTGAACTATTGATTTGGAATCTCAGGGTTTTCAAAATATTCTGTAATGCTAGGCAGAATATTTTGTGAATAGCTTTTATTTTACCAATGAGACATTATTTCTCATATCCCTTATGTTAATTAGCAAGCTCAATATGCAGCTTGAGATGTAGTATTTAAAGCAAGCACTTGTCTTGGTGCTTGTGTAGCAAGCTCTGGAGTTGGAGTGCAGGCTCCTGATTAGGGGCTTTCAAATGCTAACCAGCTACCTCTGGAATTCAGATTCCTGATTAGGATGCTTCACATATTAATTAACTCTTTCTAGGTTATAGATTGCTTTTAATTTATACCTCATAGCTCACTATCTTTGTTAAAGTGTGTTCATATACATTTTTGGAAGGAACTCGACATATTCTGGAAATCTCATATATAATGGATGTGACAATTAGTTCATATCTGGAGATGATCAGGCAGTATATGTATGATAGTTCTAGAAAATACATCACCTTCTGACCTAGGGGTATAGTGACCATCTGTCACGTATCAAGTTTCATTTCCCAAGCTATTGAGGTTTCACTGCAAAAACAGGCAGCTCACAGCAAAGGAGAAGAGACCATGGGTTGCCTCAACAGTGACTGTCTCTACAAATCTCTCATGCACGGATCCAAGAAAAATTATTTGTCTTTGAACAAACCTGAGGTACTCAAGTGTGAGCTTGGCTCACATTTGGCCCTGGTGATGAGAAGTGTGGCTTAGCAAGACATATATGGTGGTGAATTTTAAAGTGTTGTAGGTGGACCTCTAATGAGCCCAGTACTTACAGTATGGTGTAGTCTCATAGCTGCTGCAGTTCTATATCCCTGTGATTTTTCTTGCAAGGAGAAATGGTAAAAATAGTGCCTACTTTACTTCTTACCTTCAGATCTGACATTTGTTTGACATAACCCAGTTTACATGGCAAATTTTAGCTGCAAGCAAGCCAGTTTCTATCGCCAGCCTTCTACAAGAGAGAGGAAGAAATGTAGAAAAGAGGAATAGATGGTGAGAGCCTTGGAGGATGCTCAACACAACCAAATATCACAAAGGTGATAGTGAGATAGACATAATGACTGGTGACTGAGGACCAGCTGTTGCTTTTGGAGAGAACCAGCATCACTTCATCACGTTCAGGACCCAAGGTGAGTCATTCCACCTTTCTCTTACACCCAGGGCCATTCCTCTTGCTCTGGGGTCACTGTTTGTGTTGGAGACTCAGCCTTGATTCTTCTCATGCTTTGGCTTTCACCTCCTTTCACTATAGGGATGAGTCTTGATCTTGACTCCCATGCTAGCATCTGAGAGTTGGCTATTAGGTGTCAGACTTCTTGGGAGCTGCCACCCTTAATTTCTAAGCATTGCTTCTGTGGATCCATCATCTTTGTGCACTACTGACACTTTCTTCTCCTTTTTGAAATCTGCCTCTGCCTACCAGGTTGTACTTTTTCTTATCACCTGGATTTTTACTTGTTTTTCTCACTCCTGTCTCTGATATCTTAAGTGAGCCTGGTTTAACTTGCTACCACCATGGTTTTCCCATCCTCCAGTGCTTAGGAGTTGTGTGAGAGAGAGAGAAAGAAACCTCAGTTGATAGGAATTTAAAGCCACAAGCCTGACCCCAGCTCTGGCATGCATTCTCCTGGGTACCAGGAACAATCATAGTATCATACCAGCTCTGCATTCACTGTCAGCCAATCACTTTGCATATCCAACTGTTACTAGTTCTTAAGGACCAGCAGTTACACCATTTGTCAAAATCACAAGGCATCTCTTTGGCTGCCAAAGATGGGGCTGTAATTCTTCCCTCCACCAACATAAATACTTTGCACAGTTCTGAAAAATTTTAGCAATTAGCTTATACCATCACCTCTAATTAGTCACTGGCAAACACAATTGGGGCTATAATGCTTACCGGGAGGGAAGCATGAATAAGCACCAGATTCTAAATCTATTGGGGAAGTGACCCTGATGAATCATTTAATAGTCACTGTAATGTAATTGTGCAGGTTTGCTGTACACACACTGCAGACAACATATTAAGTGGGTCTGAGCCATGAGAGAGTCTTAATGATTAATTTGCCATATGCTCCTGAAAAATCTCATTTTTAAAATAAACAGTGCACATCTCTTTTTCTTATTAATGAAACCATCAGAAAAATCTACATTTCTTTCGATCTCACTAATGATCCCCTCCAACTTATGTAGGTATCCAGGAGATTGTTGCTTGTTTTTTTTTTTTTTTAAAATATACCTAAATACCCTTGGAAGTTAGAACACAGCTATTTGCTCTGTTATTATGGGTTCAATTCTAATAGTTGGCCATTGCTTCTTATTCATTTTTATTGGTGATTCCATAGTGTTATTCCTTTTTATTTACAGAGGAACTGTCATTTTGGGGTTAAGTGGTATGCATGTGATATCTCCTGGGCTAGGAAACTCTAGATAACAATGCAGCTTTCTGGTTCCCAGTATGTCTCACATAAAGGACTGGAAACTGAAAATCATGGCTGTGATATATGTGACAAAAACCAACTTGGAGGAGAGAGCCTGGTCTCTGAGCAAGACTTTCATTCTACTGGAACTCTATTTTTTTTTTTTTTGTTAGTCCTGGTGCTTGAACACAGGGACTGGGCACAGTCCCTGAGCTTTTTTTGCCCAAGGCTAGCACTCTATCACTTGAGCCACAGCTCTACTTCTGGATTTTTCTATTTATGTGGTACATGAAGAATTGAACCCAGGGCTTCATGCATGCTAGGCAAGCACTCTACCACTAAGCCACACACTCAGCCCCTGAAACTCAATTTTAAGATCTGTAAACTGGGTTTCTTGTGGAACATTGTTGTGAGAAGCCAATGAAATGGCAGAAAAGGCTGGGCACAAGTGGCTGAGATCTGAAGGATCAAGGTTCAAAGCCATCCTGGGCAGAAAAGTCCATGAGACTCCGCCTCATAGTATATCACAGCAAATGAGCATGGGGGTGGCTATCCAGGCCTGGTGAACCCCACCCTGACTCTCACTCTGCTTTCAGCCACTCTTTCTCCTCCCCCACAAACTCATCATTTCTTTATGTCTCTAATTCCTTCTTCCATCTCTCCTTCAGTTTAGCAAATTTTGTATGGTCCTGAAAAATGTTAGTGATTACCTTGGATTAGCTCTCCTAATCTGTCACTGGTCACTGACTTTAGCTTGATCACAATCAAGGTGATGTCCTTGGCAGGGCTCCTTCACCTAACAGCATCTTTGTTCAGATCAGAAAAGGAACCATCTTCTAAGGTGTCATACTGCTTGGAAAGTGGGAAGCACCTCTGCAGGAAGGAAACAGATGTCTCGTGAAATGGGTAAGATGCTGGCTTTCAGGATCATGTCCCAGTTGCCCCTTCACCAAGGGCTTTTATATAGTGCACAAACTAGGTAACCACATATGGAAGTCCTGGCAATAACTTTTCTGCTCACACATACCTAGGGCTAAGGGAGGACAGACACTTAGTCAGATCAGGGGAAGAAGGCCATGCATGAGAAGGCAGAGGAAGAAACTGGAGTTAGACAGAATGCTTGGCCACTGCATTTAACTGAACAAACTTGTCCTGACCACACTGTTCTTGGGGACAGCAAGGCTTGAGCATGTTTCCCAATGCAAAGTTATTGGGTCTTTACCCCCCGTTGTCATCTTTCTTGGGAGTCTGCATCTCGAGGTTCTTCATCTTGAAATGTATCTTCTTTGGGCTAACAACTTGTCTCAAATGCCAATTCTGAGCAGAACTGGAGCCCAGTGGGTCTCCATTTAATGTTCCCCTATGTCAACCTAACTGTCCTCTCACTTGGCTATTGTTTTTCTGTGTTCTTCACTAGTTGTTTTTTCTTCTCTTGCTTCTTAAATGTTGATGTTCTTCGGGATTCTGCTTTGATCCACTTCCAAGAAACTCAGGATGATCTCAAGAACTCAAACAACTCCCAAATTGAACACCAAGAATGTCATCATGAACTTCTTTTTCAGCATTTGCTCTGTCTTCAAAGTCTGCCGAGTCTCTCATCAGAGGATATACTAAAATCCATTTGCTTTCCCCCATTTCTGTGGTCACTTCCACATGCCAGGACTTCATCATGTCTTTCTCTTGACTTAGATTATTCATTTCCACCAACCTTTTAAAATTCCTCCTTCTCTGTGCTTCTGAGTGATCTAACATGCAAATGTGACCATAGTCTTCCCTTGTTTGAAGTCCATAGCTGCCTGTGGTCCACAGGATGAACCCCAGCTTTCTTTCTGCTTTTGCCTAGCCATTTAGCTTATCTGTCACCACTTGCCTCTCCTAGAATCTATATTCCTGTCTCAGAGAAGCCATCTTCTTCCTCTATGAAGCTCCTTCTGCCATTCATTACAGCTCTGTCTCTACCCTCCTCCCCTGGGCTGCCTCCTACCACAGGTTGTCTCCATGACCCTATTATATTGGGGCAGAGAACCTCACCTGGGCTGCATCAGCAATGTGTGCTTACTGCACTTGGATTATTCACTGACTTTCCTGTTTCCTTGTTTGTCTCCCAAGTGCAGAATGGTTTCTTCCCCTTCTCTTTTCTGTCCAGCACTTGGCATATCCCTCACCCAAATTTATGTCCACTCAGAACCTCAGAATGTAACTTTATTTGAAAATGGGGATTTTCAGAGGTATTTAATAAATTTAGATTATGTTGGATTAGGATGAGACCTAAAGCTAATGTAACTGGTGTTATTATAAGAAGAGCAGAGGAAACAGAAAGACACATGGGGACACTCAAGGGAAAAGTTATACAGTGGCAGAGGCAGAGATTAGAATAGTATTAAATAATACTATTAATAATGTTAAAATTCCTCCTCTGTACTTCCAAGTAATTGTTCTAACATGCAAACACAATCATGTTCTTCCTTTGCTTGAAGACATAACAAATCAAGGAAATGTAGGATCATAGGCATCTATCAAAATCCAGGAGCAGAAAGGAAGGATCCTTCCCTAGGGTCTTCCAAGTGAGCTTGGCCCTGCCAACACCATGGTCTCTGGTAAAAGGGTCAATTTCTATAAATTACACAGGGCAAATTACCCAGTATGTGGTATTTTGTTATGGCAACCTTGGGAAATGCCTCAGAGGAATGTTCAACATGTTGAGTGAACTCCATGAATGATCCAACTTTTATGTCCCTCCTCACAACCATTGAGTAAATTTCGAATGCTCTGGTAGCTTTCTGATTGGTCTTTCTGTGTTTGTTAAATGGAGCAGGGCCTTGGGTTGATGACTGCAATGGATCCTGGCTGGCTGTCAGAGTTTCGTTTTTTTGTGTTTTTTTTTTTTTCCCTCTTGATCTGATGACAAAGTTAGCTGAATCCTGGTGCTAAAAACTGTCACCTCTGCCCTAATTAGAGCTTTCATGCAAGGGTCTTGTTGGACACCTTAAAGGACAATAATTCAGGATGTCATTTGAGCTCACAGAGCAAGCTGCATGCTTGTTTTTGTACCTGCTTAGCTAATAAATGAGAGTCTGTGTGGCAGAATTCTATCTAACACCTGCTTTCATTATAGTGTACAGAGACTTATGGCCTGAAGACCCTTTACATCTACATAGAGAATAACAAAATTGAATCAGGTCAGTTCTAACCAAGGAGGTCATGGAAAGAACTTCAGTTTTGGAACAAGACAATCTGGGCTAAAATTCCCAGCTCCACCATCGACTACCTGAATCGCCTGTGATGTTGGCTTCACAGGGTGGTAACAGTGATCTCTGTGCCTCTCCAGGCTGTTGCTATAATTAAGTGAGATGAAGCATGTGAAAGGTTTCAGGTGTTAGAAATGTTCACTGTAATTCAGTCACTTGCACACAGTTACAGAGCTAAGAGGTAAGGTGCTATCTGGAGTCTCACCTCTGGGGACAAGACCCTTTCCCCTGAGACAGAGTCAGTGGCCTCTAATGAGCAACTTGAGCATTCATTAGGAATCCAGAATGGAGGACTTTATGTACTTTCACATACAATTTCTACCATTAGCCTCACAAAAGCCCTTTAGTTAAAACATTTTTATCGCCATTAAAAAATATGGATTAGTTTTGGAAAGGAGGGTCAAAGATAGGGCATTCCTCTCTTTAAGCCCCAATAGCTATTATTTCTCTGGGTGTTTTGAAAATTTCCCCAAACCTGGGCACCTCCCAGACCAATGGGACCAGAAAGCCTGCTCCTGGAACCCAGGCCTCAGAGACTTAAAGGTCCTTCTGTGCTCCAGAATAGACAGATCACTTTCCCCAAATAGCATAATTAAAATTTTTAATAAGTGAGTATGAATTGTGTAAAATAATAGGTTTTATTATGGCAGCAAATGACCTCATTTTAATGTTTGCTCCTTTGTAAGGAAAGCAGAGTAGCTTTAGTGTCCCTAGACTGAAGATGGGGAAACCAGGGCTTTGGAAAAAATTCTAGGAAGAACTTGGACAAGAACTAGAGCTGTGTGTATATTTTTCTCTCTCTCTTTCTTCTCTATCTGTCTGTCTTGGTCTCTCTCTCTGAGTATGGGAGCTTGAACTCACAGCCTTATCTTTTTCTACTCAAGGCTGCTGTACTACTACATGAGTCAGACCTCCATTTCTAGCTTTTTGCTGGTTACTTGGAGATAAGAGTGTCATGGACTTTCTTTTTTTTTTTTTTTTTTTTTTCAGGCTGGCTTTGGACTGCAATCCTCAGATCTCAGCTTCCTGAGTATCTAAGAACTACGTTTCTTGATTTAGCCCCAAACGTTCTGCCTCTGTGGGAGTGGGGAAAGGACTGTGACAAGTCACTGTTGTTGAAGTTTTTCTCTCCCCGTTCTCTGCACTCCAGAGATGGCTGGCTTGGATTTACGGCTGGCTGGAATGGGCTCTGGTGACTCTGCCCCCAGCACTATTGCTTACCTTCTTGCCCTACTCTATAGGTTCTGAGTTCCCTCCAGAGCTGAGGCCAGGGGGTTGCTGCACACAGGTCTGTCATATCCATTTCCTTTGCCTTGGTTTTTTCATTGGCCTTGTCATAGGACTTGTCTCTGCCAAATGCTTCAGACACATTGGAATGGAGAAGACAGTGTTAGGAGCCCAGGGTGTTTATGCCATGGGAAAGCTGGCCTTGACTCAGAGCATCCTCCTCCCACCCCCAACTTCTCAGGCCCCGCCAGGATTCCCAGGCAATTAAGATCCAGTTCTGGAGAGCAGAAGGCTCTGACAGCCCCACAAATCAGTCTCCCCACCCCCAGCACACATACACACTGTCCCTCCCAGAACAATAGCATCAAGTCATCTGGAGCCATAGAACCAGAACACCCAGAGTCAGGGGAGAGCACAGAGGCCTTTCTTTCTGCTTGCTGGTGTAATTTCAATAGGAAGCTCTTCTCTGGCAGGAAGACAAGATTCCCATACCACATCCCTAACAAAAGCTGACCTCTTCCTCGGCAGCGGTGGCATTGGGTAGATGCAGAATCAGGCTGGGGTTATTTCTCCACCATCACCATAGTCATAGCAACAGCTTTGATTAATGCCATGGCCCATTAAAGGGATAATGTCAGCCCTAATCAGAAACGCCTCAAGTATCTCTCTTTGCATTTTGGTAAATGGCGTAATCACATTACGGTTCGATGTGTCTGAGAGCTGATTGCTGTCGTGCAAGTCTGTCTGATTTTCCAGGTTAAGGGGTGTCAGGGGGCCTGAGATGCAGCTAATCACCATGCATTGTTAGGAGCATTTGGAGGGAAAACAGAGGGCACAGAGACTATGGTGGGGGTGGGGTGGGGTGAGGGTTCTGTCCTACCCTTTCTCCTGGGTTAACAAGAGTATACCAGATTGGTGGTCTCTTGGCAAGGGACGATTCCCTAAAGATGGGTGAAGAGTCAGAGAGAGGTGATGTGGATGTTGTAGATAAATACATGGCAGCAAGAGACATGGCTGGAAAGAGAAGGCAGGTGGCTAAGTTGGGCTTGGCTGTTCCTGCCCCTTTGTCTGTCAAGCTTGTGACAGACAGCCTCAGGTCATGCCACTGGGCTGGAAAACTGGCAAGAGAGCCCTGTTCCTGGCCTAGAGACAGGAAACTGCAGGGGTGACATGCACTGCAAAGGCATATAATGAGTGTGGACTTGACTTGTCATAATAGCACTTGGCTGTTAGCAGGATCTACTTTGCTGAGGATTCTGCTGGAACTTGCCACTTGAGAGTAGACTTCTGCTGCACCCTGGGGAGAAGGAGATGAGATATCTCTCATCTAGAATCAATGCTAGGTTCCACCTCCCAAGAGGCCTTTCCTGTTCACTGCCTGGCTCTGCCTTCCAGCCAAGCTGAGTTTGTCCCTGCAAGTCTTCAGGTGACAGTAACAATAAATCATCACCACCTCTACAGGCAAGATTGACCTGAGGAAATATGCATTGAGCCCCCAGAGGTTATTTTTAGATGCTCCTGGGAGGTTTTAAAAAAGGACTCACACAGTTAACTATTTATGACTTTTCAAATGCTGAACAGAAATAGAAGGGCAGCACTTAGCTTCTCCTCTAGAGCTTTGGGGGTGGGGGGAGTAAAATCCTCTCGGAGGCCTGAAACCACTTTGGGGCCATTAAATTTACTGTCTCTTGGATGACATTTAATATGGAGCATAACATTTTCATTTTTTGGCCTCTGCAGTAGTTTTTCTTTTCAATAGTAGAAATTATATCAGGAGCAGCTGAGGAAATTGAGTCAGTGAGTGAGAATTATCTTAGGTCAGATGGTTGGTCTATAGCTCAACCCTTATAGAAGCAAATCTCTTGCCAGTTGGGCCAAAGTTTACTTCATAGGGTCAAAATAAAGGTCTGAGGGCAGATTTGGATTGTGGAAAGTTCTCCAAGGAGGCCATATCCAATGAACAGAAATGATGTTGAAACTCCGTGAATCAACCAGGCTGTATCCTCCACCTTCCTGGGCTTCAGGCTAGCTTTTGAGTCAGTGTTCTTCCCACCATGTTGGATAAGCCATGATAAAGAATTCAGGCTTATGGCATGGCCAAAAATCTTACAGATATGCTTTATACTAAGTAGACTGGATATAGGGTTGATATGTACCTCTCATCTGGGTAGAATTAGTAGTTTTACCAACTGCTTTTTACAAACATTATCTTTCTGTTATACAAAGGAATTTCCATTAATAAAGCAGTTTGTGAATATACTACATCTTGATAAATGTCACCCTTTCTATCATTCTCCCCTATCCCTCCTAACCCCACTAGCCAACTGGTCTTTAAAGCATTATGGTATCCTCCCATGAGATAGGCCCTCAGTCATCCCTTCCTATTAACTGGACTGATCAAGGATTTGAAAATTAAAGCAAAGCAAGGGTGTAGAGCCAATAGCTTTAAGGTAAACAAATCCACAGGGGACCTACATGTGTCTGAATCGAAAACCACAGAGAAATGAATTAACATAATGGCCAGAGTTTCCATCTGGCACTGCTAGAGCCCTCACTGTTGAAGCTGCCTGTGCTGGCTACCCCTTCCCTGCTGGCTCAGCCCAGTGCCAGTTCCTACGCCAATCCTGACAGAAGCAAGAAGTATGTTATTAATCTCCCTCTTTTTGCTCTGTCCTTTCTGTGGGGTTTCCCAGTTCCTTCGTTCAACCCAGCCTTCCTCCTCCCTCCACTTTTAGAGACTATACCATGCCCCGAGGTTGGCTGGGTATCATCTTTCTCCTTAGCTATAATGGCTCATACAGATTTTTGAGCCACTGCTCCACTTCTGGCTTTTGCTGGCTAATTTGGATAAAAGAGCCGCAAGACTCCCCTGCCTGGGCAGGCTTCAAACTGTGATCCTCAGATCTCTGCCTCTTGAATAGCTAGGATTACAGGCATGGGCCCCTGGTGCCCAGTCCCCTAAGACATCGCCATCTCAGACCTCCTGATTGGTTACTTTGGCATCACTGCTATCTGGACTTTGGCTCTGTCAGACACAGCTCCATCTAATAATTATAGTTGGATTCTCTTTCTGTTGACAGCTATCTCCTCCAGTTGGCTAACTGCCTTTCCCTTACCATGTGTTCAGAGTCCTTGTTACCATCTCCAGTGGTTACAAATTAACCCATCCCAAAGTGAGCTCCACAAAACAGAAAGCCTATTTGCTTTTTTACCTTGTATCTATCTCTAGCACCTAGCATAGCACCCAGTATTAACAAAGGAATACTATCCTATGTGATGAATGAATCATAAATGACACATAATAGCCTATTTCTATAGGGGGGATTGATTGCTCATTTTATGTTACGGATACATATTTACCTCATATCCATTTCTACCTCATATCTCTAGCATAATTTCATCACTTCTGAGAAGATCTATGCTCATTACAAACAGATATAATAGAAATTGTTTCCTTTTGTTTGATTTATAACTATCCTTAGTTATAATTACACCAATTAATCAAGTCTTCAGTTGCCCCAAATAATTATTTATGTTTTTAGAGTGCTGGCAGGGACATAACATGTGATTAGAAAGGAGGAGGTGATGGTTATAGCTCTATTGTCTTGTATGTGTAAATCACAAATACTTCTAAATTTCAGTTTCCTCATCTGAAAATCAAGGTGATTGAACTTAGTAGTTTCTGAGTTTTCTCTCAGGTTTAGAGCGCTATTAACCTATAATTCTGTTTCACTAGTCCAAGTCCCAAAGTATTCCCTTTCTATCAATATTTTGGCCAAATCAGAACTTCACCATTTGTCTTCACATACCTTTTTAATATGTGGCCACCAGGTGGCAGGAGCGTGCCACAGTCCTTTGGTCTGAAGCACAAAGAATGAGCATCAGAGGTTGTTAATACAGTAGCTTTCTGAGCTAAGAAGCCAGTCTTTGCGTTTTTAACATAAGAAATCTTTCTGTTTATGAAAACATTTACTTTTATGAAAAGTAACAATTTGATGATTAGCAATGACAGTACCTAGAAACACCCAGTGACCTAGGGAGATGTGAACATATTACCACCCATGGGGAACTTCTAGTCTATGGAAGGGGCTTACCATCCATCAAAGACACAATTGTGAACATGTATCTTTAGCAAGTGCCACTGAAAGACAGGGGCAGCAGTCAGTCTGGAAGAGTGGGGAAGATGGGTATGATTTGCATGGTAGTCACTAGCCACCAGCATTCACTTACATTTAAATTTGTTAAAATGAAATACAGACTTAAAAATTCCATTCCTCAGCTACCCTTACTGTGTTTCTAGTCCACAGCCGCTACGTGTAGATTATAGCTATCTTTTCAGAGAGTATAGATTATAGAAGATCTCTACCATCACCACCAGTTCTACTGGATGGCACTGATCTAAAGCAGAGCATCTTAAGCTGTCCTCTGCACTGCTGACATGTGTGGCCAGATGATTCCTGGTGGTCTGGGGCTGTCATGTGCAGCACAGGACATTTGGCAGTATAACTTGATACCAGTAGTGATAGTTCCCTTCTCTGGGTATGACATGTAAAATGGCTGGAGGGGAGTGGGGACAGTTGAGGCAGGGGGAGAAAGGAACTGTTAGGTAGATGGGGATAGAAAATGGTGGAAATATCACATGATAGACAACATGTAGGCCATCATATGGCTTCTCATTCCCATAGTTCCTGGAGTTCCTGCTCAAAATACTACTTCTACCTATAATACACTAGATTCCCACTTGAAATCCTATGTCCAAACCAGAACTGGTGACTCACACCTGTAATCTTTGATACTCAAGAGGCTTCGATCCAAGAATTGCAGTTCCAAGCTAGCCCAGGGAGGAAAGGCTATGAGGCTCTTATTTCAAATTAACCACCAAAAAGCCATGCTCAAGTGGTAGAAGGCTAGTCTTGAGAAAAAAAAATCTCCCTAGTCAAAGATTGCCAAGAATACACCTAAAGCCAAGGCATATTGAACTTGCTACATCATTTGGATGGTGTTGCCACTTTTGGAAGTAGAGAGGGTTCCAGAAGATGTTGGGGAAGAAAAACAAAAGAACATGTTGGGGCAGCAGTAGGATAATGGATGGTAGCTTTGTTGAATATAGTAGGGAAAAGTGGACTAGGGTTGCATGATTTCTGGGTCCAGGTTCTGAGCAATTTTTGTTAGATTTTTAAAAACTTTTAAAAGATGTTATTCATTTGCTTATAAGAGCCATTTGAAGTATACAGGACTAAAATCTTTGTTAAATTATTAATTTTGATTGAGTAGTTGCACAAAAGGACTAATTACAAAATAAAGTTTTACAAAATACAATTTGAAGCTCAAAGAAGGGACTGTTGCAGGATATATCAGCACTGGGGATGTCGAAGGAACCCAACATAGTTAATGCATGTTACTTGCAGAACAGTAAAGGCAACTGCTAATCAACCTAAGCTTGAAGAAGATAGAGTCAGTGACAATGGAAGGTCAAGTTCGAGGAAGGTCACGTTCCAGGCAGAGAGAATATACAGCTATGAGCCAGGTGACAGGGGCTCCTCCTTGTAATCCTACCTATTTAGGAGGCTGAGATCTGAGGATTGCAGTTCAGAGCCAGCCTAGGCAGGAAAGTCTATGAGACTCTTTTCTCCAATTATCCACCAGAAAACCAGAAGTGAAACTGTGACTCCAGTGATAGAGCACCAGCTAAGGGACAGTGTTCAGGCCTTGAGTTCAAGCCCAGTACTGGCACCAAAACTAAAAAAAAAACAAAAAAACACCAAAAAACCCAGTAACTATGAAATGTACAATGAACAGCAACAGCATTTGTTCATTTTGAAGAGAAAAATCATGAACAAAATGGACAAAAATGCAAAAAAACACCACATGATGCTAAATAGACCACTAAATGATAAGGATGTTTGTTGGCAGTGTAAGAATTACAAGAAGGAAGACAGTTGCCTCATACAACTTCAGCTGGGAATGTATGAAAAATGTTTTACTGCTGTGTCTATGAAATGATCATGGGCGCTCCCGTGAGTATTGTTTGGGGATTTCAAATAAATTTTAGCAAGTACGCAAATTCTTAAATGATGAGAATGAACTGTTGATGTCATACTGGGAAAGGATTATGAGAGGGATACAATGTGCCCTTAGAGTCAACAATGTTTAATCAGTAGGCAGCAGGAAAGACAAATGGGATAGAGAAGCAGAAAGGGGTGTGGGAGAATGACGGTTATGATCTGAAGAACAAATTTCAAGGGTAAGGAACACTCAAGAGTACCCATTGTAACCAACTGATAAGAATGGAAGAGTGCTGCTACTCTTCACCAAGTAGAAGAGTCCTTGAGGGAAGCAGTGTTCATGAGTTCATAGATCAAAGCCATATTGCTAAAGACTGGGGAATGAGAGGAGAGTGGCAAAGTTCAGGCCATTGTCCTGATATGCTTAAATGTAAAGAGGAGAAAGATAGTGGCAAAACGATAGAATATATATAATATAGTATATTAATGTATGTAAATATATGTAATATATAGAGCGAATATATGTAGATATATAGAATAGATATATAACATGATATGTAAAGAATATATATATAGGTTCTGTTAGTTAAAGAGATTAAAGACATTTGAAAATATCAGGTATTTATTTATAACTAGCTGCTGTTGAGATACTAGAGATGGAGGAAAAGAGGTACAGGAGAAATAAAACAACATACCACACACACACACACACACACACACACACACACACATACACACACACACATAAGTTCACTGATAGACACAGGTGCAGGGATCAGCCTTGACTACCTGAAAGGAGGATGGGGATGAGACAAAGTTTAGGTCTTTGAGCCTGTTGAGTTCATCCCTTCCTAAAAGCCTTTGCAATGCCATCCCTCTTCCCAGAATACACTTCCCCACCTAGCCTTATGACTCCTTCTTGCTATTCATATCTCAAATGTGACCTTCTCAATGAAGTTATCCTGACCATCTAGTTTATAGTAGTCCTTATCTGAAATGACCTTACTTTCATGATTGCTGTCTTCTCACTTGGCTGTGAGTTCCATGAGAGCTTTGAGCATCAGTTGTCTTGTTCATAGATAGGACCCCAATACCTTGCATGTACTTGTAGAGAGAATGAACAGCGGAGAGAGTGAGGAGGAATATACTTGGGGAAGAGAGATGTCATGTTTTATTTCTCTTTGTATCCTGATGCAGAAAATAGGCACTCAGTATTGAGTACAGTTCCACCTTGAGGTATATGCTCTAAAGAACCAAATAGAGCTGTTCAAAGACTTGTACAGAAATTGTCCTAGCAGTGTTACTCAAATGGACAAGAAGTAAACACAGCTCAAATGTCCACCAGCCAGTAAATAGATAGATGTACAAAATTTAAGCGCTGATGTATCTGTAGAATGGAATAATATTCAGACATAAAAAAGGAAGGAAGTTATATCATGTGTGATCCTTGAAAGCTGTCTAAGTGATGGAAGCCAGGTACAAATAGCTATATGTCATATAATGTCACTTATAGGAAATGTCTAGGAGAGGTTTATTGATAGAAACAGGAAGTTTATTAGCAGTTGTCAGAGCTGAAAAGGGTGAGAAGTAATTGTTCAGTGGGCACAGCTTTCTTTGTAAGGGTGAAAAGAAACATTTGTCTTTCCTGCTCTGGAATTAGACAGTCAGGAAGATTATATAACATCATTAATGCCATTGGAAACCACTAAACTCTTATACTTTAAAATGAGTAAAATTGTACATTTTATGTTATGTATAGTGTATCTCAATAAAAAATATAAAACACTGGTACTTGAACTTATTTACACATGAGTCTGAGAGTCACCTAAGGCATGACTCTGCTAAACCCGTACAGTATTTTAAGTTATCAGATCATTGCTGATAAGACTTTCGAAGGATTCCTTCAGTTTGTGAGCACAATCTACTGTGTACAACTCTTTCACACAAAACAATATTCCTAGGTAGACTATTTATAATTATTTGGAAATATTTATAGTATGAAAGAAGGAAGATTTGCTTTAGGCCACTGAAAATGCTACTTATTGAATATAGACATTTTTACTTAGTGATCAGAAATCATCTCTCAACTTTCCCACTTCCCAACCAAGGCTCATGTGTGACAGCTGGCCTATCTAGCATCTTGGGGAGGAGGCCCAATATGGAGTTTCTAGGGGACAATAAGGTCACAGGGATTGGAAACTGTGGTGTGACTTGGAGTGTTCTGTGGAAAGACCCTGGGGTGGTCTGCTCCTCAGGATCCCTGGAAAGACTCTTCTGATTTCTAGCTGTGAGTAGACCTCTAGTGGCAGCTGCTGAAATTGACCTCCTTTCCGTAGAGCCCATTCAGGGCCCCCTTTGCTAAAAGCATGTGATTCCTTGGGCACAGTCTGGTAGCCTGACCATTGAAAGAGAAAACATCTCTAGCAAGATGACCAAGCATGTTATATTAGTCTGTGAATACATTTTCTTTTTTCTCTCTTTCTTTCTTTTCTTTCTTTCTTCCTCCTCCTCCTTCCTCCTCCTTCTTCCTCCTCCTTCCTTCCTCCCTCCCTCCCTCCCTCCCTCCCTCCCTCCCTCCCTTCCTTCCTTTCCTCCTTCCTTCCTTCCTCTCTCTCTGTTTCTCTCTCTGTTTCTCTCTCTCTCTCTCTCTCTCTTTCATGCCTGGTTGGTTGGTTGCTTGCTTGCTAAGGCCTCATTTTGTTGTTGTTGTTGTTGTTGTTTTTGTTGTTCGTGGGGCTTGAACTTTGGGCCTGGCTGTGGTCCCTGAGCTCTTCAGCTCAAGGCAAGCGCCCTTCCATTGAGCCACAGCACCACTTCTGCTAAGGCCTCATTTTGAAGTCCACACTAAACTTACATTCACAATCCTCCTGCCTCAGCCTTTTGAGTGCTAGGATTACAGGTGTGAACCACTATGCCCAATGAGCAACTTTAAAAAAATGCAGGTTTTGTATGTAGGCTGAGCCATGAATACCAATTGCCTTATTTGTAAGCTATTATTTCTACTGGGCACTGACTGCCATAAGACCCCAAAGCAGGATCTCTTTATATACTGCAGAAGTTTGGATGTCATACACATGTTGCCCTTGCCCCACAGGGAAGAATATCTGCTAGTGAAATTTGAACTGGAATTAAGTTGAAGCTTCAACAGACCTAATTTCTACCTTGTTATTAGCCAGTAGTTCTCAAATTTATGTCAAACAATTCCACAATTCATCATCTTATCCAACTCCACATTGTATCATCTTATCTTCAACCATCTTTTCTCCACTCTGATAACCATACCCTCATCTATGTTGCTACTTTTGTTGTGGCATTTCTACTATTAGAGTATTCATTTCTCATTCATTCATTTCTTAATAGGACAAGCATTTATTGATCCACTTTGAACTAAGCATTGTTTTAGGTGGTATAGAGAAAGTAATAAATGAAAAAAGGATGTCAGTGTTCTCCACATAAGTTGGCAAGCACATACGAGGTACATTGTGTAGGTGGAGATAGAAATGAGTATTTTTTTTCATTCTTTGAGAAGGCTTGTCTGATAATGTGGCTTATGCATAGGAGATGAGCACATGCAAGTAAACCATGCAGAGTATACTGTGCAAGCAAGGCTAGAATAGTCATGTTTTCATAGGATCACTCTGGATTCTGAGAAGAGAAAAAAAATGCAAAGCAGCACAGAGGAAGCAGAAAGCTCAGATAGGAAGGAACCTATTGCTAGAATCCAAATAGACATAATAGTAGACCCAACCAGGTGAATACCATGAAGTGGAGAAAGGTGGTAAATGCTAAATTAGCATTTGGAAGATAGTGATCACATGATTTTCTGGTGAGTTAGATGTTGAGAGAAAAGAAGAGCTAACAGTGAGTTCAAGCTTGGATGCCTAGAAAAATGGAGTGATTATTTCCAACATAGGAAAAAAATATGGGAACAGAGTTTAGCACAAGGAAATTAGGAGTTTGATTTTGATTTTGTTAAGTCTAAAGTATCATTTAAATATCCAAGAGGAGATTTCAAACAGGATTCCAAGGAGAAGTTTAGGTTAGCGCTATTCATTTGACATTTGTCAGATTATACATGGCATAGACATCTCAGAGAAGAGTAAAATTCTCAATATCTTCCATACAGTGAACAAAAGACAAGCAGCTCCCAAATAATGTTCCAGGGTTCAAGGGGAAGCAAGTGAAGGACACAGAATCAGTGTTAGTTGAGGCAGGAAACAACAACAAAAGACTCATGTCAAAGAAAGTGTCTCAAGAGAGAAACAGTGAAATGAGCTGAGAGTTTTAGCAAGGAGAAACCTAGAAATTGGTGATTGGATTGTGCATCCTCATCCCAAGGAATGGCGGAATTCAGAATCTGATGATTGTGACCCAGGTCAAGAGAGTCAAGAGAAAAGGGGAGGGAGGGAGTTATGCTTGTGGGGCCCAGCATCTTGAAAAGTTTCTCTACAGAGAAGACCTGGGAAAAGGAGCATTAGATGGAGAGATAGGAAGTTATTGGCCAGGTGGGAAGGGATATTATACTGTATGTATGGAGGAGTGGAGCTTCCAGAAGACCATGGATATATGAATTATTTATTTTTCCTCCTTAGAAAAATCTGCAACCCAGTGTCCTCATCTCATAGTCAATACGTATCCTGAGCTAGGGGGGACAGACCAAATGGACAAGAGAAAGAATAGAGTTGACATTATATAATGTGGAGTTGGACCATTTGTGAAACATCATAAAATAATGATATTTGAAATTTAAAATAGCTAGGTACACACACACACAAATAATTCAACATGCAATTCTAGCAGTAGCAATCACTAACAAGCACCACAGACATGAAGGGGAAAAAGTTACAGTTGAAAACTTACCAGCCATTGCCTTAAATATATTTTTATGAATTGGGAAATGATTGTTGTGCAGTTATTTCTGCAAATGACTTCTGCTCTAAGCTGCAGAACTGTGAGTTCTGTAGGTTTAGAGGTTGTCCTCTCTAGCTAGAAAAACACACAGTACTAAGGAGTGCTGAAGTTATTCCTTCCACCAATATTCAGAGATTCTCTGAGTCACAGATGAAAAGAGAAGGGATTCCCAAATATAGTGGCCATTGGATGCCAGTATCACCAGCACAGAGATTATCCAGTTGTAGTGGCTGGACTGACTGACTGGCCCAGTACTTAGAAAGATACTTTTAACTGAGTGAGGGATGCGCTTAGAGGAGCATCCCACAGGGCACTAAGGGTCTTTTTTGTTGTTCTTAATTGTTATCTTAAAGGTGATATACAGAAGGGTTATCGTTTCATAAGACAGGTAATGAGCATACTTCTTTTTCTCCTTCCTTCACTCTCTGTTTTTCCCTCCTGGCCCCACCCACAAGTTGTATAGTTCATTTTCAACTAGTATCTAGTGAGTACCACTGCTGAGTTTGTTCACCTTTTGTCCCCGAGGGTCTTTCTTAATGGTTCAATGAAAGAATGAAATGCACATGACAAAGCACCATATTGTTATTTCTCAGTAAGTCAGGATGAGCCAGGCTCAACTTTGAATTTCCTCAACTCAGTTCCAAAGAGCCCCAGCCACTCCCCACCAAAGCTCTTCCTCAGTCACACGTGCTTCATTCATTTATGATTCAAAACTCTGAGACTCAGAAAGATTAGGTGACTCTCTGAGATAACAAAGACAGTAGGTTGCAGACCTAGGATGAAAACACAAGCTTTTTTTTTTTTTTTTGGCCAGTCCTGGGCCTTGGGCTCAGGGCCGGAGCATCGTCCCTGGCTTCTTTTCCCGCTCAAGGCTAGCACTCTGCCACCTGAGCCACAGCGCCCCTTCTGGCCGTTTTCCATATATGTGGTGCTGGGGAATTGAACCGAGATCCTCATGTGTAGGAGGCAAGCACTCTTGCCACTAGGCCATATTCCCAGCCCCAAAACACAAGCTTTTGACACCAATTTTTATGCTTGTTTCATTGAAAGAAATTATTAAAAATTCAAATCTAGCTAGTCTCAGAGCACCTTGTCCCAAATCATGGGAAGTACTGACTGATTAAGGTGCTACTTTGGGTGATATCAAGCCTCTGAAAAAGATTGGATGGTGTGATTCTCATATGTCATTTTTGCTCACTTTTTCTTTGTTATTTTTTTGTTTATTTTTGACATACGTTCTCACTATGTAACCCAGGCTGGCTTCAAATACACATCTTCCTGTTTCAACCTCCAAAGGACTAGTTTAATTAAAGGTCGGTGCCACTATGTCCTTCTTAGAGTTTTGTAATTACTGACATATCACATATATTATTTCCTTTGATCATCATTGGATCTCTGTGATGCAGGAATTAATTTTATGCCCATTTGATGAGTGAGGCCGTTGGACTCAGAGAAAGAGGGTCCTTGCTCATTGTACTCACTGTCTCTGATTATTCCCACAGGTGAATAGGAATTCATGTTGCTTTCATCACTAACAAATACTGTGCCATGACTTCCTAAAACTCTAGGAGTCAGGGGAAAGCAGGGAAAAATTGTACTCTCTGCTAGGAACTTTGTGTTTGTATGTATATATGCACTTATTTACTTATTCATTCTTCTGTCCATCCATTTATCCATTCTCCTGCTTTTTTTTTCATCTAATCAACTCAACATTTCTATGATTATTAAACCACCTTAGCCACAATTCTTTCCTCAGCCTACTTCTTCACTTAGTCTGGGCTCCTGATTTCACAGAACTTTTCAGAGAGAATCAGAGATAATCAACCCACCTATGATTACTGTTTCAACATCAGTAGCCTCACTCTGCAGCCCTTTGTGTTGTATGAATTACTATACGACAGGAAGGCAGCACCCTTGGGAAAGCACTCTTGTCTGTCCATGGTCAAGGTAACTGACTAAATATGTTACATTCCTTTCCATTGAAAATTCAACTTGCTGAGTTTTCCCAAATTACAAGTTGTTATAGTCTCTGTGGTTTCCTTGAAGCATCAAAGTCACAACTATGTAGGATGAATAAGACTATTTTCTATAAGCACTAGATTCAAGGTTCAGGATGCCCCTCCCCCACACCTTGCCTCTTTGTGTTGGCTGTGTCCAGTACCAGCTCTGGGATTAATTTTGAACAAGAAGTCATCACAGGGCTGGGAGTATGGCCTAGTGGCAAGAGTGCTTGCCTTGTATACATGAAGCCCAGGGTTCGATTCCCCAGCACCACATATATAGAAAATGGCCAGAAATAGCACTGTGGCTCAAGTGGCAGAGTGCTAGCCTTGAGCAAAAAGAAGCCAGGGACAGTGCTCAGGCCCTGAGTCCAAGCCCCAGGACTGGCAAAAAAAAAAAAAAAAATAAGTCATCACAGTTATGTGGCTACTCTCTGATAGCCACTGGGTACAAGGATTCGGCCTGGACTCAGGAAGGTGAGTAAGCCATGTTGTTATAAATGGCCGGTTCTCTGACCCTTCATCAGAAAGAACAAGGTACATTTTCTATGTATGATTGCATAACACATTTCTCCAAAAACTACAGCTTAGAACATATATTTATTATCTTAACATAGCCTCTGAAGGTCAGGAATCTGACAGCAGCTTAATTGGATGGTTCTGGCTCAGTCTTTTTCACTTTTCAGAGTTGGCAGTCAAGCTCAAGTTGTTAGCCTGCTAAAGTCATCAGAAAGCTTGTCTGAGTTGAAGGATCCACATCCAAGATGACTCGCTCATATGGCTGTTGGCAAGAGACCTCAGATCCTTGCCATCTTGTCCTCAAGAGTGGCATCGAAAAGAGACACAAACACAAGTTCCCAGATCTTTTAAGACCCTCGCCTCTAAATCCACACACCATGGCTACTTTATTTCATCATTTATGTAGGTCCACCATGATACAGTAGGTAGGAAGGGGACTTCCAGAGGCAGAAACTTTTATGGCCACATTGGAGTCTGACTATCCTGAAAGGCATGGTTATCAGACAGATCTGGCCTCAGATTTTGTTTCTTCCACAGACAAGCTGTAGGATCCTAGGAAAAATATTTATTTTTGGCCCTCAATTTCCTTACCAGTAAGATAAATATCATCCACCTCAAATGGTACCATGAGGTTTCTACTAGATAAGTGCATGTTAAGTGTTTGACACATAAAACAATAGCTCAATAAATATTAATGTACTTCTTCTTCTTCTTCTTCTTCTTCTTCTTCTTCTTCTTCTTCTTCTTCTTCTTCTTCTTCCTTCTTCTTCTTCTTCTCTTCTTCTTCTTCTTCTTCTTCTTCTTCTTCTTCTTCTTCTTCTTCTTCTTCTTCTTCTTCTTCTTCTTCTTCTTCTTCTTCTTCTTCTTCTTCTTCTTCTTCTTCTTCTTCTTCTTCTTCTTCTTCTTCGTCTTCTTCTTCTTCTTCTTTTTGCCAGCCCTGGCGCTTGGACTCAGGGCCTGAGCACTGTCCCTGGCTTCTTTCTTACTCAAGGCTAGCATGCTGCCACTTGAGCTACAGTGCCTCTTCTGGCCTTTTCCATATATGTGGTGCTGAGGAATTGAACCCAGGGCTTCATGGATACGAGGCAAGCACTCTTGCCACTAGGCCATATTCCTAGCCCCTTAATGTACTTTTTCTCTTCATTGTTTTTTAAGAATTAGATGGGGGGTGGTTTTACTCCTGATGTCACTCTAACTGATTTTGGTACCCTGGATATTGTGTATATGTGTATTGGAACTAGGGAAGGGAAGGGGAATATCAAAATGGAGAGACAAAGGATAAAACACAAATCAATGAAACAGCAATACTCATAAAACTATTATCTGTAAACCAACTGTTCAATTCCTGGGGGGAGGGGAGGAAAATGTGGAAGAGGGAAGGCGGGGTAAAATGAGGGAGGAGGTAACAAGTTGGATAAGAAATGTACACACTGCCTTATGTATGAAACTGTAACTCCTCTGTACATCACTTTGACAATAAATAAATTAATTAATTTACAAAAAAGAATTAGATGGGGGAAAGGACCTATATGCTATGGGGGTGCAAATCAGAGAAACCAAGTTTTTCAAGAATAGGAGCCATATTGGCTTAGGTGCTTGGATTTTCGATGTGTTTGATGTGGCCCAATTGGACCAATTGAGTATCCAGGTGATTTTAGTCTTCTTTGCCAAATGGAGATATCAATACCTACCTCACCCAGTCTCTGTTAGGCTAACTGTGTTCATACCTGGAAAGTATATGAAATGGCATCTGTTAGAAATATGTCTGTATTGTAGGGAGTATGGGCAGAGCCCCCAAGGGAGTCAGATTGACTGATGTGTGGGCCCTGCAGTTAGAAGACAAGACAATGGATAAATCACCTGTTTCAACAGGAAAACAGACAAACTTCAAGGTCAGCAAGGCCTCTCTGGCACTCGCATCCGTGTCTGCAGACTCTTTGGTTGTTCTCCCTTTTTTCTCTCCTCTCTCTGGATCCCTCCCAAGCTCCCAATTCTCGTCCCTCTGGTATATACTGTCTTTCTTCTGCACTTGGAGTGGCAGACAGTGCTGGGATTCTTGAAGTTTCTGTTTCCTGCCCCAGGTGGGCTAATCATAGCATGTTCCAACAGAGATGCTAAGCAATATAAATAAGTTTTGGAACATGCCTTATTTTTATGTTGGATGGATGATATATTTTCACAGCTTCCACAGTTAGCCTGGTAAAACCTTTCCACAGCTTTTCTAATTAATAACATTAGAATTTTAAGAATTAATGCAAAGCAGCATACGTATTTTCTCTAAACCACCCTCATCATCCTGTATCAATTTTAAAATTAAATCTTGTGCAGAAGAATAATTTGAGTACATAAACAAAAGTGTAAATAATGTCAAAATGGTTTCCAAAATCTTTGATAATAAATTCTGATGGACCACTTGTTGTCAGTCCAGGTCTGGTTATGCCTTGTGAAACCTACTACCATATTCTTAATTTAATATATTCATATATTTGCATACATAGCTATGCTGTGATTTCTTGGAGTTGTTTCATTGACCTTCTTTTACAGGGGATGGGGATTCCATTTCCTTCCTTCCTTCCTTCCTTCCTTCCTTCCTTCCTTCCTTCCTTCCTTCCTTCCTTCCTTTTTTCCTTCCTTCTTTCCTTCCTTCTTTCCTTCCTTCCTCCTTCCCTCCTGAGTAAATAGGATTATAGGCATGAACCACAGTGCCCAGTGGGGATTCCATTTCTTATAGAAAGATCACCTTACTTCTGCCAGTGCTGATGGCTCATGCCTGTAATCCTACCTGCTCAGGAGGCTGAGATCTGAGGATCACAGTTCAAAGTTGGCTAGCGCAGGAAAGTCTTTGTGACTCTTATCTCCAATGAACCACCAGAAAACTGGAAATGGAGCTTTGCTCAAAGTGGTAGAGCTAGGCTAACCTTGAGCAGGAAAGCTCAGGGACAATGCCCAAGCCCTGAGTTCAAGTCCTATGACTGATACTCATTACCTTACTTATGTAACTGTAACCCCATCTGTACATCACCTTTACAACAAGATAAGCTGAGTTAAAAGAAAGCCACCTTACTTCTTATTCCCTTCAGATCCCCAAATAGTTCCACTATCATTTTTGTTCAGCTGATATTTACAATCTCTATTATTCTGATTCCATAACTGTCACTACTGTGTTAAATAGTGTACTACGATTCTGTTTTCTAATATACCTTTTCTTTAAGTGTGGATAAATAAAGGAGTGTGACTCAGGTCTGTAGAAATGAGAAAAGATGCAAGATTGTGTGGCCTTAGAGTGATGGCGAAGAAGAGACAGGAACACCAACAGTTTCCTAAGCCTCTTTGATAAAGTTCAATCCTTATTCTGTGTAGTTAGAGTAGCTTCTTACCTGCACAACGAATAATTCCTTAGCTGTAGCTCCACGGTTAAAGTTGCTATCACAATCTTGTTATTCACAAGCCAGGGATATCTAATTAGAGTCAAGGAACAGGAGCTCAGTCAGTCATTGTGAACTTGGTTTGACATGTCTGAGCAGGTCTGTCCCTTTCTTGAAGTTGGGGGACAATGTCCAATGTACAATGTTAGGAGAGGTCTGAACAATGAACTCTCTCCATTTGAGGACCACTCTGGGACAGAAACTGCCAGGAGTTTAGTCAGCCTCACACAGGGCATCCAATCCATTTTGCTTTGCTCAAGTTGGCTGATCATTTCATTGTTCAGCCAGAAAGCAGAAGAGACTTGGAGAACTTCTGTTCTGGACCTAATTCTGATCAAATAGGAAAAATTGCTTGGCAAAATAGATGTGACAGGAACCTTGGGAGAGAGAAACAACATCATCTTGGGGTTTGTAAAAGCTGAAAGGATTGGAGGCTGGGCCACAGAATTGTATATCCTGATGTTCTTACATTTAGTCTGCAAATCCTTACTCACTTAGCACAGGATGTGGGCCAAGAGGCAAATTTACTCCTGGTATTCCAACTCAGAAAGGAGGCCACATCCCTTCTCTAGGGAGACTTCTGTTTACAGAAAGCAAACAAATGGAGAAATCATTTTAGATACTTTAAAAATGCAGCACAATCGAAGAGTTCCGGGTGAATGAATGGGGATGGTTGAGTCTAGATTAGGTAGTTTGGGAAATTTGGGGAGGAAAGATATTGGCATGGTAGCTGAGTGCTGAGACTGTTCCAGCTACACATACATCAAGTCAAAGAAAGATCAGCAGATACAAGATTTCATTGGCTTGATGTGATCAAGAGCACAGTGTTTTTCCTAAGAGAGAGGGTGGCTCTCTGATGTTTACAAAGGTGTTTTTACATTAAAATTCTATCACAGTTAGACTTGGGTAGTTAACTTGGTAATCTTGGTTAACTTTCCACCAGAGAGGATTAAATAAGTTGTTCCTGCTGGCCACTGGTAGCTCATACCTGTAATCTTAACTGCTTAAGAGGATGAGATGTAAGGACTGTGGTTTGAAGCCATCCTGGGTAGAAAAGTCTATGAGACTCTTTATCTTCAGTTAGCTAGCAAAAAGCTGGAAATAAAGGTGTGACTCAAGTGGTTAAGCATCAGCCTTGAGAGGAAAAAGCCAAGTTAAGAACATAAGGCCCTGAGCTCAAGCCCCAGTACCAGCACAAAAATAAATAAACATCAAATAAATAGCTCTTAAGCAAAACTGGATGGTTAGGTTAGGGGTATGGCTCACGTGGTAGAATGTTAGACCCTAGGTTCAATTTAAATAATAATAACAACAACAACAATAATAATAATATAGTCATTAGTGCCTAGTTTGTGATGAAGAATGTAAATACCTCTTTCCATATTTTAGGGGGTCAGATTTAATAGAAAAATAAAGCAGAGAGAGGCAGACACCGTATATATTGATTACATAAGGTATTCAAAAAGTCACCTCACATTATTTCTATGAACAATTTAGAAAAATGAAGATGTCAGTCTTAGTAATCTAGCTAAATGACTGTGTCTAAACGTCATCTGAAGATGAGGGTCCATACTTGATCTATGTTTCCAGAAGCTGAAACTGTAATTATGAAAAGGATAGGATGATAATTTTTCATTTGAACTCAGGACCTACATGTTATTCCTGAGCTTTTTGGCTTAAGGCTAGTCAGAATTGGAGATAAGAATCTCATGGACTTCCCTGCCCAGCTTGGCTTTGAACTATGATCCTTAGATTTAAGCCTCATGAGTAGCTAGGATTACAGGCATGAGCCACTAGGGCCCGGCCAGGAAGACAAAATTTTAACTCAGTATAAAGCCGGCCTTTCTAAGAACCAGAAATATCCTGGAGCTGCTTTGGAATTAGGACACAGATGAGAAAAATTGATATGGCAGATGGTGAACATGTAGGGGGGAGGGGTGGCGCTGGTCTCATCCACCATGATAATCCAGGATTATATGATTTAGGAGAAATAACAGAACAATTGTTTTGTTTATGCATCCTTTTCTCTCTATGGTTTAATAATTTTCTCTATAGTAATATAATTTTTCTCTATGCCAGTCACCCAGGTAAAGCCTTAAACTCTTCATTTACTCCTTCTTGTACTGTAGCCCATGGAATTCCATCCATTCTAGTAAGACTTTCCCTCTTCATTCTCACTGCCTTTGCCCTAATTCAGAGTCCCACCATTGCTTGCCTGATGTAGCTTCCTGATGACTCCTCAACTTCTGCTCTCTCCTCTACCACTCCTTTTTTTGTAACCACTATGACAGTTTTAAAAGCCAATATCACATCACATCCTAGTAAAATCTCTGGCTCCTCTTTTTCCCTGAAGGCACTCCACCGTCCTTGAGCTGTTTCCGAAACTGCAATCTCATTTCATTTATATCTATCTTGCTCTACATACAGCAATCAGGTACAGCATTCTAGGATGCTCTCAAATGCTGCCATGCTGCCTGCTCTAAGAAATTGCTGCGTTTCCCTGATCAAGAATAGGTAAAGGTGTGGCTCAGTGGTAAAGAAGCCTGTACACAGCCCTGTGTGAAAGATAAGAATAGGTAAAGGCTCTATAATATTAAAAAAATAAATAAAAATAAAAAAGAATAGGTAAAGGTGTGGCTCAGTGTTAAAGAAGCCTGTATATAGCCCTGTGTGTGAATCCTAGCACTGTATCACCTTCATCATCATCATCATCATGAGACAACAGTATTACTACTTAAATGGTACATTTATGATTTTATTCTAGCAAGTTTCATTCTTAGAACATTTACCACATTTACTACTTGATGGTAGGTATTAAGGGCAAATGAGCTGAATTTATTATGTGGCAGGTCTTATGATACATTTTCTGTTCATTACCTCTACCTTTACCTAGCCCTAGGAGACAGTCACTACTATTATCTTCGTTATAAAGATGCCACTGAAGCATATGGAACTTAACAAGTTCATCTAGTTAAGAGTGTTCTCGAGGCAAGAACCTGGCTTGGGCTTTAGCTCCAGCCAGTCTGAGGCCAGAGTTCAGAGTTCCAGTAACTGTGCCAGGTTGTCCATCACTATAGAGATTGGTGCTTCTAATATTCATCTGTTTCTTCTTGGAACTATCTTTAGCCATTTTCATCTGTACGTTATCCATTGGATTATAAGCTCTGTGAGGACAGGGCTGGTACCACACCATCTCATGCATTCCCAATCCCCAGGCATAGAGTTATTCTCATTACCTTTCCATGAGTTAATAAATCACCAACGTGTCAGACCAACTATGCTACAAGTTTTCTTGGGTAATAAGATTTAATTATATCCAGCTCTTGGGCCTGCACAGTGGGGACATTGACAAGCTGGTGCATATTCACCCAGAAAGTGGAGAGGGTTGTTTTGAAAGTTATTTATAAACATTGCCTTCTTTAGAATTTATTTGGAATGTATTAAAATAACCTGTGAATGTGTTAGAAGATCTTTCTGTTCTCTACTTTATAAATGATTATTTTAGTCTTAAACAGAGTTGTTTTTCTTTTTTTTTTTTGCATGTAGGCTTAACAAGTAGTCTGATAAGCATACAATGTTGAAAAGTATTCTATAGCTGTTCAAAAAGGCAGTAAATAAATATCCAAAGTCAAGCAGACAGAAGACACAGCCGAGTGAAGATTCATGTTACCATGTATGCAAGGACTGTGTAAGACTAACATTTGTTGAGAGCTTGCTATGTAATAGGTGATGGTTTACAAGCTTGGCATGCCCAAACTTTCTTCTCTCGTTAACCCATTTAATAGTTAAGGGACTCAGAGACATAGCATGGCAAAACTACAGGTCTTCACAGGCTTTCTTTGTATGAAATTGTTTGTTTGCCTCACTTCCCTACTAACTGGCTCTTCTTAAAGGAAGGGGCTCAGTGCCTTGAATCCGGGTAGGTTCCTGGCACAGGGTAGGTTGTCAATGCTCAGGTGATATGGTATCTTCCCTACTTACCTGGGAATTCACTGACCTTGCTTTCCAAGGAAGGCCAATCTATTCTTTTGGGATGATCCCGGGAAGATTGTAAATTAAGCAGAATATAACCCCCATAGAATAAAACCAATTCAAGTTACAGTTGAACATAGAACTCAGATGTGGAGTTAGAGAGTTGGAGTATTTCAAGATCTTATGCTAAGATTACCATTCTAGGGATGGACTTGTCCCTGGCGCCCAAATTCGCTTGGTATGGAATCTGAGTGGGAGTGGCACTGCCTCTGGCCTTCTCATTTGCAATACTTCTGTCTCCCATCAAGTCCCTCTGGATCACACTATCTCCTCTGTATATGTTTTAAAAATGTCCTCAACTTTTCCTCCTGAATACTTTTCTAGGGGAAAAATATTTTGGAGATATGGTCAAACTTTTTTTTTTTTTTGCCAGTCCTGGGCCTTGGACTCAGGGCCTGAGCACTGTCCCTGGCTTCTTCCCGCTCAAGGCTAGCACTCTGCCACTTGAGCCACAGCGCCGTTTCTGGCCGTTTTCTGTATATGTGGTGCTGGGGAATCGAACCTAGGGCCTCGTGTATCCGAGGCAGGCACTCTTGCCACTAGGCTATATCCCCAGCCCAAGGAGATATGGTCAAACTTTTGACCTTCCTTCTTCTGCTCCCCAAGAGCTAGGATTATAGGTGTGCATAGTATACTATTTTTCTGACTCCTTAATGTGACCATCTAGCTGTGCTTTGATCATACAGTTTGAATCCTCAGAGGTGACTAAGGAATCCCCTTACTGTAAATTGTCTTTTCTCCCCCACCCCACTATCAGGTGCAGGAACTATATTATTCTGCTTACTTTCCAGACAGAAGGAACACAGCCAGGTCTTCTAACTCTAAACCCAATATCCTTCTCCTCTCTCTCCCATCTGCACCATTCCAGCAGTTCACAATGCTTTCTCTAGGCTAATAGATTCTGGGTCACAGATATTGTCAGTGCCTTTAGGCAGGAGCAATGGCCAAGCCAGGAGTCTTTATTCAGGGCTGTGAACTGTGAGTGCTTGGCCCTCATGACTATCTAGCTGTTTGGTTCTTTTTTCAGTGCTGAGGCAGCGCAGCCTCTGAGCTGACCCCTTTCTTTCTTGGCAACATACAGATGGTTTCAAGTAGACCCTGGCCTTGCATCTTACAATCTTTCTTCACTTGGCTCTGGGATATAACTTATTTGGCTACATTTTTCTATCTGTACAGAAGCCTTCTTGTACACCGACCCTTCAGTATTAATAATCACCTCTCCTGAGAACACATCCATACCAATCTCATCTCTAATTCATTGTCTTTTCTCTCTCCTGTGCTTCTTTCACTTTCTTCTTGCCCGGAGCCTGTCTTCCGCTCTCAGCCCTGGCCATTTCTCCAAATACTGCAGGTTGGCTGGAATCCCCTTTACACCAAATGCAAGCTTCCTTTTCTCTGCCTATTATTTACCTCTTATCTGGGAGCACATCCCATTTATTATTAAATTTTCATTTACACAGACCTCAGGCCCCTATGTGTGATTCCCTGGCCTTCAGCTGGTTAGATACCTCTTCCTGGCCCCCAATTGCAAGCAGACGTTAGTAATCAACACAAAGCTTCTCTGATAATCAAATTAGACAAGTGGGACTCAGCCTTTATTTTCTTCTTAATCACTGGGCGTGATAGTAATAATGTCAGCTCAAATAATCTGGCAGCATGAGCCTCTCTCTATATTACTATTTTTTCTTCCCAAATCTACTTCAGTAACATCTCACGCCAAGAGAATGCAAACTATGTTCTCATCCAGAATGGCTTTCGAATCTTGATTGTGGACAACTGCTATAGTCTCTGATGAAGTCCCGGGTGATGCTCATAATTGGCTGGTAGTGTATCAGGCAGGGTTTATTTTTTTAATCCTCTACTCTGGCTGGTAATGAGTTTGTGTCCTGAAGCTAGAGAATTGATAACCTAACATTTTGTCTTTCTTCTGGAGGGAAGCTGTGGTTGCTCCTCTGCTTTTTGCTAGTGAGTGGGGTAGTCTAGGCCAGAGCAAAAGAAGAGCCACCAGTACTTGTAATTCTATAGGAGACCCTGCCAAGGTACTCTTCTCAGATGTACAATGTATTATTTCTCCACTAGGATATTGAGGGACCATAAGATAATATTTCTGGAGTCTTTGTAAGAGTTTCTCAAGCTTTTCCTGTTTTGTATGTCCTTGAAATTATGAGAAGTGCTGGTCAGGGATGATCTAGGACACTCCTTCACTGAGGTTTCTCTGATAAATTTCTCCTGCCTAGACTAGCATTATGGAATCTGAGAAGAAATGATGACCAGGGGGTGGGGGTGCTCTTTCCATCTTCTCATGTGGAGGGCACATACTATCAACATGATCTATGACCACTGATGGATATTGATTAACTACTTAAAGAACGTGGGTCAGATTTCTCCACTGTAAAGCTACCCTTTAGCCTCTTTTCCATCCTGTACTTTTTTGGGGGGGAGGGGAACCCCACTTCTATGAATATCCCATAAAGAAGGGGTAGGAGGCTTATAATCTCTATTTTTCTGATGTTTCTGAGTGAGGCAAAGACATATGGAGCAGGTGAGGATTTGTTTTAGTGATGACACTGGCACTGATGACAACAGCTGGAGTCCAGGGCTATGCACAACATCTTTTCACCAGATGACAGCAGTATGTGTCACACCAGACAGCCTCTGCTTCCAGCATCCTGGCTGCTTTTGTTTCCTCAGTTGCTGCCAACTTTGAAATTACACTAGAAAGGCTACAGAATTTCTTTTTTTTTGGCCATGGGGCTTGAACTTGGGACCTTGGTGTTCTCCCTGAGCTCTTTTACTCTGCCACTTTGAACCACAGCTCCACTTCCAGTTTTCTGGTGGTACACTGGAGATGAGTCTCACAGACTTTACTGCCCAGACAGGCTTTGAATTATGATCCTCAGATCTCAGCCTCCTGAGTAGCCAGGACTACAGGAATGAGACACTAGTGCCTGGCAATGCTAGAGAATTTTAAAACATCCAATGTTTTTCCTTAAATACCTTTGCTACCGAAGTTAGACTTCATTTTCCTGTTTAAGAATTGAGGATCCAGACTTATTATTGACACAAATTTTTATTTTCTTATATGTATGTATGTATGTATTCATTCATTTATATGCCAGTATTGGGCCTTGAATTCTGGGCCTCATGCATTTACTTAGCTTTTTATTTTTTTTCTCAAGGTTGGTACTCTAGTACTAGAGTTGTACCTCCACTTTCCATTTTTTGCTGGTTATTTGGAAATAAAAGTCTCTTGGATCTGCCTGACCAGGCTGACTTTGAATCTTGATCTTTAGGTTTCAGCTTTCTAAGTAGTTAGGGTTATAAGTGTAATATACTGATGTCTTAAATTTATATTCATTTTTAACTTATACATAGAATATGCAAATCATACTTCATAGGGTACCATATAAAAACATGACATTTTGATACACAGATATAAATATATTTATATGTATATATTATGTTAAATTTCAATCTGATTGAACATATCTACTCTTAAATCATAATTATTTCATTATGGTAAAAACATTCAAGGGGGGGAACGGGAAAGGGGGTGGGGGAAGGGGGGAATGAGTGACGAGGTAACAAACAGTACAAGAAATGTATCCAATGCCTAATGTATGAAACTGTAACCTCTCTGTAATTCAGTTTGATAATAAAAATATATATATAAAACATACATACTTGTTACCTTACTAATGTAACTGTAACCCCCCACCCCCCACACTCATCACCTTTTCAATAAAAACAAAATTTAAAAAAAAAAAACATTCAAAAGTCTTTCTGCATGGGCTGGGAATATGGCCTAGTGGTAGAGTGCTTACCTCCCATACTTGAAGCCCTGGGTTCGATTCCTCAGTACCACATATATAGAAAAAGCCAGAAGTGGCGCTGTGGCTCAAGTGGTAGAGTGCTAGCCTTGAGCAAAAGGAAGTCAGGGACAGTGCTCAGGCCCTGAGTGCAAGGCTCAGGACTGGCAAAAGAAAAAATTCTTTCTTCTAGATTTCCTAAACATTCAGCTTTTTTTTTTTTTTGCCACCTAGGGCTTGAACTTGGGGCCTGAGCACTGTCCTTGGCTTCTTTTGCTCAAGGCTAGCACTCTACCACTTGCGCCACAGTGCTACTTTTAGCCTTTTTGTATATATGTAGTACTGAAGAATTGAACCCAGGGCTTCACGTATGTGAGGCAAGCACTCTACCACTAGGCCATATTCCCAGCCCAACATACAGCTTTTAATATTGCTATTTCTCTGTGTGTGTGTGTGTGTGTGTGTGTGTGTGTGCACGTTCATACACTGGTTCTGGGGCTTGAACTCAGTGCCTGGGTGCTGTTCCTTGAGTGTTTTTGCTCAAAACTAGCACTCTTCCACTTGAGCCGCAGCTCCACTTTCACCTTTTGGTGATTAATTGGAGATTGCTCAGACACTCTCCTTGTTCCAGATGCTCTTCTCCCCTGCCTGGCCCACTCCTGCTGCTCTCTTAAGTCTCAGCTCTGTGTCTAAGATGCCTTCTCTGGCCAACTTCTCACTCTAGGCTCTGCTCCCCCATAAGTCATTATTGAGTCCTGAATGGCACTCACCAACTGGCTTATGATTGTTTAATTTGCCTCCTAGTCTGAGCTGTTAGCTTGTTATCCCTGCCAGCCCTGGGTCTCTTGTATGTCCTGTATGTCTTCCAGTCAATGGCCATCTCCTAAGAGAGGAACTATGCTCTTCTATATTCTTTGTGCCCACCTGAGAGGCAGCCACTCATACTGGCCACCAAGGTCAGTTTTATTCTGCATCCCAGTGACACCAAGACACCAGTTTACCCTTCTCTTAACCAATAATCTGTCTTCCCAATCTGAAAGTCAGCATTAACTTTTTCCATTAGTAGAAAGCTTTATTCTCTAGGTGCAGTTCTATCGTGCCTAACAAAGATGAAAATTGCTTTTCTCTTTGGAAATGGAGCAAAGGGGGTTCTTGAGTATCCCCTGGTGGTTTCAGTGTCACCAACATGAAACCCACATCCTATGCTCCTTTATGCCCCACTTTTATTAGCTGCAGTTGCTTGTATACCTACTGTCTGCAGGTTCTCTATGGAGTACACTCTATCAACTTGGCTAGTCTGTAACAATCTTGCAAACAAACATTATTGTCTAAAGTTTACAAGAGAAGAAAACAGGCTCAGAAAGGTCAAGCAAGTAGACCAAGGTTACACAATGAGGACATGTTAGAGTAATCATTCAAAAATGAAGAGCAACATTCCCCTCCTTCACCTTTGTACTGGCTTCTGCTGCTCTTCCTTTGATACATTTGCTTTCCATTCACAGCTATCTCAGTTCAGCAGAGCTGGAACTGGTATGGTTAGCTACCCAGGGTGCCTCCAGCTTTGCTGTTCTTCTCTGGGCCTTGGATGAGTGGAAAGTAGCTCTGGAGAACACAGATGTGAGGAATTAAAGCCATGGAGAACAAATGAAACCCTCACATTTCAAAGATTCAAATATAAAGCCGACAAGTGGGCAGACTCAGTGTGGCAGAGAGAGGCTGTGATTCCATCTCCTGCCTGTGATTTGATCCTACGTGTGCCCAGTCTTCTTTCATAAGTTCCCAGTCAAGGAAGACTGATCTAGGACATGGTGCTACCATTCTATCCCACCTCATGGGTATTTTGGAGATGGTTCCTGATATCTCAGCCCCCCTCAGACAAGAAAGCTTACCAGAGCTTGGGAAGTCTTCATCCCATCGCTGTTGTACCCAATGCCCATAGACTTGGTGTCTTTCAAAAGTCACAGATTTATTTTCCCGCAGTTTTGTAGGTCAGCAGTCTGACAGAGCTCTAACTGGGCTAAAATGAAGGAAAAGCAGGGCAGTGTGCATTTGCTGAGGGTAAAAAGAATATCATTTCCCTGCCTTTTCCCGATTCTAAAGGCTACCCACATTCTTTTTCTCCCAGGCGCCTTTGCCCATCTTCTCAGCCCATTACATTGCTTCTCTGTGATTTACTCACATCTTACAGCTGGAGAAGGTTCTCCACTTTGAAGGACTCAGATGATCAGATGATCCTGGATCATCTCCCCATTTCATGGTTCATTCTTTTAATCATATCTGCAAAGTGTCTTTCTCTATGGAATGATTTGAGGGTTAGGGAATGCCCATCTTGGGAGGGCTCATTTCCCTCTTATCACTGAGAATGACAGCTAGAGAGTACTAAAGGTCAAGACCAAGGAAGCTGATTTTCACCCTTAAGTCAAATGGACTAGCAGTGGGGAGACAGAGCAAAAAAGGTTGTGCTTCTGATGGACAGGACTGGAGCAAAAAAAAAAAAAAAAAGCAAGAACAGGGGTAAGACCAGAAAGGAAGGGACTATGATGATTGGAGGTTAGGGTGGCCTTGTTTATGATTTAGTCAAAGAAGACTTTTGGTTTGGTCATTTCTGGTCACTACCTTTGGGTAGTGTTCAGTCACTTTAGGGTTATCTATGCTGTTTTAACCATCCCCAGACCTCAGAAGATATACTCTAGATAATCATGTGTTGGCAGGGCAGTTGTGAAGGCACCGAGGAATGGCTGTGTTCATCAAATCATTCAGAGACTCAGGTGAGTGAGCAGGTTCACCTCAGACATCACCGCTTGCCATTCCAGAAGGAGAGAGAGCCCTGGATAGTTGTTCTCTAATTAAATGCTCTGGCCTAGAAGTGTTTTCCTTCTAAGCCAGAACTCTCACTTCTTAGAAATGCATTGCACAGAACTGGAATTAGATATTAGGCTCCATCTAAGCACATGGGAGCCAGGAAATGCAATCCAACCACGGAACAGGAGGGTGTGGGAAGGCAGCTATATCAAGACAACAGCACTAATCGCTACCACATCTTGAAAAACACATGGATAATTATGTGCAAAGAGAGACAAAGTGCCAAGTTCCATTTGAGAGGAAGTAATAAGTGAGTTGGATGTAGAAGGACAGATAGAAAATCTCCCTCCATCTTCTGGGCCTTGGAGGGAGTTGTGCAAAAGCGAAAAGATGGTAAAAGGCTGTTTGGGGTATTTAGGGGAGGCAGGGAGAGCCAGAGCTGGCAATATGAGTCTGTGAGAGAACAGCAGGAGAGGAGTAGAAAGGAGAGTAGAGGCTAGGGAAAACCTGATTTGGGTGGAATTTACACTTGAATCAGTGGACATAGTTGCAAAAGGGGCTTATGGGTTTCAAACAAGGGGAAGAAATGATCAAATTTGTCTTATAGAAAGAGCTCTCACTGAAGAACTGGAGGGGTGAGAGTGGTAGGCTGGAAGAGTTACCCCTGACAGTGGAGTGACCCATTAAAAGAAAAGAGGTAATGAAAGCCTGGCTTAGCACTGAGCATAAGACACTTCCTGGACAGAACCAGGTAAAGGGACAGAGCCATGCCTACTCTCCCAGCCTTGCTTGTTTCCCTTCTTTTTATCCTCGGCCCTTGATCTTATTTTTTCATGATTCTTCTCGCTATGGCTCAAAACTTTTAAAAAGACAGGTAAAAATAAGAATTAGAAGGTTTCCTCCACCTTTGTTCCCCCTTGTTAAATCCACCTCAGATACTTTATTCTTAACCTCTGCTGACACAGCTTGGTTCAGCTGACAATCTTTCCACGTCTTAACTCTACCTAGCTGACCAAGGAAGCAAGTACAGATGAGCAAAGAACCAGGAGATGAAGACTCATTCCTGTAATTCTTGCTACGTAGGAGGCTGAGACTTGATGAACATGGTTCAAAGTCAGCCCAGTCTGAAAATCTATGAGGTTCTCATCTCCATTTAACCAGAAAAAAAGCTGGATGTGGTGATGTGGTTCAAGTAGGAGAGTACCAGGCATGAGTAAGTAAGCTGAGTGAGAACTGAAGGCCCTGAATTCAAGCTGCAGTACAAAATATTAACAAACATTTAAACATGTCTCCATTTTAATTCCTAATGAAGTATCAATAGAAATAATCCAAATAAACAAACAAACAAAAAAACCTCACTGGAGTTCTTTATAATTCTTACAAGTGTTAAAAGGTCCTGAGAGCAAACCATTTAGGAACCATGGCTCCAGACCCTCAGCTGCTAAGTGGATTCTGGTGCCTCTGAGACACCGAGCAGTCCAGATCCTGCTACTTTCCAGAGCCAACCTAGCCACACACACCTGACTTTGATTTTCAGAGCAAATTACTTTTTTATTTGTTGACTCCTGTTTCCCAGTTTAGCAAGTGAGGGGTTAATGCTTAGGAGGCTAATCATTCAACTGGACCAGCCAGAAGGGCAGAGAGGCCTGGCTCCATTTTCTAACCAGCTCACTCAGCCTGGGAACTCAGCACTACACCTTGACATTGCTGTCTTGTAATTACAGAAATGACACATCAGACTAACTTTCTATTTTTGCAGAAACAGAGCAAGAAAGGAGAAAACCCAACACTATTAGGGCTTGACACATGTTGGCAATTAGCACAGGGGCACTGAACACATGGCTGCTGGTTAAGAGTCATTCGAGCAGTGAAAAAACCCACATCTGAGGGTGTTCATGAATCTCTGATAGAGTCATCAAGCATCTTATATGAGGGTTGTGCTCAGGAGAGAAGGTGATGCAAGCCACCAGGGGTCCTAAGTTTCCCTCGAGTGCCCTCTCCCCTCCCTAGTCTGCCCCAGCCAGGACAGGGGCCTTCCGATTCTATTCATTTCTGACTCCCCTCAAATGATACTTGGCACACAATGAATGATCAATATATGCCTATTGAATACACACATGTAAAACATAAATACATGAAGAAAAAAGCCAAGGTGTGAATAGAGCACTCAAGACTGGTGATAAAACTTACTTTTCCTGTATTTACAGAGTCTCTCAATTTCTATAATAAGTATTACACTGGAGACAAGTGAACTAAGGTTCTTGAAAAGTCTGATTTGACATTCTGACCCAGCAGGCTGCCTGAACAGGCTGTGTGATGTTAGATAAGTCATTTCTGTCTGTGCCTCAGGTTCTCATCTGTAATAATATGTTCTTCATCTGGTTGTTGTGGAGAATCAAATAGAATAAATAGACATGGAGCTACCTAGAGATTGAGAAAGTCCTTAGCCAATGTCAACATTATCTTGTAAGAACCAAACTGTAGTCAGTCACCTCAAAGCCTCATGAAGGTTTCAGGGAAGACAGAGACCTGGCTGCAACTTGATTGACCATTGTTAAGTGACTTTACTCAAGGTCACTGTCTTCTGCAAGCCTAGTTCCTTCGTGCCTCCCTGAGACTCCTGTTTGCATCAAAATGACCTGCAGATGTCAGGTATCCTCTAGGTTACCTAGGAAGTCATAAAACAAAGAAACAAAAGAAACTGACTCCCCATGTCTTTCTCCTGTCCTTAATAGGTGACCTCTCTCGTTGGCTTGAACAGAGAGCTCTTTGTCCCTGAAAACTGACCAGGTCTGGTCATGGGGCAGTGTCTATAGCCAAGTGTGGCTTTCTTGCCAGGGTCCGAGAGGCTCCTGCTTCCAGATAACTAGGTCCTCCCCTTCTCTTGCCCCAGTGCTTCCCACACAGCTGCTGCCTCATTATCCAGGGTGACTTTGAGCAGCTGAAAGGAGCTTAACCAGAGGCAGGCTTTCAAGTACTCCTAATACGGCTTCAAAGTTCACACCTTCATTAAGATGTGAAGAGGCAGCCCCTCCCCCCTTCTCCTGGGGCTATTGTTCCCTCCCCATCTGGCTGTAGATTGAAAAGACAAGCAAGATTGGTTTTCATTGTCCAGACAGCTCTCTCCTAACTGAAAGGCTAGAAAGCTCTAGCCAGCAGCCTCTTCAGGCATGCTGGGAAGGTGGTACACAGGCCCTGGGAATTGAGGCTCTTTTCTGGCTGGCTGTGCTCTGGCTCTGGGCTTGTTCTTTGGGGGTCTCAAGGGAGTGGCCCAGGGCCTTAGCAGCGACGAGCTCCATCTAATGCTGCTCTTGACACAAAGCTTTCAGGGTACACCCCATTTTGAGTGAAGTCACCTGGGCCCCATTGTTCAGGCCCCCATTCAGCTTTGTTATACTGAGGCCTCCTTGAGTCTTACAGCTCCACTTCTGCTGTCCAGGCCTCTTCCACTGACCACTCCTCAACTCTGACCTTTCCACTGCCTTTGTCTCCTAGCTTCCCCATAGGAAGAAAGTCTTTATAGATGTGTGCTTGGCCTCCTTGCCTTTTTTGTTTTAATATTAGTCCTTTGAGGATGAAGCTATCAAGACCTCTTGAAGCCTTCTTTGTTTTTTTTTTTTGGCCAGTCCTGGGCCTTGGACTCAGGGCCTGAGCACTGTCCCTGGCTTCTTCCCGCTCAAGGCTAGCACTCTGCCACTTGAGCCACAGCGCCGCTTCTGGCCGTTTTCTGTATATGTGGTGCTGGGGAATCGAACCTAGGGCCTCATGTATCCGAGGCAGGCACTCTTGCCACTAGGCTATATCCCCAGCCCCTTGAAGCCTTCTTTGTTACCAAGACAGTGTCTCTCTGTTACCTCTAGTGCTGATTTAGAGGCCCAGTTCTGAGGATTCTGAGGGATCCATTTGTTTTTTGCTCCAATGCATAGGGGCCTGCTGAGCCTGGGACAGCCATGACTGGCTTCCCATAGGTAGAGAGCAGCCTCAGAAAACCTTCTCTCTAACTGAATGCTCCTTTTGGTTTTCTGATGGGTGATAAAGCAGGGGAGAAGAGATTAGGTGACTCAGAATGAGTGATTGACTTTGTGCCGGTCATGCCTGTAGCCTGTAATACTAGCTACTCAAGAAGCTGAGATCTGAGGATCTTAGTCTGAAGCCAGTGCAAGTAGAAGCATCTGTGAGACTCTTTCCTCGAATTACCAGCAAAATGTCAGAAGTAGATGTGTGTCTCAAATGGTAGAGGGCCAGCCCTGAGCAAAAAAAGCCAAGCGAGAGCATAGGGGCTCAATGCTGGCACAGAAGCAAACAAAAGAAAAAGTGTTTGCAGGTATGTTTCATAGGCAAATACTTTCTTCCACTAACCATAAAAAGGTGAGGGGAATGGAAAACCCATGTTACATTAGGAAGTGGATGAACTTTGTGAACAGGCAGGGTTTGGAGACCTTGGGTGTGCTACTGCCATCTCTCGGCCTTTTTTCCCCATGATTCTCAGGGCAGCAGTGACCTCCATCCTGCACAGTGGTTCTAGGCCTTAATGTGACATTTCTATGGAAAGATCTAGACAGCCTGATGAATTATTGATCCCTCTCTCCTCCCTGAACTTAATATTAGTGTGTGTATGTGTGTGTGTGTGTGTGTGTGTGTGTGTGTGTGCTGGAGCTTGAACTCACTGAAGGCAGGCACTTTACCACTTGAGCCACACATCCATTTTTTACTTTTTGCTGGTTAATTGGAGGTGAGTCTCACAGACTTTTCTGCCCCAGCTAGATTTAAAACGTGATCCTTAGACCTTAGTCTCCTAAGTACCTAGGATTACTGGTGTGAGCCACCAGTGCCCAGTGAGTTATTGAGCTTTTGATAAAAGATTATTTGATAGCATAGTTTTCTATATTTTAACTATGCAGAAATATGACTGATTTCTCAGACATTCTCTTTCCCTTTTAGTAGCTCTTTTATAGAAATACCTATGTGTGCTACATTGTATGTACAAGGAAGTTGGCTATAGTAGTGTTTGGAATAGCCAAAAATAGAAGCTAGGCTATATGTTCCACTTGGCATTAAATAAGGCTTGACTGTATCTCCACTGCAGAATACCAGGCAGGCAGTATGATCTAGATGAACTGCAGCAGGAAGACACATAAGATGTTCCACTCAATAAGTAAACAAGCTACAGAGAAATGGAATAGTCACCAGCTCTCAGAAGGTAGAGTTACGTGTGTTTTGGCACACAACTGTGTCTGTAAGGAAACCCATGAAACCCTTCACAGTGGAGTCTGGTGGGGACCTGGCCTAGGATTTGCAGCAGTATGGTAAAGGGAGAGATCTTTATTATTTACTTGGCATACAAGTCTTTTGCAGTATTTTATAATGAGAGCATTCACTTTTTATTAGAAGAATATGTTCAAGGACAAGTAAAAGATTACAAGCTTGGTGTCGTTGGTACACACCTATAATCCTAGTTACTCGGGAAGCTGATATCTAGAGGATGGTGGTTCAAAGCCAGCCTGGGAAGAAATGTCTGTGAGATTCCATCTCTAATTAACCAGCAAAAATCCAGACTGGAGGTGTTGCTCAAGTAGTAGAGCACCCGATGAGAGTATAAAGCCTAGAGCTCAAACCCCAGTACTACACCCTCCTGTTGTGCCTTTTTTGCCACTAAGAAGGTTATTGAACAGGCTAGTCACTTGTGGCTCACAGCTATAATGCTAGCTACCAAGGAGGCAGAGATCTGAGAATCGTGGTTTAAAGCCAACTCAGACAGGAAAGTCTATGAGACTCTTATTTCCAGTTAACTAGTGCAAAGCTGGAAGTAGAGATGTGGCTCAAGAGGTTTAGCACCAGTCTTGAGTGAAAAAGCTAAGGATGCGTCCAGTCCAGGCCCTGAGATGAATCCCCAATCCCGGCAGAAAAAAATCAAAATCAAAAACAAAACAAAACAGAAATCCAGCAAGTTGCCCTTTCCTTTCTCTTTCAAGAAGCCGAGACTGCAACCACAGGGAGCTTGGAGGGAATGTCCCATTTGTGCATGGAGCTCACATGGGAGTGGCCAGCTACTGCTGCTTCTTGACCACACCCTGTGTGTTCCCACCAGGGCCTCTGCTCTCCTGGCTGACTCACTTTCTTCATTCAGGTCTTTACTCAAATAGCAACTCCTGGAGGGGTTCCTCACACTATACTATTGTAAATCATTCCTCTCTCTGACATCCATGACACTGCAGAGCTAGACAGATGTGGGAAGAACATTGGTCCACTCATCCAACAGAAATTGAAGGCTTATCACCTGTTAGTCACTCTTCTAGGTGCTGCGGATAACAAGGAGAAAAATTTTCCTTGTCTTAACAAACAAATCCATGTGAAAAAGATATGAGTGTTCTGCAGAGACCACAGGACAAAGGCAGAGAGCTAGGGTGGGGGTGGATTTGCCAGCTGGGTGCTGGGGAAGGGGGTAATTTGAAATAGGATACTGTAAGGACCTGTCCAAGAGCTGCTGAATAAAGACCTGAATGCAGTAAGGAAGTGAGTCAGCCCTCAGAGAGCCATGAGTGGGTCACTCAGGGGTCACTCAGGGTGCAGTCATAAAGCAGGTATGACAGCCATGGAGGCCTTTATAGAACACAGCAGGGACTTTGCATTTTCTTTCTTTTTTTTATTTAATTGTATGTCATTTATTTAACATGATTTTTCCAAGTTTTCCAATGATATAACAGGATTTGCTTCACTTTTTATCATCTCAAACTGCTGGAAATCAACACATATCTCATGTTATTTTAAGCACTGTGTATGCTATTTTGATGTCTTCTTTAATATCTGAAGCAAATATGCTGGCCAATAATCATTACAATTAGTTTCTTGGTGCCTTGGACAGATTCTTGAGGTTTATCTGATGCTAGATGCTATTCCAGGTCTTTTCTCCAATTAACTGTATGTTGTAGGCAAACATGCCACCTCTCTAAGCCAACTTTGTCTTCTACAAAATATAAGACTTAGACTGACTGATAGCTAATGTTTTATCTGTCTATAAAATTCCTTTATGCTATTCCCCATCACTCTTATTTACTCTTACTTCTTGTTCATTTGCTACTTCTCCACTTATAAAGCATTGTTTTCCAATCTCAAGTAAACATGAATTCATTAATAAATAAACACACACACCCAAAATATTCTTATTCCAATATATCTGAATTAATAAGAAGGGTTTCACTTGAATTTCCACTTAATTCTACCTCTTTTTAAAAATTCAGGGATAAAGTCACACCTGTAAAATAATCCACTTAAAACCACAACAGATACATTTCAGTGACTGAGAAAAAAAATGCAATGATCAGGAAAATCTACTGTGTATTTTGACAAGGTCAATAGAATGAAAGACAATACTGGAAACATACATCCTTAGCAAAAACTTTCCTAAATATAAGATCATTATTGAAGAGCGTGTATTTTTTTTTTTTTACAAATCTTGACACCAGCTCCTATAATAATAATAATAAAATAGGAGAGGGAACAGATAGAGGAAAACTTCCCATGTTTCCAAGATTTAGATTCAAGGTTACAAGTGTAAAATAATCGAAACAAAATGAACACTTGTAACAGACATGAAACTGACATTTTCTTTTAGACAAAAATGATATGGGGCATTTCTTTTTTTTCTTTCTTTTTTTTTTTTTTTTTTTTTGGCCAGTCCTGGGCCTTGGACTCAGGGGCCTGAGCACTGTCCCTGGCTTCCTTTTGCTCAAGGCTAGCACTCTACCACTTGAGCCACAGCGCCACTTCTGGCCATTTTCTGTATATGTGGTGCTGGGGAATCGAACCCAGGGCCTCATGTATACGAGGCAAGCTCTCTTGCCACTAGGCCATATTCCCAGCCCTATGGGGCATTTCTTAATAAAAGTTTAGTAATCATCTAAGAAAAACTGTACACTCTCCCAATTCCACCCCCCTCCCATACACACGCATGCACCTCAGCCACAGGCATAAAACAAATGCTTTGTATGAAATTGTCTTTTACATTACTAAAATATTTTTAATTATTTGAGGTGTATTTTCTTGGTAGGCACAGTGATAAGCCATGAAGGGCTGTAAGGATAGGGTGGCCTAAGGTCTACGTGTGTGTGTGTGTGTGTGTGTGTGTGTGTGCCAGTACTAGGGCTTTCACTCAGAAAATGGGCACTGTCCCTTAGTTTTGACTCACAAAACTGGCACTCCACCACTTGAGCCATAGCTCCACTTCCAGCTCTTTGGTGGGTAATTGGAGATAACAGTCTCACAGACTTCCCTGCCTAAGCTGGCTTAGAACTTTGATCCTCAGATTTCAACTTCCTGAATAGGATTATAGGCATGAGCCACTGATATGCAGAAAGCTCTGCATTTTGAAAAAAACAAAAACCATTCTGCCTTTTTTTTTTTTAACCAGTCCTGCGGCTTGAACTCAGGGCCTGAGCACTGTCCCTAGCTTCTTTTTGCTCAAGGCTAGTACTCTACCATCCGAGCCACAGCGCCACTTCTGGCCTTTTCTCTTTATGTGGTGCTGAGGAATTGAACCCAGGGCTTCATGCATGCTAGGCAAGCACTCTACTGCTAAGCCACATTCCCAGCCCCTGACTACTTTAAAAGAGAAGAGATCCTAGTTACTCAGGAAGCTGAGATCTGAGGATCAAGGTTCAAAGTCAGCCTGGGCAGGAAAGTCTGTGAGACTTATCTCCACCAAACTATTGAAAAAGCTGGAAGTAGAGCTGTGGCTCAAGTAGCAAAGTACTAGCCTTGAGCAAAAGAAGCCTAAGGACAGTGCTCACGCCTTGAGTTCAAGCTCTAGGACCAGAGAAATAATTAAAAATAAAAAATGAATAAATAAGATTAGTAATGCAAGGTTTTAAATTGTGCTTGTAGGGGCTATTTGTATGCAAAGTGTGTATGTGTGTGTGTGTGTGTGTGTGCGTGTGTGCTACAGCAGCCTGGCTGGGCCAGGTGGTGACTGTTGAAATTTCCCCAGGGAAAATTCTCCAGTGGCAGGGAGCCACTCTTCACCACCAAGGCCAGGCATAATGGGCTCCCTTTTAGGGAGTGTTCTCAAGTTACCCCACCAGCCATTCTTCTCCAAAGGGCCAGCGCCTCCCCCAGTGCCTCTTTTCCCTCATTTCCTTTTCTCCAATGAAAAGCCAGTCCCTACTCTCTCAGCCAAATCCAGGTGACTTCATTCCTCCCTGTTCTGCCTGCCTGACCTCCTGCATTACAATATTTGGGGCTGGTGACCCCTCCCTCTCATCACTTTCTCCTTCCTGGTGCTCTGGGTCGATCCCCTCTTCCGGTGCTTCCTGCAGATGCTTTGGCACATGCTCTCAGATCAAACATTAGTTTCAGACTTCTTGAAATTCTCTCCCTTCCTTTTAACTCTTCTTCCCTTCTCCACCTGTCTCACCTTCTCATCATACCTGCTTTGGGGAAGCAGTACCTGCTTTTATGATCTCCCTGTCTGTATTTCAAGCTTGGTTTCCCCTGAGCTCCCTCCCTTCCTTTTGCCACCTGGACATCTGTTGCTCCCAGACAGACAACAGTCCTGAAAACAGTCAAGACAACTGGGAATGGAGAGAAGGTCTGTTTGATCTGAACTGGGGCTAATAAGATTGGAAAGGGTAGGCTGAGACCAGGTGCTGAAGGTTCTTGAAAGTCAGGCCAAATGGATTTCATGCATCTTGAAATCAGGATTAAAAAATGGGTCAAATGGACACTTCTGGCTCATGCCTGTAATCCTAGATACTCAGGAGGCTGAGATATGAGGATCGTGGTTTGAAACCATGCATGATTGGGCTGCAAAGTACAAAAGACTCTTATCTCCAATTAACCACAAAACCACAAAACCACAAAAGTAGAGCACCAGTGCTGATGAAAAAGCCAAGCAGGAGTCTGAGTCCTTTAGTTCAAGCCCCAGCTCTGGCATAAACAATCACCAGCAACAAAACCAGAGTTATCTAGGCCCAGAGAAAGGACATAATTGCCTTTTAGAAGGCTCATTCAGTAGCCCTGGAGCAGATGGACTGAACTGGACCTCAGTGGCCCACAGTGCTGCAGGTGGGGAGAAGATAGAAAACAAAAATATGCAAACAAGTGAACTTCTAACTAGTGGACAACATTTGATTGAGATGAGAAAGGAAATGGGAGAGAAGCTGGTTTTGTCATAGCAGACTGACCACTGCTTTATTGTTCTGTTCCTCTCCCTAGGGCAGGGTGGATAACTTGCTCAGCTTTTCTTTCCCAGTGTTGAGCCTGGTGATGATTTTTGTGGTTCTATGAATAAAATCAAATGAGACTGAATGGACTCATTAATGCTTCTCTCAAACTTGCTGGCCAGACAGGTGTACTGCTTTTCATTGCTTCTGATGGCATCGGATTATCAGTTTGCTTATAGGCCAGCCCTGGGCTGCCTAGTCTACATCACACCCAAACTTGCACAATTATATTGGATTCTCACAGTCAGGCAGCCATGCAGATATTGCAATTGCCAGTTTCTGGATGAAAATAAGGGTCAGAGAAAGTGACATGCCCAGGATTGTAGGAGACTCTGCCCTTGTCTGTCTTCTAACTCCTTAACCAAAGCTCCCATCAGGACAGGGTAACTGACAGGTTAAACCCATCAAAATGTCTGGAAATCTCCAGCACCAAACATGTTTTTAGTCTCATGAGCTGCTTAGCTTTGCTCATTAAAAAAAAAAAAGGAAAAAACAACCCTTTCCTGATATGTGTACCTCTATTACTTAAGATAATATTAGCTGCTATAACACATAAACCCTTCAAAATATGTACTGTTTCAAACATGATAGACTATCCTCAGTGCATATTTGATGGGAAGCCGTCCTCTACACATACTTATGGGCCCAAGCCCTTTAGCCCTTTAGCCTTTGTGTTTCCTCTGTTTTCTCTCTATGGCTCCCAAAGTCAGCTGGGAGATTTTTTGTTTGTTTGTTTTGTGGCCAGTCCTGGGCCTTGAACTCAGGGCCTGAGCACTGTCCCTGGCTTCCTTTTGCTCAAGGCTAGCACTCTGCCACTTGAGCCACAGCGCCACTTCTGGCCATTTTCTGTATATGTGGTGCTGGGGAATCGAACCCAGGGCTTCAAGTATACGAGGCAAGTGCTCTTGCCACTAGGCCACATTCCCAGCCCCAACGGGGAGGTTTTGATAGGCCTAGAGAAGTTACTTATTACTTTCTTTCACCTTCCATTCATTAGAATTCAGTCTCAAGGTCACACACAGCTGCCAAGACTGGAGGATAAACTAGAACATGTGTCCAGGAAGACAACACAGGTTTGTAAAGAATGATCTAGTCACTGTATATTGTGGATAATACTGCTCCTGTGTCTCAGCTCATTCAGCCAGAATGGAGCCTCCACCCCCCTTATCTAAGACCCAGAATGATGCAGCCCTGGCCTTCAGCCTATTGCATTCTGCCTAAGTCCATTTTCTCCTGCTGTAACAGGATACCACAGATTAGGTAGCTAATAAGCAAAAGAACTTCATTTAGCTCAAATAACAGAAACTGGGAAGTTCAAATTCATGGCACTTGGCATCTATTATGCTGTGTCATAGGTAGAAGACCAAGTGAAAGTATGTAAGATTAAGAGCTAGGCTGCTAGTGGTTCATACCTGTAATCACAGCTACTCAGGAAATTGAGACAGGGAGGATCTAGGTTCAAAGCCAGTCAGGGCAGAAAACTCTTCCAGACTCCATTTCCAATTAACCAGACTGGAGGTTAATGCCAGACTGGAGGCATGGCTCAAATGATAAAGCACCAACTGAGCAGGAACACCAAGTGAATATGACATCCTGCAGAGAGAGAGAGAGAGAGGGAGAGAGAGAGAGAGAGAGAGAGAGAGAGAGAGAGAGAGAGAAAGAGAGAGACAGAGACAGAGACAGAGACAGAGAGAGACAGAGAGACAGAGAGAGAACAAATATTATGCTGGATGCAGATGGCCTATAGTCCCAGATACTCAAGAAAGGGAGATCTGAGGATCGTGTTTCAAAGCAAGGCCAGGAAGAAAAGTCCGTGAGACTCTTATCTGCAATTACTAAGCAAAAGCTGAAAGTGGAAGTGTGGCTCAAGTAGTACTAGACTTTAGTTAAAAAAAGAAAAAGAGGGGGCTGGGGATATGGCCTAGTGGCAAGAGTGCTCGCCTCGTATACATGAGGTCCTAGGTTCAATTCCCCAGCACCACATATACAGAAAATGGCCAGAGGTGGTGCTGTGGTTCAAGTGGCAGAGTGCTAGCCTTGAGCAAAAAGAAGCCAGGACAGTGCTCAGGCCCTGAGTCCAAAGCCCAAGACTGGCCAAAAGAAAAAAAAAAAAAAGAAAAGAAAAAGAGCCTGGAGGCCTTGAGTTCAGGCCCCAGTACCAGCATTAGAGAGAGAGGAAGGAGGGAGGGAGATAGGGAGAGATATATTGGACTGAAATCCATACTCCATTCTATAATGAACCCCTCTTGAGGCAACTGACTCATCATAACAACATTAATTCATTTCCGAAGACAGACTCCTCACAACCTGCTCACCTCTTAAAGGTCCCAACTCTTAGTGTTGCTACAATAGCAATGTACTTTGAACAGGAGTTTGGAGAGGATGCTCAAACTTTAGCATATTCCTTGCACATGGTGACTTGTTCAGGGATTGATTGACATATCACCCGAACTGGTCCAGTGAGACTCAATTTCAGGACCTCATTGAAACTTCTGGTGAAGACAATTTCTCTGCTCTAGTGTGGCTGAGCTGTAAAGAGATGGACCCATGCCAGCGAGTAGTCATTTTGCCATCAGGACTAGAGAGTCTGCTGGAGAAGGAAGCAAACCAATAAGAAAGCAGAGCTGAGAGACAGAAAGAGATACATTTCCATGACATCCTTTGAGCATGTCTGATCAGTCCTAGCCCTGAAGGTTTCAGACGTCCAATAAATCATTTAAAAGTATTTTTACCTGAGCCCAGTTTGAATTGACTTTCTGTCTTTTGGAGGCGAGAGACTTAATAAAGTCCTATTTGTAAAACTCGGGGCAAACTCTCTTCTTTTCCTCCACTCTCAGCTTTTTTCTTTTTCCTTTCCATGCTGCTATGGTGGCTTGAACTCAAGGCCTAGGTGCTAAACTTTAGTTTCTTCACTGAAATCTAGGGTCTACCACTTGGGGGCACAGTTCACTTTAGCTCTTTGGTGGTTAATTAGATAAGAGTCTCATGGACATTCTTGTAGATTTTAACTTTGGTCCTCAGATCTCAGCCTCCTGAATAGCTAGGATTGTAGGCGTGAGCCACCAGTGCGGGGCCTTACCCTCAGCTCTGAGGACACAGACACACTCTCTTTTGCACAGAGCATGCTGTCTGTCGTGGGTAAATGGGGCCTCTGAGATGAGGATGCCTTTGAGGCATCCCTACACCATATGGCTGCACTGCTCATTTTCTCAATTGCCTTAAAGGAAAAAAAAGGGAAGTGCTTTGAATCAAATACAACATTTGTTGCCTTCTAAAGAGGTCAGAATTCTTTAGAGCTATGTTATTATCTTTAAATATCCCACAAGATGTTAGCAGAAAAACACAAAAGAAGGCCAATAAGTAAGTACAGGGTGAGTTTTGGTCTCACATTGGTTCCAGATAAGAATATACTGACCTCCACTTCTATAAGAAAAATTCTGCTACATAGCAACTTCATGTAAGTGTTTATAGGCATCCATTCATAAAGCTGGTACCATTCACTGGTATAAAAGTATAGTAGAAGTTTGATTGCGCTTAGTGAGCATGTGGCTTAATTAACACACACACACACTCTTGCACGCGTGCGCACGTGCACACAGAGAAAAACACATTGAAGCTGTATTTCTATTGAAGAAATTCAAAGAAGTTGGGCACCACTGACTCATGCCTATAATCCTAGCTGCTAAGGAGACTGAGATCTGGTGATTGAAGTTTGAAACCAGCCCAGGTAGGAAAGTTTATGAGATTCTTCTCCAATTAACCATTAAAAAGCTGGTAGTAGAGGTTTGGCTGAAATGGGAGAATGCCAGCCTTGAGCAGAAAGGCTGAGTTTAAGTCTCAGTATTGTCATAAAGGAACAAAAATAAATTTAAAGAAAATGGCTTGGAACCTTGGAGAAGTTGTATCACAGGTTGCTGGCACTAGAAGTCTGTTCTGCTTAGGTTTTCACATCAGGGAGAGTTGTAGTGAACTCAAAGAGTCAGTCAGGACTAGCCTTGCACCTTCTCAGTGGGTACCACCAAATCATACATGGAGCAGATCCTCAAATACCCTACACTCTCAGTCCTCCTTAGGTCTCGTTGTGAATATTCTCATACTTCTTTTTCTTCTCTCTCTTTTTTTTTTTTTTTTGCCAGTCCTGAGGCTAGAACTCAGGGCCTGAGCACTGTCCCTGGCTTCTTTTTTTGCTCAAGGCTAACACTCTACCACTTGAGCCACAGCTTCACTTCTGGCTTTTTCTGTTTATGTGGTGCTGAGGAATTGAACCCAGGGCTTCATGTATACAGGGAGAGCACTTTACCACTAGGCCGTATTCCCAGCCCACATTCTCATACTTCCTCACTTGGAAATGTTATTTGAGACACCTCAAACATTGCTACTCTAGTCTTGCCTTCTACAAAGCAGTGAATGGCTCTCTGTATCTCACACTGCTTCATGTCACCTCCACGGTGCATTGTATAACTTTGTCTTCCTAGCTTAACCATGAGTTTCTGGAAAGCAAGGACTATGGATCAATCTTTAATTATTTATTTGTTTACTGTGCATAGAATTTAGCTCAGGCCTTGCACTTTCTCGCACTACCTCCAGCTCTTTTTTGCTTTCATGTATTTTCCCCAAATTTTTATTAGCATCAATTACTTGTATAAGGGAGTTCATTTAGACAAGTCCATATATGCACACAATGTACCATGATTACACTCACCCCTCCATCACTCTCCTTCCTCCTCTTCTCCCTGTTCCCAAACCAATCTCAACAAGTTATCTAATAGTTATGGGTGCTTGTTAGTATGGAATCTTAAATCTAAAACTTTACGAAAGCTTAAAAAACAGATTATAAAGCTGTATATGGTGTGTTTTTTAAAAAATTATAAGACCACCTAGGAAAATGTCTCAAAAGATAGCTATCTATTAAAATTGCCAAAAAGCTTCTTCATTTCCTTTTTCTGATTTGTACATACCTTTTATCCATACTAACATATAAGTTAAAATTATTAAGTATGTAAGAGAAAAATGTTAATTTCTCTCTTATCAATGTCAATATCAAAGGACTATTTAGCATCAACAAAGAAAAAAATCCCAACATCGGCTAAGCACATATTATCTGAGGATAGTATGTTAAGTAAAATGCACAGCCATAGCAACTACTTCATGATTCTACTTTTAGGAGGGATCTAAAGTCGTGTGTGTGTGTGTGTGTGTGTGTGTGTGTGCGCGCACATGTGTATGTTGGTACTGTGGCTTGAACTCAGAGCCTGGCCACTGTCCCTGAGCATTCTTCCTGGTGCGTTATCAGTTGAGTCATAGCTTCCTTTCTGGCTTTTTAGAATGAATTTGAGATGAAATGGAATTTCCTACCTGGTCTGGCTTTGAACTATGATCCTCAGATCTCAGCCTCATGAGTAGCTAGGATTATAGGCGTGATCCACCAGCTCCCAGCTGTACATAATATTTCTAAGCACTACTTTAATCATGGTTGGGGTCACTGGGATGGCTCAATAAGAAAACATATATGTCTGACTCAGGCTTTGGCAAATGTTAGGGTATGCCAAAGTAACAAATAGCAACTTTTATTTCCTTATTTTAAATCTACTTTTTATTTAGATGAGGCCCCATGCTGATTGGAGACCCCTCTTCCGTCCTGTGGCAGGGTTGTATGGAACACATGGACTTTATATTACCAGAAAAGGGAAGAGAAAACTAAAGGAGACATCCCAGTCCCCAGGGACATCAGCCTACATGGAAACATATTAATTCTCATTGCAGTCCATCAGTCAGACCCAGATACAAACACCCCGGCCATTCCCAGGAAAGATGGGAGGCAGAAGGGAACTGTGGTCATTCAGCCAAAAAGGGCTTTCAATGGAAGTTTGTTTCCAGATCTCCTATATCCACAGGTATGTTTTTAGTCTGAAATTGGCACATGAGTATACAGCTATTATTGAAAGAGCTCTTTCATTCTGGGGGAACGAATTCAGTCCTTCACTTTTGTTTTACACTGCACATGAAGAGAAATTATAAGTACATCAGATTATTTGACATACTTACATTGGCAGTGAAAAAAAATCAGAATTAAATCAATAACACCACCACATTTATAGAGTTAATTAATTGGACTGAATGTACCTTTAGGGAGTGCAATCAACAGAAGCATCTTAATTTGACGATGTGTGTTCATATATTTTATTTTTATGTTGTATCACAGGGAATTAGAACTAAAAGTACCCTCTCGATGTATTGCTTCTGTGTTTTCCACCTGTTCCACAGGGTTTGGAGTAATAATTTTGTTGTTGTTGTTGGTCATGGGGCTTGAACTCTGGGCCTGAGTGCTGTCCATGAGCTCTTCAGCTCAAGGCCAGAGCTCTGCCACTTGAGCCGCAGCACCACTTCCTGAAGTAATACTTTAAAAATTACAAAATACCACAAGACTCTGACCTTCCTGCTTTTTGCCCTCTACTCTTCAGTCTGTTTTCTATACTGCCATCAAGGGGGTCTTCTAAATACAAACCCACTCATCACTCATACCTAAAAATAAAACAGAAGCTTTCTAATATGGTACAGGTCCTTGCCAAAACTTTAGTCTGGTTGCTCAGCCCTCCCGCATTCCAAAGATTGAGTGGTTGTTTTGGATCAATTCAGCTAAGCTGAAGTTCTTGGTTCCCAGACTTTCATTCTGTGTGTAATTCTGGATTAGGGTTGGTTTCATTAGGGAGTAAGGCTGGACTCACCATATTCGAAGATTTTCTAACAAAAGATTTTCTAACAAGATGGGAGGGCAATCTTATAGTGTGTTTACTACTGACATGTACAGTGTATGAGCTAGGCACTGGCCCAGAACTCTTACACCTTTTAACTGGTTTATTCCTAGTAATGATGTGCTGAGTTTCTTATGTTATTCCTATTTCACAGATACATAAACTGAGATTAAATTCCTTTCTAGGGATCACCCAAGATGTAAGAGTGGGTTTGCTGACTCCCCATACCCATAATTGCCATCCTTACTTTAAGTACATCCTACAGATGCTTCCATAAAGCTTCTACAAAAATTTAAACATTTCTGAAGGAAACAGGAATAGAAAACTTTTCTTCACATGGATAAGTAAATAGAACTTTCTGCCTTCTCTTTACTATACTGAGGATAAATCAGAACCACAAAGTATATCACTGATAGAAACTCCAAAAATTGAAGCCAGGCACTGGTGGCTTATACCTGTAATCCTAGATACCCAGGAGGCAGAGATCTGAGGATCACAGTTCAGAGCCAGCCAAGGCAGGAAAGTCTGTGAGACTCTTATGTCCAGTTAACCAGTAAGAAAGACCAGAAGCAGAGTTGTGGCTGAAGTCATAGAGCATATTCCTTGAGCAAAAAAGCTCAGGACAGTATATAGGCCCTGAGTTAAAACTTTAAAACTGGCACATGGGCACACACACACACACACACACACACACACACACACACAATAATAATAATAATGTTTGCAGTGATCATTATAGTAATTGCCTTGATTTGATCCTTATACAATGTGTACATGTAAACAAATGAATATATACAATTATCATGTGCTAATTATATATAGTTTCTTAAAATACAGATTCTGCCTGGAAGTCATATGTTACTTCTACTCACATTCTATGGGCTAGAGAAAGACACATGGCCATGTAGGAGTCCTTAGAGTGAAGAACTATAATGTTCTCACTGGGAAGGCCATTAATATGGGTGAGTAGTAATCAGTTATCATGGAGACATTAACCCTTTAAGCACAGGATGGATGAGAAGAGACTGAGATGGCCAAAACTCTAGATTGACTTTGGTGTTTATGTTTGACTTTTATGTTTACCCATGTACTATAAAATTTCTATGTTTTCTTCTGAATCTTGAAGTAAAAATGACTGGGACTCGACTCTAATCGCCTCAATACTCCCAAGAATCGGAGCATTGTGGCACTCTTAGTTTCAGTCCAAATCTACTCTATGTTACTGAAGCAGGACTGGAATGTGAGATTTTGGTTGCCTCCTCAACACACCCTGAGCAAGTCTGCATACTGTGACCTGAGGAGCCACACCCCTGACCCTTCAGGCCCAGGCACATCCCCCTGCCTCTTCTCCCAGCTTGGAAAGAATGGCCCCAGTGACAGGCTTACTTGTGGCCACACAGGCTCAGGAATAATGAGGGAGAATGTTGAGTACATACATGCTCCAGACTGTATCTTTTCTTCTTGTTAAGACTCTGGAGACAGAACATGACAACATCTTGGCAGCTGGGGCTATAGCCATGTGTGAGGAGAAATGATTTGCATGAGCAATGCAAAACCACCTGGTTCACTGCAACTGACTCTGAACTAGTTAAATGGATCAGATTCCCAGTTGGATACCAGAAGAAGCTAACTTACAGAGACACACACACACACACACACACACACACACACACACACACACACACACACTTTGCATACATATAGCCCCTACAAAAATAACAACAACAAAACCCAAAAGCTTTTGACAACCCTACAAACAAACTGTCCAATTCCTTGCAAATCTACTACCAAGGAATCTTTTACCCCCTTGTTCTCACAGCCCTTCCTCCCCCTGCCCCCCGTGCCTTCTCCTTGGTTTCCTTGGTGAGCGTGCATCACTCTTCTTCCCCTGGCTGGATTCCTTTCCTCATCCTCAGCTTTCCATGGACACATCCAGTAGGATGTCAATGGGTCAAAAAAAAAAAACCCCACAAAAAACCTTTAACCACCAGCAATTAGAACTCCTACCAGCCCACCAAATTGGATTCCTAAGTTCTACCATGGACATCTTGTCAAACTCCCTGATGATTTGTTAGCAGGATGAAGTTTCAAAGCCACAGACTTAGACTCTGTCAAATGCTATTTATGGATGACATTGGACAGACCCTCACATCCCTAGAGCCTTCCAGGGCTCCTGCTCTCTTCTCCAGCTAACAGAACAAAGATATAGCCCAGCAATGCATTTATTTTCTGGTCAAGCCATCGTCAGAGTCAGATATAGTCTGGTACAGCTAGGAGGAACAGGGATTATTACATCAGAGTATTGGAAAAGGGAGCCTATCGTTGGGAAGTGATAAAGATGGTCTTGTGGTATCTTGAAAGAACACCAAGCAAGGGACAGAAAACCTGCTTTCAAGATTGACATCGACTACCAATCTTGGTAAGACTGAGTTCACCTTGGCTGTCATCCTCTCATTTATTAAACAAACACACAATAAATTCGAATTCATATTCCATCACTATATTGGCTGCTGAAGGAAAGGGTCCTTATAGTAGCCAGCCTTCTGGATGGCCTACAACAATCCCTCTTCTCTCATATTCACACCCTGATGTGATCCCCTTCCCACTATATGACTATGGCTGACCAGGTCTAATCAATAGTATCTTGCAAAAAATCATAAAGTACGGTTTTTCTTGGCTGGGCCATGAGAGATTTGTGGCTTCTGTCTTGCTGTCTCTTGGATTTCTGGGAGAAGCCAGACTCCATGTTGTGAGATGCTTCAAACCATGCCATGTGGAAGGAAACTGAGGTTTTCTGCCAACAACGAGCCCAAAGTGAGCTGTTTTGGAACAGATTAGAGCCATAGCCCTAGCCAAGCCTTTTGATAACCACAGCCCACAGCCCAGTGGACATTTTGAACACAATGTCAGGAGACTCTAGTCAGTCCAGACTCATCCAGGAATGCTGTTTCTGAATTCCTAACCTATAGAAAATAAGGTAGCCAGTGGTTATTATTTTAGCTAATCTGTTTTGGGATGCTTTGCTAAACCATACTAGATAATTGTTATTAGATAATCAACACAATAAGACATAAATAATCAACAATCCTGCCCTTATAGAGATGAGTGGGAATCAGAAAGGGAAAGGAAAGACAAACATAATTTTACAAGTGAGGAAATAAATATAAATTGTATTGGATGCTCTGAAGGAAACAAGTAAGGCATTGAGTGGAGATGATGTTTTCTGGTGGGTGGGCTCCCTCAGATAGAGTGGGCAGGAAATATCCCCTGAGGAGCTGATGCATAGGAGACTCTTAGAAGTGACAGTGTCCTGGCTGCTACCTGTAGCCACTCACAGAAACTCTACCTTCAAGATGATGGTGCCTTCCTGCTTGCCCTTGATCTCTTATCTCCAACTTCCTTTCATCAATTCAAAGTTTTACATTTATAATAAGATATATCACTCTGCAGGGGCCAAAATATAGCAGATATCATCTGTGCATTAGCTTTACAATTCATTTCTTTGAAATGTGTGTTGTTCTCATTCAAGTTGCTTGTCATGCAGTATTTAGGCTGCTGTTGTTCCTTGTCATTGTGCACATAAAGTGAGTGGCTGTTTTCATTCATAAGTATTTTCTTGAAGTATTAGCTGACTGCAGTTGCTAACTGGGCCTTTTTGTAGTCTGCTCTGGTCTGCGAAGCTCATAATGTCATTGGTCACAAGGTAGGAATAAACTTCTCCTTTGGTACTTGATGGGTGTGCGAGAAGCTAGGGCTCTTTGGGAAGGTGCTCTGTACTCTAACAAAAGTAGGGAAGTTATTGGAGAGTTTTAGACAGCAAAACAACATTGTATTCAGTTATTCTTTAAAACATTCACTCTGGTTTTTCCTTGGGTTTGTGCTAAGTCTCAGGTTTCTAATTTGTAAAACAGGAGTCTGAGAAAAAGTTTTCCACCCTTCTGAACCCTGTAAAACTCTCCACTCTAAGGTTAAACATTCCATTCCTTGTAACCATCCTCACAGTTTGGTTTCTTCACAAGCTTGGGTCTTCTCTGTAGAATTTACATGTGGTCGCATCCTCTGGTCATGGGATACTTCAAACCCAGCCTGGCACTCTACCCACGAGCTGTTCAACATGGGGTAAAGCAGGGCTGCTGGGCTCTTCTTGTGAGATCATTGATGGCATGTGTTAATAGTTATGGTTTCACTGCCAACTCTCTTTGCTACTGCTTTTGGAGGTAAATCACACGTGGTGTTTTTGCTACTCTGGAACTATATTCCTTCATCATGAATTCTTCTACACTTGGCAATACCAGGACAGAATAGCCAGGGGCTTGTCCAAGGTATCTCATCTGAGATGGGCTAGGGACAGAAGAGGATATGATGGGGATTCAAGTATCCTCTCTGTGAAAGTGGAGAGTTCTTTTAAAAGCTGTCTGTAGAGACAGTATTTGCAGTTAGAAACACTAAAGACCTGGATCTCTGGTCCAAAATGAATCATCTGTGGATGCTGCTACCTGCAGACGGGTCTGAAACCTGATGGGTAGTTCTCGTACAAAGAACCAGCTTCGCCTCGAGTTCAGATAAAAGATCACACTAGCTAATTTAGATAGGAATGATAACTTTCCAATTGGGGTAACAGATAAATGCTTCCAGAAACAGCTTCTTCAGGCAATGAAGCCACAAATGGCTGCCTTCAGAGAGGAGGGAGAAATGGCAGAAGACAGAGAAGAATTTAGGTCAGCCAGAATGGGGGCCCCCAAAAAAGCCAAGTTCAGAAATAATTTAGTAGATAGGGATCCAGAGAATATGTGGTTTGCTTGACAAATGGCATTTACTTTGAAAGTGAAAATGAAATTTGAGAAAGCAAAATTGCTGCATAATGGGCCCCGGAGATTGAAGAGAAATGATAGCAGAGGAGAGAGGAGTCGCAAAGCCTTCCTAGTTAAGCACAGAATTGGAATGTATGAATGTGAGTCTATGAAGGGTCATGTGAAGATCACACAGATAATGGCTTAATCCCAGCCAGCTCCCAAACTATGTTCATTAGCAGAAGGCTCAAGCTCTTGACAAGCATGCCTGACCAGAGTCATGCTGCCTTCTTACAAAATTGCTCATTGTGGGTGGATCTCTTTAACAGAACAAGACCACTTAATTCTGCAGTTAAGCCAAGGAAAGATGGGAAAAGACTTATACCCTGAATGGAAGAGCTAGAGTAGAGTAGGAGGAGTGAAGATGATGTGCATTCAAAGTGAAGAGGCACTTGGGGCTGGTGCCATCTAACTCTTGCAACATAATGAAGCTTGGCCCCCAGCAGAAGGCACATGGACCTCTGCCTGGGGACATGAGGCCATTATTCCTGGTTTAATGAATCACTCTGTGAAATCGTTACTTCGCCTCTATGAGATTCATTTTATCCATTCCCAGAACAAATGCAATTATATCTATGGACTCCTTTCTCTTCACAGAGGTAAAGGTCTTTCATCAGCATTGGCTTCTTGTTTAACCCTCACAGGAATTCAATGAAGTGGCCTGGTTGGCTCCATCTTATGGACAAGAAATACTAACTGATACGCTCATGGTTTTCCCCATAAACTGAAGTGAAGACCCAAATGTAAAATATGAATAACCTGATTTTAAGTGCACAGCTTTTTCTGTGACCCCACAACCATCCATTGAATGAGACCATCTATCTTCTGGGAGACAGTGCGCTAGGGTGATGAACACAGATTTTGGAATACGCTACATTGGGCTTAAATTCCAATTTTTTCAGTTTCTAGTAATATTACTCAGTCATACAAACCTTAGTTAGCACTCTTGTTTGTAAAATGAAGATTAAAATGGTTTTTCAACTGAACCAGTTATTATAGAATCAAGGTCGTCAGAGTAATTAGTATGTCATATGGAAAGCACTCACGATGGAAACTCACTTCCATTGACCAGCATGGGAATGTGCTCCTACACAGCTTGATGGGAGGGTGAAGGATAGCTCTAAAGTCAGATAACGTGGGTTTAAAATTTGGCTTCCCACTTATTAGGTAAGTCCTTAAGAAACTTATTAAACTTCTCTAAGCTTTGTTTTCCTCATCCATAAAATCAAATAAATAACAATACATGTTCTATAGTGGTAATTTAATTTAATGAGATACTTTGGAGCATATTTGACATACTGCAGATGCACCAGGGTTATCATCTATGGTAAAATTGTTATCATGATTGTTCACTAATGGGATTCCCTATACTTGATCTCATAAGAGACATGCACAATTTTCTTTCTCACCAAACAAATAGTTATGAGGTCATGGGAAGAAGAGTAAGGGCTGGAGCCTTATAAAAGCAAACCATTCCAGAAACCGGTATACCACTTCCTCATAAAGTTAGTCAAGGTAGAGTGTGGGGTTGTGGGGAAATGATTCTCAGGGTTGGAGTTAAATTAGCGCTTTGGGATCTTTTGTATGTTTCCTCTCTCCTCCATGCTTTGAAGCTAATCCTACATCATTACTCTCCATAACAACTGCTAAGCATCCTTGCCATCTTTGATGATTTTTCATCTTTATTTCAGTCCATTAGTTCAATCACTCATTCTTTCCTTTCCTTCCCCTCCCCCTACAACAATCTGTTTATCCTTCTATTCTACAGATAATTCTTGGGTGTCTCCGCGGTAACACTGTCTTTAATAGAGGTATAGCAATGAATCAAATGTAGTTATGTCATCTCTAGGCCTACAGTGTTTTGGAGTGGGGAGGGATGAAACATGTATAAATCCCACGATGAAGTAGGGGTCTCCTTTCAGCGATGACTACACTGGATATTCGCAGAACCCACAACAATTTCGAAGGCGAGTTGTGAGAGAGGAGCACTGAGCTGGATTTGGGTAAGAAAAAAATTCTCTAAGGTAGCTGTATAGCCAAGAGTCTCACAAGGCTTAGCAAAGATATGTTGTCTAGCTTGCAAAGTAAAAAGATAGCCATTCAACTGATGGGCTCTGATCCTTGCTGTAGACACCCCTTTGGGTATGTAGGGAGACAGAAGGATTTGGAGTGAATAGAGTCTAAAGTATATTTTCCAAATTGGACAGAACTCCTTAAAAGAATGTGATTCAATGGTATTTAATGACATTGGCCTCTTCGGGCTAAATGCCAGGATTTCTCAATTTCTATTACTTTCTCTTTCTATGACCTTAGAAGTCCTATTTCCTAGTCAGTTTCTTAGTAACAGCCTCCCTTCTATTCTGGTTGAAATTACCTTCCTTTTCGGTTTAAATCACCTTCATGCCTTTGGGTCAGTTACTGTACAGCTGTTGTAGTCCATCCTCCTGCTCACCCAATCTCAGAGAGAGAAGGAAGGATGCTAGTCAGGTCATGGCCTACTCACTTACACATCTGAGTTTCAGCTAGATGGATGGTGGGCCACTAAGTCATGTGGAGAACTCAGGAGCTGAGCAGATATGACTAGAAGAGATGGCAAAGGGTCCTAAATAAGCTGAGGACCTCCAAGTAGTTGGAGGTTTTCATGTATAGCTGAGTACAATAGTTTGGCAGTAGATATTTACTTGTGAGTTATAATATGGGCTGGAGTATAAGCTATGTGAATAGGTACTATGACCCAAGAATAGATACACACACACACACACACACACACACACACACACACACACACACATTGGTATTTGAAGAATGGACAGAAATTAAAGATCCAGGGAAAGCTACCCACAAGGATGAATAGAGAGGTAAGAGAAAAACGTAAGATCGATGCTAGCTCAAAGGATGAAGAAAAAAGTGCTAAGAAGGATGTGTCCAACTTTGACAGACACATCAGATGTATCAACTAGGGATAAGCACTGAAAGGTCATTGGGTATAATAAATAGGAAGTAACTTTCTGGTCAATTGATAGAATTAAGACAGGCAGTTGGCGAAATGTACACTTTTCAAGAAAGTGATAGGAAGAGTTGATGATTAGCTTTGAAAAGAAGCTTCCCTTCCCAAGTGACCCCAGGGAAGAAACAATAATAGAAAAATATAGTCAATTTTGGAAGTGAGTAGACATGTCAGGGGCTAGATAGCATCCAGTGAGAGTTTCTATGAGGTGAACTTTACCATGAGTAATGGCAGAACAGTTGAGGGATAGGGCTGGAGGAAAATGATGGTGGTTTATTTAGGTCAAGCCTTTGAGGAACGAGAGAGGAGAACAATTAAAAGACCATTATGGTGTGATTTATAATATGAGGTTAAGGTTTTAGAGATAAGTGTTGGCAGGGCAGACTGTGGCCAGGAATGCAATTTCCTGGAACGGAAGAGAAGGCTAAGGAAACAGGTACAGCAGGATCTGTATGCGATGCTGGAAGGATCTTTTTAACAGATCCTGAGGCCATCTGAAATGGCAGCAGGGGTGGGGGTGGAAAGTAAGACCGGAAACCAGCGCCAACATTTAGCAAATGTTGAGTGACTACCTGCTCCATGCCAGGAACTGGATGCCATGGTCTCCAGTAAACCAGGAGAGAAAGAATGAGAACACTGACAGGCTAGGGGAGAGAACAATGGCCCAATATTGCACCTCTCGTGGAGATAGGAAGATCTTTGGACCATGTGGGAACGTGCATGCTCTCAGGGGCTGTGAGGAGAGATGTTTTAAGGGTGTGGCACTGAGGATTGGAGGCAGATGAGCTCCCTCCCTTGGAGAAGGCTGTAGAGAGGCAGAATCATTAGGGACACACCACGTGCCTGGCCATGTGTTAATCACTTGAATAATGACAGCATTTGGCCCTGTTCTGAGGGTCCCTGGAACCTTTTTGAGCACCCATCTGTGCTGCCAGACCTTGAAGGGTTTGCTGTTTCTCTCTGCTCTGTTGGCGAAGCCCTACTCACACAGGGATAATGAAGGTCTCATTTGCCTTCTACAATATGGTGCCTTTCTGCATAATTTACATGTTTTCTTCAAGGCTCAGACACTAAGTAATGAGGGAACAAATTCTGGTGCAGGGTCTTGCTACGAAGACATGGAAATTCAGGCTCTGTGTCTTTATTCTTCTGGGGCACCTTCCAGGGCAAGTCTGTAGCCTGGGAAATTGTCTCTATCTTGGTCTTGGCAGGAAAGTGCTAAAGAGAGGACTTGGACTTCTGTGGGTATCTGGAGGCATTGGTGCTAGCTCTGTGTCACTGTCACCTCCTGAAATTCTGCAGCAGTGAGTAGATTTATAAATACTTCTCTAAGATGGGATTTTGTTTTCAATTTGTAAGAACATTAGCTATCATTTATTGAGCACTTGGATGTGTCAGCCATTTATGCCAAGAGTTGATAAAAATCTATACAGAATCCATGCTATTTAGATCCTTCTTTCATTCCTTCCTCTTTCTCCCCCTCCTCTAACTGACGATAGGTAGAAATCAATTGTCTATCCCATAGCTCTGGGTTGAGCTGATATCTCCCACCCCTAGGTAATTAGACTCCAGAGACTGCCCTCTTAGCCAGACTACCACCTTCCTGGCTTTTAATTCTTAGTTCATATGGAGTTATTATATCTGTGTATTAAATAGTGCTTCAGGACTTGCACATTTATTTACTCAGCAGTCTCACTGAATATCAACTGTGATGTGAGCTAGACCCAGTGGAAGGGGACATCAGGGAGTCATGTGTACAAAATCAGTGAGTGTAAAATATGGGCAAGTGGAAGTCTCTGAGGCTGAGGATGGAGCCAGGAACCAGCTCACAATGGACTGTGTTGCCACTCAGCTTGGCCTTCCTTTTGTAGTAGATGGGGAGAGATCTGAGGATTTCAAGAAGTGTGGAGTACCGAGGCAAACATTCACCACCCATGCACTGTGTGTAGGTATTCAAGAGGGAGATGGTGTGGAGAGCAGAGTGAGACAAGCCAGGCATCTAGATTGAAGAATGTATGGACTGTACAAGTGACAGGTTCCTTAAATTCTGTCCTCTGTATGGTTTGCCTTACCCAGCAGTTTAGCCCCCAGAGAGTGCAGTGGGGAAGCAAAGGATGAATACAGCTTAGATCTCTACCTTCAAGGCAGGAAGAATTATGGATCAAGGAGACAAAGAATTACAGGTAATCACTTATAGTAGGCCCTGGATGAAGGAGGGATTGGACAGGAGCAGTAGATATTATGAATGTTCCTGCTAGAGGAGATGAGAACATCTCTAAATTCAAGTCCTTCTGCCATCCTCTCAGTTGTACTCAGTGCCAGACATTCCTAATAGCATTATACACATCTTCTAAAGATATTACTAATTCTGTTTGCTTTTTTCTGTTGATTTGTGCCAGCCTTGAATATGCTAGGTCTGGAAGCAGGTTCTGGAAATTCTTACCACATACTTCCATTCTTGGCTTTCAAGACCGATAAGACTGAAAGTCAAGGTAGATGGGCACTCAGCGTCTAGGATTGGGAGGACAGCAAAACAGCTTCTGTTTTCTAACTTTTAGAATCAAAGATTAGAGGTCCTTCATCAGAAGGAACCATCTTCTTGGTTCTGACTCTGTTGATCCAAAACACTACTTCATGGCTCTTTATGAATTATAATTACCTTTGCCCTAAATAAAGAGCAGCTGTCATTCTGGGCAAGTTCTGCCTGCATAGTCTTAACCTCAGTAATTCCCAGTGGTTTAGCCCTGTGTTATTAATATGTAGTGGGGATTAAGTGGCTAAGGAGAAGCGCAATGAACTATCCGGTTGCTGGAGGTGAGGGGATGCTGTTGGCATAACAAGGGAGTGGCTGCAAAGGAAACTTAGTGTGGGAATGGTGAAGTTGATTGTCAGTTTTGAGAAGAGTCAATGGCCAATTCAGTGGGGACTCTGGGAACATGCTCACCCACACCAGGACCTTGGTGGCAGTAGTCTAGGAGATTTAGAGGAAATTCTGTGTCTGTGTTCCATTTCAGTGGTCAACTAGATGAGAGGGAAATCAGTCCAGTTCAAAGGAGGAGAGATTGGCCTGAAAAAAAAAAAAAAAGAGTCTGGGCTTAAATCCAGTTTTGCTACTGTCCCAAGACAGGCAACTTGGCTTATTTGATTCCTGACTTTTCTCCATTTCCAAATGACCATATGATGGTCAATGTTGCTTCCAGTTCATAGATCTTATTCTCTCTTCCTCCCTCCCTCCCTTCCTGTCTCCTTCCCTCTGTCCTTCCTTCCTTGTCTTGTGCCAGGACTAGGGCTTGAATGCAGAGCTTTATGAGATCCCTTAAATTTTCCCCTCACAGCTGGCATGCTAGCCCTTGAGCCACACCTCCACTTCCAGCTTTTTGCTAGTTACTTAAGACCTCTCAGATTTGGCGGCCAGGGCTGACTTCAAACTGTGATTCTCAGAACTCAGCCTCTTAAATAGCTAGGATGACAGGTGTGAGCCACCAGCTCTGGGCTCAGTTCACAGATTTCTCATTCTACAAATGCCTGGGCAGGTGGAAGTGGGAAAGGGATGAGGATAAGAAGCATCATTCCAGTTGGTCCCCAACTTATATGAGCTAAACTGTGGAACTGTTTAGAGAAAGAGGTGGGCAGGCATCTGTTACCATAGTTGATGTGAACTAAGAAGAGAAGGCAAAGAAAATGTCTGAGCCAACCTATTCAGGTGGGCTGGCTCCCTACCCAACTTTTCTCACCTACTGCCCAAGGTACATGACCTTTCCCAGGACCCTCAGTGACTGCTACCTGACTCACTCGCCTTAATTCTATTGGTTATTTCCAACATTCTCCCCCCAGCCTCCCTGTTTGAGGATTCTATGTTGTTTTTATGATACTTTCAACTGCTGTTCTCACAGTCCTCAGTCCTAGAGGGCTTCATTGAAGCCAACCAAGCATGTAACACTTCAAAAGAAACGCTGCCACATGGCGGACATTGAACACTACTAATCCCCTCTTTGGGCACAGCATCTGTCTTTCCATTTTACTCCCAGAATCTACAGTGTAGAGTAATAGAAAGAGCAGAGGCACTGGAGCACACAGAAATGTAGAGCCCCAGGCAGGGTCTACCTCCCAGAGCCACTGTTTTCTTATTTGTGAAGCGAAAGTGACAGCATTTGACTGGAGATTGAAAAGTACCTAAGGGCATAGGAAGACCCTGTGGGCCCCCTCTTTTCCCCCTTGTTAGTGGCTACTTAGCTGAGTCTCTATCATCTATCACACCCTAGATGATGTAAATCATGGGAACCTCTTCTTGTGCTCTGCTTGGTGTAGAGGTGACCTAATTCTGGCTAATGAGACCTGAGAGGCAATCTGAGGGCATTCGAAAGCTCTCTTCTTCAGAGAGAGAAAGAGAGGGAGAGAGAGAGATAAATTGATAGATGAGTCCTATTTTCCTCTGTATGATTTCTGTACACATTCCTATTTTATTTGTTTTTTGCCAGTCCTGGGGCTTGAACTCAGGGCCTGAGTGCTGTCCCTGGCTTCTTTTTGCTCAAGGCTAGCACTCTACCACTTGAGCCACAGTGCCATTTCTGGCTTTTTATTATATATGTGGTGCTGAGGAATCAAACCCAGGGCTTCATGTATGCAAGGCAAGCACTCTACCACTAGGCCATATTCCCAGCCCTTCTGTATACATCCCTCTGTGTACTTTCAGACATGGTCTCTGGAATGTATAGCTATTTTCTTATTGGCCTGAGGATGAAGCTGACGCCTAGAGAAGGACAGAGCCCATAGGTCCTAAAGAAAGCAGAGTCAGCTCTATGGACTTCTTGTTATGTAGACTGACACAAGTCTTCTTATTGTTTAAATTAATTTAATTTAGAATTTTCTCTTCCTCGTTGCTGAAGGCATCAACATAGTTAAATCTGTCATCACGGGTCCTATTCTTTAGCAACAACCTGTCAAGTTCTCATGATTTCATCTCAACTTCCTTATGCTAGTCACCTAGATTTAGAGCTCAGTGGAGTCCCAGAGTCATGGACACTTTCTACTAATTTCTGTACTATCAGAGTTCAACAAGTTTTGCCTAATACAAGGCCTAGTGTTGTTCCTCTGCCCCAGATCCCAGATTTGCAGAATGTTTCTGGAGAAATAAAAAGTGACACTAGACAGGTGCAGGTGGCTCACACCTATAATCCTAGTTACTCAGTAGGCTGAGATCTGAGGATTGATGTTTGAAAAAACCCATGCCTGAAAGTCCATGAGTCGTTTATGTCCAATTAACTGGCAAAAAGTAAGAAGTGGAACTATGCCTTCAGTGATAGAGCAGTGTCCTTAAGCAACCAGGCTCTGGCTTCAAGCCCAACTACTGGCACAAAAATAGACAAAAAACTGATACCAGTGGCCATTTGAAGTTTATTTTCCTTCCTTATAGAGCTTTTGCAGCTGCTTCCATCAAACTGGACTACTTGTTATTTCTTCCTCCACACAATTACTTGTGTTGTTCCTGCCAGTTCCTATGCCCTCTCACTCTCTCTCTCCCATGGAGCAATCTTTCTAGGCCAATCCCCAATGCTGCCTTCCACAGTGAGGTGTAAATGTCACCTGCTCTGCTCCTCTGAGTTCCTCTAATACCAGCTCTCTTTAAATACAGATCCATTTACTGCCCATTACTTTTATACATAGTTCTTAATAGACTCTGATCTACTGAGAAATAAATATGAAGAGCCACCCAAACATACATTAGGAAAGAAAGAATAAAGAGCAAGTGGGAAGATTCAGAATCAGTGAGCCTCTAGTTTGAAGATGAGTTCCATTGAGTAGATCAAGGAAAGAGGGAAAATAATCAAACTTTGCAACAATTTCTATCTGGAGATGGAATTGATAATACCTAAGTAAGGAAGTTGGCAGGATTACATGGGATCATTACATACAAATATATGGAAAAGTTTGGTACCTGGAAAATCCTTAATGTTATATGCTTGTCTTCTTTTTCTCCACAAATAACTTCTTTTGGGTAAGGTCTCACTGGAGACATGAGAGGATATTTCTTTCTGCTGCCCATGTGTGTATGTGTGTGTGTGCGTATGTGTTTGCCTGAAACTTTTCTCCATGGATGTCAAGAAATCTGTAACATTATAAATTTAAATTCATTTTGACAACAGTAAAGATAAGAATAAATTATTTTCCTTCCTTTGCCCGTCAGATGGAAGTTGACATGGATACCGAAGTGGAACATTTGGTACATATGTTCTACTGTCCATAACTGGACTGTATGAAATGAAAGAACCTGAATATGGAACTAATTTTGCCTTAAGATTCTTTGTTGTAAATCCTTGACCACAAGGAGCATGTCCCAGTTACAAAAGCTTCTGCATAGTGGGTTGCTTCACTCAGATGCTTACATCTGCTTACAGATAAAAGCAGAGGAGTTCTACACAGTCTTGCCTTCTTGTTACTTAGAGTGGTTCTCAAACTTTCATGCGCATAGCAATCATTTTTTGTTTTTTGGTTTTTTTTGTCTTATTTTACCAGTCCTGGGGCTTGAACTCTATGCATGAGCCCTGTCCCTGGCTTCTTTTTGCTCAAGGCTAGCACTCTACCACTTGAGCCACAGCACCACTTCTGGCCTTTTCTATATATGTGGTGCTGAGGAATCAAATCTAGGGCTTCATGTATACAAGGCAAGCACTCTACCATTAGGCCATATTCCCAGCCCTCATTTGGACTCCTTTATGGGCAAATTCCTAGCTGTCCCCTTACAGATTCTCCTTGGCAAGGTGTGGATGTGTACAAGGCCTGTACATCTCTAGTAAACATCCACTGTGGTTGTGTCCTCTGAGTTGTGTGTTATGGAGGTCTCCGTGAACCTGGTCTTTATAAGATTCAGTACACTGTGACATTCCACATGGACATGGCTGATAACCGAGGCCATTCATAGGCCTGTGACTAACATGATAATGGGGAGCTCACGTCAAAAGGAGCATTCACAGGGCATGAGTGATTCCAAGAGGGAACAGTAATAAGAAAGGTCTTTGGCACCTGTCCAAAAGACAGGACAAGCACAGCCCCTGTATCCACTCCTCAGGGCTGAATGCCTGAGGATTACCTAGCAGTGGAATGAGCAAATGAACTAGGTGAAGAACCACCATGGAGTGGAAATATCAGGATCTGAAACTGTGGTAATAACATTTTCTCCATCTTACTATTTTATGTGGCTCTTATAGAAAATGGAAATAACCCAGCTAGAGGAGTAGTCCTGGTTAAGGTCAGTGACTAGACAGGAGAGAATCGGCTAACAGCTCCTCTTCATTTTATTGAATGCCTTAATATGCCAGGCACTTTACGTGTATTGTCTCTCATTTTCACAAGTACACCAGAAGGTAGGTGTTAACTGTGTATTTTTCAGTTAAAGAATCTAATTTTTCAGAGGGTAAACAATTTGCTTCGGATCACACAGCAAGAATAAACTTACAATCCCAGGGTGAATCTTTCTAACTAGAGGCTCCCTTGGTACTTGCTGTATACACACATTGGAAGAATTTATCCTTTAGTGCCAAGGAAAAGACCTCCTGAGACTTACCAATCCAGCCTTTACCAGACACCTGGCAGAGAAAGAGATTTCTGAAACAGGAGAAAACCCAGGAAGATTGCGCAGTTCCCGAGCGCACTGCTTCTCAGCTGGGGATGACAGTTAATCTCAAAAATCAATTCAGTGCCTGCTCTTGCCGCAGACACTCCCCAGGGCAGGCCATGGCTCCTCTCATGCTGTTAAACGGCACAATAAGTGGGGAATTGAACAGGATAAGACATGCAGTGGTTACCAGTGTGAGGAGGTCAGGGGTGGCTGTGTGCTGGGCCTGAGGCCGCCCACAGGGCACTCGCTGTGGGCTGTGATGTCGGCACACACAGCCTCGGGGACAGATAGGGCAGGCCAGATGAGATGTGACTTTGACTCTTTCAGCCAAAGTGAGCAGACTTATGTCCTGTAGATAACGTGGCTCTCTCCCTAATGTCCTGGGTTGGGATCCTTTGGCTTTGTGGTAAGGCTATTGTCATGGCTCTGCACCTTCTGAGATCTCTCCAAAAGTATCCAAGGGACAGGCAGGTGCTGAGGACTCGATCCCCTCTGTGTAACTGCAATCAGCAGACACCCCACTGTCATGTTTTTCCTTAAGGCTACATCTACACCATGCTGCCCCAAATCTGATGGACTGTTCCAGATGATACCAGAATTTCCTCCCAGATTCTGGAAAACAGGCAAGAAGTATCCCTTTCAGAGAACATCAGCTCTGCTTCCTCAAAGAGATGAGATGTGTGTGGTAGCTCACACCTGCAGTGCCAGCTATGCTCAGGAGGTGGGGACAGGAGAACTAGATGTTTCAGATCATCTAGGACAAAGTTATTGGTGAGACCCTGTCTCAAAAACAAGTGTTGGAGGTATGGACCAAGTAGTAGAAGGTTTGCTTAATAAACATGAAGCCTCGGGTTCAAATGTCTTTCCTCTAAAAAACCAGTGAGCACTTGGCAATGGGCTGAGTTGCCAGTTACCTTATGTACCCTGACCTTCATTGTAAAGCATTGTGCCTAAAGGTCATAGCTGTTTGAGGCAGGTAGGGCAGAAACTATTGTTCCCTTCCCTTCCCATGTTTCTGCAGATTCTCCTTTCTTCTCCTGCGACCTGGCTTCTTGGTCCAAGTGAGACAGTGTAGATGGGGGTTGTTGTTACTATTTTATTTTATTATTTTATTATTTATTTATTTATTTTTTGGCCAGTCCTGGGCCTTGGACTCAGGGCCTGAGCACTGTCCCTGGCCTCTTCTTGCTCAAGGCTAGCACTCTGCCACTTGAGCCACAGCACCCCCTCTGGCCGTTTTCCATACGTGTGGTGCTGGGGAATCGAACTGAGAGCTTTATGTGTAGGAGGCAAGCACTCTTGCCACTAGGCCATACTCCCAGCCCGCTGTCACTATTTTAAAGATGAGTAAGCCAGTGCTCTAGAAATGAGTTTTCTCAGTGCTGGACAGAGTAGGGGTTCCAGGAGCCTGCAACTGTGCCACAAAGTCCCAGGCAGCAGCACTTTCCACGAGGTGTGTCCTCGCTCATGCTCTGCTTCACCCTCTGGTTGCTCACCTCCAGGCTCTCAGACCCTGAGTGCTGTAGCCTGGTGGCCCTGTGTGCCCCTCGATGCATAGTCATGTCTCCTTCGTACACCTCACCATTTCCCCATCGGCTCCAAGATGGAAGACGCTGCTTTCCCATCTGAGACCCCACAATGGGGTTGAACAAAGGCTGCTCCTCTGAAGGGCCCAGTGGGGACTGACTGCAAAAGTGCCTTCACGCATGGGCTGAGGAGCAGAGTAAAGCTGATGAAACAGAGTTCAAGCCCCACAACTGACAACAACAACAAACAAAGCTGATGAGACCCCAACACCATACCTCCCTTAGCTTTCTCAAAAGCCAGATTTATCTGGGAATCTCAGCCATTAGAAAAGAAAAAAAAACCTGCCAGGCCTCCCCTTCCAAGAGTGCTACAGAGGCCTGGACTCAGGTCTGTACCTTGAACAGTGTCAAGGCGAGAACTCAGAATTTTAGGGATGACATTTCCAGAGAGAGACTACATGTGGCTGAAACTCCCTTCTGCCATTTCATAAATATGTGATCTGTGACAACTCATTCAGTTTCTTCAAGACTCAGTTGTCCCATCAGAAAAGTGTATGTTTTCCATTAATTCAGAAGTTTGTCTGAATCAGGGAATAAATGATATTCTGGTATGGGACATACAGAATGGGCCAAATGATACCTTGAAGGCTGATAGATCAGGAGACCAATGTGATCATGAGGAAAGCAGACAGCTAATGCATAATTATATAAATTTTACCTAGTAATGTGGGGGGGGGAGCATGCTTCCGGTTGGGGCAGGTTGGGGGATGACCTCTCTGTAAAGGTGACGTTTGAGTGAGATAAGAATGACAAGATGTAAGCTTGGGTTGTAAGGCAATGGGAGGTTCTTCAGGTAGCTGGGCCAGCATGTGCAAAGGCCCAGCAGAAAGACTAAGTTTGATGAGCTCAGAGAACATAGTTGAAGTATCGGAAGTGTGGCTGAAGAGACATATGGAGTGGGCTAAGTCCTGGAGATGGTTAGAGAGCTGGGCAGGAGTCTAGCCTGTTGCACATCTCCAGGTCATGCTAAGATTGGTTATTTCATCTCAGTGTGACAGAAAGTACTTGGAGGACTTAAGCAGACAAGTGACATGACCTGATTTGTATTTTTAAAATATTTTTCTGGCCACTGGTAGGGAATAAATTTGGAAGGCTAAAGTCAGTGTCTATCGTGGTCCAGGCCATCCATTGCGAGTGTCTGTGAGAAGACATCAGATGTGGGAGGTATTTTATGGGTAGAGCCAGTGGCCCTGCTGAGGGATTAGATGAGAGGGTGTGGGAAAAAGAACCCAAGATGGCACGTGGTTTTAGAAATTACCTCATAGTCATCTGATGAGGACTGACCTAGATAACAGATGAATAGCCCTTAGCAGAGCGCCAGAAGCTTGGTGAAGGGTCAGTGCATTTTTGTCATGTTATTCCTAGCGTCAGCTAGTGAGTGATGTGCATTTGAGCTGTGGGTGAAGCCTGCCTGGTCCTCACTGCCTGGTTTTCTCACACGTGCATTATTCAGGACAGTGACTCTTTTATCCATTCAACAAGTGTTTGTTAGACACTTGCACTAAATTAGACTTGATTCGGTGTGCCAGAAACACAGGGTAACGATGAAATGGTAGGTGCCCTGGGAGAGCTTAGAGAAGACACTAGAAAATAGGAATTGCCCCAGGAATTCTTAGGGCAGTTCAAAAGGAGGCTGGTGGCAGGAAGACTTTGATGACCAAGTTTGTGTTCAGAGAAGGATGACTTCCTGCCTTCAAACATAAGTACTGGGCAGAGGAAGGATGAGGGTAGAGGCAGCAGGATGAGTGTGAGGGGAAAAGGGGGTGTCAGATGGAGGAGGCTGCATGACCTCAGTGTTGGAGGCAGAAAAGAGCATGACTTTCCCAATGCCAAAATGCCCAAATGTCCTACCTCATGCTTGGGAGACCATGGAAAGGCGCCATGGTTTCCTAGAAAGGGTGCCAGGACACATCAAATGTAGGCATGTGTTTTCAAATGCTCTGGAGTATACAGAGGCTTGTTTGCATTTTTGAAAACGTTAGCAACTGACCACGTGCTTTATGGCCCTTTGAGGGGAGAGCTGGCCTCTGTATGTGTTTAACTCTTTTGCTGAGATAATTACCATTTTGTTTGTTTTAGTTTTGTGCCAGTCCTGGGCTTCAACTCAGGGCTTGGGTGCTGTCACTGAACTTGTGCTCAAGGACAGTGCTCTACCACTTGCGCCACAACTCCATTTCTAGCTTCTTGGTGGCTAATGGGATTTAAAGAGTCTCATGGGTTTTCTTGTCTGAGCTGGCTTCAAACTGTGATCCTCAGATCTCAGCCTTCTAAGTAGCTGGGATTATAGACATGAGCCACCAGCACCACCACCAGTTCAGGTTTACTTTTTATGGTGTTTTGTTTTGTGAGGGAGTGCTGGACTCTACCACTGAGCTATACTCCAGTCTTTAGTTCTTTGAGACAAGTGTTTCACTTTGTAGTCCTTGAACTTCAAGCATGGGGCACTATGCCTGACTGCCATGGTTCTTAAGTCAGACTGCACATCAGCACCACCAAGGAAACTTTAGAGAAAATGTAGGCTTTTAGACCCTCTCCAACCTGTCTCTCTTCAGCTGTGGAGCCAGAATGGACTTGTGCCAGGACTATGTTGTGCAAGTTCCACAGCCTGTGTCTGAGTTCTGTGTTTGGGCCACTGAAAGCCGCTAATCTCCCATGTTCTAGCTTCCTAGTGGACATAATGTTTATAATTATAGTTCACTGTATCATCCTTGACTCAATAAGAAAAAAAAAACTGGTTGTTTTGGGGTTTTGTTTTTGGGATGTGTGTGTGTGTGTGTGTGTGTGTGTGTGTGTGTGTGTGTGTGTGTGTGTGTTGGGGATGGAACCCAGAGCCCTGTGCTAAGTGTGTACTTTATTACTGAATTATACCTCTAGTCTCCCAAAACAGTTCCCTTAAAAACATTACTACATTTGCTTTCTTTCCTTCGTAAAGTGCTAGATTGAATTCAGGGCACTTTCCAGGCAAGTGCTCTACTACTTAAGCCACCCTTGAGCCTTGTCATTTTGCTTGTAGTTTATTTTCCAGATAGGGCCTCATGCTTTTGTTCAGGCTGGCCTTGAACAGAGATCTTCCTGCTTCTGCCTTCCAAGTAGCTTGAATTAAAGCTGTGTACCACCACCATATCCTGCTGATAGTTATTTTATTTACTTTGCCAGTGCTCGAGTTTGAACTCAAGGCCTCACTCTTGTTCAGCTTGCTTACTTGGCTGGCACTTTACCCCTTGAGTCATGTATCCAGATTTCCTGCTGAGATGACCTCAAGATCTTCCAGATCTCACTCTCCCAAGAAGTTAAGATTGACTGCATGAGTCACTGGACTCTAAGGCTGTAGAATTATGTTTGAAATGTATACACTGTTCACTGTAATCATCTGCTTTAAAGTTCATTTATGCTGTTCTTTCTCATATAGTGAGAATTAAATAATCGTACATACTTTTCTTTATCATTGGCTATCAGGAAGCTCAGAGCTAAAAGCCTCCTGCAGTAACTATACCAAACCATATACACATCATATCAGCTCACCATTTTTCTCTTGATTTTACTTTTACCTCTCTAGTTTAATCCTATTTTGAAGAATATATGAAGAACCCATTGTTTCTAAGCTTGAATGAAGGTTCTTCACCAAAACCAACTTATACACTTGGCTGGATTCTGTAGAAGATTGACAGTTCATGGGCCATAGACATTTCTGTTATTAATATTGCATTTGAAGACACTGAAATCAAACCACTGGGCACTTGGAAATAAAATCACTTATTGGGATGCATGCAAAGTTAGATCAAAGGTAAAAGGATTTTTCGCTCCACAATTTTATCAAGAAAAACTTTACATAATGCTAACCCGAGCCAGATTTGTCTCAGGAATGTTCCCTCAAAAAACAAAAGTAAACAAACAACAAAAAAGAGAGACAAGAAGAAGGAATACAATGTACAAGACATTCCTTCTGCTTTGATTATTATGGCAAGTACTACCAGAAAGCCATGCTCAGAGAGAAAAACTGGGGAAGAATGGTATCCACAAATGATCTTGTGATGTGGACCCAGGAGGTAGAGACTTGGTATATAAGTCTGTCTTTTGTGACAAGTCTCATGTCCTTTCTGTCCCCTAAGAATGAACCTGACCACATAGTGCCAGTCTGTGCTAGGGCCTTTTAAAATGTAGTTTCTTCCCAGTCTAGAAAGTTCCACTGGATTCCCCTTTTTGTTTCTTCTCAGACCATGCCTCTCACCTGTGTTCTGATGATATACTGTGCTTTCCTGACTCTGACAATCAAATTTAGGTTTTACTGTTCCAACATTATCACAGAGGATAAAGATTCCTCCTAGAATCTTTCTGTTGCCTCTCCACCTTCCTATTGTACCATGACCTTTCACTGGAAACTTTCATATACTGGTCTCTCAATTTAAGAAATTTTTCTTTTCCCCTTTCTTTTTATGAATAGTATTATTATTTAAATGTATATGTTTCCATATTTTATAAACAATTTAGAAGGGGCTAGAGTTAGAGACATTTCCTACTGAAGCTGATGGTAATATGCTGCCTCAGGACAAAATATTTTTGCACCAAGCCAGGTGATCTGAGCCCCAGTTCCGTAGAGAAAATTCCCAGGATTCCTTGTGTCCAGAGTGCTCCTTCTGGCTGCACATCCTCTAGGCTCCAATTATGCTGTCTGCAAATGTGTCCACTTTGGAATTACACTCCCGTTGTAGGCTTTTGGTATAGAATAGACCAACATGTCATCCATACTCTATCTATCCATAAGGCAAGCACTTCGTTCTTTCTGGCCACTCTATGCTCCAGAAGTTATCACCTGTTTCCTTGATTTGAGCCCATTTTACACACACTTTTAATAGATGCTGCTGCTATGCTTTTAAATTGTTAGTGATTTCCTTGAATAGTAATGATCTGTTTCTATCAGTTTCCCAAATTTCTAAGAGTCACTGTCCCTCTTATCAACAGTGACCTTCCTCTCTCTCTTTCTCGCTCTCTGTCTCTCTCTGTCTCTCTCTCTGTGTGTCATATGAATTTCCCTCTCTCTTTCAAATGCATTTCTCACTCTCTCTCATATGCATTTCATTTCACACACACACATAAACACAACAGACCTATCTTTAATAATGTCTGGTTTTTGGTGACTTTCCAAGGCTCTTCTTTCCTAAACAGATATTGAGGTAGAAATACTTCCTTTGCTCCAGCAGCTTCAGTGTATGTCTAAGTATGGTTTCTTTCATCGGACTTTCTTGCATCAGAGAAACTGAAATGGAGTTGAATAACCTTCCTCCTACTATTTAGGTTCCATTCTTTTAACATTTTAGCCACGAAACATGTGCCTTTCTGTTATTTCCCGTGTTTGTTTCTTCTTTGTGTTTAGATTTAGTTCTTTAGTAACTGGGGTGTGGTGGCATACACCTGTTATTTCAGCTACACAGAAGTGGAGGGAGGAGAATTACCAACTAAGGCTAGCTCAGCTGAAAGATCAAGACCACATCTGAAAAATAAACTACAACAACAACAAGAAAACCCCAAGGTATGGCTCAAGGCAGTGCCTGTAAAGATGCTCTGAATTCAAAACTCAGTACACACACACACACACACACACACACACACACACACAAATTAAAAATACATTTACCTCTTGATAGCTAGGAACTAAACGGTTTCTCAGCCATGAATCTTGTCCTGACCATTTTATCACTGTGTTCCCTAGAGAATCCTTTTCAGGCCACCCTTCACCGCCCCTCAGGATGCTCTCCTCCCTTCTTCTTGGGCAGCCTAAGGCTTGGGGAAAGCTCATGTGAGGGTCTGGTGATGGCACCTAGGGGAGGTTGGGGTCCATGTCTTTCCATCCCCAAAACAGAACAACCAAGGCAAAGCTCTAGAAAGCATCTTTCATTCCTTTAAGGAAGGAAGGAAAGAAGGGAGGGAGGGGAGGGAGGGAGGAAAGCAAGCAAGGAAGGAAGGAAGGAAGGAAGGAAGGAAGGAAGGAAGGAAGGAAGGAAGGAAGGAAGGGAAAGAAAGAAAGAAATGGAAAGGAAGGAAGAGAAAGAGGGAGAGAAAAAAAGGACAGAAGGAAGGGCACAAACAGCCATTGGGAGCCAAATAACTGAATTCTAGGCTGTGGTCTCTTCATCTGTGAACCTATTGAATTGGCTTGAGTTCTTCAGTTTTCTTTTTAAACATTAAACTTTTTATTTTTACATAGTTACAGTCAGATAAAGTTTCAAGGAATAATGTAGTGTATGTATGTACCTTTTATTTCATTTCTTCCGATTGTAGTCTTAAATAATGACAGAATATCCTAACCAGATGTCATCATGAATACAGTGAAGAGACAGAACATTTCCATAGTCCCTCATGTTGCCCTTTGATGGACACACACACCTTCCTTCCTGGTCCTGACTCCTAACAACCACTCACCTGTTCTTCATTTCTACACACATCATTATGTAAACTGAATCAAACAATGGGTAACTCCTCCCCCCCACACTTTGGGGGGTTACAGCAGGCATCATTAGCTTATTCCCTTTGATTCTCACACAGTAGTCTATGCTATGAACACCTATGATTTATTTAACCATTCACTCACTGAAGGTCATGCAGGTTATCTTAACATTTTTTTATTGTGGTAAACTTACAGGTTTTTGTATGAATAGACATTTTCATTTTCTTCATTGAATGCCTAAGAGCACAACTGCTAAGTCATGTAGTAGTCATGGCTTTCCATTTTATTAACAAACTGCCTAATTTCTCAGGTGTGGCTTAGATATTGATCAATTCCATCAAAAAAAATGTGTAATGTCCTGGCTGGTGGTTAATATTGGCATTATTTTGATTGCAACAATTCTTGTAGTGGTATCTCACTGTGGTTTGCATTGAATTTCCCTGCTAGCTAATGACACTGACTTTCAAAGTATGCACATACTTTCCATTGTATATCCTCTTCAGGGAAATATCTTTTCGTAGATCCTGCCAATTTCCTAATTGGGTTTGTCTTTCTTTTACTGTTGAGTTTTGAAAATTCTTAGTAGTAGTTCTTGGTTAGACACATGATTTTGCATAAATATTTTTTCTCACTGTGGCTTGGCTTTTCATTATCTTAAGATGTCTTGCAAAGTAAAAGTTCTTACTTTTGATGAAGTTCGACCTTTCCTTTTTTCCTTTTATGTATTTACAGTTTTGTATCTAAAACCTTGTTACCTGGGCTGGAAGTATGGCTTAGCAGAATCTCACCAGCCTAGGAAGGACAAGGCCTTGAGTTCAAACTCTGGTACTACCAAAGCAAACTTTGAAAAGGTTTGTAATTTTGTATTTAAGGCTGTAACTGACTTTGAGTTAATTGTGGTATAATGTTCAAGATTTATAGATTTTTTTTTTCCAGAGCTGAGGACCGAACTCAGGACCTTGAGCTCGCCAGGCAGGCGCTCCTCCACTGAGCTAAATCCCCAGCCCCAATGTTCAATATTTAAATAGAGATTTATTTGATTTTATTTTGTGCTGGCCCTGCTTGAATTCAGGGCCTAGGTGCTGTCCCTGTGTGTTTGTACTCAAGGCTACTGCTTTACCACTCTACTACTTTCATTACTGGCTTTGGGGATTAATTGGAGATAAGAGTCTCATAGACTTTCTTGTCTGAACTTGCTTTGAACCCCAATCCTCGGGTCTCAGTCTTGTAGGATTATAGCACACATGAGCCACTGGTACCCAGCTTTCATTCCTTTTTTTCTAAAAGTTGTTTTAAGTATTCTAGTTTCTTTGTCTTTTCAAAGACACTTTAGAATTTTTCTATATTCTCAGAAAAGCTTGCTGAGCTTTCTGTTTTTGTTATTGTAGAGTTAATATACAGAAGGGTTACAGTTACATGAATCAGGTAATGAATAGTGAGTACAATTCTTTTTGAAACTTGTCTCCCCTTCTGTCACTCTCTTCTGGTTTTTCCCTCCCGTTCTCACACACAATATATCCAGTTTACTTTCCAGTGAACCAGTGGCCAGTGAACACCACTGCTGCATTTGTTCATCATACTCTCCCAAACACAAACAGACTAACAAACAAGACAAAAGGAAAAGAAAACAACAACAACAATGATAACTAAGAAATATCACCTGTTTCCTTTTCGTAGAGTTCATTTCATAGAATATTATATATCTATCTATCTAAGATACACACACATATCATTCAATGTGTTTACTTGTAGATTATAGACAAATTCTAGTTACCACATATGAGGGAAACCATGCAGCCTATTTTTCTTTGGCTCTGGCTTACTTTGCTTAATATAATGTTTTCCAAGTCTTTCCAATTCCTTACAAATGGTACAATATCATTCTTTCCAATGGATGAGTAGAATTCATATATATGTTTTTTCTTTATCTGTTTACCCACTGAAGGACATCTAGGTTGATTCTATACCTTGGTTATAGTAAACAATGCTTCAATGAACATGGTGTGCTAGTGATTTTAGTGTGGTCTGATTTGTGGTTCATTGGATAAATGCCCAGGAGTGGGATTGCTGAGTAGTCTTTTAAGGAACCTCCATACTTCTTTCCAGAGTAGTTGAATGAGTTTACATTCCCACCAACAATGTAACAGAGTTCCCTTTTGGCCATATCCCCACCAGCATTTGTTATTGTTAGTTTCCTGATTCTAACTGGAGTGAGATGGAATCTCAATGTTGTTTGGTTTGCATTACCTGTATGGCCAGAGATGTTGAATACTTCTTCATGTGTCTACTGGCCATTCTTGTTTCTTCCTCTGAGAAGTCTCTCTTTAAGTTTTTAGCCCATTTATAGATTAGGTTGTTTAGTTTTTGAGTGTTCTCGGGGGGGGGGGGAGGCGTAATTTTTTGAGCTCTAAGTATATTTTAGATATGAGGCCCTTATTGGATGTATAGCTAGTGGGGATTTTCTCCCATTCCATGCACTATCTTACTAGCTATGTCCTTTGCTATGCAGAAGCTCTGCAGTTTGTTACAATCCCGTTTATCCAGTCTTTCTTTTATTTGTTGTGAGTCTGTATCTTTGTTTAGAAAGGTGTTTGATCCATTTAGAGTTGATTCTGGTGCAAGATGGTATAAAGTATCTAGTTTCAATTTACTGCATGGAGATAGCCTTTTTTGCTACTTGCTGAGCTTTTGATAAGAATTGTGCTAAGTCTGTATATCAATTTAGAAAGAACTAACATCTAACTGTTGAGTCTTCCAATCCATGAGCCTGGGATGTTTCTTGACTTGTGTAGACCTTTTGTTGTTGTTGTTATTTTTTTTTCTTTAATCGGTAGTACCTGACACTTCAGACACATATATATGTAAAATATATATGTAAAAATATATAATATATTTATACTTTTTAGTAATTTTAGAGGCATTGTATTTTCCAGTTGAGTGTCTATTTGCTCATTGGTAACATATGTATATAACAAAGGTGTATATTTTGCATACTGTTCCTTTAATTTACTTAATAATTTTCAGATTTTGTATGGGGGAAGAGAGTCCTTGAGATTTTCTTATGCAAACAATCATGCCATCTGAAAATACAGAGAGCGTTACTTCTCCCTTCATCTAGTATAACTTTTATTTCTTCTTCTTGACTCATTGCACTGGCCAGAACTTGCAGTGCTGTATTAAGAGATTGAGGTTCTCTGGCTTGTTGTGAGTATAAGTACTAGGTTTTTCATCACTAAGTATAATGTTGTCAGCTTTGGTAGATTACCAATTTGAGGAAATTCTTTTTAGTTCCCGAATTTTGCTGAAAAAAATTAAAGTTATGAATGAGTACTGTGTGCGTGTGTCTGGATGTTAATTCTGGGGTTGGAATTCAGGGCTGAACATTGTCCCTGAGCTCTTTTGCTCAAGGCTAGCATTCTACCACTTGAGCCATAGCTCTACTCTTGACTTTTTTTTTTTTGGTGGTGGTTAATTGGAGGTAAGAATTCCTATGGAATTCCCTTCCTGGGCTGGCTTTTGTAGCCTGGCAAGTGCTAGATTTTTATCAAATGTTTTTCTGCTCTGTAGTGGCACTAAATCTATCAATTAATTAATTGATGAACTGAAGATGGTATCAACCTTTTAATGACATTTTTATGCACATATAATTTACTTTGATCATCTTCTATACTATCTTTTTTAAAAAAGAAAAATAAGGATAGAAAAGCAATATTTTTATAAGAGAAGTGCTTCCAGATATATTTTCTCGTATTAAATACCTACATCTACTCTATAGAGACTTAGCTGTTAAGAGCTAGGGCTGGATTATTTATTTTTGTGTTTCAGTACTTGGAGCAGTGTCTGGCACAGATAAGAGCGATGAACAAATGTGTGTAGCACTGCTTTGAATGCACTCTCAAATGGGGCCAGTAATACCTTCCCAGGAGAATTTATCACCAACATACCCAAGGGCCTAGAGTCACTTTTGCTTAGGCAATAATTTCATCAGTCAAATGAGGGAATTGGGTCACATTCTGGGACAAGCAGTGCAAAAGTTTTCTCGATTGCACCAGGCTTGCTATTATATCCATCTAGAATAGAGACTTTATCACTTGTCTCATTGTTTTCACTTCTAATACACATGGATTTGAAGTTTCTGTTTTGCAAGGAAAGACAACTGAAGGTAGATGATGCTGGTTGCATAATAATGTGCTTAATGTGCATTAATGTACTTAATGTCATTGAACTTACTAGCACAATGTATAAGCTGGAAAATTCTGTCATATGTATTTTAACACAATTGTGAATCATGATTTTTTAAATTATAGTTTAATTTGTGGAGAGTTGGTACTAGGAGTTGGGTTCAGGGCTTCATGCTTGCTAAGCAGAAGTTCTACCGAACCATGACTCCAGTGGGGATTTTTGGGCTGCTCCTGGGTCTTGAACTCATGGCCTGGGCACTGTCTATGAGCTTTGTTTGCTCAAAGCTAGCACCCTATCACTTGAGCCATAGTTCTACTTCTGACTTTCTTTGGGTAGTTTATTAGAGATGATAGTCTTGTGGATTTTCTTGCCCAGGCTTGGCTTCAAACATCACTCCTCAGATCTCAGCCTCCCAAGTACATAGCATTAAAGGCTGATCCAACCAGCACTTGGTTCCAGTGCTTTTTTGCACAGGTTATTTTAAGATTGTGTGAGTGTGTACCTGGACCGTGAGGCATCTATTTTAGACTTCCTGTCATAGTGGATAAGTGCATACCAACTAGATCAGCTATTGGATTAACAAGGAGTCTAATATTTATTCTTGGGCTGGCCTTGAATGTTGATTGTCCCAGTTTCAGCTTCCCAAGTAGCTAGGATTGCAATTGTGAGAGGCTAGCACCTGGCTATCGATTCACTTTGGTTTGTTTTTAAAGTAACTATAGTTTCTTTTTCAAGAGATTGGAGATTAGTGTCCTCCCTCTGCCAAGGTGTGGAGAGGAAGGTTAAGATGGGGTGCTCATTTGCAGTGCACGGACAATGATACTGTGCAACTCTGTGAGCACTGAGCTCTCGTGGGAGTGGTGGAGTGCTGTTGTCAGTTGAATTTTGACCCCTGAAAAGCAATGAAGTCTTAACCTCCAGTTCCTGCAAACATCATCTTACTTGGAAATAGTGTTTGCTGATATGATCAAGATAAAATGAGGTCATACTAGATTAAAATGGCCTTACACCAATATGGCTGCTGTTCTTATGAATGAGAAGAGATACAGAGAAAGGAGACATATGGGTTGTGACACGACATGAAGACAGAGGAGAAGTAATGCACCCACAATTCAACAAACACTAAGAGTTACTGAAAGCTGCTGAGTGTGAAGCAGAATGACAGTTTTTAGAGAGAGCATGTCAACATCTTCATTTGAAACGAGTTTTCACTGTGTAGTCCAGTGGTCCTCTTGTGATCCTCTTGCCGCAGCCTCTCCGGTGATAAACTTAGAGCTCAAGGACATCACCCTCTTGGTTTTAACTTTTGGCTTCTTGAAATGTGAGAGTATACGTTTCTGCTGTTTTAAACTATTTGTGGTCATGTGTTACAGCAGCCCCATGAAACAGGTACAGCTACCCCCTAAAAAGACCTTCCAGTCTCCTAGGCTACAGATGCATCTGGTTGGGTAAGGAGGATGGATATTCTGACCACCCATTGGCCTCATGAAGAGGTGTGGAGGAGTGCATTTGTGCATGGCAGGGGACCTGGGGGAAGGCAAGTCTCTCCATGTGCCTCACATACCTTCTTCATTGTCAGGAGATAGAAATAGAGGTTACCTATATGATAACAAGCAATGATAACACCAATTATGTGTCTCAGTTTCAAGACTACCATGGCTCCTCCAGGAAAGGAGCAGTTTGGGAGCAAAACAAAGACGGTTCCTTGCAGAAGATTATAGTCTTGAAGGGATAATAAGATACTAAAAATAAATCTATTTAAACATGATTCGATGTCATCTGAAAGGTACAAAATACTCCAAGTGGAGTATGATTAGCTCTCCAGGCAGCTGTCTATAAGAGAAGGGCCCTTCAGTGAATCTCTGGAGACCATCCAGGGCTGTCCAGTTCTGAGGAATAGAGTGAATGAAATGTAGACATGGGTATAGGATGACTATTATGTCCCAGTAGTTTATTGTGATCCCTCATTCTTGCTGACAGGAGGCATGAGAGGCCATGCTAAAAAAAAAAACAAAAAAACAAAGACCAAAAACAAACAAAAAAATCGCAGGTTTGGTTTTCCAAGAGTTGGGAACACTTTGAAGATTTCTGAGCAGGAAATTAAGAGAATCAGGGCTGGGATTTAGGTAGTGTCACAGTGGCTAGGTTGAGTATGAATTAGAAGTGGAAAAGTGTGGAAACCAGGAGAATAATGGGAAATGTATTGCTAAACACATTGTTTTCTGGGGTACCCATTAATTAAGTGTCACTTTAGTTACACATGAGGTTTAGAATCCATAATGAAAGTTCTTACTGCAAGAGATAGGCCTCATAGTGAGGTAAAACAAAGAACCAAGTCCTTGCCAGTGCCTTCATTACCCTTCTTCTTACTCTAAATAGTAACCAGGAAGTGTCGGGGTTTTTAGCCCGCGCCTCCTGCCCCCCACCCCGTGCTTCCTCGACCTGCGGGAGAGAAGGCAAGCCCTGACCAGAAAGGAAAGGAAAGGGTTCCACAGACAGCCGCACCCAGCCCTCCCTCACCAGGGGACAATCAGAGGCCTCTGGGAGTCAAGTCAGTGCAAGATCTCGTTTATTGAGGGGAACACATGTAACTAATATAAGGCACAGGAACCAATCAGGTCAAAGATGGGCAGGAAGGGGAGGGGTGTACGTGCACCTATCTAGGGACTGCAAGGGGAGGCATGAGCTGTCCATAAGGGTGGAAGAGTCGGGGACCAATCCTAGAGGTGGCCAGATTAGCCACATGTAGCCCCAGGACTGAGAAACAGGCGGGGCCAGCTAGTTGACTTCCTCTTGCTGATCCAGGTGTGTCCCACAAGTAAGTGCTAGACAAGTTCTGATTCATTTACAATCAGCAAAATGTGGAAAGTAAATTAACTGTTTCAAGGAATTTACTTATATAAGCCCTTGAATTCTAGCTATAACACAGAACTATTATAGATTATGATTTATTGACTATGCTACCTACAAAGTCTATGGAGAAATTATAATCATTAATCTCCAGAAAACTTACATATAGTCTCCCCAGTAACACCAAGTTTTCATTTTCCACTTCTTGCCAAAATGTATGCAAAATTTCCATCCATCCAAATGAAAAGAAAAAAGCTTTACTGACTTCTGTGGAGAAATATTTGTTCTAATATGGCAATTTGTTACATGCTATGCTAAATAAAAAATTCCTGTTAAAATTGTCTATTAGTTATTAAAATATAAGTTTCTGGGCATATATTAGAAATTAGAACAAAGAAGCAGTTTTCTAATTTCTGACTTCATGTTTAAGTTAAACCAAAGATGATATAAACTAATAAACTAGCATACATACTAGATCATATGTGTATCATATGATCATTCACATGTGTATCATAGGATCATAGGTGATCACATGCTATTTTCAGACCAAGGACTCAGGGATGTGGAACCTTTCTTTCTACTAAAGGCCATTTAGGTATTGATAACATCATTGCTAGGCTATACATAATTAGTAATGCAGCCAACAAGAAACATGCATGTCTTTCCTATCTTGTCACAAATAATTTCACAGGCCTAACATGGCCATGAGCTGTTATTACCAACCCCTGAGTGAAATCTTCTATTGTACACCTGGCAAAATGAATTCCAAAAAAGTGATTTTTCTTGCGGTCATATGCCTGTTCAATTATCATACTCTAACACAGATTATTTATTTGAGAGCCTGAATATTTTGTGTCTTGTTTTTGTTGTTTTCTTTCATCTTTTACTCTAAAATAAGCCCTAATCATAATTTACACAGGAAGGAATTGGGATTCTGCCCTCCACAATTCACTTCTAAAGGCACTCATAACTTTCCAACTTATTTTCAAGCCTATAGATTTGGGAACTTGTTATGGATAGATAACTTGTATTGGTTCCATGCAAATGTACCTGGGCTTCGTTCTTCCATTTTCTCCTCTCTAAACTTCCCTCTAGAATTACACAAAAGGGAAATGGAGATGAAAGTGATGTAAGGAACGCAGAGAGAAGGGTTTGCCCCATGCATTGAACAGAACTCAGCACTGAATGCCAAGTTCAGACATCTCCATTTTCCCAGTCCCTGTTCTATTGTCCAACCACAAGAGGTCCTTCTTTTTTAGTCTTTGCTCCAATGGAAAAGTTGACATTTTCCTTTTCTTACAGTTCAGCTCTGTTCCAGTTGCTCCCTCCAAAATATTCACTGTAGCTCAGTGAAAGAATGGGGTGGTGTCTTGTTAATAGACCCACCACCTTAGAAAGGAAGTGAACATACTCATCATACTTATGCACTTGAATTCAATTATATTTGAATGTCTTTGTGTGCATGTATGTGTGTGTGTGTGTGTGTGTGTGTGTGTGTGTGTATGTATGAATACTGGGGCTTGAACTCAGTGCCTCTCATTGTTGTTTGGCTTTTTATTCAAGATAATGCTCTACTACTTAAGCCATATCTCCACTCCTGGCTTTTTCTGCCTATCTGGATATGAGTCTCACTGACTTTTCTTGCCCTTGGAACTACAGTCTTCAGATCTCAGCCTCTTAAGTAGCTAAGATTACAGGCATGAGCCACTAGCAACGGCTTGAACTGTCATTCAAACTACTGGTCCACATACAGACCCTTCATAGCATTCCCTCCCAATTTACAGAAATGCTTGATAGAAAGCAATTTCTATTTCCAACCCATTATTGAGGGGAGAGTATATAAACAAAGATGCCATAGACGAAAGTATGGAGTGCCTGTGTAGAAGGGGAAGAGGAACCAGCAGTCCCTGGGCTTGTTTGTGTCAAGGTTGGGTGTTTAATCAGCACCATCTGGCTCATTCAGCAGTAGCTAACATAAGGAAATGCTTAAAGGACTCATTTTCTGATATTAAATATGACTTTTGAAACCCAAATAGTTCTTACTATTAAGCTTCAGATCAAAGGACAATATAATTAGCTTTAGGAACAGAAATGCAAATGAAAGAGCATTCATCAACAATCAGTCCTTCTTATAGATCAGCTTACATATCGTGGTTCTCTCAAGATGATGGAGAAATAGGAGATATTTGGGGAAAAAAAACTAGCCTAGTAATACCAAGGGTCTTAGCCTGATGTGCATGTAATACGCATATGTATATAAGTGAGTACACTTATTTTACAACAGTGAATTATATCTCTCCATCTTTTTTGTTATTATTTTAAAGGTTGTGACTCCAATATTTTTTCTATAATTTTTCTCACCATCAGATATTCAAAGAAAAATTTCTTGACGGATCCCTGAGAAAATTAAGACTGCTATATTAAGGCTTAAATCCTTTAATAATTCTTTGGATAATTCCTAAATTACTCTAAGAACTGTATCCTTGGAAATAAATCCTAAGAACAAAATGAGCATGGTTTTGTGGGAAGGACTCGCTGAACCAAATAGGCATCTAAAATGCAGGAGAAAAGTGGCAAAAGCTTTTAGACAACCATTAGCTATCCTCATGGAGGAATAGATTAAAATGTCTGAAAGAAAGAAATAGAAATGTTAAATGCTCTAATTTTGCATCAAGTATGTAATTTCTTTTTTTTTGTTTTGTTTTATACTCAGCCAGTTGGAACCTGCAAAATAATACAGCCCAGATTTCTTTTTGTTGGTCCTATAATACTTCCCCTGGAACAATTATTCTGTGATTTGGAGACTGTCACCGCCAAACTGACGTCTTCCCTCGGGACCATGAGGAACAATTGCCCTTCCCCATGGGGTGGCTGTAAAAGCAAAGCCCATTGATGGATGGCAGCCGTTCTCTGGAATATGCCATCCTTTGTGGTTGGGTCAGCGAAGCTGCACAATTAGGCCAAAATATTTTCTCCCAACTGCAAATCATAGATGACTGCTTCATACTTCTGTTGTAACCAAAGAGGAGAAGCCATGTCATTAAAAAAAATCCATGAAATTATTTGTGTTTGAAATTCCATATGAGGCTTATTTTTTGGTTAGTTTTCAATGATCCCACTTTGCTTTAACACTCTAGGTTTTTATGTCACTAAATAAGACATAGACACTTTATTTGTAGACTGAGTCACACTGGGTGGAACTCTAGATCAATATTGTCTCAAAAATCATGTTTCACAGATTAATGGTTCTCTAATATCTACTTTCCTCTCCCATCTAAGCTACTCTCTCTACCCCCACTTCTCTCTCCTCATGGTCTCAAGACTTCTGGAAAATGAAACTATTGAGCTTATAGTTTGAACTGTAGAAACAGGTATTGAACTCCCTTCTTAGCTACTAATGCTGTGGTTTCTAGAGAAATTACTTAACCTGTCTGCATTTCAAGTTTGCCTGCCTGCCTTCCTTCCTTCCTTCCTTCCTTCCTTCCTTCCTTCCTTCCTTCCTTCCTTCCTTCCTTCCTTCCTTCCTCCCTCCCTCCCTTCCTCCCTCCCTCCCTCTCTCTCTCTCTCTCTCTCTCTCTCTCTCTCTCTCTCTCTCTCTTTCTTTCTTTCTTTCCTTCTTTCTTTCTTTCACTGACCCTGGGGCTTGGACTCTGGGCCTAGACACTGTCCCTGAGCTTTCTTTGCTGACAAATAGCAACCACCATTTGTGCCAAAGCTCCACTTCCAGTAGTTTTGGTGCTTAATTGGAAATGAGTCTCGAGGACTTTCCTGCCTGGACTGGCTTTGAATCGTGATCCTCAGATCTCAGCCTCCTGGGTAGCTAGGTTCATAGGTATAAGCCACTAGTGCTTGGCACAACTCAGCTTCTTATCTATAAAACTGGTTCAGTAAAACTGGGACAGTTAAATGGCTGAATATAGTCCCAGGAGATGCTTAATGTCCAAGTTTAGGGGCAAAGAAATCAGCAAGTAGCTTGGGTTTGACTCTCCAACTGACCATCCATTTAGCACCTTTCCTTCCTCTGTGCCTCTCTTTTCTCACAAGCAGGCTAATTGTTGGGACTTCCTGCATGCAAAGCACTTGGATAACTGCCTTCATCAGAGCAAGTCCTTGACAAATGCTTGCTATTAGGGTTAAAGAAATTAAGTCTCTTCTCTCCACCTATCACATCAGTGAGGTATAAGATCCATGTAATAACGCCAACCCCCCAAGCAGGGGCACTGGGAGTGAGTCCATTCAGTTCTAGAGTTCAGCTTTCCCATTCAGAGAGGTCATGCACTGTCCTCTTCATGAGTTTCTAAGTGGTGTGGCTTAGCTAGAAGGTGTCCCCAGGCAATAGCCAATTTCTTTCTTGTTTTGTTTGCCAGTCCAGGGGCTTGAACTCAGGGCCTGAGCACTGTCACTGGCGTCTTTTTGCTCAAGGCTAGCACTCTGCCACTTGAGCCACACACAGCACCACTTCTGGCCTTTTCTATATATGGTGCTGAGGAATCGAACCCAGGGCTTCATGTATATGAAGCAAGCACTCTTGCCACTAGGCCATATTCTCAGCTGCCAATTTCTTTCTTGTAAGGTCTAAAAAAGCCAGGATGAATGTAAGTGGATCTCATTTGGGAGAAGGAAAGTGGCAAGGCTGCCACCCGCCAAATGGGCCAGTCTGTCTCTGCCAAATTAGCTAAGGGCCAGTGACAACCCAGCAAAACTCAGGGCTATAGTCGTCATCGGGTTACAATTCCAGTCTATAGCACTAGGAACTATCTTCAAGGGACTCATGTTGCTGTAGAACTTGAGGGTACAAGACTGAGCACCAAAGAGCTGACCTCAACCACTGATTCCCCAGCCTTTGATGTGTACCAGCTATAGAAATTGAGTGGCCTAGGGAAGTAAGTCATGGTGGATCAATGTGAGTCTCATGAGATCTGATTAGGGGAGCTACCCCAGGAGAATTTCCACCACAACTGGGTCTGCCAAGCCCAAGCAAGGAGCCACAGTGACAGAGGACCTAGTGCATTTGACACCTGTTGCATTTAGGTAACCAGAGGGTCCCTCCACAAGCCCCACTTTTGGAGTTTTATTGGTATTCCACATTCCCATTTGTTTAAGGGCTGTGTGTGGGAAACTTAGAATTCCTTTGTCATCTGGGTGAACTGTGATGAGGAATTCTAATGACAACTAATAGCATCTTTCCCTATAATTGAGATGTTTTTGGTGGGGCAGTTAGTCTGGTACAGTGGATGAAGCAACGAGTCACTCTGTGTATATTTCCTTGTTCCTCCTTACAAGTAGATATATAAGCAGGTGTCAGTTCACCCTTTGAAGTACGCACCCCAAATTTGCCAATGATTGCCCATTTAGTGCTGGTAGCTTAGAAATTTAGATTGGATTCTTGTCTCTCCTACACACATCTTTGAGGGTAAGAGATGTAGACTCAGCCCCCACCCCCATTCTCTAATATAATATAACCTTAAGGCCTTCAAAGCAGATAACTCTCTACAGATGCCCCTTCATTTATGATGGAATTGTGTCCAGATAATGCATTGTAATAAGAGAGTGTTAGGCCTTCTCAACTTAGTAATTAGGGACAAAAGTAGCAGTTGTGATTGGCTTCAATATGGCAGGGAGTGATGACTCAGCAAAAATACCCATCTTGTTCCCATCAGGCTTCAGGTTGTAATGCATGTATCTGTTGTGGCTGTCCCTTTAACCTCTATCCAATCATGAGTTTTCTGAGCTCATGCTCCAAGAGGGGGCAGTACAAGCATAAGGAACTTCTGTGTTCTTGCTCTGAGGTGGGGAACCAATCCTCATAGCACATGTCCACTTCTTGACCAATGGACCAGGAGCACACCTCAGGGGCAGGGTACAAAGGACTTGGGTGCCTCCTTGCCCAAAGAAGTCTGTTTTTCTGTCACATTTTTGCTTTCAAATAAACATGCTCTGGTTTAAACACTTTCCTGCCTTTTTATTCTTCAACTGGTGGAGAAAACAAAACCCAAAACAGTGTCAGTAAGTAAAAAACACACTGTTTTCATGGAACATCACAGTTTAGAAACACAGGACACTGTATAAGATGGTTTGTTTGTCCTTCTGATGCCATAGCGATCGAGAGCTACAGTCTGTGTCTACCCAGCATGGAGAAAGGTTGGTAGCATACCACTGTAGTCTAGGAAACAACTGAAATTCAAGGATTCGTTTCTATTGAATCTATCACTTGCACAGCTGTATGTTGAGGAACTGTAAGCCAAACTATGGTAAGTTGAAGATACTCTGTAGAAGAGAAGGACTTCACAGAATCTTGTGGAGGCAGAATTTTCAATATCGGCTCAGTATATATAGAGAGCTTGTTTAGCTTACACAAGGCCCTGGGTTCAGACCCCACACTGGAAAGAAAAGAAAAGTTATCAAGCAAGTAGACAACTCACAGGCTGGGAGAAAACATTCACAAAACAAGTATGTGACAATGGGCTGATAAATACCTGTTCACAGCTCTTCTTCACCAGTGGTGGGAGGGGAGAGTGGTAGGGTTAACATTACTCCTTGAAGCTTCCTTTTAAATTGTAGCCTAGTTTTAACCAGATGATCGCAAAACAGGACAGTAAGTGCTTTAGCAATCCAGAAAGGACCCAGATATCTAGAAATGATCTAGATATTCAGAAGTTATCTAGATTATCTTCTTGATACCTCTCCCTACTCTAAGCCCCATGAGTGAAAACATGGGTATTTGAATATATGAAATACTAGAACTCTTAAACTAAGCATGTCCTATCAGCAAAATCTTCTCCTGAGAAAATGAACAGAGTTCTTACTGTAATAGAAAAGAATTTGTTTGCAACCTACCAAGGCAAAAAAAAAGTTGACAGGCCAATTTGTTATATCTACAGTACTTTGTTTTACTTACTCACATTCCCCATCTCAGAATTCCTACTTAGGAATTTGATGTTAGATGTTAAAATATGATCCTTATAGTTCAAGCTACTTAGGGGAATAGTTTGTCTGAAATATTTATTCATCTAAACATTAGATTATTCTTGTGCTAGGTACTTACCTGCTTTTGTGGAAAAGCAGGGACCCTCTACTTGGATTCCCAAGTTAATTGAAAAAGCAGGAGAATAGCTTAGCACCCAACTCCAGTTTGTCTTTGTGAACTGTTCTCTCTCCAATTTTCAGTGACCTTGGATTCCAGGAAGGGTAAAAATGATCAATAACATCTTTATGACAAGGGACCAAAATTACCCCTAAGGAACACCTAGGCTTTGCAGGACAGACCACCTCCCCAAGGAAGACAATGACCAATAATGATGAGGTTACACCTCAAAGGACCAATCATCTCATGGGGACCAGATTGCTCCCCTCAAATAATGACAGGACTCCAGAGAACTAGAATTGAGATAATGAACGACCCGGAGACCCCTGTAACTGGGGCTGTTTAACAATGCTTACCTTTCACCCCTTACCCTGTATTCTTCCTCTATTGAAATAGAAAGCTCAAGTCTGTACCCTGGGAAATGGCTGAAGATGAAGTGCTGTCTCCCTATAGCTGTCCTTATTACCATGTAGTAAACCTGTCTCTGCTTTTCAAGAGTCTCTTCATTTGGCATATCGGGGTAAGAAGCTAGGCATGTGGGATCCCAGAAGTTTGGGTCTGGGGTCTAAAACTTCAGTTGCATTCTGGGTCAACTGTCAGTAGCTCTCAAGGTGATTTTCTTAAGATAATTTCAAACCTGTAAAGTCTGCCAGCTTCGAGTTATTTGACCCACACAAGCCCTGTTTCTGAAGCTCTAATTTTTTTCATTAAGGTAAATTAATTGTACAAAAAGGGTTTCATTGAGATATTATCCTACATGTATATAATGTAATTTGGTCAAATTCACTCCCTCTGTTATATTTTCCTGTCTCCTTCCTTTTAAAAGTATTTAGTGGACTTTTTATTAGGCTGTTTACATACATACATTTATATGTTGATCAATTGTATTTACCTCATTAGCTTCTCCCTTCTCCCCCCCCAAAAGTCCTCCTTCAATTCCTCCATGATATATATATATATATATATATATATATATATATTTATTTATTTATTTATTTATATATTTTTTGCCAGTCCTGGGCCTGCAACTCAGGGTCTGGGCTCTGTCCCTGAGCCTCTCTTTGCTCAAGGCTAGAGCTCTACCGTTTGGGCCACAGTGCTACTTCCTGCTTTTTCTATTTATGTGGTACTGAGGAATTAAGGGCTTCATGCATACTAGGAAAGCACTCTACGACTGAGCCACATTCCCAGCCCTCTACTATGATTTTATTATGATCATTATTATTTTAAGTCTAGATTTCACATGAGGGAAATATACAGAATGCTAGAACTCTTAAACCAGAAGCAGCTTCCTTGGTGGTGACATCATCCCCAGAGGTTCCCTAACTGCCAGGAAGAAGTCATTGTCTGAAGAGTGTACACAGCAGGGACAGAATTGCGTCGGAATGAGTAGCTTGGTCTCCTGGTAGCTAGGAGCAAGCTGACTGGATCTCACACCAGCACTTAAGCCCATTTCCTCTTTAAGGAAATTGCATAAGAACACAGAACCAGCTTGACAATCACACAATAAGTTACCACTAAACTGAGCTTGCCAGGCATTCAAGTTCAAGGTGGAAGAGAGAAGTTACCAAGGGCAAGGAAGGAGGTGTGGCCACCCCTGGCCAGTGTTGAGTAAATCATTCTTGAGTTTTCCTCTCTGAATCAAAACACTCATCCCAAAGCAGATAGCCATTTAATTCATCCAGTCATTGATCAGGACATCCTTATTAATTCGATTTGGGTACTAAAACCTTGCTGCCCAACCCTGAAGGCTTTTGCCTGAGTTGCCAGTTCTAGACACAGGTCTTGTGATCTTGGATGGGGCTTTTAAAGACATCTTGCTTTCATTGTTTGTGGGTGATTTCATTGGACTTTACCCTGTGTTTGTTTTGATGTCTGTAGAGAGTACTGGAACACTAGCCTGGCCAAGGTTACTTCCTCTTTCAGCCTGGCTTGGCTTGGCTCCTGAATGACTTAAGACCTGTTTTGGAACTAAGAGTGGGAGGTGGACTGGTATGGAAATAAAGGTCAAATAAATAACCATTGTCCAGGAGGAGACCGAGGCAGAAAGGGACCTGAAGATCTACAGAGAATATTCTTCATGGCTTCCGCTCCATGGTCTCAAGTGACTTTTATTTTCCTTGGAAAGAATAAAAAAAGTTGTCTCCTGGGAATGTGCTCTTAAACCTAAGGTCCCTGGTTCCTCCAGAAATACAAAATGAGATCTAGGCCTGAATGCTTTCTCTCTCCACCACTCCTCAGTTGGGAAAGAGATAAGGTTGGGGGCTATCTGCGTTGCCTCTATGACAGGGTCAGAAGTTGGTAATAGATGGATCTAGTTTTGCTTGCTCAGATGTAAAGTGTCCCTCTTCACTGTTGGTAGCTGAGCCTTTCTAAAACAAATCAGATCGTGACACTTCTTGCTGAAATCCCTTTTGGTGACTCATTTTGGTTTCAGAATCAAGTTCTAGATCTTCTACCCACCATTTTAGCTCTGCTCCCTTCTCCAGCCTCTTCTCTCCCTATGACCCTGATTTGTGGCAAGGGTTGGAAAACTGCAAATAATGAACCAAATATGACCCTGAAGAACCACAAGCCAAGAATGGCTTTTTACATGTATGAGTGGTTCCATGTTAAACAATTACCAGAATGTTTCCCCTTGGCAGACAAAGCCTAAAATATCTACTCTCTGATCTTTTAGAGCCAAGTTTGAGATTTGCCCCTTTGCAGATAACCCTTGCTATCCAGTACCCCTCAATTCTCTATGGTAGTACCCTATCGTGCATTTATTTGTTCCTGCTACTTAAATGGCTTCTCTTTACAGTTACTAAATAGCTTCTCTGTGCTTGGAATACAAAGCAAATAACTTTATCCCTTCCTCCCATCTCCCAAGAATCCACAGCACAATAAACAAATATGTGGAGAGAAGAGGTAAGAGAGGAACTGGGTTCAAGGTATGCACTGGAGACACTTCCCCAGGCTGACCTATCAGAGAAGACTTCCTGAAGGAAGTCTTTTTGTTGTTCTTATGAGAGAACCCGAGTTGAAAGGTGAAAAGGGGGATGTTTTAAGAGCTTGGCAGGTGTTGAAATGCTCGAGTTCGGATCCCCTGAGAGACCACCAGAGACCAAGACCAATGCAAGCAGCAAAAAGGGCATTTATTTTGGGCTAGCTCCATCCTCTGCGCCCTCAGTAAGCTGGTGACGCTAAGAGGCCCTGAGCCTAGGGCTTCCAGGGCTTTCTTTGAGGAAGGCAGGGACTTAGCATCTTTTAACAAATCAACACACACCGCGGGAAAATGATAAAATAATTCAAAAGCATATTTGGCGCATTTGGTGGCAGGAAGGAATCTGGAAAGGGTCATTGGTCAGATCAAGGGACCAATGCATTTAAAATTGATTGGTTAAGCCATAGGGGTGTAGCAAGGGGGATACGTACACAGCTGCAGGGTTTTAATTAGATACTGGAAGCCACACCTGGGTGGGGGAGTTCTGGAGTAACTCCAAAACTTGTTTTTCTTTTCTGCCGGTCACTCTTATGGGTGTTTATGGTTTTTCTGAGAACTCTCTGTCCCAGGGCATTTTATGGTCTTTACTGAAAAGCAAGGGGTGGGGGGTAGGGCATACAGTAAGGTCAGTCAGGTACAGAATGGGGTCTTAGTACAATATGGAGTTACTCTGGTCCTTCACTCTGGCTCTTCAGTGTTGGAAGCTTCAGAAGTGTCAAGACCTCATATCAGGAGAAAGCTGCATAGCAGAACAGAAAGACTTTTGCTGTGTGTGCCAATTCTAGAACTTGAACTCAGAGTCTGAGTGCTGTCCCTGAGCTTTTTTTGCTCAAGATTAGCATGCCACCACTCAAATGAGCTACAGTCCTACTTCCAGCTTTTTTAAATGCTTAACTGGAGATAAGAGTCTCCTGGACTTTCTTGCCTGGGCTGGCTTTGCTCCGTAATCTTCAGATCTCAGCCTCCTGTGTAGCTAGGATTACAGGTGTGAACCACCAACACCCAGCCAGAGAATGACTGAACAAGGAGAAAGAGTCATAGTGTAATATAGAGGTCAGATCTGGCTGGCGCCATCATTGGCTGTTGAGGGGTGTCAGATTGACTCCATCTCAGATTAGTTAAAGAGAGCAGAAGCAGACTCCCTCTTCACTAAGATCTCCCCTATCCTATCCAGGGAAGTTCCCCTTTGCTGTGATAAGATTGTGTAAACTGCTTGACCACCTGAGTAGTGGAACGTTCAAGGTTAAACCAGTGCCCTCCCATGAGTAGGCTTATCCGCCTGCATCATGTGAGCCCCGCCAAATCCGTGTGCCAAGTCTAACTAAAGTGATAGATGGACAAGACTTTGAGTAAATTATTTCTATTCCTGGGGCTTTGGTTCCCCCATTTTCTAAAGGAGGGATCTGAATTAGACGATGGTTCTTGCTGAGTAGCATTCTATTACCATTTGCAAAGCCAGACAAGAGATGTATGTCATCAAGTGATAACTCCAGGAGCAACACATCACTCAAGTTTAAGTGTTCTAAAGAATTCAGTAGGCTGGGAGGGCTGGGAACATGGCCTAGTGCTCATCTCGTATACCTGAAGCCCTGGGTTTGATTCCCCAGCACCACATATATAGAAAATGGCCAGAAGTAGTGCTGTGGCTCAAGTGGCAGAAGGCTAGCCTTGAGCAAAAAGAAGCCAGGGACAGTGCTCAGGCCCTGAGTTCAAGCCCCAGGACTGGCAAAAAAAAAAAAAAAAAGAATTCAGTAGGCTGGGAATGTGGCTTAGTGGTAGAGTGCTTGCCTAGCATGCATGAAGCCCCAAATTCAATTCCTCAGTACCACATAAATAGGAAGAAATGCCGGAAGTGGCTTTGTGGCTCAAATGGTAGAGGGCTAGCCTTGAGCAAAAGAAGCTCAGGGACAGTGCCCAGGACCTGAGTTCAAGCCCCAAGACTGGTGTAAACAAACAAACAAACAAACAAACAAAAGCTTCAGCAGCAAATTGGGTTCACACGAAAAGAGGTCCAAGTGGGAACTATGACATGCCCCTTAGGTTCCCCTTCAGAAGTGAGGTTGCATGCCCTTCCCCATTCCAAGCTTCAGGAGCCTCCAGCCAGCCAGCCAGTGATTGTGAGCACAAAGAGGCTGGACTCTCCACCCTGAACATCTCTATAAAGAATCATGCATCCCACTTCAATTTTTCCAGTTCTCCTTCCTTCACATCCTTGTAGGTAGGAACAACCACACACACACACACACACACACACACACACACACACACACACACACACACACACAGAGTGAACTTGACCTCTGCCTTCTGATGTCCTGCCTTCTTATTCTCTGTTGTCTCCTCAGATCAGGCAAGGTCAGTAGGACCTCAGTGACTATAGACAAGCAAATTGGGATCTTTTGCTCCCAAAATGGTATCTTTTGTATGTTACACTGCACTTTAAAATGACAAGCCAGATTTCTTTTCCCAAGAAAACATTCTTTTCTGAAGCCGAAGATGTAGTAAGTCAAGACTAGGTTAGCAATCCTCCAACCCCAATGATAACCATAAAAACCAAAACCACCACCACAACAAAAAAACAAACCAGAATAACAGATTAGCCGGGGGGCGGGGGAGAGATTTCTTTTGATTAATTTTGACCATTCTTAAACTTTATATACATGTAATCATATAGCTATATGCTGTGACACTTTTATGGGAGACATTTTTATTAATTTGTATTAACTATACAGGTTAATGTGTTTCTCTGTCATGTACATACATGAACATATCAAGCTTTGTTCAAATCAATCCACCCACTCTAATAACCTCCCTAGCCTCTCTTATCACTTGCTTTTCACCCCCCCTTTTCCTCCTCAATTAGACTCTCTCCATGTTCAGATTATCATTACTTCAATATTTTTTCTAGATTCTCCACTTGAGAGAAAACATGTGATACTCGTCTTTGTGAGTCTCCCTTATTTTGGTAACTTGATGGTCTCCAGCTCCATCCGTTTATTTTTTTTTGCAAATGAAACAATTTCCTTCTTTGTAGCTAAATAATACTTCATTACACACACACACACACACACACACACACACACACAGCCACATTTTTTAATTCATCCATTCATGGGCACAAAGGCTAATACCATAATTTGGCTATAGTGAATAGTGCAGCAATAAATGTAGTGTATGCAAATTTCTGTAGGGTTTTTCCTTTTTTGCACTGAGATTTGAACTCAAGGTGTTATGCTAGCTAGGCAGGCATTCTATCACTCTAAGTCATATACCTTAGTCCTATTTTATTTTAGTTATTTTTCAGATAGGGTCTTGCATTTTTTTTCCTGTGGCTAGCCTGAAATGATTCTCCAATCTATATTTGAGAGGAAGGGAAGGGAAGGGAAGGGAAGGGAAGGGAAGGGAAGGGAAGGGAATTGAAAAGACGAAGGAGAGAGATAAGTTGGGTGTGGTGGATCATGCTTGAAATCTGATCACTCTGGATACATGTAGGAAGGCAGTAATTTCAAGACCCAGTCTGTAAAGGAGACACCAATCTAGCAAGAAAGGAAGGAAGGAGGGAGAGAGGGAGGGAGGGAGGGAGGGAGGGAGGGAGGGAGGGAGGGAGGGAGGGAGGGAGGGAGGGAGGGAGGGAGGGAGGGAGGGAGGCAACTATCCATCCAAATGCAGCCTAACTCTTATTATCCACATCCTGAAGGAAGGACTTGAGCTTTATTTTTCAAGTGTCTTGGACCAGTTATCTGAGTTTGACTATTTGGAAACACCCTACTCCCAGGTTTTTCCTTCTGATCTCATAAGGCTGACAATAAAGAAACTAGAACTTTGTTCTGTTGCCCGAGCTTAATGTACCACACAGAGACAGAGAAATACAATGTCAAAGAAAAAGAGATAAAAGCTTTGTTATAATTCTGTGAATAGCTAGATAAATATTGACTGAGAGTGCCTATGAGAAAGAAGCCTCAGATCTGCCTGCAAAAATTAGCTCCCCCCTCCCCTCCTCCCACGGAGGAGCAGCTCTGCAGTGGGAATCTGGCTCCGTTATTTCTCTCCTTGGGAGCTGCCACTGTAATGAGCCCGAGCAGCATGTGTGCAGTGGGAGGTCCTGCCTCAGGTGGCAGATCAGGCCTGGGAGAATTGAGGTCTCATTTAAACCAAGTCACAAATTTCCCAACTTGTTTTAAAAGTGAAATAGATTTGTAAAAATAACAATAATAATTATTTGACAGTGCTGAAATAGCTCCCCGATCGAAATTTAACCTTTAAAGTAGAATTCATTCTGATTTTCTTTTTTTAAACGCCCCCAACTCCCCGCCTCAAGGAAACTAACTTTTCACTTTGCTGTCAGGCATTTCCAACCTGAGTTGAAACATTTCCCAGCTCAGATAATGCTACCAAAGTGAGAAAAACAACAGGAAAGGAACTTGTTTCCTTGTGTTCTGAGTCTTTTTGAAATCGTCATTATTGCTTACACATTAGTCATTTATCTTCATGTTTCACATCATTTTCTGAAACCTAAACCTCAGAGTTGTGCTAGTGGCTCTTCTGTGATCCTTGGTACTTGGGAGGCTAAGAATGGGAGGACTGTATATTGAGGTCAGCCCAGGGAAGAAAGGTTTGCCAGACCTCTTTTCAACTCATAGCTGGACACAGTGCTGCACAGAGCCGGAGGAATGTGATACCAGGCTAGCCTGGGCAGAAAAGTCCATGAAGGTCCAGTTCCACTAAGGGAAGCTGGACTCAATGGTTTGTGTCGTTATCCCATCAATAACCAGAAGCTGAAATAGGTGGATCTCAGCATACTGAGATAGGAAGTAAAAGTAATGAGCAAAAACTAGGACTGGAGTCATGGTTCAGTAGTAAATATCCGGTCTAGCAAGCACAGAGACCCACAATTCAAACCCTACAATGAAAAAAAGTCTCTTCATTTGGGAGAAAACAGTTGTTATCTTCCTATGTACTTGACATTTTAAAATGTGTTCTTATGGGTTTTTCTTTGGGGGATACAGTTTATATGCCATGCGTGCTAAGCCCTGTGCTTTTACCCAGGGTCATTGATTCTGTCCCATCCAGAGAAGCCTTGCCAACTGCTAAACTGCAGCCCCCTTAGAGAGCATGTGGCCTCCTCGGGTGTATCAGCGAGGCTCAGCTTATGCTCAAAGGTCTTCTGACAATGCTCTCTCCACTCCAAACCCTGAATGAAGACCCCTAGGCATCTGACCTCTCTATACCTCCAAGCCTTCAGTGTTTGTATCCCTTCAAAATCCATGTGTACAACTCATGGGGAAGGGGGTGGAGAGACATGGGGAGGGGGTAAGGTGGGAGAAAAATGAGGGAGGAGGTAACAAGTTGGATAAGAAATGTACTCACTGCCTTACGTATGAACCTGTAACCCCTCTTACATCACTTTGACAATAAATAAGTTAATAATGATTTAAGTGTGATATTATCTGGAGGCAGGGCCTTTGGGAAGCAGCCAGGCCACAAAGATGGAGATTTTCTGAATGAGATTTGTTGTCTGCGCTCTAAAACCCAGAATAAGTCTGTTGTCAGAATGCAACTGTACTGGCATTCTGAGCCACCTGCTAGGCAGGTTCTCTACCCCCTTGAGCCATGTGTCTCTACTTTTTGGCTTTCAATGTTTTTGGAATAGGGTCTCAATTTTTCTCTAAGCCAATGTGGGCTAATCCTCCTATACAGCTTCCTGTATAGCATAATGTGTAGTGTGCGCCACTATAGCCAGCATTTTATTGGTTGAAACAAGGGTTTCATGCAGTTTTTGCTTAGGCTTTGAACTACAGTCCTCCCTATCTCCACTTCCTGAATAGCTAGGATTATAGGCAGCAGCCACTGTACTCCATTACTTTTAGACCATTTTTGAAGTTCATTGCTGCACTATTCATAATAGCCAAGTTGTGGAAATAGCCCAGATGCCCTTACAATAGGAGTAGATCCAAAAAAATGTGATACCTATACATAATAGAATTTTGCACAGCCATTAGAAAGAATACTATTATGTCATTTGCAGGGAAATGATAGGCCTAGAACAAATCATGCTAAGTGAGGTAAGCCAAGCTCAGAGAGACAACCAGCACATGTTTTCTCTCATATGCAGAAGCTAGATCTAAAAATACACCAGGACGTAATAAATATACAGGTCTCTAGGCATTTATACACAGTGAGATCAAGGGAGGATGCTTTTGGGAGAGGAACAGAAAGGCACCATGCCCATGCGCATCTGATCATAGAAGATAATACTTATCAAAATCAACTCCAGGAAATGGAAATGTGGGTTTTTTTTTTCCTTCTTGCTGTTTTTGTTCTAGTTTCTTTTTCTCCAGTTTGTTTGTTTATATGTCTTTGGGAAGGCAAGGGGAGGCAAAAATGGACAGACAAAGGGTGAACAAATGCAGCAGTGGTACTCACTGGACACTATGTTGAAACAATACAACTTGTGTGGGAGGGAAAAACTGGGAGAGAGGGAGGGAAGAGTGACATTGTCCAAAAAGAAATATACTCTTTACTTGACTTAGGCAACTGTAACTTCTCTGTACATCATCTTTATGATAACAATTTAAAATATTCCCAATACCTTCCAAAATCCTTCTTTCTTCCAAAGCATGAAGAAACATTCTCTTGGCTACGAGGAAATGTCAGACTTGCCTCCCTCCTCTAGTGCGCGGTGAGCATGTGGGGTAGAGCAGGAAGGCATGCTGCCCCAGGACAAAACCTTCCCACAGCTATCTAGGTGTGAGAACCCACTGTTGTGACTTGGCTTTGACTGACTGCATAATAAGATTAAGAGTAAGTTTTGAGAAAGTTGTAGTGCCTGAGATTCAGAACTTGCCACTGATAATCTACAAGACGGTGCCCCAAAAGTGGCCTGTCCCAGGCGCTTGAATTAAGAGAAAGCACCCAGCTTGAGAAAGCCAAGCCTCCCCTGATCCCTTTTAGCAGTGGCCACAGGGCCAGAAGATGAGAATTCCTGCCACAGCGTAGATCCAGGGAAAAGTAGACTGCCTCAGGTAGACTCCCCACTCGCTATACCAGTGTCCCTGCGGTATGGACCCTACATTGGTGACTGTAAGACTCCTTTCCTCTTTTTGTAAGAGGGAACTTGCATTCACTTATCTTCATTTTCCATTATTATGTATCATATGTGTTAGATAAGGAGTGAGAAAAAGGGGTTTTCATTGTTTGGGGTGTTTGTTTTTGTAGTATTGGCATTTGAACTCGGCGTTTTGTGTTTGCTAGGTAGGTTACTCTACCATCTGACTCATACATCTAACACTTTTTGCTCTGATTGTTTTTGAGATAAAGTCTCACTTAAAAAAAAAAATCTAGGGGGCTGGGAATATGGCCTAGTGGCAAGAGTGCTTGCCTCATATACAGGAAGCCCTGGGTTTGAGTCCCCAGCACCACATATACAGAAAACAGCCAGAAGTGGCACTGTGGCTCAAGTGGCAGAGTGCTAGCCTTGAGCAAAAAGAAGCCAGGGACAGTGCTCAGGCCCTGAGTCCAAGGCCCAGGACTGGCAATAAATAAATAAATAATAAAATAAAATAAAACAAAATCTAGGGCAGCTTGGATTGTAATCCTCCTGTTTATCTTCTTGCCATAGCATGGGGGGATAGCTATGTGCCACCATGCCTAGCCTTTTCTGTTAAGATGGCGCCTCACAAGTTATTATTTATTTATCTATTTATTGCCCTAGAGTGCCCTGGAATCCCAGTTGTCCCAACCTGAGCCTCTCACATAGCTAAATGACAAATATGTACCACTGTATTCAGCTATTGGTTGAGATGAGGTCAGGCAAACTTTTACCCCAGACTGATCTTGAACCACATTTTTCCAATCTCTGTCCCAGGAGTAGTTAGGATTACAGGCATGAGCAAATGGTGCCTGGCTGAGAGAAAAATATAACCATGAGTACCAGGAACTCCCTTTATACTAGACTAGAATTTTCATTACAGAAAACATATCCTCACAGTAGATGAAGTAGAAAAAGGTTAAAAGCATTGGAATTATTGAGCACAGGCTCCGGATTCTGCTCACTTTCATAGGTATCCGGCTCTGTGGCTTACTTAGTAATGGATATCATTGCTTACAATCTATAGCAGTCTTTTGTGCCCCCATATCTCCACATGGAAAATGGGTTCCAAACAGTCATGCTGAATTCATCACCTTCTTATGAGGATTAAATAATTCAAGACACATAAAGAAGTTATAGCAATGACTGACATAAATTGTTTTATTATGTGTAGATTCCTCTCTGGAATATGTGACTGTTCTTTTTAGTTTTAGAAGCGATATTTTTCTTGTGATAGGTGTGTAAATAAACTTGGCAGTGCAACTGACTGAAAGTATATTGTGTTCTGGTTACAGAATAGCTTCTTCTTCTCCTTCTCCTTGGGAAACATCTCTTTGGCACGAGTAGTTTGAATGGGGATGATCCCACACCCCAACACAGGGTTGTTAGTCACATTTCATAGCTGTATGAATCACTGCACCAATGCCTAATGCATGCTGATGACTCAGAAGTCTCAGGACCTCTCACTATCCTACTTCTGCAACCACCACTTCTGACTTGAATGTGGTAAGAGAAATGAAAGATTCTGGGATCCCACTTTCTAGCTCATCCACTGTTTGGCTCCTGATACGAATCAAGTAAATGTTCTAAGCCAGATTTTTAACACTGGTATATGGAAGAGGCGAGTTCAGTGGGTCACTTTGAGGCAAATAAACTGTCTAATTGCCGTGTGCTCTAGCTTCTGCAATGTTCTGACAAGACTTTCCATCCTTCCTCTGTGCCTTCTCTCGGACTATGGCCCTGCCTCAGGCTTTCTCTCCTCTCCTTCCTCTGTTTAGAGCTTAATTAATTTCTTAGCCACAAATCCAACTCAGTCTTTCCCTCTTCTCCTACCTCCTGAGCCTCACTTTGTCACAAGAGATACATTCATTTTTATTCTTTCTAGAATCAGAATCAGTAAACAAAAACCCATGGGGAAAACTTTGCCCTTCCAGCCTGTTTTTGTAAATAAAGTTTTATTGGAACACAGCCATGTCCACTCATTTACACATCGCCTGTGGCTGCTTTCAGGCTAGAAGAGCACTGTTGATCTTTACAACAGAGACTCTGTGACCCAGAATGCCTAAAATATGTACCAGTTGGCCCTGCACAGAGTGTTTGCTAGCTTACTGTGCGAGAGTGGCATAACTCAGGAACATGTTAGAAATGCAGAGTCTCAGCCAGGCACAGAGGCCCACACCTATAATCCTCACTCTTTTAAGAGGCTAAGATCTGAAGATTGGGGTTTGAAGCCAGCCCAGGTAGAAAAGTCTATAAGACTCATATCTCCAATTAACCAGCATAAAGTCAGCAGTGAACCTGTGGCTTAAGTAATGGTGCATCAGCCTTGAGTGAAAAAGCTAAGAGACAACACCCAGGCAGAGTTCTAGCCCCAGCACTGCCTCCTCTCCCCAAAGCAGAATCTGAGACCAACCCAGTTTAATGGACCCCAGGTACTTCCTAGGACAGTAATATTTGAGAAGCACTACACTAATATCTCCTTAGAACACCTAGGGACCCTGGCTCAAACTCACTGCCCAGAGCAGAGTACCTGTGAAGAACTCAGTGGACTCAACTTGCTGGACACAACCGGAAGGAAAACCTGTGGTGTCCACAAGTCTTCAGGCTCCACAACAACCAACTTCCACCTCAGCACCTGTCAGGGACAAAATACCAACCAGTCCTGGGCCTACCTCAGACCAGCTGCACTCGAAAATGGTAGCAATCAGCATGGATGCTTTGGAACCATTTGGGGAGCCATAGGTGACTCCCTGCAGGTTAAGCACAGTTCCCAATTCCCAAGATGCTATTAAGTGTGACCTAAGGGGGAGGGAGGCCTATCATTGGTATCTTAAATGAAATTTATTCATTTTGTTCTGTTAAGGAGGCTTGGACTCAGGGTCCAGGTGCTGTTCCTTGGCTTTTTCACTCAAGTCTGGCGCTGGAGTGCTACTTGAGACACAGCTCCATGTCTGCCTTTTTGTTGGGTAATTGGAGCTAAGAGCTTCATGGACTTTTTCTGCCCAAGCTGACTTCAAACCTCAGATCTCAACCTTCTGAATAGCTAGGATTACAGGTGTGAGCCACCAGTGCCTAGAGAGAGACATTTTTAATTCTTCATGAAATTCTAATTGTAGCTGAGATGTATACAATGGATTTTCCATGCTCTAATCCAGCAGGTTTTTATGGAGAGACACAATGGCAGGCCCTGGGCGAGGCAGAGCATATGGAAATACAGTGGTGACCTCAGCTACGTTCTCAGACATATTCACAAGAAGAAGTCATGGACTCACCATCATAAACTAGGGAGTAGGTATGTTAAAACAATGACATCGTTACAGGCTAATTAATGTCTTGCTATGACTGTGGGACCCAAGGACCCTAAAGAAGCAGGTGGAGAGGTCATACAGGATTCCAGAAAGAGGAACTATTGTGGATAGCTCATAAAAGGTAAGTAGCACTTTCTTGGGGGGCATTTCACCTAGAGACAATAGCACATGCAAAGGCACTGGGGCACAAGGAAAGAGCACATAAAATCACTCAATCAGGAACTTCCACGCAGCTTGATGTGGATGAAAGATCAGACATGAGTTAGCAGATAGGGAATCTGAAAGCATGCAGGTGCTAGGAGGTCCCTTTCTCATGGGAAATGCCAGAGAAAGAGAGAACCCAAAGGTGTCCCTAAATCTATGCGCTGTACCAAGCCTTTGTGAGTTTCTAGAGCAGATTACAGTGAATTGGTGCCAGGCAACTCTACACACACACACACACACACACACACACACACACACACACACACACACACACACGCTTAGGGGAGGAGGGTGAGAAGGTGTGACCTATTCTCCCCAGGAAATCCACCCTTTGTCAAGTCTCACCTGTGCTAAGAGCCTTCCTCCTCAGCATGCTGCAAGCAGATGAGGCTCCAGGAGGTGGCCCCAGTCTTGCAGCTGGAAGGTGACAAGCAGGCACAGCTGCTAGCCCCCCCTCGCCCCACCCCAACCCCATCGTAGTAAGCTGGAACCATTTGCACTTTTCTTCTCCAGCTCTTTCAAAGCAAGTCATTTTCCTCCTTGGGAAGGACGCCCATTGTTCCTTTGACGTTAAAGATAGGGCCTCACTGTTTTCTCTTAAGGCAGCAATTGGTGAAGTTAAGCTGTATTGTGCGGACTTGTCAGAAGAATACACCATTGTACAAAGGAATGATGTGAAACAAAAATTGCTTTCCTCCACCTTCCCAGCATCTCCCCAATACAGCCTTTTTTTTTTTCCTAGCGTAGTTGGTGTTGGTGGTGACAGAAAGAGGTGGAGTTTGTCATTCTCTGCTGAGCTCCCGCCTAGCCACTGGGGATGCAAGGATGCTGGGAACTATAAGTGGACAGTTCTCACTTACTATGAGCAAAGAGAAGGCAGGCTTGGGGGACAGGGTCACCACAGAGCAAATTCTCATTTTGTTTTTCCTTGGAGTTGTGTAAGTGTGTGTGTGTGCGTGTGTGTGTGTGTGTGTGTGTGTGTGTGTGTGTGTGTACTCTGAGGCTTAAACTCAGGGCCTTGCACTCTCACTGGTAAAAGTTGGACACTCTACCACTTGAGCCACACCTCCACTTTTGGCATTTTACTGGTTGTATTAGAGAGCAGAGTCTCAATGACTTTTCTGTCTGGGATGGCTTTGAACTGCAATCCTTATCTCAGCCTCCTGAGTCTGGGATTACAGGTATTAGCCACTGGCACCCAGCTTTCCTTGGAATTTCTTAGGAATGGGTTCCTTTAGAATCTGAGTTATAGAATGGTGATTGGTGAGTGTTAAAAAAAAGCTAAGGTCTTCTCTGTGAATTCATAATTTCTCTCATGGTCTCTTGTATTCAGGATGACATAGTTAATTAACTGATACTACCAACTTTTTTTTTTTTTTTTTTGCCAGTCCTGGGGCTTTGAACTTAGGGCCTGAGCACTGTCTCTGGCTTCCTTTTTGCTCAAGGCTAGCACTCTACCACTTGAGCCACAGCGCCACTTCTGGCTTTTTCTATATATGTAGTGCTGAGGAATCGAACCCAGGGCTTCGTGTATGAGAGGCAAGCACTCTACCACTAGGCCATATCCCCAGCCCCTACTACCAACTTCTAATGTCACAGTTTCTCTGATCCTCATGTTGTCAGTTACTAGGTTAGTGAGCTTGGGTAAATGATTTATATCCCAATACCTCTGTTTCCTCATCTGTACAGTGGGAATAATTATTAGATTTCCATATAGGGTTCTTGGGTAAAGGAAAATATCATGCATAGAATTATGCTTTGTGGTCTGAGTTATCGACAAATGTGTGTTGTTATTTTCATTATGAATAGTGTATAGAGTTATACTTATTTATTTATATAGGGTCTCACTATATATCCCAAGCTGGCTTCAACTTGCCATCTTCCTGCCTGGCTATTTTTGTGTGCACATGTGCCAGATTTGGACTCGAACTTAGGGCTTTGAGTTCTCCCTTAGCTTTTTCACCCAAGGCTGACAGCACTCTACCAACTGAGCCACAGGCCCACTTCTGGCCTTTTGCTGGTTAATTGGAGATAAAAGCTTCAAGTCTGAAGTGGAGGTGTAGCTCAAGTGGTAAAACACACTAGCCTTGAGCACAAATGCTCAGAATCAGTGCCCAGGCTCAGAATTCAAGCACCAGGACTGTAAAAAGAAAAAAAATAGTTGGGCTGGGAATATGGCCTAGTTGTAAAGTGCTCAGCTCATATACATGAAGCCCTGGGTTCAATTCCTCAGCACCACATATATAGCCGGAAGTGGTGCTGTGGCTCAAGTGGCAGAGTGCTAGCCTTGGGCATAAAGAAGCCAGGGACAGTGTTCAGGGCCTGAGTCCAAGCCCCAGGACTGGCAAAAAAAATTTTTTTTAAATAAAATTTAAATTTTAAAAAGAAGGTATTCAGTGAGTCTTACCTCTGTTTCTTAGGGCAGGAGGTGGCGCCTGATTCGAGGTGGTCACCAGTGAGGAAGGCTGTCTGTGAAGGCAGCTTTCTGGCCTTTTGATCCCTCAGGTAGCTCCCTCAGGGAGTAGGGGGTTGGACCCTGCAGAGGCCTGAGATCTCCGGAGACTCCCTCAGTGGGGCTGGTGGATCTGGCTCAAGCTCTGTTGAAGCAGTGGGCAGGAATTGGATTTGCTTCCTGCTTCCATGTATCCCATGCTGGGGCTCTTCAACATGGTGGTAGCATCTTCTAGATCACAGCACAATTCTAGTTTCTTGGGATATGGGCAGCCCAAGACAAAGTCCTCTGTGGGAATGGGGGAAGAGGCAAGGAGGAAAAGACGGGAGCTTGGAGATCTGCGTATCTGCAGGGAAGACCTGAGTCAAATGCCCAGGGATGGCCTCCAGGTTTTCACAGCGAAGGCCTCAGAGCTATTGTGTAAAGTGGACAGATTTGGAGCTCCCTCTACCCAAGCCCAATGGGAAAGAGGAAGAGAAAAGAGGGAAGGACGGACAGTGGGAGGTGGCAGGGTCTGCTTTCTGCCTTCAAACTGCTCTGGGGACACAGCTTCTAGTCCACCATTGCATCTTGTGCTGTGCTCTCCCGCCATTCTGGTTGGGCTGAAGTTTGTCCTTGCAAAGGACAATCTGACAGTGAGCAGCAATCCCTTTGCACTTGAACATTTAACTCTTTCACCTAAGCTGGGCCGTGGTGCAGAATACCTGGTGGGAATGCTCGTCCCTATTCTACAGAGGAGGAAATAGCAGCTGTTGAAGCAACTTACTTCAAGATTGCAAATGGTAGGGCCTGGATTCTAACCCAAAGGCATCTGGCTCCAAAGACAGGTCTTCCCATTAGTCCTGGGGGAGACAAGAGAGCTGACTTCTTTGCAGGCCCCAGCTGCACTGTATGGCTAGTGACAAATCACTTAAATGCCTGAATTAGCAAATCTAGCAAACATGCACCTAGGTCCAGAGAACATCAACCACCTTTTTCAACTTGAGTGTCTGCCCGTGTGAATGGTACTGGTGCTCTGGGTCACCAGCTGTGCCAGGGTTAACAGCTTCTAAAGGGAATCTCTAACCCCTGCCCTGACTCAAAGGGGAATCGGCCCCTGTTAGAGAGCCATTGGCTTCTACCAGAGAGCCAAGATGAGCCACGGAGACAAAGGAGCTTGCCTGAGAAAGAGGACTCTGCAGGTGCCAATGGTTCTCCAGCAAGGTGGTATTGTCTTCTTTGTCAGGTCCCTTCTTGTGCTTGCAACCCACTCCTGTCCTCTCTCCCTCCCCCTTCTTTGGCCTCTGCACAAGCTCTTAGTCTGGGTAACTTTCCCTCTCTCCTGTGAGTTGCTGTGGCCCCCAGAGTGTGTGAAAAAGGTGGTGCTTTGCCCTGTTTGTGGACAGAACCAGGTGGTGGCAGAGTTATTCATCTCCCCAAGGCTTTCAGTGCTCCAGAGCTCTGGAGAATGGCATCTTTCATGTCTAGAGGGTCATGCTCTTTTTCTCCTAGGCATCAACATTTTCCAACTTTTGTTGCTTGCAGTTAACAGTCATGGAAAGTATCAAAGAAGTTTTTCAAAGTGAATGACCCTCTCCTCTGTTTCTCTTTCCTTATCAGGTCAGATCTTGGTTGGACAGGAGAATAGAGACTAATTCTCTTCTCTCTGAAAATCCTTGGGTTTGGTCTGCTCTGCCCAGCGAAGGAAGGTTGGGATCCATACCTGGACCTGGAAGTTTCGGCCTAAAGTTTTCTTTGACTTTTTGCCACCATATTCAGATTAAAAAGAGGGGCCTCAGAAACAGCATCTCTCTAGTACCACTTGGATTTTTCTGGAATTAGGCCACTGCTGTCAGTTTTATTTGGTGATCTCAGTTGGCTCTCCAAATTACACCTGTAATTTGGTGCACTCTGTGTATTGCAGTCTGTCAGAGAAATCCTATAATTATTTTTAAGTGACAAAGTTTTAAGGAATAGCTAAATAAACATAGCTAAATATAGAGCTTCCTCTCTGTACAATGGAGGGTAGCGGGAGGCAGAAAGATGATGGGTGGCTGGAGAAAGAAGAATTTTGTGACTATCCAAAAGGTGGCAGCAAAAATTACCTCAATTAACTGAACAAGAAGCTTGGCCTCCTCTGCCAGCTCGCCTAGGAGCCCTGGCACACACCATTTCCCTCTTCTGCCAGAATTCCAGGCCTCCCTCACCAAGCTGCCCCTGGCTCCATCTGCTGCTCCTGTCTGAGGCTGATTCCTGTCCCTTCATCACCTCCTGCCTCCTCCCCAAGAGGCTCTGGCTCAGCATTCCAGGAGGAACAGGGTCAGGAGTTCACAGAGCAAAGAAATTTCACCACAGATTCACACATCACAGGGGGGCCCAGAAAGAAGAGGCAGGAGCCTGTCTGCCCTGCACAAACCTTAGCGGAAAGAGGGAAGATTTTCCAAAAATCCAAGACACTAAGATCTCAGGAGAAAAAGGATATAGACTTCAGACCTCATGAAGCTTTGCATCCAAGCTTTTTAATTCCCTTCCCTTCCAGTCTCCTCCCTTCCTTTCCTTCCCTCCCCCCCCCACCTTCCCTTCCCTTCTCTTCTATTTTGTATTATATGTTAGTAAATGATTTAGGTGAATGATTGATTAATCAAATAGTTATTTAGCTTTCCCTGGGTGCTATATATTTTTTTCTAGGTTCTAGGTTTACATCCAAGAACAAAAGAGAAGTCTTTCCCTGGGGTCATTGTCATTCAAATGAAGTCAGTCCATAAACTAGAATAAATAGGGAAATACACACTTGGGTAAATGGGAAGACCTGGTTAGTACAAAGAGAAGAAAGGAGAAAGACAGTGCAGACAACAGTCTGAGTGACAGGAGAGGCTGTTAGAGCACTTGCAAAGGTGGCCAGGAGCTGCCACATTTGAGGTGAGACCCAGAGGCCAGGAAGCACCTCAGGGCCCTGTGGGACATGGTAGAAATAAGTGAGAAAGCCTTAAGGTAGGAAATGTTAAGTAGACTGTGGTTGAAATAGGGCACAGGTCCCTGCTTCAGATGCTCAGGAGAAATTGGAGAAGAGAGACATGTTTAAAAAATAGTGACTCTCCTAAGATCATTGTAGTTTTATATGCCGGGAGTCAGCAAGCTATGTGTTTTGGTCTAGCCTGGGAGCTAAGACTGGTTTTCACTCTTTCTTAAAGGTGAAAAAAAATGTTGACGTTTTTGTTTTAAAATTTACAGTGAAAGTACTGTGGTTTTCACATTTTTTAACTGATTGGGGGGGAGGGGAATCAAAAGAAGACTATTTTGTGACTCAGGAAATCTACGTGAAATTATGGAAGCCATAAATGAAGTTTCCTTGGAACAAAGCCATGCTCCTTCATTTGTACGTTTCCTATGCTCCTGTGGAACTATGATGGCTGAGCTGAGTAGGGAGGATGGAGAACACTGGGCCTGTAAAGCCTAACATATTTAGGAGTTGGCCCTTGATAGAAAACATGCCCCCACTTCTGGGGTAGGTGATACTGGGAGGTGCTCTGATGGCTTTGGGATTGTCATTTCTGGATTTGATGGAACACCACATGGTGGTTGTATGGCTTTGGGCACACGGCTATACACTTGGAAACTACTTATTTCTAGGATCAAGAAATCTGTACCTACACACTTACGGTTGTTGTGAAAATTAAATGAAATTTTAAGAATATGCAGCACATAACAAGTGCTTGATATTCATAGCCATTAAAATGATGCGGGCAGGCAGGATGGAGGGATGTCATGGGTTGAAAGGTGTTTGTGTCCCCTGAAAATGTATGTGTTGAAGCCCTAATCCCTAAAGGCTATTTGGAGGTGATATTTAGATGTCATTAGGATGGAGCCCCCAGGATGGCATTAGTACCATTAAAAGAAAAAAATCAGTTTCTCTGTGTCTCTATCTCTCTCTTTCTCTCTCCTTTATGTGAGGACACAGAGAGAAAGAAGCCATCTGAAAATGAAGAGGAGATCCCTCAACAGAACCCAACCATGCTGGTCTTGAACTTCCAGCCTCCCAAACTATGAAGTTTGTTAAAGTCCCTCAGCCTATGCTCATTGATGAGAACCTAAATACTATAAAAGAGAAACAACTATCTTCACTCGAGGAAGGCAGAATGGTGACGACTAAGCTGTGTTTTAGAGGATAAGTAGATAACTTGCACAGCTCTATGGTAATGTAGGTGAGCTTGAGGTGTTGGGGTGGGGGAGGTGGAGAAGAAATTCTCATCCTTGAAGCTGGGCAGTGACTGAGGCTGTAAAAGTGGGTAGGATGTGGTACAGCTACAACTGGAAAGGTACATCTGTGAAGGGCCATGGAGCCCACTTTCAGAATGGGCTGTTGTGTTAGAGGAGGTCAGTTCTCCATCCCTAGAGTTGCCTTAGAACAGGGAGTGAAAAGCCAGCTAACAAGAATGCCTCCTGCTGCTTTCAAGGCCACAGGTCAGAAGATGGTTCCTGAACTTCTTGTTTGTCGCCAATAGCTTGCAAATCATCCAAAGGTGAATCAGAAAGACTGACTGGATGTCGGGGTGCAGCGTGTTATGAGAAACAAGGAAACTTTTAAAAGAAGACATACTAGGAGCTTAGGAAGAATTATAACCTGACCTAAGAAAGTCTTAATAGCTTTGTCCTAGGCACATTGGAAAGTGTTTATGAAGAGTTTTAAGTGTGTAATGCTACTATCAGCCTTGAGTTAATAGGGTGCCTGTGGTTCCTGGGGCCAGGAGGGAGCTTCAATGGAGGAGGCTGTTGCCGTGGTTCGTGGAGGACAGAGCGGCAGCTTAGACCAAAGAAGTGAACCAGGAAATGAAGGACCGGACCAACCGAGGATCAAGAGAAAGAAGGCATTCATAGGGCTCAGTAGCTGGGAGGCGAGCAGAGGTGGATATGGGAAACTGCATCAACAGTGACATGGTGGACTGAGATGGTGGGGAGGGAGGGAGAGGGAAGGTGGTGAGGGCAGGATGGGAGATGCTGAGCAGGAGAAGAAGCCATGGAGAGGGCTGACTCGGTAAAGATCTGAGCTGGAGCTGTAAGTAGCCTTTTTTTCCCCCCTTTCTGTGTCAGTACTTGTGTTTGAACTTCGTGCCTGGGTGCTGTCCCTTAGCTTTTTCACTCAGGGGGGCATTCTCCCACTTGAGCTAGAGCTCTACTTCCAGGTTTTTTGGTGGTTCATTGGAGATCTCACAGACTTTCTTGCTCTGGCTAGCTTCAAACTGCAATCCTCAGATCTCAGCCTCCTGAGTAGCTGGGATTACCGATGCCTGGTGGCACAAGGAGTAAGTAGTTAATCAATACACAGTAATGGATGCCAGGGAATTGGTTGGGATCACTGAGGAAGAGATCATATTTTCCGGCATGGTGCTCCTCAGTCAGCCATGGGATTAAATTCTGCATTACATCTGGATGTTTGTTTGTTTGTTGCCAGTCCTGGGGCTTGGGACTCAGGGCCTAAGCACTGTCCCTGCCTTCTTTTTGCTCAAGGCTAGCACTCTACCTCTTGAGCCACAGAGCTACTTCTGGCTTTTTTTTTCTTTCTGTTTATGTGGTGCTCAGGAATTGAACCCAGGGCTTTATGCATGCTAGGCAAGCACTCTACCACTAAGCCACATTCCCAACCCCAACATTTGGTTTTTGAAACACACACACACACACACACCCCTCCTCTAGTCCCTGATAAATGGAGTAGCATGTGTCTGGCCCTGACTGTGCAGACAGCTTTATAGGAAGTTGCCAATACAATGAACCATTTGAAGCCTCTAATGAAGCAATTATAGTATGTGGAAAGAACAATCAATCAATCAACTGGAAACTCAGTGGTGAGAAATGGAGAGATAAAGGGTAGATAACAGACTGCTGTGGTTAAGCCAAAGAGAGTAACTTGATCCCTTATTGGAGATGAAATATACATAATGTGGGAAACTCTCTACCCCTCTGGCAATACACACAAAGGAAACCAAAATACTTGTGAGAGACTGCCACCACCCAGACATCAGATCTGTTCTTGAATGTGTGGCTAGTGTACACATTTTTGGAAGTCGTGGTTCCTAAGGGGCTTTGTGCTTCTGCAGGATCTCTACCAATTGGTACTCTACCATTCTTACCTGGTTCTTGAATCTAAAGCAGCTACATCCAAGGAGATGTCCAGTCTATGGTGTTGATGATCAGGGTCTGATTTCCATTACCATTGTCTGTCCATGACATCTCCATGCATGTGATGGTCTAATACTCATAACAAGCCTGCAGAACAGGTAATATTAGGCTCAATTTGTAATGAAGAGAGTAACAGTATAAATCATTCATCTGTTGGATGTCACAAAAAGTAGATGTCACAGAGTTCTAGATCTAACTTCAGAGTATGTCTAACTGCCTGCTACCTTCCAGTCTATGTCTGGACAACTTGAGTTGTGTCCCCTCATATCAGCCTGCTCTCTTGAGCTCTGGACTACTAGAAAACACTTGCTGATCCCTCCATTCATTTTGCGAGGCTCATCCTCTAGAGCTACTCATAGGAGATCCTATCTAGATCATTGAACAGATCAGTCTTCCTTATTCTCCCTTCTACAATGAATGAATACTTCCAGCTTCTCTAGTCTTCATGTTCCCCATGATACCTCAGCAGTCATTCTCTCTTCTGTGCCAGAAACTCATTTCCCATTGCAAAACTCACTCTCACATAAGTGGATACTCAGGAGTGGTTTGGGGGGCTCATGGTACAGTTTGTTGTAGAGCGCTTGCTTAGCATGCTTCCTAGCAGGAACCCAAGGCTTGGATTTGGGGCACTGGAGAGACAGTGAATGTATAGTATAAAAGAAGCATCTGATCTTACTGGCTGTTGTAGATAACGTATTTAAAACTTTCTGGGGACATGACTTCTTCATCTAAAATATGGGGTGACTTAATGTCCAATGTACATAGGTGAAAATAGAGCCAGATGGGTGGGGTTGGGAGAGATGGGGGGGGCGATGATGAAAAAAGTGATATTGATCAAGATGCTTTGACTCATAAACTGACAGGATGAATTGAACCCCTTTGTGCAACCACTTAAAATTAATTTAGAAAGAGCAATAAGTAAATAAATAAAAATAAAATATGAGATAATCCTATGTATAGCAGAGTTGTTCTGATAACAGTTCGACTGGGTACATAGACATTAATCATTGTGTTGGATTGTAGAGAAGGTATATAATCAATGGATATTCTTTCTATTATTATTGTTGAAAATGGGAGCTGCTGTTCTTCAGTGACATCTGTTGACTTCCTGCAATATGAGATGTAAGGTTGGGGTATCGGTTACACACAGGTGTAAGCCATCCTAACACCCATGCACATACATAAAGTGCCCTTCTCCCCAGTAAAACCACCCAGGCACTATTGATTATTCACCCACTCTTTTTATTATGTAAAGGCAAATTATTACCCCAACCCCAGGTATAGCATTTGTCTTAGAAAAGGAAGTTTAATATTTTAAGGAAAATAAATACAATAACTGCTTAGCTCTTTTTTCTTCTCTCATCTTAGAGTAAAAAAGCTAAGGTATAGTACCTAACCTGGAGTTCGAGCCCTCAGTATGGGCACAAAAAAACAAAACAACAACAACAACAGAAACCCAACTTTCCAGGACAGGCCAAAACCTTTTTAATTACTTTTTTTTGCCAGTCCTGGGCCTTGGACTCAGGGCCTGAGCACTGTCCCTGAGCTTCTTTTTGCTTAAGGCTAGCACTCTGCCACTTGAGCCACAGTGCCACTTCTGGTTGTTTTCTATATATGTGGTGCTGAGGAATTGAACCCAGGGCTTCATGTATAGGAGGCAAGTACTCTTGCCACTAGGCCATAGTCCCAGCCCCTGTTTTAATTCTTATGTTCCTAAAATTCCCTGAACACATCCAACCAAATCCTGGGATTGAGAGAGCTACCTGGGTACCATCCCCTATTTCAAGCTAGAAGGCCTCCGCAGGTTCCCATGCCTGCAATTAGGCAGGCAGAGCACGGATCGAGTTAATGCCAGTAGCTCATCTTCATGCCTGTTGCTGTCCCCAGACCCAACAACAGTGTTCTTCCCTTTAATCCTCTGTGGCAGGACAGATGGCACTTACAACCCAACCTAGCACCTGGGAAATGTTTTCCATGCCACCAATTAAGATGCATTCCCTTCACTATGCCCCTCACCTGCAGCTGGAGGACACTGGAAACCTCACCAGGAGCAGATTCCACCTGATGACTCTCTTGTCCCTTGCACCTGCTGCGGCTGTGTGGGCTGCACATCCACACAGCATTGGTAGGGAAGAAACTGAACTCACATCTGAAATGGGAACATTTTGGAATGCAGATGGAGCCATCAGCACCCAGCTGGATTTATTTATTTATTTATTTATTATTCCAAAACAGGGCCTTGCTATGAAGCCCAGGCTGCCCTTGAGCTTGTGATCCTTCAGACTCAGCAGTAGCCTAAGGAAGACATCACCCCCTTCCTTGGGCACCGGGTACTAGAGAATGTACCGGAAACCACCAGCATGCCTGAACTCAATAGCATGCTTTTAGAAACTCCATGGAGTTGCCCCAACCATTGGTGGGTGGATTCTGGGTAGTCTCTGCTTCTTGTGTGTTAACATCTGGCAGAGATTGGAGTTTGTTGTGCACTGACTCTTAGCTCTCCATCAGGAAACACAAATGCCTGGTATTCACAGGTGCTTTTGTGAATCTCAGAGCCAACTTCACAAGGCCTGACAAAGAGGTTTAGAAGCCAGGTGCCAGCACTCTTCATTCTCTTTAGCACTCTAGCCTCAGTAGTGCTGCCTCTCATGCCTAACAATTGCATTGACTCTTTGGCTCAGTTTCTTGCTCTTTGAAAGCCTTTCAAACTCAGTGTGAACAAGCAGAAGGACTCCTAGTCACCTCCTGCTGCATCACGCCAGTATGCCTTGTCAGCACTATCATTCTAGAAATAGCTCACTTCATGACTGACCAGCCCCATTCATGGAGGTATTGTGGTTAAACTCCCCGCCCTGATGACCGGCCAGCCCAGCTCCATAGTTTAATCACAGTGACCCAAGCACTTTCCCTCTGACTACTGATTGGGAAAGAGGTCGTAAGAGTCCTTACTCATCTGTGAGCTGAAAAATGTCTTCCTCTGTTGACAGGGAGATGGGGCCGGCTCTGCATTGGGAAAGGCCCACGTGGGAGGCGACTTGCTGTGTCAAATCTAGAGTTCTTACAGGCCAGCGGTTCTCAGAGTGGGGCCAGCAAGGAAGCATCAGCAAGAACAGCACCTGGGAAACCGTTTGGAGTGGAAATTCTTGGGCCCCACCCCAGATCTGCTGAATCAGAAATTTTGGAGTTGGAACACACCCATCTGTGTTTTAACAAGCCTTCCATGGGAATTCTGAAACTTTGAAAGCATGAAAATGACTGCGTTAGACCAAGGATTTACTTCTGTCATGGTTGCAAAGTTTCTGATCCTCTCTGCACTCAACCACCTTCCAGTTTGCCTTAGTGGATATGAATAGGAGCTGGAGGAATTTTATGCTCAGCAGTCAGCCTGTCTCTCTCAAATCAAAGCTAAGTCTCCTGTTAAAAAAAGGCCAGCCTCCAAGAAACTGAGGAGAGTTGGGCACCCCAACATAGTATTTAATGACTAACCTTTGCATTACTTCATATCCATTATCTCATTCTGCCCACATTGTAACCCTGGAAGGAAAAGTCATTTCCAAGATGAAGTTTCCAAGATGAAGAAACTGACTCAGGAAAATTAATTTACTTGCCCAAGGCCACATATCTAGGAATTACAGAGTGTATAGAGTCTAACCTACACTAGGGTTATGGGCATGCTTGAGGATAATCCAGGAAGAATTCACCTACCTACAGTCCATAAACATTAGGTCCCAAACACCTCAACTAATCATTTCTCTCTATGAGACATGTCTCTTTGGCTTTGTGAAATTCTCAATGATTGTTCATTTCTTGAGGTCTCTCTTCATAAATATAGTTTCATACACATCTACGGTTATTGCAAGGGCTTTGTAACAACAGCGACCCACACGATGAATATGCAAGATTGGAAGTTCATCTAGTGAGAAAGAAAGAGGGTAAAGCAATGAGATCAAAGGGTTTAAGGCTTATACAATCGGAACCATTAACTTTCACTTTTTTGTGCAATTAAAGGGTATTTTTTTCAGTTCTGCATAAGCTCTTTTTAAAAAAATCCTATTAGTTCTGATCTCATAAAATTTTGGCCACATTAAATGCCACCTCACTTTGCTACCTTCCTAACCTAGCCTGAATTCCAGGCAGATACTTAAACTACATTCAACTCCCTCAACATAATCATTCTCTCCCCCCCCCCCCCCCATCATTTTCTCCTTGGATAAACTCACAGATCTCCTTCCTCTGCTCCTACTCTTGAACCAGATTGCTCTCAAATCGAAGTGCATAGCATTGTTCCAGAGTAGCTTTATCTCAGATCCATGCCTTCCACCTGCAACCGGACGTCTGACCTCACTCAAGGGTTCACTATACTGTTGGTTCCTTGCTCCTTGGGGCTCTGACCCTAAATTGCTCTCCTCTGTCCCCTTGACTCAGAGATCCCACCCAGCAACATACTGCTGCATCCTGTTGGAGAGAAAAGAATGGCCAGGGGCTTCCTCAATTCTTTCCTCTTGACTTCTTGAATGATCTCATGAGTATCAATCTGGTCCTCCCCTCCTTTCCTCCTATCATGAAGGAAGAGATGCCTTGTCTTCTGTGTTTTTCAACACTTGAGAGTTCTACTGTCACTGTAGGAGAGTTCCACATCTTTACTAACATTGAAACTTGTCAAGCTTTTTAAATTTAGCTATGCTAATGGATGTGGAAAGGCATGCCATATGATCATATTGAATACCCATTCAGGTACTTACTTGTTATATGTGTCTAGGTCCTTCTTCTTCTTCTTCTTCTCCTCTTCTTCTTCTTCTTCTTCTTCTTCTTCTTCTTCTTCTTCTTCTTCTTCTTCTTCTTCTTTTCTTTTAGCTAGTGTCTTGCTCTGTATCCCAGGCTGGCCTAAAACCTGCAATCCTCCTCAACCTCCTAAGTGAGTACTGGGATTATAGGCAAGTGTCAGTCAGAACTTGAAAATAGCTGGAAAAAAAATCCATTGTCCAGAAAAGAATATATCCATACAATAGACAAGAGAATCATTATCAACTTTCATAGTAGTTACTAAATTTCACATATCTCATAAGGATGGAAAATAGACAGGCACCAAAGAACATAACTATATATATATATATATATCAGTTATATATATATATATATATATATATATATATATATCTGAGAAATGGTCAAAACTAATCCATGACGAAAGTATCCCCACAAACAATTGCTCTGGGGTTGGTAGGACTAATGAGAAAAGCACACAAAAGAACCTTCAGAGCTTACAAAGATGCTTTGTACATTTACTGAGGGTAAGAGTTATAAGGGTGTTTGTATTTTTATCCAAATCCATAGAACTGTGCACCTTGCTATAAAAATCCTGAAAGCCAAAATTATTTTAGTTTTTGGTAAGTGACTTCTTTCTCTTAAGTCAGAACTGCATGGCAGAGCAGGAACTGAAGGGTCAGGGGAAGGTTGGAAGGTTGTTAGGTGAACCTGCAATTAGCACAGAGGGAGTAAGGTGAAATGTGTGTTTAATGGCATTACACTAAGCTGTCTGTGATAAATTCATCTCATAATTGGGAGGGCCTGCCCCGAAGGCTTGAAGTCTGTAAGTTATAACCTCCCTTTGGTCATCTAAAGGGGCATAATGAACCACACACATAAGAAAAAAAATACCTAAGCTTAAAACAGAAAATGTATTGCTTCTCACAATTGGCTAGGCTGAGTGGGAAATTTCTTTTACAGGTCTTACTGGTAAGTTATCCATGTGACTGCATGCAGGTGGTAAGTCAGTGGAGGCTGTGCTCTGTTGGAATGCTGAGATAGTTGGGCCTCCTCTTTTTCATATCATCTCGGGATCTCTCTCTCTGTCTCTCTCTCTGTCTCTCTGTCTCTGTCTCTGTCTTTGTCTCTCTCTCTCTCTCTTTCTCTCTCTCTCTTTCTTTCTTCTCTCCATTTCTAAAGAACCAAGGGCTCCTAAGAATACAAGAGTAGAAGCTGTTAGATTCAATGACTTCTGCCTAGAACTGGTGCATCACTTCCTCCCTGGTTATTAGTTAGAGCATGTAACAGGACTAGCCCAGCGGTAAGGGACAGGACTGATTGTGGTGCTTTGAAGGCTACCGCACTAGCAGACCACCACAAACATTTTGTGTCATTGATTGCACCATAGGGAAGAACTTCTGAAAGGATTACTCTCTTCTCTTTTGGAGATGCTGCTCTTGATAAAGTATTGCCTAATATTTCCACCTTTGTTGTCTGAGTGATGTATCCTTTAATACATAACAGAGACCTGCTCTTTGGAGTCTTTCTCAGGATAATATTTATCTCCAAGTCCTTCATAGGACAACTTCCAATATTACCCTGTTATGCCTTTGCCATCCATGTCTTAGTTTCAAAACCAGCACCAATTTGAGTTCTCTTTGTTTTCATTTGCATTTAGACTCCCGCCGGTATTTGGCAAATACACTCAGCTAAGACTGAGTTAACACAAGTGTTTTCCTTGTCACACACACACACACACACACACACACACACACACACATATCCCAGGGACCTTCTATTATTTCCCACAGCAGCCATGGTGATTCAATCTTATTGTCTCAAAGAAGGAGGGCCACAACCAAAACAAAGGGATCAAAGATATCCAGTCTCAATCTAGAGTTTCAAATATCTTCAGACTCTTGGTGAAGTTAAGTTTTTATGTTTCAAAAGCTGGTGAGTGTGTCTGTGTACCACAAGATCAAGGGACATTAAGAAATGATTTATAAAGACTAGTGATAGACTTCTGTGGGGTCTGTAGAGATAAGAAGGGCTTTGCTAGAGATGGGGTCCAAGGGAAAGCCAAAGAATTGTAGTGCACATTCAGCTTTCTGAACACTGCAGGTTTGTCTAAGTATGCAAGGAGAAAAAAGCAGGCCTGGGTGAAGTTGACCTGTGATGTGGGCCTTCCTAAATCTTGGGCAGCAAGGAATTATGGAGCAAATACAACTGACCAGACCCTTACTCAGTTCCTGCACATAAGATGCCCTGGGAAGGGCATGACCTTGGCCATGGTAGCTTTTTGCAGCTACAAGGAGCAGACAGCTGGAGACCACTAGCTAACTCTCCTCATTCCCTGTAGCTGAGAAGAAATTCCTTTCTGAAGGAGGGAGCTGGATAGTTTTTCTCCATGTCCATCTCTCTGATTGTCTCCTCCTTGAACTGAATCTCAGACAAGAAGAAGTTGGATTCCTTGAATAGTTTGGAAGGCATAAAGGCTGGGCCTGCACTGAACTTCCCTAGCATAGTTCAAGGGAAGCATGGCATACTGAAAGAAAAGGGATATCAGCAAGATGAAGAGGACTCCAAATGGATACTTCCAGTCTTGCATGGCCTCCGTCTGCAATGGAAGTCTGAAAGATTCCCATCCTCCCCAAGCTCACCATATAAGTCAACAATGGCAGACAGAGAATGAGACAAGGGGCACCTGGACCAATGGACACCTGGATTGACCAACTTCTGCAACATGGTGCAAAGTGCTTAGCTTCTGGCTGGAATAAGATGACAGCTGTAGAAATAAATCCCACTCCCCCTTTCTGCACAAAGCTACGTTGCATAAAATTATTCCAAGGCCTACTAACTCCATCAATTTGGATAAGCTTCTGAGTAGAAGGAAGGGGTCTAGAAAACCCCAAATTGACTGTGGTTCAACTTTAAATGATGGGGCAAATCTTAAGTAACTGAGTTTTTCTAGAGTTAGATAGATGGAGTTTTCAGGCATTAAACAGCACAAAAGCTCTACATTGATACTAAGTTCAATCGAGAGAAAAATATCTTGAGTGATACATTTTTCAAATCACTTGTTCCATATATCAAAGATTCTTACTGTTATATAAATACGAAATGATCAAAGAAGTAATATCTTTAGCCACTCACAGAGTTATAAATATAAATGAACAAAAAGATTAAAGCTTGCTCTTAGCCAAGTCAATGATGCACATAGGGCATGTTGTCTTACAATCCATTGCTGCTGCAGTCCATATTACAGACAATTTCTGTACATGGGATTTTTATGAAAATGGTAAGGAAACTGGTCTTACTATATCCCAGTTAGCAAATATTTTAAAGATAGAAGATGTGATATTGGGATGACGTGTGGAAGTGTAGCTAAGACTTGCTGATAGGTTACATGTACATGAAGGTTGAGGATCTGACTTTTAGATTTTGGCTTAAATAATTGGATAATGGCATTTGCTAATATGGAAAAGACTAGAGGAGAAAACAGTTTTACAGGGAGAGAGTAACAAGAGAACTACTGGGACCATATTGAACCTTTAACGTAATTAAATGTCCACAGGCATATCTTTGAAACATCCAGACTGGAGCTTGGTGGATAGGACAAGGCCAGACATATGAATTTGAGAATCACAAGCATAAAGATAACATTTAGAGCTAGGATCTGGGTAAGATCATTTATTCAGTTATAGAATACAGATGTGCAGTAAGTTAAGTAGAACACAAGACCAAATCTATAAGATTATTATAGGTTTTTATTTCCTTCTTTATTGTCTTCTATATTTTCCAAGGTGTTTTCAGTGCAATTGTATTATTTTTATGATCAGAAAACAAATGGAATGCTAAGAGATCTACTGTTGTCACTCTGAAACACAACAAGTTTATAACTTCCTGCTTCTTTTCCAAGAAATCAGCATTTCACTTAGGATAGACCTTAAAAAATATTAATGCACTTATTTAATTGGGAATCTTTGAGACCTTGTTTGCCTGCAAATCAACATTCCCTCCTCTTCTGAAGCTCAAATGAGCCACTCACAACTGAACCTGCTTCTGCCTGCTGATTGAACCTGTGCCTAATTATGTGTTGCTGCTTGAGCTTTAGAGTATGTAATAGCGATGTTTATTTGTCAGGATTGACAGTGATGACGAAGTAATTTTCCTCTTCATGTTTTTTTTTTTCCTTCTTTCTTAAAGTGTAATAGGAGAAAGTATCTCTGTCTGTCATGCCACTAACACAGCAAGGTGATGGGGTTGTGCCTGGTTAATGAGATCCAGGGCCAGGGCCCATACATCTTAGGGGTATTTTATCAGAAGCCTTAATGAGACAGGGGTTCTATTACTTATCTAGGATGATTTTCTGTTTTTTTTTTTTGTTTTGTTTTGTTTTTGTGCAAGTCCTGGGCCTTGGACTCAGGGCCTGAGCACTGCCCTTGGCTTCTTTCTGCTCAAGGCTAGCACTCTGCCACTTGAGCCACAGCACCACTTCTGGCCAGTCTCTATATATGTGGTGCTGGGGAATCGAACCCAGGACTTCATGTATACAGGGCAAGCACTCTTGCCACTAGGCCATATTCCCAGCTCTCTAGGATGATTTTCTGAAAGTGGTAAAAGGGCTTTAAGGCTTGAACATTTATTCATTCAAGTGAAATGTACTATGTTCTTTTGGTGCTCCTGACCCTACACTATAAGCAGAGACATGGAGAGAAATGAGACTTTGCATGTGCTCTCAAGGAATGCAAATTCTTAGCAGTCAAATTGAGTTCAGTTTGTCTGTTTGGTGTAAGTGAACTGAACACCTCAGGGGGGGAAAGAGGGAGGGGGGAGGGGGGTATGAGGGACAAGGTAACAAACAGTACAAGAAATGTATCCAATGCCTAACGTATGAAACTGTAACCTCTCTGTACATCAGTTTTATAATAAAAACTTTAAAAAAAATTGAGTTCAGTTTGTAAAGTGTTGTGATGAGGGAAGTGTAGCATAATACAAACTCACAGGCAAAGAGAGGAGTATGGCCTAAGGTTGAAGCTCCATGGACATGACAATAATGGCTAATATCTGTTGAACTGCTAGTCAGAGTTCTTCATGTGCTACATGGATAGACTCATTTATTTCTTCCAACAACCCGGAAGATAAATGCTGCTATTTTTCTCATTTTATGGGAAAAAAATCCTGAGGCTCAGAATAGTTAAACACAAACTAGTTAAAAGCAAAGAGGAACTGACCAGAATGAGGGTGAAGGGTGTGTTATGAGTAATTGGAGCATTATATAGAAAGGCAAGGGGAAGGGACAGACATGAAGAATAACGGGTGGCACTGGTATTTGTTAGGACTGATATTTAGGTTGAGAGGAAGCCTGGGGAAGGAACATGGGATCTGGTGGGTCTTGAGCTGTAAGACAAGAGGTGGTAGATTTGCCCCTTCTAAGCTACTTGTGTGGTCCCATTAGACTGGAGGAAACTAGGTAAACAGTGGCTAGAAGTAATGACATACAAGGAAAGTTAAGCTATAGCACAGGGCTGACTGCATGTGGACAGAGGCTGATAGACTGAAGGGGTATTAGGAGCTAGTGGGAAAGGAGTCAGGGCTGAAGCTCCAGTTCCTCCTTGGTAACTGAGTATAGGGTGGTACTTTTTCTCACTCTGGGAGTCCCAAGGACAGTGGCAGGCCTGACATGGACAGATGGTGCATGGCATTAGATCTTTGAGGTGCTTTTAGCCCGCATTTCTGGAGAACCGGAAAAAACAATGGCAGAACAAGCCAACACAAAGACAATGAATATATATTCAGGTGAATACCCTTATGCAGGAACCAACAACATAAGCATCTTACCGACAGTCTAGTATTTTCAGAAGTTTTTTTTTTTTTTTTTTTGAGAACTTAAAGGGAAGGAGATCTTAAGGAGGTCCCCACAAGCAAGGGATGGCAAATGGAAATTAGTTGGCTTCTCTATAAGGGCTTAATTTCTCCAAACCCCAATTCTCCTATTCTGAAGAGGACCAAGGAGTTTTGTTTATCACCATCCTATTTCCACAGGAAAGGAAAAGAAGATTTAGGCAGAACATGCATCTTCTGCATGGTCCTATTCCAGGTAATAGTAGAACCAGTCCTGAAATAGACTCATCATATCCCAAAGGTGCCTGTTCTGCCCTCACCACCTCCTAGACAAACAGGCAAGGTACAAACAGGTAGCGAACACCATAAGGGACTACTATGGGCTCCTCCCTAATCTGCTATCATATTTAAAAAAAAAACATGATATGTGTTTTATTCTGCCTTATATTTGTTCTCTTTCAACAATTTGTCACAAAAACACCAGATTTGGTTACAAGGTCAGAATGTTAATAGACTAGACATCTCTTGTACCTAGACCAGCTGAAATGGGTGGAGTTCAAGATGACCAAAACAAATGGCCTGCAATAAATCCCAAATCCCTCGAGATTAAGGTGCTAACAAAGACTGGAGGAGGAGATTGTTAATGAGGAACAATTCCATCTGATAAAATTCTGCCTATAAGATACCAGAATCAACTCAGATGTTAGACAATTTGCCAGAGGAAAAAGCATAGCATTTATTCTTAGTTGATTAAAAAAAAATCACTAATTTTAGCTAAGTGCTGGTGGCTCACACCTTTAATCCTGAGGATTGTGGTTTGAACCCAGCTAGGGCAAGAAAGAAAAGAGATTCTTATCTTCAATAAACTACTCAGAAAAAAGCCAGAAGTGGTGCTGTGGCTCAAGTAGTAGAGTACTAACCTTGAGCAAAAGCTCAGGGAGAATGCTTAAGCCCTAAGTTCAAGCCCTAGAATAGGCATAAAAACAAACAACAAATCACTAATTTGAGAGGCTGCACAGCTGAGCAATACATGATTAGTTTTTTACTAGCTTGGCTGTAGACACTTCCTCTGAGGTGTAGGTTATGAGAACAGTTGCCTAGGTTCTTCTGCAGAGACCAGATGGATGTTTGCGTTTGCTGAAAACACTGACTCTTGGGTCTATAGAGGTTTGATAGATGACCACAATTAGGTGAAAAGGCCTGACACCTGTCTTTATACTGTATCTCTATCTTAAACTTTGGGTCTATCTTAAAGATAAACTCTATCTTTAACTAAACATTCACTTAACTCTGCAGGTACATGTGTTGATCACTAAGAATAAATGTCTTGCAGAACAAGACTTACTTTTCTAGAAGACTAAGAGAATTTCATTAAGAAAAAAAGGCTAATCTTTGATGATGGCATCTAATCAACCAATAAACCAAAGTGAAATCCTGAGGTTCCCCCTGGGCCATGCCTCGACTCAGATGTCAGCTCTGATGTTCACTTGCCTCACTTCTTTGAGAGTCAGGCTGCAAATTCTCATTGAACACCCGTGCAGCAGGGGCTGTGTGCTTACAGGTGTAGAGATGGAACAGGAAGACAGAGAGCAGCTACCCTTCAGGAAAATGCACCCCCACACTTTGCATCGCCCCCAACATGGACACTGCTGTATCTCATGGCACATTCATTGCAAATACTAGTTTGCTCCATTTTACAGATGAAAATACCATGTATAGAAAGGCTAAATAACTCAAGTTCTGAGAGACAGTAAGAATATGGCTCTCCGATCCAGATATATCTGGCCCCAGAACTGATTTTTAAAATGATAAATCCCTTTACATTTTTGCAAATCCGTAGATGCAGTACTGGAGATATTAAGTCAGCAGACACAAATGAATTGCCTCCTATAGCCTATGCATATGACTGACTAAAGTAGACTTCTTTATGCATTCCCTATAGATGGGGATTCCAAGTCACTAAAGAATGAATCAGAATAGCAACAAGGAAGAGAAGAACAATTGCATTAACTGAGCACAGGCTATGGGAAAGGTGCTGGGCTAAATTCCTCACTTATTTTACGTAAGCCATAAAATAGGTACAGTAGGCACTCAGTAGCTGAGAAGGGATTGGTTCTAGTACTTCCCTCTCATTCCAACAATTACCCAAATCCATAGATACTCAAGTCCCTCTTATTAAATGGCATGACATTTACATATCTCCTATGTAAATCTTCTTGTTGGTCTTAAACTATCTCCAGATTACTTGTAACACCCGGTGCAATGAAATACTAAGTAAACAGGTATTGCACTGTATAGTTTAGGGAATAATGACAAAAAAAACTGTACATGTTCAGTACAGGTAGACTTATTATTTTATTTCCAATTTGTGCTTGTTTGAATCCATGGCTATAGAATTCATGGGTGTAGAAGGTTGAGTGTATATGACTCTGTCCTTTTCTGCCAGCAATACAGCTAGAGAAACTGAGGCTACTGAGTACGTGGAATAATCAGGACATGAACTAAGGCAGCCTGTTGCTGGATACTGGGCTCCCATTTGGAACCAAATCATCCCTCAGCAGCCTCTCCAGCCCTTAACCTGCCTGTGTGCACACATTATAGTCTGCAGTCATGGCAGGGGTCGAAACGGATGGTGTTAATCAAGCTCCCAGCTAACATGCCTTGCTTCCTGCCCCATGGTACCTGTAACACTTTGGCATCTGGATTGCCACCAGCAGGCCCATAGTGATGGAATCCTTTCCCTTTCTCGTGGGTAAAGGCAGTGACAGCAGATGTGGCCCCACACATGCGAAAGGATGATTTTCCTCTTTCCTGTGATTTGCCCTTTAATAATTCTTACCTTGTTCTGGCCTTGGTGGCCATTCTTTTTTTTTCTCAAATTTTTATTATCAAACTGATGTACAGAGAGGTTACAGTATCATACGTTGGGCATTGGATACATTTCTTGGTGGCCATTCTTTAAGCAGCATCTCTCCTTTCAAAAACACCCAGCATCCTCCAGGCTGATCCCCAGTTAGGGACAGAAGGACAGACCAAGGGAGAGAGGCAGGGCTTTGCTCCTTGATGGGCCACCTAGAGCTGGCATGGGGCAAGCTGGAGATGAGCCCAGACCTGTAGCTGCAGCTTTGGCATCATCCCCCCACCCTCTCCCCCGGAGTGGACTCTTTCAGCTTCAGGGAAAGGTCAGAATTTCAATCTTGTGTTTTCACACATCTTAAATGGATTTCAGAGGCACTGTTGCTGCCCGGCTCCTCTTTAAACAATGTGGTTAAGCTGCTGTAGCTGCTAGAGGCTGCATTCCTCCTGCATTGTGATGTGGTTTTTTGGAAGTCATGCATGCAGTTAGCTAAACCAAACTAAGCTGTTTCATTAATGGGAGCAAGCTCAAGAGAGAAATTGTGAATAGAAACAAGGAAAGTTTGCTGCTGGAGCTCTAATTCAAAAAGCCAGATAATTAAGTAGGCGGGGATAGAAAGTGTCCCTTCAGATTTCTAAGTGCTTCTCTCCTTCTCTCCTTCCCTCCCTCCCTCCCTCCCTCCCCCTCTCTCTCCTCTTTCTTCAAGTGGTAGTGATGATAGTGGTGTGTGTGTGTGTGTGTGTGTGTGTGTGTGTGTGTGTGTGTGTGTGTGTGTGTGTGTTGGAGGGAGATGCAAAGAAATCCTCACCAAGTATCTATGGTCCTCTCTCCTCTGGGGGCCCCTTCTGTGGTATGGAGAAGAGAGCAATAACTGGCTTTGGTTTTGTTCATCTTTCTTTTCCCTCTCCCAGGTTCTCCTTGTGGCCCTCAGCAGGAGCTCCAGATCATAACCTCCTGGATCCCCATCCCCCACCTCCCCATCCCCCACTCCCACCTCCCACATGGAAGCCCACCTCTAAGCCAAAGCTGATCTGATCAGAAGGAACTCAGCCTCTGAATCTGCTCCTTGCAAATGCACATGGAGAACTGAGTGAGTTCCTTTTCCTTTTCCTTCCTTCTCTATCATCGAAGCCAATTGCTGTGTTGTCCTGGACAGTGTACCTGTCAGTCATAGCCACCGTGGATCCTTCTTCCCTGCTGTATAATAAATATGTCTAACATCCAGTCACTCAGAACATTTTAAAAAGAAGTTTCCTTCAACCCCATCTCTCTCAAAGCTACCAGCCTTTCCGTGGATTCATTAAGCATGTTCACACGGTCCACGTTGCTTGTCATAGCCATGTGTCTCCACATCTACCACAGCCAACTTTGGCTTCTGCTCTGCTCCTTCTTGTCCAGGGAAGCTACTACTGACGTCTGATTTTCAGGCCTTCTTATTCAATCCCTGCCCGTCCCTGTGCAAGAGAGGATGGGTCAAGGTGACCTTTAAGAAGGAGTGCTGGTGCTCAGCTCTCTGGTGTTTTCTCATAGAGAGCCTGAAATTGCAGACAAAGACATTTCTCATCTACCAAGCTGCATATTTTACTTAGATATTTAAAAAAGCAATATCAAGCTCTGAAAGAAAATGTAACATCGGTGCCAAATCAGATGAGAACTAACACTTGGTATCAACAGGAATATATTTGAATTTAAAAAGGCTAGCTGCATCTGACAGCAATGTGTCTCGGCTACTGAAAGTCTGCACTGGGTGGGGGAGGGGGAGAGAATGTCTCTTCATCCATTCATCCATTTCTCCCACAGGCGTTTATGGAGGCCTGATTCAGAGCCAGGTTCTGGGTATGGCATTAGGAAGACAAAAATGCATAAGACAAAGAGAAGCGTGTGGGACAGTGGTTAAAAGATGGCACTTTGGGAGTTATCCTATGCTGTGAATGTTGGACAGTTATGTACCTTTTCACCAAGGATTCAAATTTGGTCTAATAGATAGCAGTTCCTTTCAGATGTTTGCCAGGATTCTAGTCGGTTGAATGAAGATCCTCCACTACCAAGAAAGAAGGGACACTTGGGACCTGTGAATATGATCCTATCTGAAAGAAGAGCCTTTGCAGATGTGATTAAGAATATTGAGATGAGATCATCCCGAGTGAGGGAGAAAGGCTCCTAAATCCAATAACTCACGCCCTTAGCGGAGATGAGGAAGGGCTAGAGCTGCAGCTTAGCGGTTGAGTTTTTGCCTAGCATGCCCCATGCTGGGTTCAGACCCCCCAACTCTGTTACAAAAAAAAGGAACAAGAGGAGGGAAAAGAAGACAGAAGACAGCCTGAAGTATGAGACAGATAGGGATAAAATGGTGGTAAATAAAGGAACACAAAGGGCTGTCCGCAGCCAGTGGAACCCAGAAAAGCTGTATGGACCACAAGGTCCTAGAGCCTCTGGAGGAAGCCTGGCTTCCAGCACAATAGAATACATTTCTGTTGTTTAGACCATCAAGATGGTGTTCATTTGTTACAACAGCCCAGGGAAAACTGTCTGAGATACTGAGACATAATCCTGGATTATAATGAGTCAATCTTAAGCATTTACGAAGGCAGGGTAGAGGTGGGGGTTAGTGTGAGAATTTATTTCGTGTGACATGTAGAGTCAGGGAAGGCTTCAGATCCATCTGAAGTGACATTTAGGCTGAGTCCAAAAGGGCAGGTGATTCCAGAAGGCAAAGGAGTCAGCACTGAAACACATGCAAGGTGACCGGTACGGAAATGGACTGACATTTTCAGGAAATGATGAGCACTCTATTTGGAAGCATCTTATAAACTCTGCGATGAAGGATTCTTCCCTACCCACCCAGCTTTGGAGCTTCTATTTCCTATGTGTTCTACACTTAAGGCTACAGAAGAAAGACCAAGGCAGTCTCTTCTATTTCTCACCTGCAAATGGGCCCTAATACAGCTCTTTGCATAGCTTGCTCCTCTGACAAAATGTGATTGCTAAGGTTGAAGACTTCTTTCCAAAGGGCTTCAAGAAATACCAGCTTAGCTGGCCTAGTAAATAGAGAGCAGAGTCCCCTACTCTAACTTTGCTTTGAGATCTCTTACTCTTTTTGCTTCTACTGGGATTTGAACTCAGGGCCTGGTTGCTGTGGGTTTTTTTTTTTGTTGTTGTTGTTCAAGGCTGGTGTTGTTAGTTGAGCTACATCTCCACTTGCAGCTTTTTGGTGGCACATTGGAGATAAGTCTCATGGACTTCCTGCTTGGGCTGGATTCAAACTGGGATCCTCAAGTCCCAGCCTCCTGAGTGGCTAGGATTATAGACATGAGACACTGGCACCCAGCAGAACTTTGGAATCTTTTGGCTCAGAAGGTTAATTAAAAGAATACATTCAGTGAACTCTTCTTGAGTTGAGTTGGTATTGCTTTTCAGTGGGAAGAAACTACTTTGCTCTTTTAATAATTAAAAAAAAACACCCCAGTATCCCAAATACCAATGGCTTACGCAAACATCTTTCCCTTCTCTAACCCCTTATGCAAACAAGAAATCTAGGCTCCTAAAAGAGGGGTATTTTTATTATTCTATGTTTATTTCTCTGAGAGCTGTGGCATGACATTGGGCAGATAGTGAATTGGGATTCCTGCAAGGAGAAACTGTAGTAACTTTCAGTTTACGTTTAAGCCTGAAAAGGCTCACCAAGTATACATGAGTATCCAATTTCTTTATATGCCTCCCAAATCAAATGTTTCCTTAGATGGTCAGAAAACCCATTCACTCTCAACACCACATTTCCCCCAACTGTCACACCATCAACAAAGAATCCAACGCTTCAAGAAGAAACGAAGGGTCTAACAAGTCCCACCTCCACCATTAGTAAAGCCATCTGTGCAAATGCTGCATCTCTATCCTATTTGTGAGCTATCAAAAACAAAACCAAACCCAGTTCTGTCCTTATACAGGGGCTAGAACCAAATATTTGCTAAGAAATACCCAGGTGCATGGGTGATACACAGCTTCTCGTGTTTTCTGAGGTTCTAGATGCTCTGCTGTTCCCTTGGCTTTTGATTGTGGTAGAAGCTAGTAGCTGACCTACTCCTTGGTAGATCAGAATCCACACATTTCCCCATTTTCTTGTGAGTGGGAGGGGCCATGCAGTGTGATTACAAGTGAGGTATGCTGTTACCCAGATGTGGCCTTTGGAGTTTACCTTTATGAAATGACAGGAGAAACATCTCAACTCTTAGCCCTAAGAAAACACTGAGTATCTCCTATAATAAATGACTTAATAAGAATGTGAGCCCTATTTATTGTCTTAATTTGCCTACCTACCAGGCAAGCTTAGAGCCAAACATGTGACTTACGTGAGGCTTCACAAGAGCATTTTTGCCAACTCACATCTCACTGTGCTTCCCTTTGCAGCTTTGTTAGTCTCTTAACAGGTTTCATACAGATTCTTCTGGTAAAGCTGATTCAAGGCATGAGGAAGGGTGAGGTTTTTGGAATGAACTCTGAAAAAATGATCATTAGCCCCTTGACAGAGCCAAGTTAGTGCTGAGTCTAACAACGAATAATACTGTTGCTTGTAATTTTACTCCGCTGGGTTCCATACTATTCACTTTTTCCTCTGATTTAAGAGGTTAATATTAAAAAATAAGTGGTGGGCTGGGGATATAGCCTAGTGGCAAGAGTGCCTGCCTCGGATACATGAGGCCCTAGGTTCGGTTCCCCAGCACCACATATACAGAAAACGGCCAGAAGCGGCGCTGTGGCTCAAGTGGCGGAGTGCTAGCCTTGAGCAAAAGGAAGCCAGGGACAGTGCTCAGGCCCTGAGTCCAAGGCCCAGGACTGGCCAAAAAAAAAAAAAAAAAAAAAAAAGTGGTGGTAACTTGTACAGGACACACAAGTCGATAGCTCGTAGCTCTCTGGCTTAAGTGATGAGTGAGGATGCTCATGTGGAGTTGTGACTTGTTATTTTGGAAGGAGGTGTGCTCGTGAACCCAGATATCCCCGATGACGTAGGGAAACACTGGTTCTTTCTCTTGAAGCTTCAAACATCACTTTGGTTCACATTTTAGACACAAAACATTCCCTCTATGACACTCTTTGATAAATACCTGATGTAGAAATACTAACACTTTATAGCCCTTGCTCACACTTTACCTTGCTTTACCTTTGCCTTGCACGCCTGCATCGATTCACTGGCTTGAACTGGCACTGAAAGGCAAGGCTGCCTTTGTTCCAGTTCCTACCTTTGTCAGATTCACAAATGACTTACCACAGATGCTCATAGACACATGTGAAAAAAATTCTTTATTAATTTCTCACATTTCATTACAAAATGTATGTTGCAAACAACTTGAATAACCTACTTGTGGTTTTGTTTTTTAAGTTTTTTAAACCCTTGGCTTCAAGGATTCAGAATCTCCCTCCCTTTCATCAAGTATTGGGAAACACTGACTACTAGAGTCAATAGGTCATCATTTCGCTATTTATTCTCTTCTCTCAAGCTCTGAAAAAAAAGTCCTCTGTATAAATTAAACATCAACAAAAAAAGGTTGTAAATTCTATGTCATTACAGTCAACAAAATTATAATAATGCATACAAAATGTGCGGCCACAAAATATCAGATATATGTTTGAAAAAGAACAAAAAAATGACATTCTAGCCTTGTTAAAAGGATAATGGTCCCATATTTTTATTAACAGGTTAGCAAAACAAAATCCAATGGATTACAATATTTACATGTTATTTGAAAAATAAAGTAGTGATAAAAGCATGTCACAATTATTTTCTCTTTTTTTCCTTTTTCTTCCTTTTTTTTCTTTTTTTTTTTCTTTTTCATTTGTGGGTTTTTTGTTTGTTTGTTTGTTTTTTAAAGATTTTTTTTTGGTAGCCATTACAAACACCCAATCCAGGTATGAAACTGTTTAGTACATTTGAAATGAGGCCAATTAAAAACAAATATGGATACAAAACGGAATCACAAATCTTTGCCTAAAGTTCACACTTCCCCTTTTTCTGGTTTCCGTATGATGGCCCCTCATCCCTAAGGGAGGAAAAAATTAAATCTACAAATAAAAAATTCTTAACAGCAAGAAAATAAAGAACATGCTTTTCAAGTAAGCAATCATTCCACAAATGCAACCTCTTCCATGGATTTACTTTGAAGCTGTGTGGGACATGGTCATCTCAGCAACTCCCTGGCCCTTCCATCCCTTCCCTCCCCCTCCCATTCCAAGTTAAAAAAAAAAAAAAGAAAACCAAGACTCACTCATGGGCATGTGTGAGCATGCCACGCATGCGCATGTGCGTACACACGTGCGCGCGTGCGCGCGCGCGCGCGCGCACACACACACACACACACACACACACACACACCAGCTTCTAAAACCTAGGGTTGAAGTTCTTTTCTATTTTTTGGAAGGAAACTTGGTTCACAATCAGAACATATTATAAATGTAGACTTAACTTTCGTTTAAGCTGCTCCCTCCAGACAAAAAGTGAATACAAGGAAACAGAGCAGCTGACAACAAAAAACAAAAACAAATCAAAAAAGGAATTCTCCAGGCTCCTTATAGTGTATCTATCATTTCTTGTCCACTCTCATCAAGGGGAACAGGCTCTAGGATGTCCTCCTCTGTCCCCCAAACAAATGAGTAACGCCTACAAAATACAAAGCAAACAAAAGCCAGCCATCCTAACATTCTGGATGTGAGACAAAGAAGATATTAATTTGATAAACAAAAAAGGGTGAAGAGGGCCTCTTGGCCTGGTCTACTAGCGGCATAGTTGTGCTGAAAGTTTGGTTCTATCATTAAATTAAAAAGAAAACAACAACAAAAAGAGAAGTTAACTTTTTTGTTATTTCCATGTTTAAAATAAAAACATTCCTATTCACAAAGAAACTAAATCTCTCTTGCCCTCAAATTAAAATAGTAACAACACACACACATACACACACACCCACAAACAAGTAATATGAAAAAAAAACTGAATTGTGCTGTGTTTGTAACACTCAACTCGATAGAAAATAAGCAGGTGGCAAACAAAATGCCACCATCACCTTAAAATTAGTTCACATGAATCTACTGAAATCTAACTTATCGTTGAACACGAATAAACAGCTTACCTGGAGTAAAGGATGACCATTCACAAACAGTGAGCTAATAATTAAAGTCTGTTTCTGTTTTTTTGTTTTGTTTTGTTTTTTACTAAAATAATTAAAAAAATCACAGTATTTTAAGAAATAAAACCCACATGGGGATTTTAAGCACAATTTGTGTTCCTTTCTTTAAAACTCTTTTTTTTATTTCCCCCCTCCATTCACCATCTTGCCCAGCAGTTCTCTCTACATTTAACCACAGGACAACAGGTAGTACTGAGAAATGCAGAGAATTCCCTTGGTTAAGTTTGAGGTACTAGGAAACAGGTGACTGTTTTATGCAAAGCAGTTTTTTTTTGTTTTCTGGTTTTTATCTTGTTATTATTATTATTACTTTTTTCCCCCAAAGCGGCTGCAGTTAGGTCTTGAAAAAGCTTAAGGTATTAAAACTAGAAAAACGCACAGAAAGTTGTGCGTCAAAAAGTTGTTCCCCTTGAGAAGTCTTCCACTGTCCCAGAGCGTGTGTTTCCGTAGACTGTCCCGGCAACCACGGGCTGCACTGTGCCCACAAAAGGCATCCCCAAATCTGCAGCAGAGGGGACTTCCACGGTGAAGATCCAGGAGAAAAGATGGGGTGATGGAAAAGGAGCCACATATTCCAACCATTTAAATAACTTTAATTTACATACTCACTCACACAGGTACCAGTGCTTTGAAAATAGATTGTTCAGTCCCTAAAAAGCAGCTTTGTTCTGTCTTCTCTCTTTATTTATTTTTATTTTATTTTTCTGTCCCTCCCTTCTCAGCCCATGCTGGTCCTCCCACTTTCTCATCCTGGGTCAAGTCAGGTTTGATGAAGAATTTCACCAAACTCTTATTCGTTTTTGGCCTCTGCATCCTCCAGGAGAGATTTGTCGGCAGTTACAACACAGATGGCAACAGTTTCACTCTTTAGGGAAAAGTCTATCCCAAGTGGCTCATCGTCTTCCTTCTCCTCCATGGAGGGTATCTTCAGCATGTCCTCCATCATCTCTTTTGGGTGCACCTCTTCTCTGCTTATTTGCTTGGTGTCATTCAATGCCCTGAGAGATGGGGGAGGAAGGGAAATCACAGAAGAGGCAGCTAAGTACACATGCTTTTCCTAATCAAGCAAACAAGACTCTAGTGCTCTCATAGTCCTCAAAATCCTAAAAGAGCCTTGGGTTTATTTTGATACAAAGCTATGGGTGTCTTATGAGTCAGTGATATATCTATGCTGTCTGCTATGCGTAGGATATGTATTTCTGTATCTTTTGAACCTACAAAAATATCCATTATTAGAATGTGTTTTGATTACACCATGTTTTTGTTTCCAGACTCACATAATAGTTTCATGTCATCTTTTCTGAGTCATAGTAAGTAGAAAGCTAATGAGGATTGCTTCATGCTCAAACTCTTCAGCCGATTCTTGAAGCTTGGTTAATATTAATTAAGCTAAAAAGAGCAACTCAGTCAAAACCTTTTTTGGACAGATCCATAGAGAAGACCACAGAAATAAAGAAAAACCAAAAGCCCTGTAGACAAACATGTATCTCAGGAAGCTTTGTATTCTCGGAAATCTAGGCATTTGAGGTTTCAGGGCCTATTCTCCTGGAAAACCAAATCCTAATTTCATTCTGTGTCTTGTGGACCAAAGGCACCTTCCACAGGGATGAGTCTAGGTTCAAACATCTTAGACTAAGTAAAGGAAGGCTCCCACCTACTTAGGAGGCAGAGAGAAACAGACTGTTCCCTGGCCACATGTTCCAGCACACACATGTGAGTTCAAAGCCACTGGGAAGAGTCACAGAGACCAGAACAGAAGTCAGATGTTTAGACTCAAATTCATAGCTGGGTACTGGTGCCTCACTTCTCTAAACCTAGCTACTCAGGAGGCTGAGATCTAAGGATCATAATTCAAAGCCAGACTGGGAAGGAAAATCTGTAAGACTCTTATCTCCAATTAACCAGCATAACCTGGAAGCAGAGCTGTGGCTCATGTGGTAGAGCACCAAGCCTTGAACAAAAAAGCTTAGGAACAGTGCCTAGGCCCTGGGTTCAAGCTCCAAGACTGGCGCGTGTATACACACACACACACACACACACACACACACACACACACAATTCATGTTCTTGCATAGAAAGTAATACCAATAGACACTAAAAGGAGATAGGCTGTAGAAAATGCTACACTTCTGCATTAATCTATACAGTACTTGTCATTCTATTTAAAAAAAAAATCACTGTAAAGATGACATACAGAGGGATTAGTTATGTAAGTAAGTTAATAAGTATGTTTCTTTTTGAACAGTGTTAGCCCCCAACTCCGCTCTCCCCGCAACTTGGTGTCCAGGGAGTATCACTGTTGTGATGATTTCCTTCATGAGTTGTGGCTGGGTGACCATTTTCAAAACTAACAGAGGAGAAACCTGGTCTTCCCCTCACTTTCTGACACAGAACCCTGATTCCCTCTCCCAAGCATCAACCCTGAGACTTACATGCCGTGTCTCAGCACATGTCTTTCCCACTCAGAGCCCTGTGAAAATGCCCGTCCACAGAATTCACACGGAAAACGCTTCTCGGTGTTCATAGACACTCCGTGATCTGAAAATCCCATCAGCTCTGCAAAGAGAAAGCAACAGCATCACCATTATCACCTGCGTGGCACAGGAGCCTGCAGGGAACCAGTGTTCCTCCCCTGGGAAGCCACACCCTGAAAGCATGCTCTAGACTCCCCAAGACAGCTCTCAGGGCCAGCTCTCAAGAGCAGTTCCACATCTCCCAATTTCTCCTCACCTCCCCAATTGCCAGAAGACACCCTCTATCCACGCCTGTGGTACCTGAGCAAGCCTTTTCTCCTTGGTCTCTTCTGGTTGCTCTTCCATCTCAAGGCTCACAGTTTGCTCTCACTAAGCATGACCCCAGACAACGAGGGATCCTGGCCAGTTTCCCACATCAACTTGTCAGTCAGTGCTACTCATAATTGTGGGAAAAGATGGTATTTCTGGACAGGTCTGTGATAAATATCAAATATTAAATTCTTTGTTCTGTTCTCCCCATAGCTCTGGGGACATGCTAGGGGTTTGACAATCCTGGATTGGCTGGCTAATTGTTTTTAAGCCATACCCCTTAGAAATTCATAGATGATAGCTATATGGCCTTTGTGCTCTCCTGAGCCCCAAGCCCATATGTCTTTCATTAGATCACAGAGGGACAAGTCTTTGTGTGGGTAATAAACAGCAGGACTAGTCAGTTGTGTAGCCAGGCTGCAAAGTGAGGGAAGCGTTTGGGGAAGCTGGATCATCTTTACATATGAGGCCATTCTGGGCCCATGCATACTAGGTGATACAGGCAGACATCTCCTGATTTGACACGCCCCCATCTCATAAAATCCTCCCAAGTCAGAGGCTGTGACGCCTTCCTCTTCAGCACAGAACGCCATGTGAACAGGGCCAGTTCTCACAAAAGATGAAACATTTTCTCACAAATTAAGAAGATCACCACACAAGCCATTAAAAATAATTGCACAGCCTATCTTCCTTGATTCTTTTCATTGGAAATGAGACAGCACCATCTGCTCTGCGCATTAATTCCTTAGCAGGGATTATCTTGGGCAAGAAATCAACAGAATGCCTTCCTGACTCCTCCCAGCCGCATAATGAGAGGGGGCGGGGTGGGCAGGATTCCGCTTGGGTTCATTTTGATTTTCTCCATGCCTGGTTTCTTCTTTCACATTTCCTCTGAGCTTTCTTCCTATACAAGCCCTCCCTTGCATCTATGTTTCTCGTCTTTCTCTCTAGCTCTTGGGTTTGGAAAGGAGGATGGCAATGGAGTAGCTATAAGGACATTGACTTGCCAGATTGAGGGTATGTGACGAAAGTCTAACTTGTCAAGTAGACTATTTGGGTGCACTAGCTCCTTTTCCCCTAGGAAACATGAAACCAGTCATCTCTTGTAGCCAAGGGCACATGCTAAGTTTCATCCTCAAAGGAAGAGGCCACCCATTACCTGCCACACTTCAAATTGCTCTCAATCAGCCCAAGAGCTGCAATAACTCCTAGAAGCCAGAATGTCTGGCAAAGACACCCTCAGGCTACTGTCGGCTTGGCAAGAATATCGATTTTAGGGCCATTCAAAGGAGATGGAACAAAGGCAGCTGCTCTTGTGAGGATGATGGGTGGGGGGAAAATGAAGGCTTTAGCTCACAATTCCTACCAATGTGGTTAGAAGCTATGAATACATACTTCTCCACGCAGAACTTTTCTCCTCGTGGCCCACGCTCAGGAATGTGGATGCTGTTCTCTCCAGAGAGAAGCAGACACCATGAAGTGCTTTCTAGTTAAGTCTGGTGTGGAGCCCAGTGTGAACAAGAGACCACATACGGTGGGCAGGGGGAATGCCTGCATATATCACCACGGCCATTCTTTCGCTGCTCGTTTCTTGGGGTTTTAGTTATGTTTCTAGGAGTCACAGAGAAAGAGGGAACCTCAAAGTATTTTGTTTTTATCCTTTCCTCTGCAATAGTTATTTCAAAAATAACCTGTGCTTTAGAGATGAAAAATAATCATGATATCCAATGAAGAATAATTTATTTCTCCAAGAGGAACAGCAGGGTCACATAGCACCATGAAGAAGGAACCTCGGTCTCCTTTTTCACAAGCACTTTTTCCCAGAGCACTTTCGTAACAGTGCACAACTTCTTTTTTTTTTTCCTTTTTTTTTTGCCAGTCCAGGGCCTTTGACTCAGGGCCTGAGCACCACTGTCCCTGGCTTCTTTTTGCTCAAGGCTAGCACTCTACCACTTGAGCCACAGCACCACTTATAGCCATTTTCTATATATGTGGTGCTGGGGAATTGAACCCAGGGCTTCATGTATACGAGGCAAGTGCTCTTGCCACTAGGCCATATCCCCAACCCTGTGCACAACTTCTTATGAGGAACCTATTTCTGAAAAAATATTAAGAAAAGAAAAAAAAAGCCACATTTCTCTCTCTCTCTCTCTCTCTCTCTCTTTTTTTTGCAGGGAAGGGTGGATAAAGAAACAGGTGAATGTAGTCCCTACCAACACAAGTACACTTTATAATAGGCACTGGGGGCTCAGGCCTACAATCCCAGCTACTCAGGAGTCTGAGATCTGAGGATGGAGGTTCAAAACCAGTAGAGGCAGAAAAATCAGTGATACTCTCTTATCTCCAGTTAACCATCCCAAACAGCTGGAAGTGGAGCTGTGGCTCAAGTGGTAACTCCAGGACTAGCACCAAAAAAAAAAAAAAAAAAAAAAAAAAAAAAAAAAGGCAACTTAAAATGAGGCCCTGAGAGGCACTAAATTCTCAGATTTTAGGGCTAGGTTTCCCTTAATATTCTACTATTCAAGGGGTGGGAAAAGTAATAGCAGTGGAAGTCTTGCCTTTGGGGAACATAAGACCTAAATTCAACCTCCAGTTTTTCCTTTATTTGTATGCATGTGTGTATGTACATATGTATGTATATATTCTTATTCTTAATTTGTCTTTGTACACCTTATTTTGGACAAGCTCTTAAAATGTTTTAGACCTTTATCTTATAAAATGACAGTAATAACACCTACTGCATTACAAAGTGATTCTGTGTTCCAGGAACTGGGCTAAGGGCTTGGGTGTTATCTCATGTAATTAATTGATTTTAGGAAAGCAGTGCTGAGCTTTGAAGCAGGGCCTTGGACATACTCAGCAAGTGCTTTTACAACTATGAAACATTTCCAGCCCCTACAATAACCTAGGGAACAAAAGGGAGAGAGACAGAGAGAGAAAGAAAAAGATCCCAAGAAGTCACAACAACCCTGAGCACACAGAGTAATGCTGGATGTATCATATTACTTGACTTCAAAATCTGCTACTGAGCTAAGGTAAGCAAAGCACATTGGATGGACATAAAAACCACACATGGATCAAGCAAAAGGAATAGAGAGCCCAGAAAACAATACACACCTTTATAGTCTATTGATTTTTGAGAAAGTTATCAGGATCACACAAAGGGGAAAGGACAGTCTTTTCAATAAACAGTGCCAGGATATGTGTCATTTGCAGAAGAATGCAACTACAGCCTTATCTAACACCAGATTAAAGAGAAAAAAAAAGCTCATCAACTCAAAATGGTTATAAGGCTTAACGGTTACAAAACTACTAGAAGAAAACACAGGCAAAGGTCCCACGGTACTGGTCTGGACACTATTTATTTATTTATTTTTTTACTATGTCCCATAAAACAAAAGCAACAGTAGACAGATGAGATTATGTCAAATTAAAAAGTTCCTGTGCAGGCAAAGAAATAATTAGTAGGGTAAAGAAAATAGCCTACACAATAGGAGGGAATGTTTGTAAACACATCTGACATGAGGTCAATGTCCTAAATGCATAGGGAATTCAAACAAAAAGATCCCACGTGATGTGTTGGTGAGGATATGGAGAAAGGAAATCCATTAGTATACTCATTATGGAAAGCAGTCTGGAATTTATTCCAAGTTAAAATAGAACCACCATAAAAATCCAACAATCACACTACTACTGGTATAGTAGTAGCAAAACCTACCACTACCTCCAAAGCAGATGAAATAAGTATGTGCAGGAGATACTTACATTCCGAGGTGCACTGTAACACTATTCATAATAACAAAGATATGGAATCAACTTGAGTTCCATGAACACACACATGTGCACATAGAGTATACTATTCAGTTTAAAAAAAAACAAAAGCGGGGCTGGGGATATGGCCTAGTGGCAAGAGTGCTTGCCTCGTCTACATGAGGCCCTGGGTTCAATTCCCCAGCACCACATATACAGAAAATGGCCAGAAGTGGTGCTGTGGTTCAAGTGGCAGAGTGCTAGCCTTGAGCAAAAAGAAGCCAGGGACAGTGCTCCGGCCCTGAGTCCAAGCCCTAGGACTGGCCAGAAAAAAAAAACAGAAACAAAAAAAAACAAAAGGGATAGTGAGGGGAAAGAGGGACAGTGTCGAAAAAGAAATGTACTCATCTGAATTATGCAATCATCACTCTTCTGTACATTACCTTTATAATAACAATAAAAAATTTCAAAAAAGGAGGAAGTGGTACTGTGGCTCAAGTAGTAGAGCACTAGCCTTGAGCTGAAGAGCTCAGGAACAGCACCCAGAGCCAGAGATCTAGCCCCTGACTGACAAAGAAAAAAGAAAAAAAAAAAGGAATGATATCACATGAATGAAAATAGGACATTGGGCTAAAGGAAATAAAGCACAAACAACACTAACACCAACAAAAACACCAACCAAGTATTAGCTTAGCACAGGTGGCTCACATCTGTAATCCTAATTACTCTAGATGCTCAGATCTAAGGATGGAGATTCAAAGCCAGTCTGAGCAGAAAAGTCTGTGAGATCCTTATCTTCAATTAAGTATCAGAAAGCTGGAAGTGAAGGTGAGGCTCGATTAGTAGATGGGCAGCCTTGAAGGAAAGAGCCAAGTAAGATTGCAAAGCCCTGAGTTTAAGGCCTAGTACTAGCACCGGCCCCCACAAAAACAAAACAAAAAACAAAAAGAAAGCATGTAGAAGAAGAGTGGTTATCAAGAGCTAAATTAGGAAACAGTGAGAGGTTTGTCAAGAGCTAGAACATTTCAGCTAAGCAGGAAGAATAAGTTCAAGAGATCTGTTGCAGGACATGGTAACTATAAACAATAATGTTATGTATTTGAAAATTGTTGATTAGATTTTGGGTTCACACCCCAAAATGAAGTGAGATAATACATTAGCCTAAGTTAGCCATTCTACAATATATGTTTCCAGGTGCCATGTTATATACCATATATATATATATATATACACACACACATATATATACATATATACATATATATATGAGTTAAATATTTATCAGGACGCAAAATGTTAAGTTTTAGTTGAGAAATGTATTTTTCAAGCCAGTTGCTTATAGTTCATGCATGTAATCCTGGCTACTCAAGAAGCCAGAAATTCATGGTCCAAAGTCAGCTTGGGAGGAAAAGACTATGACTCCATCTCCGAAATAATCAGTGAAAAGCTGGGCTGCAGGCATGGCTCAAGTGGTAGAGTGCCAGCACAAGGCCCTGAGATTAAACCCCGGTACTGGCAAAAACCAAACTGAACCAAACCAGTTAATACTTTTCTAATCACTGGGTTGACATCTATAATGTTTATTTCTTATAGTTATATTACACACATACTTTGGATATATCTACAGTAATTAAAGGAATACAGCTTAACCTTATTTTTGTTTCTGTATAAACAGCTTAGGGAATGGCTAAAGTATCCTATGTTGAACAGTATGGAAAAAAAAAAAAAAGGAGCACTCTATCTTCAACTAAGCACTTTTGAAGTCTGGCAGGAATTGGGGAGAACTGAAAGATTTCACGAAACCTTCCCCAGTGTATCTGTAAGTACATGGTACAATGCAAGATATGACCTTTTTTTCTCCTCTTTATAGAATGGATTCAGGGTTTCAGGGAGGTTAGACAGGGACTGCAGAAGGATGCATGGAGAGGGTTCAAGTTCTTTGATCCCTTCTACCCTGGTCCGTTCATTCTTGTTCACCAACAACCCTATAGCACCACTCCTCTTGGTTTCCGTCTATCTCCATTTGAAGATTCTCTAGATCCTAGTTTTCCTTGTCCAAAACAAGCCACAACCATACACATATGTTAAGCACACACAATCTATAATTAGAAGGAAAATGTCTGTTTTCCTTGGAGTTGTTTTTTTTCTTAAACAAAGGCACGGCCCCTGATGAGTCTCAAGTCAGTCTGTTCTGCTACTTAACTAAGAGGGATCACTCCTTCTGTTCCTCTCCCAGCAACCTCCTGTCTCCCTTCTGTCTCTCCAAGGACGTACCGGGTACCATCTGCGATTCAGAGAGCAGGGTACCACTAACCTCTGTCTTCAGCCTTGCTGCTCATTTCGTCGTCCTTGTCCTCATCGTCGCTGCTGGAACTCTCCATTTTTTCCTTCATCTGTTCCAGCTGATCCAAGTTAACCCGTCCAACAAGCTCAAAGTTACGGCTTACCTGAGAAAGGTCCAAACAGAAGATGCAATAAGGAACCACAGAACATATGGGGTTTTCTCAACATCTTTTCCTGATGAGTGTCTTTTTGCTTTTTTTTCAACCAGGACCTCACAGTGCAGGAGACAGATCTCACAGCAACAGCTCTGAAACTTCCTACCATATTTATCAAGAAGCATGAGTGAGCACAGAAAGATAGGGTCGAAGTATCGTGAAGTCCAAAGTGTACAGTGGCACCCTGTAAGTATTTTTTTGACTTGAATTCGAAGGTGTGACTTTTATAAAGTACACAAATTTTGGCTACTTCTGGAGGCAAAAAGACTAGAGAGTATCCCAGTTTTGAGTGGTAGGGATGACCCTTCTACCCATGACCTTCTACCCATCACATCAACTAGGCTTCTAGGATACTCTAGCCCAGATAACAACTGTAGTTTAAGTAGAAGACAATCCTATTACTGTTAGCTTACTGGGATGAAGTGAACCACACACACATGTCAAGACCAGGATTTTCTGAGGTAAACACAGAAAACTAGCTCCATAAAAGCCCTTTAAATGTGTTAACCATGGCTGGTTCCTATTTACACAAAAATGTGGTTAGAATTATATGAGAACTTAAGTTTCCTCCAAAAGTTATCATGGAAAGGAAACAAAAATTTCCACCAAGTCTTTACTGATGATTTTTCTGGCTGGGGTTCTCAGATAAATGGCTGCACTAAATTTACGTTTCCAGAATCTCTCCAGTTGCATGGATAGAATTACCCAGAAGGGTATGTGGGACGAGATTCAGGCCAACGAACAGGCTGAGCTACTCCTCTGTAAGGTGCTATGCTCCCTTGTTTGGGGGGGGCGGGGTGGCAAAAGGAGGGGGCACAAACGATGAGTGAAACTTGGTACTGGCTTCCAAAGGCCCACTGTTTAGTGGAAGAGAGAAGACAGACATCATTAGCTGAATTCTAAGGCAGATTTCCACAGCTGCCACGGGAGACCAGTGCAATGAGGGCATAGAAGAGGACAGAGAATATACAAGACAATTCCAAAATATTCTCCAGGCCCAGCTAGAACAAAGATTTGCTGAGCAACACCAATTCCATATGCCTGGCAGATGGGCCTCCATCATGGACTGTGACAAATGTGAGAGAAAGATTCAGGAGGGCCACGTGACAGTCCTATGAAAAGGCTCATCATGATCCCTGCGACGTAGTGTAGAGAATAGGTACATCTAAAAGGAGAAAGAAATCTCAGGAAGAAAGCTCTTTTAAAATGGGAGAAATAAGAATGGTATCCATGAAATCAGTTGATTTTAAAGACAAGGTAAAACACAGAGGAGGTAACTTCTTGTTCTGCACATTTAAAGGTTTTAGGAAATGCCTGGACACCAGTGCTCACATCTGTAATCCTAGGGACTCAGGAGGCTGAGATCTGAGCATGGTGGTTCGAAGCCAGCTTGGGCAGAAAAGTCCCCATAAGACTCTAATCTTCAATTAATCACTCAAAAACTGGAAGTGGCACTGTGGCTCTAGTTGTGGAACATTAGCCTTGAGCACAAAGAGGCTCAGGAACAGTGCCCAGACCGTGAATTCAAGCCCTACATCTGACCAAAAAAAAAGTTTTAAGAAACAGACTTTAGTGGACATTTGCTTATAGACTCTGGTAAGTAGGGATTTATATACTATGTACCTCACCTCTCCAAGCATTTTATGAATTATGCTCTTATCACATCAAAGCTAAAGGTATTAGCAGAAGGAGGATGAACTTTGAAATCAAACAGATCTGAGTTCAAGTTCAGAGTCTGTCATTAATCACTAGTCATTCAAAACACACATCCTCAGTGTCAGCAGTGCACTGAACACAATAGTCCTCCAAATGTAATTTCCTTTCCCTAATGGAGAACGTGGGTCTTTCACAATTCTGGCATTTGGAAATGCTTATGACAAGCATTGTAAATGCATATTTATAAACTTATGTTTGACCACAGAAATCTACATTTTAACCAGAGAGCATTTATGAGAAATATTTTAATAAAAGTTTTCTGGTTGGCTGCTTTTTTAAGGGGCTGGGCTGCAGGAGGGAGGCTAATTTGCCTTATTAATCTGAAATATATTTGAAGAAAACTTTTTAAGTGACCAGGACTCTGAAGGTAGCCTTTTCTAGACCATTCCCTCAGAGGAGAACAAATAAAATAAAAATTCCTCAAGCATCTTTTAAAATATAGCTGATTTCATTCATTCAATGTAGATTCCCCACGGGCTTGGCTTTAAGTACAACCTGTAACTTATCCTGAAAGTCAGAGTGACAGGAGATCTGGCACTAAACCAGTTATTATTTTCCACCATGTTGCTTATTTATTTATTTATTTATTTATTTTTTGAGAACTGTATTTTCCCATAGTCACCATCCCCCCACCTCTTGGATTCTACATGATTTTCAAACTGTGGCATTTTCATGATAAGATGTTCATTGTGGGAGAACCCAGGACTTATTCATCTTACAGTCACTGGAAGGCAATGAAAAATACTTAATCTCCAATTAATACCACCCCTCTCCCCCAAAGTCAGAAGTGGAGCAACAATCTCAACCCAAAGGGAGGACTGTTTCCTCTTGGTGTACTTGAAGGCCAATTATCATTCTTATCTAGATTATTGCAACCATAATCCCTGTTGCAATAAATAGTAAAGTGTGTTGGTTTCTCAGCATCCATTTTTGCTTCTTTTGCTATCTACTCTCCAGCATTGCTGGAGCCATCTTTAAAAAGCACATATGGTTTGCTATCACCTCATTCTGTTCCACCCTTTCCAAGCTCTTTTACCATTCTGAACATATTACTGTTTAGGGAGCATACCATGCTCCTGAGTTTACTTCTGCACCTGCCAACTTCTCTGTGAAACTCATCTTTTAAAACATATTCTTTAAAAATTACCTTTGCGTAGCTGTACAAAGGGGTTTCAATTCAACATGTCAATGTATGAGTTCAATGCCCCTTGAACAATGTCACCTCTTGTCCTATCTGTCCCAACCCCACCCATCCCTTCCAGTTTCCTGGTTCCATGTTTGCATACCCACATGGAATATTATGACTTCATTCGCTCACTTTTCCTCTCCATTCACCTGCCGCTCCACTGAACATTCATCCTTTCCCAATAACACGTTTCAGCTTCCTGGTATTCGTTTTGTGAAACGCTATGAAACTTCCCATCTTGGTCCTTCAGGTGCTGTCAAAATCTGCCACGCCACCCATAGTCACTTTACCCAGATAATCTTCCATCCCTACACTGCTCCTGGGCTAACTACCCTGGCTCTTGGCCTCTCCCACATTTGGCTTTTTTTTTTTTTTTTTGGCAGTTCTAGGGCCTGAACTCAGGGCCTGAGCACTGTCCCTGGCTTCTTTTTGCTCAAAGGCTAGCACTCTACCACATGAGCCACAGCGCCACTTCTGGCTTTTTCTATATATGTGGTGCTGAGGAATCGAACCTAGGGCTTCTTCATGTATAGGAGGCAAGCACTTTTACCTCTAGGATATATTCCCAGCCCGCCACACATGGGCACTCCCTCTGACAGCTTGCCGCACCTACCACCTGATGCTTTATGCTCTGCAGCTCATGGCCATATTTCCACTGACCAGCAGAATCTAGATCCAGTGCCATTTTCAGCTCTGGCTGCTGGGTATGTATGGTTTATTTACTATCTTTTTCATTCATATACATTTGCATAGAACATTTAGAAAATAAAGATTCTATTTAAAGTCCAACTACCCATCCCTAATCGCTGTTAATTCTGCATTCTAATTTTCAAGCTGTAGATAATTTTTATATCATTTTCAAACATATAATTGTATTTGACTTTTTTCTCTTTCACATGGCATGAACATTATTCTTTGTCAATAAAATTTGTAATCTGTATCATACTTCACCAAGAGGCTGCAATGTAGCTTACACTTCCTCTAGGAATTTACCTTGGATGACTTCAGGCTTTTCACTATAAAAATAATGTAATAAGCCTTTTTTTTCATGCAAGACTTTCTTTTATGTTAAAGTTTTAATTTTATGAGTGAAATTTCCAGATGAGAAGGGTGCACACTTCAGTAAATGTCCAATACAGTCCTCAAGTGGCTTCTTAAATCTTTTACACACTTCTTAGACCTGGTATTTCATAATTAACAACCAACTTCCTGAGTGCAGGAAATCAGAGGTCATTTATGACTCTATTCTCCATAAAGGTCCACACCAGCCAGAGAAAGAGTAAGGCTGAGAGTTTTTAGAACCCAGGTTCTGTCGATGTGTGACTTATATATGCTCTTGAAGTGTGGATTGTTCAAATACACCATCATTCAGACTATGAAACTGTATACTAGCAGGGTGCCAGTGGCTCACACCTGTTATTTTAGCTACTCAGGAGGCCGAGAGCTGACGATTATGATTCAAATCCAGCCCAGAAACGGAAGTCTGTGAGACTCATTTTCAATTAATCACAAAAACAAACAAACAAACAAAACCAGATGTGGAACTGTGGCTCTAGTGACAGAGCATTAGCCTTGAGCAAAAATGCTCAAAGACATCACCTGGGCCCTATGAGTCAAGACTCAGAACCAGAAAACACATACACACACACACACACGCACGCACGCACGCACGCACGCACACCCCAGCATGCTCATCCTTGTGAATGCTCAGTAACCCCAAGGTCCCCATGAAGGCCATTAAGCTAGGGTCTGGTGAAGTTAGCTGTGCAGACAACCAGCTAATACTGAAATGCTGGCATGTGCATAAGTCCTTCCATGCTCAGCTAACATGCAACCTTCACATCTTGGTGCTTCCATTTGTCAGTTTGTTTTTAACCACTCAGCAAAATGGTTCAGATTTGTTCTTAGTGTATGCCATACTTCTGGCTTATTCTAAGAATTAGATGATTTGCAAATATTATTAGTCTTAGCTCCAAATATTATTTGGAGGCAGGGCTCAAGTGGTAGAGTGCCTGTCTAGGAAGCACAAAGCCCTCAATTTAAACACTGGACACACACACACACACACACACACAATCAAGTTGAACATACAACTTCAAATTGTGCTATCTAATCATATGAAAAAGAGGGACACAAGCATGTTTGTGAGTGGCAGAATGAAGTGGTCACTGAAGTCTTCTCTCAGTCATCAGTAGAGGAGACTGCAGTGAAGAAAGTCCACAGAACATTTCTAGAACCTCAGATCTGGGGATTCTTCCTTCTGTATACTGAACATGTGACTTCTGAAGGAAAACCCAGTAAAGAGGCTTGTGTTACCTAACATTGTATGTCACCGTCTGCCTCTTGCATTACCAAATCCACTGGCCACAAACTAAAATGTGTAGTGTGGAGAGAAGTGTGAATGACAACCGACAGCCGGACAGAGGATCAGAGATGTAAATGTCCTAAATTCCCTGGACTACACAGTCACCAATCTTTGTCACTCGAGGCTAATAATGTTCTACAACTTGAGCCACAGTTCCACTTCCAATTTTCTGCTGGCTAATTGAACACAAAAGTAGCACAGGTTTCCCTGTCCAGGCTGGCTTTGATCTACAATCTTCACATCTCAGCCTCCTGAGTAGCTAAGATTACAAGCGTGAGCCACCAGTGCCTGGCTATGGGATGTGTTTGTCACTGCGGATTTTACTACTACTGAAAGTTTAACAATTTCATTGAAAAACTGAAAGTGCTAGAAGATGCCTTGAACTGAATGTTCTCTCACTTCTGCAAAAACTGGCAAGATGTGAGGTTATCAGAGTTCAGTCGCCTGAGGCGCCATTTGTATAAAAAATTAAAAACATTTCAAAGTAAATTCAATTAGTGAATGTGCATGGCCTGAATAGACTATCCTTCTAAATTTAATATAGTGAACATGACAATTTTATGAGCAAACCAAGTTAGAGATAATATATTTTTATGTTCCTTAAACTAGCAAAGAGACTTTAGAACCATAAAGAACACTAACAAGGTATTGCATATATTTAAATTTTCTTCCAAAAAGAATTATGTGTGTTTTTACATGTGTAAAGTGCAAAGTTTGTGTTCCCCTCCTCCCAAAACTTTATGGTTACTAGAATTGTGAAGCACTCATCATTCATAGATTCGTTAATGCATTAATGAATGCATTGATGATCGATATAGCACTGTGTGTTTGTGTGTATGTGAGACAGTGACAAAGAAGGAGAAAGAATAAAAGAACAAAGGAGATGGGAAGGGAAGAAAAGACTGAGAGAGAATATAGAATACGATTCTAGAAGATCTAGTGAGATCAGGCAAAGATAGAGTAAAAGGAGCGAAGGGAGGATACAATAAAGCAGCCTGCGCTGTTTACTTTAGATCCTAGGAGATTACGAGTGATTCCTTGTCAGAAAGCACAAAGATAAAGGTGAAGGAGAACAGGATTCTGTTTGTCACCTATAAAATGCAGGTTCTGATTGTCATCCCTTCTCTTCTGCACTTTGGCTTCTGAGGATAAACATGGCTGCCTACATCAAGTGCACTTGACATTTTGGTTCTTAAGCGGAATGATATATTTGACTTCAAGGACCTTTCCTGCTGTTACCAGGACTTGTCCAGCCCAGGAACGAACGATGCAGTCTGACACCTTTACAGATGTTCTTGAGCTTTATAACCTTGACAGGCAGAATTCAATGTCCAGTTTGAATGTCTAGCTCTTTGTAATGAAATCTTTTGGCTGAAAAAAAATACATTCTATAATGTCTTATAGGTTCTTCTTTTTAGTTCTCTCCATAGCTCCAAATCACTTTGGAAAGGCAATGATTTCATTCATTGGCTTAGATAGCAAACATCTCCAAATCACCTAATGGTATTCATAATGAGCAATGCACAAAATGTAGTCTTACTGAAAAGGCAAACAAGTAGACACCAACTTAGAATTGCTATGTTATATTTTATTTCTGGTAGTTCTTATGTTAATCTGGATCTTATTGATCTATTGGTTCCAAGGATTTAGCTTTATAATCAAAGAAGGCAGAAATCAACATATACATTGAAGACTCTCTGTGGGTTTGAGATTGGGGTATTAAGTTATAACTTGCCCCACCATTAAACTTATCTATTTTAAATCAATCTAATTGCTTTTACTTTATACATTTGTCTAACACCCAGGCTTCATCCAATTTTAAGCACACTTTAGCCACTTTGGGAAGTTTCTTTAAATCCTCACATCTCACCTTCAGCCGTAGGCAACCTCTGAGATGCTTTGCTTTCCTATAGTTTTATCTATTCTTGAAATTTCTTATAAACAGAATTAAACCCTATGCAGTATTTAGTCACACACTACATAGCCTGAGATTTACCCATGTTGTTAAATACCAGTAGCTCATTCTTTCCTATTGTTGAGTAGTGGGGTCAAATGGTGATTGTATGTTTAACTTTTAAACAATTGTAAAGTTACTCCAACATGGCTAAGTCACTTTCCATTTCCATCAGCAATGTGTGACAGCTCCATTGTCTCCATGTTCTTGGTATTACTGTCACTCTTAAATTTCCCATTCTTACTGTTGCTTTAATTTGCATTGCTCTAGCAGCAAATGACATTGAATATCTTTTAATGGACTTATATAAGTGGACTTATAACATAAAATAATGGACTTATACATATTATATCTTAGTATATTATGGTCATCAGTATGTCTTCTTTTGCAAAATGTCTGTACAAGTCTTTTGAAATGAGTTGCTTATCTTCTTGTTACTGACTTGAGAGTTCTTCATTATAGATAAAGTCCTTTGTTACACAATTACTTTGCAAGTATTTGCTTCTAGTCTGTTGACATCTTTTAGTTTTCATAATAGTGTCTCCCCAAATCAAAAGTTTAGTTTTGATGAAACTCAACTTACTGATGTTTTTAAATGTCCAAAGCTTTTTTTGTTACAACTATTCTTCCAGAAGTTTTTCAAAAATCATTTTTAGTTTATGTATGTATGAATGATAAATTTTGATTGGATTTTTATGTAGTCACAATCTACATGTATAAATCGAATCTTCTAGACTCCATTAAAAACAAACAAACAAACAATAATCTCCCCTTTACCTAAGAATCCATGTGGCAGTCTATTCCTGGATTTTCTGCTCCATTAATCTATGTGTCCACCTTATGTCAACATTATCCTCTCTCAATAACTCACTCTAACAGTTAGTTTTGAAAGCAAGACGGGTAGGTCCTCTGTGTTATTTTCCCACGTCATTTATTATCAATTCTTACATTTCCATGTACATTATAGAACCATTTTTTCAATTTCCACCTCTGAAAATATCTTTCCAAGTGTTTGATAGAGATCATGTCAGGATTATAGATCAATTTGGGAAGAATTACCAACATTGAATTTTCTAATCCATGAGCATAGTATACATTAAAATAATTTAGTTCTTTTATTTCTTTCATAACACCTTGCATTTTTCAGTGTAGTTTTTGTGGGTTCTAGGTTGCAATTATTCTTAAGTATTTTATTCTATTTGATGAGATTCAGGTTGTCTATTACTAGTATGTAATAGTATAAATATTTATACCCTGTCATCTCATTAACTTCATTAATATTTACATAGATTTTTATTGTGCACTTTCTAATTAACTAAGATCACACGCTCTGTAAACAAACTAGTTAAATTTCTTCCTTCTTTATTTTCATGGCTTTAATTTTGTTTTTACCTTTAAGTCTCACCCTTTTATATTTGAATCATCAGCAAACTTCTTTAGTACACTGACACAGCTACATATCCTTCATGAAGAAATTTGAATAGCTTTCATCCCGGTACATTATTATTTTTAGCTAATGAACAGTACCACTGCCTAGAAAAATTCAGTTTTAAAATCGCTGCCATCTTTATTTATGAAATAGTGTTTGGACAGTCAAAAACTTGAATTTTGTACTCATCACTTAGGAAAAAGAATGGAAAATGAGAAAAGTACTGCTGTCAGTAATAAGCTAGAGTCTCATTAACTTAACAACAATTGAGACAAAGAGGAAAATCATTAAGCATGCTGAAAGTGGCAATTCTTTAGCCTCAATTAGCTCCTTGTTGGGCTTAATCAGCTGGTCAACCATAAGAAAGAGAAAAATTATAAGGACATAATATGACAGTGCAAATATAACATCAAAGACGGTCTACAATGCAAGGCATAATTAGTGATTTTATAACATATCTCAGTTCTTTGAGAATATAACTGCCTTTATGACAGACACATCTTCTGTTGTATTTGAGCACAATTTAATTAACAAATATTCTGTGGAACATATTGGGTGTCAAAGCAGGGGAAATGCAAGCACTTTACTTGATCTTACATAGTTTCCAAGATTGCTTAACAATTCCCACTTAAGAATCAGAAAGCAGGGGTACAAATACAAGTAACTTCTCAAAGCACATCCAACAACCGCAGATAGGTCTTTAACTCAGGTCTTTTGGTTCCAAATGAAGCCTCTACTTTTCTGGGCAACCCATTTCCCCCGTCTGTATTCCTAAGTCTGGGCCTTCTTCCCATTGCTTAGGAAGTCTCCGGTTCCACATTTGGTATGGTTTCGAAGGTTCTCTGGGTTTCCGCACCAACTTAACAAGCCATTCTGCAAACATTTGTGGAAGAATTTAACTTCCTGATTTGCTCTGTCCCCCAAATGCCAGCTTGAAAGCTTTACTACTCCAATAAAAAGATGGCTGCATAAGTACGATACATATGAACAAATGCAGGAGTCCTGGCTTGGGATAGGAGCATGGTTTGCCCCTGAGTTTGGGTTAGAAATGCTCAGGAAGTTTGAATAAGACAGGATATTAACATCCCTAACCGAGGTAATCCCTCTCCCCTTTGCTTTCACTTTTCTTTTCTTTCTTTCTTTTTTTTTTTTGGATTGGCACTAGACAGTGAATACAGCCTAAAGCAGAAAAGTTACCATAAAGCTTTGTGGACAGGAGAGAAATCTCCGCCTCATTTCTCAACACCCTATTGACTACAAAGGACTGACACAAAATCTTCTAACTTGCATTTGGAAGATTCGCAAAGCCTTCTGCTGCTGACAAGACAGTTCAAGGATGAAGGAAACAATATCAAAGGTGCTTCTTGTTGGATCTTAAAAGAAGAGAGCAAATGTTTTGGATATTGATGAACTCCACCTCTACTCAGGCAATATACAAACCAGAAGTAATCCTCTATGATCAATACGGGCCAAATGAGCCCTGTGAGGTAGGGAAGCCGTTCTGATTGAATCCTCTGATCAGCAAATACTTGGAGAGAAATTTCATGTCTTGTATTAATTAGTTAATTAATTCAAAAAATCAATTCTCTTCCCAATGCCAAGCACATGTTTTATGATCTTTAGAATATTCAGATACACATAGTAGTTAGAAAAATATTGGAAACAACCCACAGGATTGGAGGACACGGTGGTATATTTATCAGATACAATAGGAGTGAGCAACAGTGGCTTACCCTTCTTCTATACATAAAGTTTTATTGGAATACATTTGTGTTTGTTCATCTATTTATTGCCTATCTGATTTCTTGCTATAATGGGAGACTAAAGCAATCGTCACTGAAGTCATAGGTAGCCTGCAAGGTTTAAAATATTTACTCTTTGGCCATTTACAGAAGATCTGCGAACCCTTGTGATAAGACATTGAAAAGAAGATGAAGTAGCGCTGTGGCTCAAAGTGGCAGAGCACTAGCCTTGAGCAAAAGAGCTCAGGGACAGTGCCTAGTCCCTGGCCACAAAAAAAAAGAAAGATGAAAATATACTCTTGTCAGGCAAAAAAAAATACAATATTATTTTGTGTAGTATAAACAACATTATAGAAAACAAAAGCAAGTGGGCATAGAAAAGGTATCTATATGTCTAGCTGTGGCGATCGATCTGGGTGGTGGGTTTATGCGTGATCTGATTTCCACCATCTATTCTTTGCCGCTTGAAAACCACTTCCTACTTCTATCACAACAAACAATCAAACTTACACTTTGAACTTCTCTCAATTCCTGCCTCTCGCTTGTGCAGAGTGGGTGGGAGTAACTTCACCTGTCTCCTGGCTGGGCCCCTCCCCACACAGGACTGCTCCACAGGGAGGCAAGCAAGTGTTGGGCCAGTACCTTATGCTCATCCCGAAGGTGGCCATCCAGTTCCTCTGTGTGCTTGCTCTCATAGTAGCAGAGCTGGCATTTGTAAGGTTTCAACTCATTGTGCTTCTCGATGTGCTGCTGCAGGCTCTCGTCGCTGGAGCAGGTGAAGGTGCACTTATCACAGCGGAACACTACTCCCTGCAAGTATTTTGACAGTTTGGACCGGCATACTTCAATGGGGACAACTCGCTCTTCTGTGGAAACAAAGTGAATGGAAAGATGGGTAATTTTTACTGATGATAAGCACATGTCCCTTTTTTTCGTGTTGTTTTGTTTTGAAAGTAAGAAGAAACCGACCCATCCCCTTTTGCTACCTCTCCTGGGTCTGGGGATCCATGAATGTCACACACAGTGTCACTGCCCTTCTCCCATTCACCCAAACAACACATTCCGCCGGCACCAGCTCCTCCTGTACTTGATTCCCCAGAATAACCTACACAGAGAGGTAGGGAAAGCTGAAAAGTGCTAATTCATGAATGGAGGGCATTCAGATAGGGGTGGGTAAAGGCATGGACACCTTTTTATTTTATTTTTTTAAACTAACATTAGTGATCATTGACAGTAACCATCAGCATGGACTTTCTTCCTGGACAACTGTTCCTGAGGCTAGAATGTCTCTGGCACTACTAAGGGGTACCTATCTGCCACTTTTGTTTTAGCATCTTCCAACATCTCTCCAAAGCTAGAAATTACCCCTTTTTAAAGAATAAATTCAGTGAGGAGCAGTGTTTAAGTAACTCTACAATGCTCACAGCTCATGTCATCAGCAAAGCTGAGATGTCAACCAGAGTTATTGCATTTCCCTTTCCCCTGTGCAGATATTCTCAAAGGAGACTCTTCCCCTGTCCAGAAAGCAAGTATTTCTAATCTAATAGCAAAGGCCTGGAAACCAAGAAACCTGTACACTTCCATCTACTCCAACACCAAATCCCAATTTTGAAGAATGTGCAAATAAACTGGCTACAGGCAACCACAAGGGGAAGGTGGGATTGCCACAGGAGACAGAGAGGATTGGTCTCTCTTCAGATAATCTATAATCTGAGTGGTGCAATAGAAAAAAGAAAAAAGGGAGAGAGAGGATTTGGGTGCCTTTCCTGCTAACACACTAAATGCTGTTAGGGCTGGAAATGTGTGTGCTTGTTTACTTTGCACTCTCTCACCCTTGTGTTTTAACTGCTCAAATTAAATTTCACACCAGTCTGCCCAGAGTATCGGCGCACGCGCCAGATATCCATAGCCGGGATAAAATTAAAATCTGTGCTATTTATGCAAGAATCAAATATAGCATGTGTGTTTTCATGCTGTGTCTGGATTTCAGAAGACTCTGAAAGTTTACAAATGGACGCACATAACATATACTTAAGATTATTTAGAAACAGCAATGTATTATTAAATCAAGAAAGCGTGATTTCTTCTGAGTCATTGAGCAGAAATATTCCAAGTTTCAGTCTCTTGCACACTGATGGGTATGGCTTCTCTAGTCTTTCCTCTGTTGCTGGCCTGTGTTCGGATCTTGGTGAATTTTCCTTACCCACTACCATGCAGGGCAGACATTGCCTTGGGAGCAATTGAAGGTTTGCACTTCATTGGAGAGCAAAATGCTGGGCAGAGGATGCATAGAGGGTAGTGATATCTACATAATACTTCCTGGAGCTCTAATGCATATGTTATTTTCCCTATGCAGAGAGTCGGTTTCTTATTTAGAAATATAAATATTTTTAAACCAAAGTATAGCAGACAGCTAAGAAACACATGATTATAATGTAAACCACACATTTTCTTAGAATAGCAAATGTTTAACAGTCTTCTAAACCATTCACTTCCACGCAAATGCTTTGGCATAAACTAGTAAGTCTTAAGGAGCCCATGCTAGGATATTCTATTCCTCTAGCTCAGGATTACTTCCTAGTTGCATGATTGACAATTTAGAGCAATTCTTTGTTGTAAGGGCTATCCTAGGCATTGTATGGTGCTTGTCAGCATCTGTGGCCTCCACTCATCAGATGCTTCTAGCATTCCTTCTTCCCCAGTCATGACAACTGAAAATGCTAGCAGACTAATGTACTCAGGGGAGGCATGATCATCTCCAGCTGAGAACCACTGTTCTAAGCAAAGTGCAGGGCATGGACTGTGACTGCTCTAAGGCAGCCCTCCACAATAACCCATGAGTGGGGTGGTATCCAGGCATGACATGAGAAGTGGTGGGATAAATGGGGGAGAAGGTGTGCGTGGGGACACAGATTTCATGGCGAGGGCTGACATGAATTTCCCCAGCACCAGCCTGAGGCAGCAGCCCCCTTGTACTTTCTACATTTGTTGTTGATTTATATCTTGACATGTCTACGGCTTTCTCTTTTGTTCTTTGGCTCTGGCCTGTCCCATCTGCCCTGGATCTGTCAACCTCCGTGGAAATGGAGAACAGCTGGGTATAATTTCCCACATAACAATGCCCCGGACGCCTTCGGGACAGTCATTCAGCCACTCACTCACCAGTCTGCACTTCCTACGATAAATAATTGGTTCTTTCAAACCTTTTTTCAGGTCTGCCTTTCAATTCCTCTACCACCTTGGTGAGTTTTCTTTGCAGTTTCCAATTTCACTTTATGTATCCAAGTGAGTTTTACACAAAGTTATGAGCACTCAGGATAATGCCCTGGGGTTCAAGTAATAATAATTAATGTAAACGAGAGTACAATTTATTAAGTGCACTGTTTCAGGCTCTGTTGGGTGTTCTGCTCTCATCAGGACTTTTTTTTTGTTTGTTCTCAGTATGGCTGACAAAGTCAGTGTTCTTTAATTCAAGTGACATGGAAACTGCAAAGTGATCAATCAAACTACTTCCTCAAAGTCACATCTGTAGTTTAGCACAAAGTTGTAGCCTGAGTACACAGATCTGACCTTGTCCAGTTCTTCCTCCATCACCCCTGCTTACAGTTTCCCTGGGACATCCAGTCCTCACATGTATACATAGGAGTCTTTTGTTCCCAGTATTTTATTGGGTGTGCCTGTGATAGGGCTTGAATTCAGGGCCATGCACGCTTGTGTGGTTGTTCATGGTTGGCACTCTACTACTTGAGCCACACCTTCATTTCCATTTTTTTGCTGATTAACTGGAGAGGAGAGTCTGATGGATTTTCCTCCTGGGGTTGTCTAAAAACTGCAATCCTCACATCTCAGCCTCCTGAGTAGCTATCTATGATCACAGCCGTGGGATGTTGGTGCTTGAGTATTTCTAATATTTTAAAACATGCAAAAGTCCAGATTCCTAAGGTAACCATTTATACCTGAATGTCTCTCATGGTTTTTTTGGAATTGCTAAACGGCCTCTTCCCTGCTTGTTTACTCTGAATGTAAGACTTCCTCTTATTTCCAAACTTAAGACCTTACAAATGGACCCTATCTGTTATTAATAGGACTTTTTTTTTAACACAGATAATAATAATGTCAGAAAAGAAAAGTTCACTTTTTCTTGTTTTTCAAAACTTGGCTAACCAGACCAAGACTGGAAAAATGAAAACAAAAACAAACCAAGATACACTTTGAAAGGTGAGCAAATGACAGACAGGGTTTTCTGAATGAGGTTATTCATTCCTAAAGCCAGTGAAGGGCACAAAGTGGAAGACGGGCGTGTTTCCAGTTATCAACTGGGCCCTGCCTTGGCCAACAGTGCTCAGGACTTTTTTTTTCGCCCCCTGTGGGGGCAGTGACAGCTGTGTGTTTTCCTTGACTTCACACTTCTCAAAATTACCTTGGGTAAGAAATCAAGGCCTGATTCACACTCACTGTGACTCAGTCTCTAGCACTGTTTACAAAATATACTATGAGTTCATGAGCTGGATCAGAAGAAGGATTGCGTCTCTCTCATTTCCTAGTAGTCAAAAGATGCCTGGTGCTTCAGGGGAGAGAAAATCTGAGAAGCTAAGCCAGAGTTCAGGCCACACTGAAGGACTTGTGAACTAAGACACAGGAAGAGTAGAGGAGTACATGCTACCACACTGTCCTGGAGCTCAGTGGGGAAACCTGAAGAATTGCAACCAGCATTTCTCCTCAAGTCAGCGGCAAACACATCACAATGGATTCCAGTATGACCAAGTAAAAATTCTTCCTTGCAAGATAAATTACAACATATGAGTTTTCTTTTCATAACATGCCAAGTATAAATGAGGCAAGGAGAGATCTGGATATCCTGCAGTCCAACAAACTTGTATACAAAGGACTATCCCGGCGGATTGAGTCCTTCTTTGGACTGAACCAAAGACCCATCTACTACTCTCTGTGAAACAAGAGACCAGGGCTGAATTTTAGAGAAAGCCATAAAAAACAACAACAACAACAAACACCATTTAAAAAAGAATTCTATTTAGGGGGAGAACCCAAAGGCAAAATGACACTGTGCCTCTGAACATACAAAATTTATCAAAATGAATTCCAGGAAATGGCAACAAGGTTCATTGTTATTCTTTCGGCTGTTGTTGGTGAAGATGGCACCGTTTTTGCTTTTTGGTGTGGTTTGCTTGTTTCTCCCCTCCACCCCCCCTTGTATATTCATTTATCTGTCTTGGGTGGGGAAATAAAGGGTGACACAGAAATGGAGGGACAAAGGGAAAACAAATGCAGCAGTGGCACTTGCTAGACACTTCCTTATGAGTGAACTATACAACATATGGGTGAGAATGGGAAGGAAAACCTGGGAGAGAGCAAGGGAGGGGGTGATACTGCTACTAAAGAAATGTACTCATTACCTGATTTATGAAATGGAAACGCCCCTGTTCATCACCTTAACATTAACAATAAAAACTATATTAAAAAAAATCCTAAACTAAAGCCCCAAATAGACACACACACACATGGAAAACAGTTCCTGGTAGGAAATACTGATACCATCAGGTTGCTAGAGGGAGTTGAGGAAGCACCTCTAGCAGACAAAGATATTTGGTAGGGTTGTGAAGGAACATAGTAGTTCACTAGATAAAAGATGGATTAGCAATCAAACTATAAGGTCCCCCCTCCCCCCTTAAAAATAAGACCCTGATCAAATAAATTAGGAGACAATGACTTCTGCTCTTGACTTCTACCTGCAAGACCCAGTTAACATGGAGGCTGCAGACTTAGTAGCCAGGATCAGCCAGGTATACAATGCAAATGCTCACAAAGCTGCGTTGCACCCTTAAAATCTAGTCTACACCTCAAAATTTTAAGCTTTGTATAGAATACAAGGTATATACAGGTAAAGTCACGCATGAGGCACTATACTTTTAATGATGGTAAACTCAATTGAAATTTACTCATGACATGTTAACTGTCTCTCTTCCCATGAAAAAGGGACTCCAGGGCACAAACCTTGCCTGACTCTTCATGGCATCTCCCTAGAATTTAAACCACTGCTAGTATACAGAGATTGTTCAATATAAACAGATCGCTCAAGTGAAAACCACCAACTGTCCCACCAGCAACAATGTCCTTGACACTAAACTCAGGGCTTATGTTTTTCCTAAACTCATTAAATCATGGCTTATCTCACCAACTGTTGATCTGACTTAAGTCTATATAGTCCCCAAAGTAGCTGAATCTACCAATCCCTAGTTTCAACCTTTGCTAAGTTATATTAATTTGTTAAATATTTGCTCACATATAATAGGTGTCACATCAGTAATCTAATGAAATTTGTTCTGACTTTCTGTCTACTAAGCAAAATTAGTCTCCAAATCCTTCATAATTTGGCCAACATACGTATGCGCACATGCATGTGTTCGTACTGGGGCTTTAACGCAGGGTCTGGCTGACGTTCCTGAACTTTTGTGCTCTACCACTTGAGCCACGGTTTCACTTTCAACGTTTTGATGGTTAATTGGAGGTAAGAGTATCATAGACTTTCCTGCAAGGGCTGGCTTTGAACAGAGATCCTCAGATCTCAGCCTCCTGAGTAGCTAAGATTATAGGCATAAGCCACCAGCTCCTGGCTCAGAACATAAAACTAGTATGTTGATTACTTTGTTTAGATCTCAAAAATCCTGATAGCATTCTGCAAAGAGGACTTGTTTCTATTGACGTTAAGCAGCAAAATAATTGTTCTTTGCTCCAAGTAGTGGATTGACTTAACATCCCCCCAGAAATTGATGCCCACCTGAACTTCCCAATGTGACCTTATTGGGGCAGTGTTTATAGATGTAATAAGATGGGGTCCTACTGGATCAGGATGGCCCCTAAATTCAGAGATAAGTGTCTTCCTATGAGAAGGTACAGAGGGACACACAGGAAATGATGTCTAAGGGATGTGGAAACAGAGGTTGGAATCAAGCAGTTACAAACTAAAGGATGGCATGGAATGCCAAAGATCCAGGTAGTCATCAGAAGCTAGCATGAAGCAAGGAAGGATTCTTCCTGAGTTTTCAGAGGGAACACAGATTGTTGTCACCTTGACTTCATACATCTAGTCTCCAAAATTGTGAGAGAGCATGTATTTTAAGTGACCCAGTTGGTCTGAGGAAATTCATACACTCCATGTAAGCCTTCCCTTCCAGTTGCAATATTCTCATGGCTCCTTTTAAAAGCCACTCTTGCCTTTTTTAGCCAAACAGAAATAAAACTTCTAAATCTTTACCATTGAAGATACTGAGCATGCTTTCATCTCCCAGAGGAGGGCAGGTAGAGTATTACATACCCCACCAAGCAAATAATGAATGCTTGCTGAATGCATGAACAAACAGTAGCATCTTTTTTGCCATGTCTGACTCAAATCACCAATGAGTTCTCATTTTTCTTGAGTTAAAAGGATTCTCCTCCTTACCTAAAAATACATCAATGTGTCTGGTCAAAAAAAAAAAAAAAAAAAAAAGAAGAGATGAAACCATTCTTGCTAGTAGTAGCTCTGTCTTGGGGACAGTTCAGATGTTGTTTTTCTTACCTTTCATCCCAAGGATTTTAATTAACTAAACTAAGGCCTCAGAAAGAGCTCAGGCTGCAGACCCTAGAGACCAAAGATGTTTATTCATCCATGGAAAAAGAAGTGTACAGGTGCACAAGGATCTGCATCTTGTTACTGTGAGATCCCTTCTAGTGCCAATGCAGACAGACATGCGACCCTGTCTGCTGACAGGTTGAACCAGCTTTCCACTGAACTCCTGTTAAGTTGAGATGGACAGCTCAGCCAGGTGGAGACAGATGGCAGATTCAGCTGTCGTGCAGTCCTCTGCTGTCTGGAGATCGGGGGTCCTGGTCTTAAGACATCTAGCCACCATTACTAATTCTGTTTACAGATCCAGCTGGCACAGACATTATCCACTCAATAAGGTGATACCACCCTCTCAAGGGTGCTTGTGGTTCAAGACAAGAGCATGGGTCACACACACCTGAGTTACTGACCAGTCATTTGACCTTAGCCTTTCAGAAGTTGGCTTTTCCTTGTCATTGAAGCTAGCAGTCCTCTACACCATGAAGTTTTCTGTGAGCATTCTGAGTGACTAAGCCAGTACTTGTGATCCAATGATGACCACTGTTCATATTAGTAATGTTGCTACTACTTGGCTAGTCCTGAAATCCTCTTTGCTGACTCTGGGTTGGTGAAGATAATGCGTAGAAAACTATCTCCCTCAGTGAAGAGACTGTAAACCTCTGGCGTGTAATGTGATGGGACACAAGGTCAAAAGACCATTGGCCCCACTATCCATGCATGGGTTATGTGACTGGTTAAGTGTCTCCAGCTCTCACTGGTTTGCTGGAATGGACTGTAGATTGAGTTACTCTCATCTGACCATCTGAAATCTGAAATGCAAACTTTTTAGCAGCAACAATGAAGCTAAAGAAATTTCTCATTTGGGTGGTACATTTTTGATTTGGGATTAGAGGAGCTCAACTAAAGTGTAAATAAATATTCCAATTAAAGTATAAAGAAACAAATGTCAGAGTCTGGTCCCAAGCACGCTGGGTACAGGATTCTGGAGCTGTCTTATAGTTATAGTAGTAGGAACAACACACACTCCATTACCCATTTTCTCTCTAGGGTAGCCACTAGAAAAATTTCTTTCTCATTTCAGTATGTAGGATTCTTGAGAATTTCCTAACACTTCAGCAATGTCTGTTACTAACAATTAGGACTCCTGACATCAAGATCATTGTTGGGCTGGTGATATAGCCTAGTGGCAAGAGTGCCTGCCTCGGATACACGAGGCCCTAGGTTCGATTCCCCAGCACCACATATACAGAAAACGGCCAGAAGCGGTGCTGTGGCTCAAGTGGCAGAGTGCTAGCCTTGAGCAGGAAGAAGCCAGGGACAGTGCTCAGGCCCTGAGTCCAAGGCCCAGGACTGGCAAAAAAAAAAAAAAAAGATCATTGTGGTTTGAAGCCAGCCTGGGCAAAATGTTCACCTCATCCCAACCAATAAAAAGGGTGGGCATGATAGTGTGCTTCCATCTTCCCAGCTGTGTCATCACAGACAAAGGCAACCCATGCACAAAAAGCAAGATCTTATTGTAAAAATAATAAAAACAAAAAGGCTCAAGTGGTAGAATGCCTGCTTGGCAAGCATAGGGTCCAGTAGCAACCAATATCAGTACCATCAAAAGCAAAAACAAACAACTTAACCAACAGTCCACATCCAGTTGGCTCTGTTCATTCCCATGGGAAGGCAGGAATTTCGGGCCAAATCTGCGGCCATGGCTAACAGTGACAATACCTATTTCCATAGTCATCCACCACTTTTCCATACTGTCTGCTGCACTTTCTACTGGTTGTACTTTATTTTCCATTTGCTTAAAATCCCTCATTTGTTTTTAATTCTACAGTTGTACAGGAATTCTTTAAGCTGCCCTAATTCTTTTGTGAACTGAAGCAGACTACAAATAAATACCCTAAATTAAAAACAAAAACCTTGGTCTCTCTCAGCCTCAAGTTTCTCATATGTAAAACAGAAATCCAAGTAAGAGGAACACTGCCCACCAGGATTGTGATTGTAAGCAGCTTTTCTGCAAGTAAGTATTCATGACCTTCGTGTGGAATCTCTCTTTGTTGCCCATCCCTCCTCCCTAAAATCTCTACTCAGAGAAGGCAAGACACACAGAACTCATGATGCATCAAAGCTCTGATCCTGCCAGGCAGTAACATGGGAAAAGAAGGGAAGTGACCACAGCTAGTGAGAACTCACCATTTCTGTTCACTCAGCACCAAGTGATAGCCTCCACCCAAGCTGGCTGGAGCACAGAGCCACAGCAACACCTGGACTATGGGGGCCGGAAGCCAGGTGACTGAGACAGAACTCCAGAGGGGAGCTCTTGGGCTAAGAATTCCTGCCTGAAAGTTGCTGTGTTGCACTGCGCTGTGCTATCCAGGTTGCAGGTGGATGTCGCAGCTAGCACACATCTCGCATCTCATTAGCATGAGATGGGGAGGGAACCTGGACACACTAGATGCTGAGCTTGTCATGGGGCTTGTAGCAAGCTCAGGGCATGTCAGGAAGTGCGCTGGCCAAAGGCAGTGGCTCAGAGAAAACATGAACAACTATAAAAACAGGTCCTGATAGCCAGTGTTTCACGGAGAATGACATCTTAGCAGAAGACTAGGTGACATTGTTTGGGCCTGTACAGTAAATAGATAGGAAGGAAGAGTATGAAAGGAAGGAAGGAGAGGAGACAAAGAAGAAGAGATAGGCCCACCAGGAGCTGGATATTCCAGAAATCATTTTCCACTGGCCTACAGCTCGAATCTTTTCAAGACAAAGTAGGCTCTGTGTAATCATATTCTCCCTTCCAATCCAAAGGAACTGTGTATGACAAGTGTAGCTCAAAGAAAACCCAAAGTGAGCTGAGCTGGGTGGGATGTACCTCTAAATCTCAACACTCAGGAAGCTGAGTCAAGGAAGATCATGAGTCCAAGGCCAGCCTGGGTCATATAAGAGAGACCTTGTCTCAGCAAACCAAACCAACAAACACATAAAAACAACCAAGGGGGGCTTAAAACAAGTTTATCACTGAGGGTCAATGCTTACACATAAATATGGAGCACCAGTACTCATCGGAGTCATTTCATTTCATTTCCCTGAATTCTTTCTCCCTATCCATCTTCCTGTACAGTTTGCTTCAGAAGTTGCCATACTTTGGTATTTTGCAAAAGAATTTCTCACATAGCCCCCTCCCCAACTCAACCTTTCTGTTTCTCATTCATTTCTTCCAGGAGGAGTCCCTTTTCTTTAGGCGGTGGGTATCAAAAGCCCTTGTCCCAAGAGCCCTACTCTATCAGAAGGGTACATTATGAGCTCACCCCGTCTCCCAGTAGGAAGGTGTTTTTAAGTCACTTTGGCTGTGACAGTGGTTGTCCTGATTCTTGCTTGCAGCAACAGGGACTCAGGCAGAGGTGGTTGGTGGGACCAGGGTCCCAAGAAAGCATTTATAGGATGCCACCATGCCGCCTCCTCCCAACATTCCAGGGAAATCAGTCAGGCAGCGGCTTACCTCGGTGTAGCACGATGTGGTCTATCATGTTGCGCTTGTATTTGGTGTGATAGAGGCAGAGAGGACAGCGAAGATCTTTGGGACCCTCCTCAGGAACCGCCGAATGCCCAGCTTCCACGTGCATAGTAAAAGCAGATCTAGGAGATAGGGCAGCGACAGTGAAAAGGGGTTCACCTGTACATTTCCTGCCAGCCACTCCACTGCAGGTGTTCATGTGTGACTCTTTAGCTTGAGAAGGCAAAAGCAAAGCCAGTTCTCTGCTGACCACCAGTTCCTTGGCCATTCAACCAATAGCTGAACTCAGAAATGCAGTGGCAACATCTTTGTCACTTTAACTAGGACTAGAGATTAGCTTGAAAATAAATTCCCCAAACATCTTACTCTAGAAAATTAGAAGATGCTTGTTAATAGCATGAACAAAGACCAATTTCATTTTTGGGAAAAGTTTGGCTATGTCAAAGCTAGACTGATTTACCAACTGCCTGTGTGAGTTTTTACAGACACAAAGGGCAAGGGCATTCACGGGGTCATAATGGTCAGAAAAGGTCCATGGCTCAAATCTCCAAAACGTTACAAAGCCTCAGCTGGACACTGGTGGTTCACACCTGTAATCCTAGCTACTCAGAAGGCTGAGATCTGAGGACTGTGGCTTGAAGTCAGTGCCCAGTATCAGATAATTATCTTCAGTTTACAGGAGGAAATGGAGAGAGAGACTTATGACTTGTTTAAGGTGACCTGGCCATCAAGTGGCTTCATATTCTCTACCTGTCAGCACTGCCCACACAACATCTCACAGGATGTGATGACATTGCAGTGCTGAGATATCTGCTGGAAGAACTCCACTTTTTCACCAAGTTCACCAATGCTGTCAAACCCAGGGCCAAGGAGGACTTTGTCTAGACTTGAATTAATTTTCTGTTACTGCTTCAGTCTAATGTTTTCAAGGCTGGGGGACTGATTTCCTATGTGTCTTCAATACAACAGTCTTAAAAATAAGTTTTCTATGACAGAAACAGTAGTCACAATTGCTGGATATACGTTTTTGAGTGAATCACTGAATTTTATCTCTGAGTGTTTCTCCTAGCCCTCTCTGCCCCATTAAAAACAAGTACATTTAAAGAAGCTAGGTATGAGAATAAGCATCTGTAACGCCAGCACTCAGGAAACTGAGTCAGGAAGATCAAATTTATTATGTAGCGTGAACTACCTAACGGAACACAGTACACAAAATAATAACGATCTCTCCAAGCCTCCATGGTTTTTTATAAATTAATATTAAATTAATCTTTAAAAGAGAGGGTGATGTTTCCTCAAGGGAAAACTGTACTGGGTTAGAGAATTGCTTTGCTGAAATATCATACCACTCAGGAAGCTACTTGCTCTGATTTTTAAATTCATTTGTCTTGCTATTGCTCTTTAATCTTCCTACCAGGAATCTGAAAGCAGCTTCGCTTTATGAAGAGTGGTACCCAGCCTCCCTCTCATCCCACAGACAGGGGCCTTCCCTGAGTTCTAGGTAAGAAGGTACAAGGACAGAGTGTGGTGAGGGCTGGGGCAAGGGGAGCCATTTTAGCCACTTACTTAAAGCCTGTATAAAAGGTGCAGTCTTTGCACTTGAAAAGCTTCTTCCCGCCATGCTTGTCCCGGTAGTGGCGCCTAATGCTCTGGATGTAGCCAGAGGAGAATTCACAGAATTCGCAGTGAAGAACAGCTTCGCTTTTCTGCTCGGAGCCAGCAGCAGCCCCAGAAAGAGACACAGGACTAACACGGCTGTTGTTTCTTGCCAAAGCAGCTGACTGATAGTGGTTCAACTGCTGCTGGACATCAGGGGGCTCAGAGTAGGAAGAGTCTGTGGAGAGATGAACAAAATGACCCTGGCACAGGAACTTGATGAGAATGGATTCCTGAACACCCCTGGCATTAGAGACTTCCCCTAAAAAGTTTCACAGAGATAAATGACAAGTTAAAGTGAACACATATTTAAGGTAGGCAGTATGGTTTTATACACATATACAGTGTGAATTATTACAACACCAAATTAATGAAGTCATCCACTTCCTCCAAGGTACTTTTCTTTGGTGCGTGTGCTGAGCTCCATTAAGACCAAGGACACAGTACTGTAGTACTAACTTTGGGCATCTGCCATCCCTTCCTCCTTTCTTCCTTCTCTCTCTTCTACCCTGTCACTGTCCCTTAGCTTTTTCACTTAAGGGTGGTATTCTACCACTTGAGCCACAGCTCCACTTTTGGCTTCTTGCTGGTTTGGAGAGAAGAGTCGCAAGGACTTTCCTACCTGGGCTGTCTTTGAACTGTGATCCTTAGCTCTTAGCCTCCTGAGTAGCTAGGAAAATAGGCGAGAGCCACTCCCAGCCAATGGGTGACACATAGTATTGTCTAACTGAAAATCTGCACCAAGATCAGTTGTAATCACCTGCACAGGTTTGTCACTGATCTTGACTTTCATCTTCATTTGCATCCTACAACCCAGAGCTTGCAAATGCAGGTAAGGAGGAAGTGCTATCTCTTTAATCTGAATCTGAGGGTTCATGGGATTTAAAAATAAAATCCTGAGGTTAAAGGTTTCAAAGTGAAAGAAGTCAAGTGTTGTTTAAAGGCTACCCATCCTCACTGGTGACATAAACAAACCCGCAGAGTCTACATGGGGAAGGAAGGTGGATGATGCAATCTCTCTACTTTTGCAGCCCAGAATTGTTCACACCAAACCAATTTTTTTTTTAAAGGGGAAAAAAAGTTAGCCTTTAACAGAAATGCTTAAACACATGGCACTCACACAAATCTAAAAGTGCTTTATGCCTCCACAGTCAAGTGATTTAAATTTTAAAATATATATTTAAAAAAATCTAATAGTGTTCTCTCCTGGAATAGATGTTTAAAGCTTAGTCAGCATTAAGATGGAGATTTATTCATAAATCCCAATAAAATGAAATTCCAAACAAGTTTCTCCGAAAGGTATTTTCAAGCTTGCAATTTTCAGGAAAATGTCGGAACTGACAGGCACAAATCTTAACCATGAGGAGCTTTTGCTGGTACATGGTGCAGAAACCAGAGCTGGAAAAGAGGAAAGCTTAGAGTTTCTTCTTGAAATAGGAGAGAGATGTGCAAAGGGAAATAAAGTGAGTATGCATGAGAGCGAGCAAAATGTCTTGAACCCTTTTCCCACCAGGTTGCTTAGAAAGGGAAGGTTAGAATTCAACAACATTGTTCTCTCCAACCTGCAGCTGTCCATGAATGATACAGAGGAGATCTGTGCATACCACACAGAAGAATTTCAGTGTAACTCTCCTTGAAACGAAAACAAAGGGCTCTTTTCTTCAGCTTTTCATCAAGCGAGGGGGGAAAGAGGACAGAAACTGTACAAGCTTCCTCCTGATTTGATGGACAGTTAATTTTCCAAAGCATGCATGCCCGAGGCGGGACATGGAGGAATTCTGTAAAACCCACATTTGATGAGACCACAACCATCCATCCTGTAGGCCTCTGGAAAAGAGAGGACAAAGCCAGAGCAGCCTCCCTCATTAGGGGGCCACCTCCTGTCTTGAAAATACTAAGATGCCTTCCTTGTTCTCTGCCGTGATCCTTCATTCACATTCCTCAAGACTAAGGGGGAGGAGGGGGGAAAAAAACCCCAAACCTTTGCAACCTTTGTGAATTGTAAACCAATCTGCCATACAAGAAAATTAAAACTAGAGGAAACTTGAACATCTCTCCAAGCCTCCCTGGGTTCATTACCAGATGTAAAGGGAAGACAAAGGACGAAAGGGATGACACAACTGGATTCCTTTGACTCCATTCTTTCATCTCCTTCTTTATTCTTCTATCCTCTACCAATGAACCCACTCAGGACCACAATAATGCAATTGTCAATGTGTCATTCTTTCTTTCAATAGCAAGTTTGTTTACCATTTCATGGATTGTTTGAGATTTTTCTGTATAAACCCTCAGGACACATTTCTGCTTAAAACACACACAAGGAAACACGAGATACACTATACCTCCCCTGTTAACACAATTCTCACACCCAGGTTGAAAACTGCCTCTCTCTAGCTTCAGAAAACCCAGTCTTCTTGATGGTGCTGGTTGCAGCTACACAGAATAGAAATTCTGAAGCTACTGAAGCCAGGTCCTGTTGTTTAACATCTGTCCACCAGCCACAAACCCATCCAGAGACCAAAAGAAATATTCCAAGGAAAGATGCATTTCTGAAGAAGCACCTAAAATCCCCTTTGTGACCTAGCACACGGCTCATGGAGTTTCCCCGGGCGAGGCTGGATGCTGGCATCAGGCACCAGACACCTTCCCCTCAAAGTGATAGAGGAATGAGGCTCAGATGGTAAACCATGCGGATCCTTCCCCTTAGCTGACATTCACACCCAACCCAAACTGGGCACTCAGCTAGGCACAAGTGGCTCATGCCTAGCATCCTAGCTACTCAGGGGGCTGAGATGTAAAGATCACAGTTCAAAGCCAGCTTGGGCAGAAAGGGCCACAAGACCCTCATCTGAAATTAATCAGCAAAAAGCTGAATATAGATGTGGCTCATATAGTAGAGCTCCGGCCTTGAGTGAAAAGAGCTAAGGCGCAGTGCCCAGGCTCTAAGTTCAAGCCCTAGTACCAGCATACACACACAAAGAAACTGATTGTTTATTTTGTTTATAGGAACTACTGCATGTTATCACATCCACTTCAAAGAAACCTTTTTAAACAATACCTTTGGTACTGATATATGATAAAAAGTTGGGTGAAATAAAAATGAAACTCATCATCCACCATCTTTTTCCCTCCTCCTAGTTACAATCAGATGGCCAAGTGTATTTACAAGGAGAAGCCAATGCTACCAGTTAGGACATAACTTTAATAATGCCCAGGTGAAAACTGTGGATCTTGAAGATTCTCTTTCTTTTGCTGTCGCCATCCTCAATCCCTTCTCTTTCTCCCTCTCCCTCTCTCTCTTTTTGCCAGTCCTGGGCCTTGGACTCAGGGCCTGAGCACTGTCCCTGGCTTCTTTTTGCTCAAGGCTAGCACTCTGCCACTTGAGCCACAGCACCACTTCTGGCTTTGTCTTTTTTCTTTGGTTCCCACACTGGGAGACGAAACTTCTGGCTTTTTCTATATACGTCATGCTGAGGAATTGAACCCAGGGCTTCAGGTATACAAGGCAAGCACTCTTGCCACTAGGCCATATTCCCAGCCCCTTCTTTCTCTCTTTTAACATTTAGGAATAATGTACAATTTTAACACATTGACGAATAAAATGACAAAGACATGAATGTATGGTTGGAGGAGGAGGGTCATTTTATGCCCAGGTTAGGAAGGCAAACAAATTGTTGGCAGCAAAGGACATGTCACATAAGCTGAAAATCATCATTAAGACTATTTCTCTTCTGTACTTAGGGAAAGAAAAGAAAAAAAAAGACTACCCTGTGTTGGGGAGACAAAGTTTTGGTCATAGTAAAGCAACAGATGAAGCACAGTGAGAAATTCTACACCCAAGGGTGGGCTGTGCTGAGTTAGTTTTATCAGCTGCATGGCCATTAGTGTCTATAATGAAACCAGGGGCAAAGATTAGGGTAACATGGCTCACTTGGGACCATAGTTCACAGCTTAGCCTGCCCACACGTTCCTGCCCAAGCACCCTTGACATATGTAGTCTAAGAAGAGTTCAATGCCCTGACTTGTGGTTTTATTTATATGCGAGCTTAGTGAGTTAAATTTGCTTATGTTAAATGTTGTTATCTACTTTGTAAATTGTCTATCATGAGGAAAGAACTGTGTTTGGTAAAATTATGGCCAAACTACACATCTAGCAACTATGGTATATGTACAGATGCGCGTGCCAACTTTGCCAATGACATAAAGCTGAGAAGGACTGGCCACACAGCTAACCAAGATGCAAAGGCAGGATTTATCTGATCATAAGGAACAGTCTTCTCTATTAGCCATCCATACCCCACGGGGACTTAGTAGAGTCCCTGGCCACAAAGCAAATGAATAAGAAGGAACAGGAGAGTTCTCCCTGAAATAAACACACAGAGGAGTGAAGAGACAGAAAGCAGCAGCAAGGCTGAAATAGTTAAGAAAATCACATTAGAAGAAATACAAATAAGTTAAGTCTGGGATGCAGCTCAGTGAGACAGTACTTGTTAGGCCAGGAGCGAGTCACTACCACCACAACACCATCATTGCCATCACCCCTATCACCGCAATGGAAGACAAGTAATAGATAAACTGAAATGAATTTTTCAGAAAAAAATACAAGATCCCTGGGAGGGAGGAGGAGTATTCAAAGCTGCCAAATGCTTTATAGAAGTAACACAGGAGACATTTCTAGAATCAGGCTAGACAGGTGGACATAGCAGATATTCAGAGTGGAAAACTGTCTAAAAGCTATGCTTTACTGAGATGCTTATTAGGTTGTTTTTAAATAATAATTCCCTAAAATTCTCAAGCAGGATGCAGCTGGGACTAGGTAGGTCCACAAATGTCAATGGAAGGTGAGTGATTTTAGGTGGTTTTAGAACAGGTCAGGATTTCAAAGCTGGAGAGGGCTGAATTCCAGATGGGCCCATCTGGCCCTCTCATTTATCCATGTTCCTGAAGAAATGGTCAAGTTCTTACTAATACCAGCCAAACTTAGGTAAGTATCAGTTCCAGGCCCTCCCTCACCTTCCCTACCCCCCATGAAGATATTAGCCACCATAGAAGCAATCACAAGAGATTTCACTTTATAAAGAGAAAGACAGAAAAGTGACCTCTAGAAGAATGGTACAGAGGAGAGGAAGAGGCTTTCCTCAGTTTCCACAGTCCCATGCCAGGGTAGGAGCCGACTTGGGTTATTCAAGGTCAAGGAAGAGATGTAGGGTGCCTTCTAGCAACTCCGATCTCCTCAGGAAGGGACTGAGCAGTGAGCAGGTATGAAAATACTGATCTTTCTTGCCTCTGGCAAACTTATTCCATTGATTGAAGGAAGAAAGGAAGCAAAGAGAACAAATGAACAGTAACAGGAGAGTTTAACTACTGGGAGATTAGGGAAGACACAAGGAAGAGTGAGAATCAATTGGGCAGTAAATCGTGGGATTGTGGCGGATGGCCCCTTGCACACTGCATGCTGCAGAAAGGAAGCCATACTAAAGATCAATTCTCAATTTTCTACCGCTGCTTAGGGGCTAAGAGGAAAGGAGGAGGGCTGAAGAACTCTGGTGCCCGTAACCACAGTCATATGTGAGCTAGGTGTGTGTGTGCGTGTGTGTGTGTGTGTGTGTGTGTATGTGTGTATGTATGTGTCTTGTTGTGCCAAGTTGCAAGACCACCCCCAAGAAGACCACCGAGATTCAGACACTCCGAAATGCAAAAGCAAGGCAAGGCTTTATTTAACGAGCTGCCAACTCGGGCCTCATCCTACCCACCGACACAGTGGAGGTTAGGAGGAAGCCCCGAGCTGTGATTACACAGGGCTTATAAAGGCAAAGAACAAGGTTACAACAATCAGCTGTGCAAGCAAGATTAGAACACAGGTACAAATCTGATTGGCTCAGGGTTCGATTCTAAAATGGGGTTCACGTGGTGGGGCCTGACTTCAAAGTCTGGCACCTCAGTCTGTGCCTGTCAAGGGGCTTGAACTCAGGGCCTAAGTGCTGTCCCTGAGCTTTCATGCTCAAGGCTAGTAGTGCTCTGCCACTTGAGCAACAGAGTTCCAATAACAGCTATTTTTTGAGAGATAAAGAAGCATCATAGGCTTTTTTGCCCAGGCTGGCTTTGAAGCAAGATCTTCAGATCTCAGCCTCCTGAATAGTTAGGATTACAGGCATGAGCTAGATTTTGTGCAGACTTAATGATTAGTCAGAATCAAATTCCAGAAAGTAGTGTGAGACAAAAATTTCGGGCAAGCAAACTTTGAAGGTGGTCAGAGGCCAAACGGTTACATTCTACTTACTCAGCAAATATTTATGCAACATTTAAATGAGGAAATCTTGTACTGGGACAGTAAGGCTTGATCCTTACTCTCAAGCAAGTTACAATCTCAGAAAGACATGTCAAGATTAGTTAGATACAATGCAAAAATATTTTATTTGTTTATTTGTGGTTTTTTTGTTGCCAGTCCTGGGGCATGGACTCAGGGCCTGAGCACTGTCCCTGGCTTCTTTCTGCTCAAGGCTAGCACTCTACCACTTGAGCCACAGCGCCACTTCCGGCTTTTTCTATATATGTGGTGCTGAGGAATCGAACCCAGAGCTTCATGTGTACGAGGCTAGCGCTCTACCATTAGGCCATATCCCTAGCCCTGCAAAAATATTTTAATAAAGCCATCTACAAAGAGGTATCGGGGAAGAAGAGCCAATCAGCCCTTGATGATGACAGCAAGGGGAATTAGGGAGAGGGAGTTGGGATGTTAAGAGAATCCTGAATGCTTAATGAGATCAACGCTGGACATGCAGATAGTGAAATGCTCAGTTTGCCACACTTTCACTTTGAGTCATTTTGGAGAAAGTAAACAGGCATGAAACAACCACAATCTTATCACAATGATTTAAAAAAGTGACTTAATTCCCTTAAGAAGAAAGGAAAGACAGAGGGTGAGAAGGACGAGTCTGAACAGAAAAACACGTGCATCTGAGGGTGGAGTGAGAGTAGTGCAAGTGACTATTTAAAACCTCCAACTTCAAAAATAGCATAGAAAGTCTCAACTATTTTCTTCAGAAAAATTAACTATTTAGAAGCAACTAGAATATTAACTCTGGATAATTTAACCAAAAATATTGTAGATGCCTACAGAATGGAAAGAAAGGGGAGGAATTGAAGTAAGCAGAATTATAATCTGCTATTTCTGCTCAGGAAATGATAGAAGCTTTGAGAAAGGTCCATTAACAATAACAAGAGAGTAGCTAAGCACATACTTTTAGTTAACAGCCAGAAAATGGTTGGGATCCAATGCAATACAATTTATAATAATTACTTACAAACTCAGGCAAAGGACAAAAATAAGTCTATGTGTTTGGGTGTATGTGGTAGCACCCAGTGCTCTGCAGTGAGCAGAGATAACCCGAGTTCTTCCTTTAAAGCCAAGGATCTGTTTCGAGTCTTCTGTCTTATGGATGCTTGACACCTACCCAACAGGATAAAAATGATTACCTCTGTTCAAACATCTCCTTTTACATTCTCAATATTATTGGATGGCCCATGTCTTTATTCAAAGGCAAATCGTGGGGTTCTTCATTCTATTCCTTTTCTTGTGCCAACACATCTCACCACATCCTGGAGATGTCTCCTGGGGTCAACCATCACTGCTTTCCTTTCCACTCTCCTACTTTCCACTTACTGAGTTTTCAGGTCTTCATCACACAGTGAGGGGAACTGAGGGCTCCCTGGCTAGGTAGAAGATGGCAGTCAGAACCTACTCCAATATGGGCAGGAGATGACAGCGCATGTGCACTTCTTGGTCACAGCCCAGGTCTTGTCCTCTTAGCCTCGAACCAATCAGGAATCAGGAGCCCCTTCGAAACTTGTAAGCAAGGATGGGGGGAAAACTTGCCTGTGGTCTGAGGGAGACAGACCAATGATGAGACTCCCCATGGGGGTGTATCCACCCCTTGACACCTTAAGGGGGAGGAGGCAAGGTTGCCCTAGACACTGCAGTCCCAGAGAAAGACTGCAGATACCAGCTCCAGGTGCCCTCCTCCGACAAAGAGCCCATTTTTCTGTCTTTTCCACTTTCAAATAAACCTGCTCTGTCTGCTTTAAACATTTTCCTCCTCTTTAATCCTCTTCTCTGCAACAAAAAAGAATCCGAATCCTAGACAGTATCAACACGTGTAATTCTAATAATCTCCTACCTGGTTTCCTTCCACCAAGATCTAGGGGGCAGCATATGTAGCACAGACATACCGTACATCCCTGGTATGCTTATAGGATGCTGCACTATTGCCCAGTAGTCGCCATCCCTTACACTGGTACCCAGAACACTTCAGTCTATTCTCCAGCTATGTCTCCAGCCTCACTTTTGGCTAGTGTCCATTTCCTAGTACATTCTCTATATGGCACCATTGCTGGTTCTTGCTGAGAGCTACTTGCTCTTCTTTCTCCTTTTCCCTTGCAAATTCCTACTCAGCCTCCAAAGTTAAACTAAAATGTCACCTCTGTAAAGAGACAATAATCTCAATAACCCAAAGAAAACATTTTGCTCAATATTACACTTCACCAACATGTACATATTGTGATGCTGGCCCTGACCTCATTATTATACTTTCATACAACACTTGCATTGCAAGTCCTCATAAGCAATCTCTGCCAACGCACTTGGCTAGAACAATGCCCTACACCTAAAATAGCCTGACCAAGAAGACCCGTGGCAAGAGTGGTATGTGGGTTGGTATTGCATGCTACTCTAGCAGGTCCATTCATTTCTAATTCCAGGAATTGAGTTAATGCTACCAAGAAGTAGTCTGACTTCTAAATGGTGAAGGGGATCTGGGGATGGAGCCTATACTTGCCTCATACTTGCTAGGCAAGTACCCTACCACTAAGGACACACCACTAAGCCACAGTCTGTTCCCAAACATCTCTAAGTTATCTACGCTATTATGCTTACTCAGTATAAGTAATATTCTATAAGATGATGAACTCTATAAGTATAAAAAGTTATTCCAAGAAAGCTACACGGAATGCTTTGAAAAGACTTGATAAAATCAAGTTGCTAAAAAAAAATACTGTCAAATTACATTTGGGTGAGATGAACTATAAAAGACTGAGAACATAAAAATCCAGAACTCTGTTCTAAGACTGTGTGGCAAATATCTCAGTTCTCATTCTGCTTAAAAGAAATGGAAGCTATAATCACATGTGCTATATAATATAGGAATGTGGTCCAAGGAGAGGAACTAGAGCATCCTATTAAATATGTGGGCTCAACCCTGTATCACACTACTAGAAAATGAACATATTCAAACCTTACATGAAAATTGCTTAAGGTATTTAGAAAAAGAGCTCACAGTTCATGCTGGCATTATTAAAAAAAAAATCAACAAACCTATAGAATATGTATTGACAACAATGTGGAGAATAAACAGGGAAACTCTTATGGGAAATGGTTCTGCCATATGGAAAACAGTAGGAGTGTTCCTTTAATAAAGAAAAAATACAACTTTGGTATGATCTGGCAATCCCCAAAAGCCTGAAATGAGGCTCCGCAAGAGGTGACTGCCCACCCACCCTCCCAAGGTTGCAGGCTCCCTGCCTCTAGTAGCAACGAGGAGGAAATAACCTAAAAGTCTATGGGCAGATAAGTGGAAGGAAAATGGACACACACACATACACACAATGGAGTGTTTTATTCAACCTTAAGAAAAAGAAGAAAATTCTGTCCTGTGATGCAACATGGATAAACCAGAGAACATTATGCTAAGAGCAATATGACAGTCACTAAAGGACAAACATTGCATGATTGCACTACTACAAGGTACTTCGAGGAGTCAACTCAAAGGGTTGGAAAATAGAACAGAGGTTGTCATTGGCAAGGTGGAGAGGCAAGTGAGAAGTTACTGTTCAACTAGAATTACAGTTATAGGAGATGAAAAAAGTTATACAATAATGCACATATAGTTAACAGCACTACTGTACTGCACACTGAAAGTCTGATACGATGGTAGATTAGATTTCATGTTGTGTGTTTTTAGTAACCACAGCAATTTTTTCCCTGTGATTTTAGACAGGATAATCTGTTAAGTTCTTTACAAATTTAATATACTTTAATTATCATCATAATTATTTAATTATGATACTTAAGAAAATGTCTGCTGGAAGTTATGGACAACTGTGGCTATAAAGGCACACAGGATATTGTTTCTGCCTATTTAAATTGCAATGTAACCACCACGGGGGTGAGGATTCTTGCTGGTTTTTTCAACTGATATATCTCAAGTGCTTGGAAGTGCCTGAAGAGGTCCTCAAGAAAAAGTATGCTGGACTCAATTAGTGGATAACTATACAATCACATATTTGGATGCATGTATGGGCTGCATATCCATAAATATATAGTCTTCAATTTTTATAACAGTATGCCCCATGATTTCTAAAAGCACACTTAATTTAAGATGGTTTTTTCGGATTTGCCTGAATACCTCTGCACCTCAATTTAACTCCCTTTCTCAAGATACTGGCTGCTCATTTTGTGCTAATAACTCCAAAGAAAATCTCGCATCCAGAGGAACAACAGAAACTATAGCTTGTCAAGGCTCCTTTCCAATGATTTCCTTCAGAATAAAAAAAAAGATGTTCTTTACAATGAACCATTTCAGTAGAAAATTGCTAGAAGCTAAGCTTTAGGACATGAACCATTTCAACTTCTTCTGCATACCCTCCAAGGGGGAGTATAAATCTCCAGAGGCAGTTACACCATTTTACTTCCTTCTTTTGATTATGCCTTGAAAATCTCCAGGCCAAGGACTCTGGCACCTTCTTGTCTTCTATCATCAGTGGAGTTCTCTGGCCTGGACACACAAGATTATGATACAATGGCCAGGGGGTGGGGGGCGGGGGGACAATGGACGCTGGATGACTATATATAGGAATTCTAGGCTTGGTTGTCATGGAGGCCAGCGGAAAAACAAAACGCCTAATCCTCAAAATAAGGTTGAGGCCAAACTTGAAGGAAACACATACTGCAAACTTCCTGTCATTCTGACGAGTAAAAACAAAACCTTGAAGTAGGATCAGGGAGTAGATGAGAGAAAAACTAAAAGAAACAAACAAAAAAAAAACATTACTCTTCAAAACTCCAGAAACCCTGAGGAGGGGAAGAGAGGGGGGAGAAGTGGAGGATGGGGTGGCTCATTTTTTTGAGATATTGTTTCTTATCATAGTCCAGCCCATTTTAAAGGGTGTCTCCGAGGCTTTGCACTCCATGTTTCATCCTGTCTATATTTGGGGGTAGAGACTAGGCAGGTCCAGGGCAGGACAAAGAAGATTCCTGGGCTTTTTTTGGTACTCTTGTCCCTGGAGACAAGTCCATTGGCTTTTCTGCTCCCCCCACCCCCCAACTGGCACCACCATTTACCAAGTTGATGGAATAAAAAAATACATGTTGATTCATTTTTCCTTCCTTCAATAAGCCATAGGCACTGTGATCTCTTCACTGGTCCACTGCCATGGCTTAGTTCAGCCCCCAAGGGTTCCTAGTGGGAACTGATACTGTAAAATGTTTCTAACTGACTTTCCATTGCCCATTTTCTTGTTCTTTGCAGATTCCTTTGCATCCTAAAATGCAAGCATGATCACGGTCTTCCTTATTACAGGAAGAATATTCTATACTCTGGACCATGGGAATCAGCTCTTTTGTACTTTTCCCAACCAATTATCATCCTAGACCCACACTCTTCCCACACTGTGCTTAATGCCAGCCACAGAGAAAGTGTCTAATATTAACTTTCATGCAATATCCTTCCCTAGACTTTCAGCCTGGCGTACTGTTACTAATCTATCAAACTGAACTCAATTCAAATCTGCTGTCACTGTGAAGATTTTCCCCTATTCTTTTGGATATGCTTTCTCAATTCCCCCTCCGGGTCTCTCCTACTGGGGCTCATCATGCTATATTAAGATCAATTTATTTTACCCCACTAGACTTTGAAAGCTGGCTATCCATGCATGTTTTCATCTATCTACAACTTTTTGTAAGCTGACATGCCCCCAAATCAGCTCAAGGCCAAGCCTAAATCAAGTGCTCAATAAGTGGTTGTAAACACCCAGAGTTCAGACTGAACACAGGAGGAGAGATGGACAACTCAGGAGTTAAAGGGAAACTATAACAGGATCAAATGACACTCTTTCTGGCCTTCAGTTGAACAGTGCCTTCCCACTCAAGAACTAATGACTTCTACCAAAGTAAGTCTAGACCTTTGTAATTCACCTGGACCATGGTTTCTTTCTTTCTTTTTTTTCAAGCAAAAACATGGATTAATATTGGGGAAGCAAAAAGCAAACTGATGGGTCAGGGTCGCACCTCAGACTTGGGAACTGAAACCCCGACTGTAAAAAGCAGGCTGGCGGGCCAGGGCCTCAGCCCAGACTCGGGAGCTGGGACCGCGGACTGTGCTCCGGGTCGGGTTATAAGGGCAAACACCACATGGTCCCTTTCTTTTTCTTTCTTCTTTTTTTTTTTTTTTTGCCAGTCCTTGGCCTTGAACTCAGGGCCTGAGCACTGTCCCTGGCTTCTTTTTGCTCAAGGCTAGCACTCCACCACTTGAGCCACAGCGCCCCTTCTGGCCGTTTTCTATATATGTTGTGCTGAGGAATCGAATCCAGGGCTTCATGTATATGAGGCAAACACTCTTGCCACTAGGCTATATTCCCAGCCTTGGACCATGGTTTCTGAACACTGGAATTTGAATGCAATGGAACTCATGGCCATCCCAAGAAACCATAGGCGTTATGCTCTGGTTTTGATCCTAAATCAGTGAAAACAGCAACAGGGCATTGGAAGTCCAATGTCATTTTCAATGGTTCCACGGGCAGCTCTCTTTCCTCCTTTGGTGGGGCCATTGGTAGACACGGATACTTGTAAATGCTCAGGTATCACACTTAATGTGCATTTAGCATGCCATAATTTTTCCACAGTCAATGCCAAGGCCATGCAAATAAGGCCGTTGGACAATAAGCCATACAAAGGTATTTCTGGCTGAATTTCAGGTAATTATAACATTCTCTGTACAAATGCTTTACTAATTTTCTTCCATCAGGAAAGAATGGACTAGGACTCCATCTTGTCCTAGATATGGAGCATATAGACTATTCATTTTGCATATGGTCTTCTGGTAGCTTGGAAAAGCAGAGATGGCTTCATGTTACTGGGACAGTTGTCAGAAGAAACAAGAACATGCCCTGGGGTACCTGAATGCCCCAGTTAAAAAAAAAAATGTTCTTTTTTTTGCCACAACCATTATGAAGCACTGTAGGTATTCATTCTGCACTAAATGATATTCGTAACCCAAAGCCTTTCTATTTTTTTTAAACCTCTCCTTAAAACAGGCTAGAAATTTGCAGAGAAACATTGAGTGTAGAGCCAAGGAGCCTTTTCCTATTGTTTCTTTTTTTTTTGGGGGGGGTGTTGTTGAAGGAAACTCTGGGTGGCATCTGCCATTGTTAATTGAGAAGCTCGTACAATACCAAATGCATAATTCACTGGTGACTCTTTTGAATAGCATGATGAGGAAGTGATGTTTCCTGCTGTTCGTTTAGATCATATAGATGTCTTTACCACACTGAAAGATCCAACGAAATGCATTGAGTACAAAAGCCTCTTTCTATAAATGACCTGGTCTCCACCATAGAGAGCTTGGGCATAACCCCACATGATATTTAGAGCTAACAGGTCTTGGGTAAAGCCATACGCTTCCTCAAGACCTGGCTGGAGGGAAGATGCCCACTGACTTCAAGGAGCCTGTCACAATGTGTGGCTGACGAGAAACAGAGATGTGACAGCCTGGACAGGAAACCATTGTGGAGATTTCTTAAAAGATGAATCAGGAAGAAAGGGCACATCTGGGCGTGAGCATATATATTTAGATACATGGAGAGCTCTAAGTAATGGTATGGAAATCAGGTGAGCAGAGTGATTGTTGATCAAGAAGAGGAATGAACAGCCATACTTCAAAGCACAGAGCTATTCTAAAACTGTCCCTGAGGTGATGTCTCTGAGCCCACAAACCCAGTGGGTTTCTCTACTCCTTCCTACCTACCCCCTCTTTGTCCTTTTTCTTTCTACCTAGTCCCATACAATGCAAGAAAAAAAAATTCTTTGCTCTGGGTCAAAGCTATATTTTTAATCATCATTAAAGTTCTTCTCCTACGCTAGCTCCTCTACTCCAAACTCCACCAGACAGGAATATTCCTTAGGGATGCTGGGCTCAGGTGTAAGACATAATCTTCCAAGAAGCCAGAGGGATGTGGTAGAAAGTGAAATCCAGACTCACCCTTTATTATCTGAGCCAGCTTTATAGCTAGCAACTGTGTCTGGAGTTTCTTACAAAAACCTCCGGCTTGCCTAGGATTTTATGGAATTTCTACTTCCCATTTTCTAGATGAGGAAACTAGAGAAAAGAAAGAGGGAGCAATTTTCAGCTTTCCCAGAGCAGGCTTATGAGCTTCTTTGTAGACCTGCGAAGATTCTCAACTAAGCAGATCTCTGGTTCTTCCTTTGTTCAACAATTCTTCCTATATCACGTAAATTTTGCACTGAATCACGGTGTTTATAGTTTTTTTTTCTTTGTCATGGGGCTTGAACTCAGGGACTAGGTGCTGTCTCTAAGCAATTTTTGCTCAAGGCTAGCACTCTACCACTTCAGCTATAGTGCCACTTTTGGCTTTGGGATGGTTAACTGGAGATATGTGTCTCACCAACCTTCCTGCCTAGGCTGGGTTTGAACCATAATCATCAGAATCTCAGCCTCTTGAGTTCTTAGGATTACAGGCATGAGCCACCAGTTCCTTGCTATATAATGCTCTTTTTTCCACCTGGTGGTCTTAGGATTTGAACTCAGGGCCTCATACTTGCTAAGTAGTTGCTCTACCACTTGAGCTACCTTCCAGCCCATGTCTGTAGTTTTCTACAGATGAAAAGAATCTGGTCTCCCTAACTAGATTGCACAGTCGAGTGGAGTGGGAGAATCTTCCATTGCTGTAAGCATGCGTGATATTCATCCCAGCTCTAGGCACACAAGGTAGATGCTGTCTGTTCCGTTTTGCCTGGTGGATTCTGAGCAAAACAAAAAACATGGCTATTGTTGGCATCAGCCTGGATGGCTTTAGTAGAGAGAGAGGGTTGACTGTAGGGCCTGGATCCAGTTCAATGTCAGGGTTCTACCTGAACATTGTCATAAATCGAACGATTCACCCTTATTTTGTTAGGTAATAATGCACACAGCTTGGTCACATAACAACTTCCTAAGAAAGGCCTGCCAGAGCAAATTTAATTCCCAAACTACAGTGGCTTTCCTGGCAACTATTCTTGGGTCTATTTCCTTTCTTGGGTCTATTTCATGATTGCCTTTGTTTCTTATTTGTTTTTTTTGGCCAGTCTTGGGGCTTGAACTCAGGGCCTGAGCACTGTCCCTGGATTCTTTTTGCTCAAGGCTAGCACTCTGCCACTTGAGCCACAGCGCCACTTCCAGCTTTTTCTATATATGTGGTGCTGAGGAATCGAACCCAGGCTTTCACATATATGAGACGAGCACTTTACCACTAGGTCATATTCCTAGCCCCGATTGCCTTTATTTCTAAGGAAGCTTCTTGGGAGTCCAGTTTATAGGTGTGGCCCATTATTCCTGTCACCAACAATATATTCCTCTGCCTCCCAGACACTCCAACCTGGTCTGTCCCACCCATCACCCTGGTTGCTTTCCCATTTCAGCACTTCTTGCCCCCTCACAGTGATTATCTGGCTTTCCCCTTGCTGTCTCAGGCAGATTTTGTCACAAGCTTCTCAGCTTGCATGGATTGGGAAGCTTTACTTTGTGACTGATGAAGGCGGCACAGCTTCTCTGGGGACATCTGGTTCCAAGAAGCACAGATCACCCCTCAGGGCCCTTTGCCTGCTGTTCAATTCGAAAAACCTAAGGGTCTGCCTGCCTGACAGGAAACTCTTTCCCTCTTTCCGCTGACAGTCTATAAAACAAGTGGAAAGGTAGTTAAGTGCAGAGAGGAAAACACAGCAAAAAGATCCCAGGAAGCAGAAAGACCTGGAAAGGAGACAGTGGGACCCTTTGAAAGACAAGGCATGGTATGGTATGGTGAGAAATGGTCCCAGGGAAACGTGTATGGCCCAAATAATGGCTTCCCAGGCCGGCCTTAGAATTTAATCTGAAGGCTATGTAGACAGCTGCTGAAAGGTTTTATGCAGGGGAAGCATGAGCTTACTTTTTTTTTTTTTTTAACCTTTTCTGTCTGTAAATTGCACCCTGATCAATGTTCTCTTAGATGGGGAAGGCAGCCTGGTACATGGATTCACAGTCCTTATTGATGATGGAGTACCACCAGCAGACAGCCCCATGGCTCATGGTTTGTTTTGTGAAGTAAGACACTAGCTTTCCTCCTTTGGCTTTTATGGGTACTTTCAAACTGTTCACTTGAAATTCAGTTCCTATTGCTTCTACTGAGTTCACACCTGGAACAGATTATGGCTCTACCTCTGAAGGAAAGAAGGAAAACTCTGTACTCTCTCTTTTCTGATCTCCCTGCAGAAGAGCAAGAAAAATGTAGAGGTGAGCATGTGTCTATAATTTGTAGTGACCAGCTGAGACCCTGTCCTCTACTTCCTAATTCTGAGTCTCAACAGTCTCTATATCTGCCTTTTATTCCCTAAGGTGGTTTTTGTTTGTTTGTTTTTCCTGGTCCTGAGGGTTAAAGTCCTTAAGTTTTAACATCTCATGTGCCAACTCAATGTTATTTTGTAACGTGATGTACTAAAATCCTTCTGGATGCATAAGCTCTTTCTTCTTGTTATTGTGTCTATTCTAAGTTAGAAGGTATCTGATGGAGACAAAGGTAATGAGACCTCACATCTCAGGAGCCCCTGGGTTGTTAGGGGAGTTGAGTGCGTCAGGTAGTACACTGTGTGAGTGCTCCAAGGATGGCACAGCACCCATGGGAGTCAGCTTCTGCTCCTAGCAGCGTGACTGGAAGACAGTGGGGCTCTGGAGAAAGAAAATCCAAATCTTGATGCACTGTATTATAATCTTATGATTAATCGAAGGACACAACTTCTATCCAACTAGACTTACCACTATCAAAGAGGCCAGAGAAGAGCCTGGAACAAACACCAAACCAGACCCAAACCAAGTGAAGATCAGCAGTTTTAAATGCTACAGATCAAGAAAAAAATGAGGATGAAGCAAGACCAGAGGCCATGGAATTGTTTACGTGGACTGGCTCACTGATGGCTCTTATGAAAGCCATGAGGAAGCAGGGGGGGGGGGAGGAAAGGGAGAAGAGGGAGAGGGGGGAGAGGGGAAGGGAGAGAGAGAAACACAGAGGGAGAGACAGAGACACAGGGAGGGTGGGAGAGAGAGAGAGAGAGAGAGAGAGAGAGAGAGAGAGAGAGAGAGAGAGAGAAACTCTCCCAGAGAACATGCCACTAGAGGTATCTAAGATAATACTTCAGGAAAGTAGATCAATAATGCATTGAAGGCAGAATGCCATTCCTAGAAGACTCAGAGGAGAAATTAAGTGGCAAGAACAGAAGGTGGGAATGCTGGTCTTATCAAGAGATTTAGAGGATGAGACTACAACTGTAGGAATCAAGGTGCCAAAGGTCATCAAGAATGGCATTAATACCTCAAATACAGAGCATTTTTTTTCTGGGGCCTCATGGGGATGCCTTAGATTTTTTTTAAAGAGAAAACAGTGAAAAAGGTTCAAGGAAGAAGTGTGACAAAGCAAACAGCTCTGGCATCAGGCTGGGAGCACTTCAGCGCCAAGGCTTCTAGGTGCTAACAGTGACTTGGTATTTCCTTTGAGACAAGGTCTCATCGTGCAACCCATGTTGGCCTTGAACTCTGTAAAAACCAGTTTGGCTTTGACCTGACAGTCCTGTCTTAACTTCCCAAGTGCTAGAAATATGCCTCCATGCCCCATTCAAACAATCTGCTTAACACTATTTTCCTCCTAACTAAAATATCAGGGAGATGGTCATGGAAGTTCCTGTCTGTGTGGATGAAATGAAACAATGTTTGTACAGTATTCATCATCACCAATTAAGAATGTGCACCGATGAATGTCCAAAATAATAACAATGTTTTTGAGCACTAAGATTCATCAATGCATTTTACCAGCCCATTAGCATGGGAACAGCTGGAGAGTTTCCCACATAAGATGTTCCAAACCTTGAAATTCAAATAAATTTCTGTCACACAGGGCTCCAGATTAAGTGCCCTTTTCCAAACAGCAGATTGTTTAGAATTGTACACACAAATGTAAATGAACTTCACTTAATTTCCAAGAACCCTCACTACTTTCTCCTTGATTATTGATGATTATAAATCGATATGGAATTTGTTTCTATTCTACTGTCTTGAGAAATTAACATTTCCATAGTCACGTAGAATAGGAAGACTCTCTCCCTTGTTATCACATTTGACCCTTGAAATCATTTCAGAAAGTTGGTATCATTATTTTATATATTAGAAAAATCAGTATCTAACCCTACTCATGCACGATGCAGAGCTAACAGCATAGTTTACCTGGGACTGTCCATTTCATTGCAATACGGACATTTCCTCACCTTGAACCTGCAGCAAGACTCTAGCAGTCTTCTGACTCAGGGGTCCAACATCCCCAGGGTGAACAGAGGACTACTAAGGAAAGAGGATCTATCCTGAGAACTGGTTTCAAAAGGGTCTTTTTAACTTTCAGTAGCTCCAGTTGGGTGAAAATGATCCTAGCTGGCACTGGCTCAATCAAAATGAATCCAGTGAGACACAGCAAGAGTCACACTCCATGCAGCGCAGCTCCAATGTGCCGCTGACAAAGAACTGTCATGAATTGGGGGAGAGGGTTCCGTGGGACATCTGGATGGTCTCCGCAGTAAGAGTGCTCGACAAGAGCCACTACAATCAGGAAAGCCTGGGGTGGAACTTGGACCAGCTTGTGGAATAATCACATGTTGCAGATCTGTTGCTGTCAATAGAGTCCCTTCTGGATGCAAGAAGCCTCTGAGGATAATGAGAGCTGTTCCCTCTAGTGAGCAAAGGGACTCAGGGGTTCCAGGGGCTTGGCTGGTCTTAGAATATTCTTCACAATTGCTTTCTAGGCCAGCCTTATCAGAATAACTTCTGATATTGGGATGATGATGGTAAGTATAAAACCACCACCAATGGGTGTATTGCTGTCTTACAGAGCTGTTTTCTTCTACAGTGCTCTGCTCTTAATGATAATCAATCAGTCTATCAATCAATCTGCCTTTAAAATGTATAGGCACATCACTCTTCTATCCTATAGCTCTCAATGTCTTTGCTTCTCTGGCTACATATAATAATGGGTGACACCCATATAAATCAACCCACTGTCCTAGATAATGCTGTGACTTAGGGTACTACAAAAATTAGGAGAAACAGGGGGAAAGCTATATAATAATAAAGTATTTCAAAGAATCACTAAAAATAAAACCTATTACTTTGACAGAGAGGAAAAAATTATTTATACAGCGAACTTAATTTTTTTCAAGCTTCCATCATGGAATAATAAACCAAGATGCAAAAGTATGCTGCAGATCTATTAGCAAAAATGATCTTTATTGTTACCATAACAACATATAGAGTTTGCTGTTTTTAATGTGTTTTGGGGGAATTTCCCTTACAATTCACTGTCTGTCTGTGGTTTGGTAATCATAATGACTGTGTTTCTTCTAACAGAAATGTTGGTATGGTGGCATTACACTTGCTTGTATTCAAGGTAGTAGTGAATGACTTCATTTTTCCTTCTCTGTATTCCTAATTAAAAACTTACCCCTGGGCAAAATTTTAAAATACTGTAAAATCAGAGCAATAATAAAATCACAACTTGCAAGCACAATAATCTGTGATTGCCACAGCTATTAACTATACAGCTGCTCACTCCATTTACTTTGGGACAAGAAAGATAGATGGCAGCTATCTGCAACTTCTAGCACATCGGTTATGACTCTATTCCTGCCTCTTCTTGGGAAAATTCCATGGAATACTTATGAGTAAACTAACATTACACTGGGATAAATCTGAATACGCTCACATTTATTTTTAAAAGTAAATTGGGTTTGTGATTAACCACACTAATGTGGAAAAAAGATTGGAAAAAACTGAGATTAGAGGCAGAAAGATGGGATATCATTAAAGGAAACCAAAGAGTAAGGGTTAGTCAGGACTGGAGTTTGGCAAATTTACAAACCAGAGAAGGACACAGGAGGTAGAGAAAACAGGATGATAGGGCAAGGCTTTTTGAATAACCATCCTCAGTGTATTGGCTAAAAAGAAACTCCTGCTCAAAGCAGTGGTTAGAAAGACCGAGTTTGGGGTACTAGAGATGAAGCAGTTACAATAAAACCAGCCATAGATAGACAGACTATAGTTAAGCAAATGTCTCTAGTGGAGGACACCAATGTTCTCTGTTGAATTACTACCCTTGAATCTAGTCTGTTGGAAGTTCAGAGCTGGAATTGAAAGGAAGCCTAACACTTGGTTCATGGAGGGAGATGAAAGAACATTTTGGAAGATAAAAAACATAAGCAGAGAACAGGCACTTGAAATGAGACCTTAAATAAGGAAGCTGAAATAATCTCAAGATGTAACAAAAAGGAAGGAACACATCCATTCTTCTTGGCTGTTTATCAGTCTCTTGGCCTGCAGACAGTTAAAAGGGATACAGTGTGGTCAAAGGTGACAGAAGGCAAAAGGCTTTTTCAACACAAACTGTTGTTTCCTTGGCTTTCTTTCTATATGGTTACCTTTGCAGCTCTTATGCAAATCAATCTAGGACATATTTATTGAATGGTGTGCCAAGTACTACGGCTTTGAAAACAAATAGGAAGCAGTCCTTGACCTCAGAGGGCTCACAGTTTATAGTTGGGGAGACAGATATGGTAACTGACAATTATGTGAATATTTGGCAAGTCCCAAAATGCAAGTGAATACAAGGGTTAGAAGCCACCTAACATATTCAGCCAATTACTCCAACAGTCTTGATTTTTTCTCATTTAACTTATAGATTATTTGCTAGAATCTTCAATGTCTTAAGTCTTGAGTAAACAATGCAGATAAAGGCTCTACCTAAGTCATCTTTGAGGACATGAGTGAGCCATGGAATGAAATTACTGAAGTTTTGTTCAGTAAAATCTCAAGGGCCTTTCAATTTGTAAAACATGCACCTTAAATATATAAATCACATACATTAAAAAAATGCAAGGGATTTAAGTATTCAGCATTTTATTTGAAAGAAAAGTTTTCTTTTTCTTGTTTATTGGTTTGTAGATGTAGACACTCATTTCAAACCTAAAGCAAAACTAGATGGGCTGGAGCCTACCAAATGAGAATAAAAATTTTACTAAAGAAAAATTGGTTGTATAGTATGGCCCCAGTTTTATATAAAAATTATAATAACAAAACAATCCATTTGCATATCCATAGAACAAATATTGAAGAAGATTGAAGGAGACATAAAGAAATAGAAAGACTTCTCATGCTTCTGGACTGGCAGAATTGATACAGATAAAATGGCAATACTGCCCAAAGCAATCTACAAATTCAATGCAAGACCCATCAAAACCCCAACCTCATTCTTTAACAAGATAGAAAAAGCAATCCAAAAATTCATATGGAGCTACAAAAGGCCCTGAATCACAAAAGCAACCCTCAGCAGAAAAAAATAGTGCTTAAAAAAAATACCAAACTTAAAATTCTACTACAGAGCTATAGTAATGAAAACAGCTTGGTACTGATACAGAAACAGGCCTGAAGATCAGTGAATCAGAACAAAAGACCCAGAAGTAAACCCACAGGCCTATAGCCATCTAATATTCTATAAATCAGCAAAATAAATAGGCTGCAAGAAAGCCTCTTCAACAAATGGTGCTGGCAAAACTAAATATCCATGTGCAGAAAACTGAAACTAGATCCTTATATATCACTGTGCACAGCATCAATTGCAAGACCCAAAGCCATGAAACCATTACAGAAAGGAATAGGAAAAACATTAAGACTCCTTCCTTAGCACAGGCAGGAACTTTCCCAAGTAAAGATCCAGAAGCACAGTAAGCCAAGGAAAGATTTGATAAATGAATGGGACTGCATCAAATTAACACTTTTCTGTACAGTAAAGGACATAGCCAACAAGCTACAGATCAGGCAATGGTTTATTGTCTAGAATATACAGAAAAGTTTAAACATTAAACTTTCAAAAATGCCTACAACCCAAGTAAATGGACAAAGTGAGCTATGAGAGTCATCTCAGAAGAAGTAAAAATGGCTAATAGGGCCGGTGCTAGTAGTTCATTCCTATAATCCTTGTTACTCAGGAGGCTGAAATCTGAGGATCACCATTCAAAGCCAGCTTGGGCAGGAAAGTCTGTGAGATTCTTATCTCCAATTAACCACCAGAAAACTGGAAGTGGCACTGTGACTCAAAGTGGCCATAAGTGAGCAAGTAGCCTAAAATAGCCTTAAATGAAAAAGTTCAGGGACAGCACACAGGCCCTGAGTTTAAACTCTAATTTCCCCACCCCCTCAAAGCCAATAAACACAAGAAGAAATGTTCAACATCTCTGGCCATAAAGAAAATGCAGATCAGGGCTGGGGATATAGCCTAGTGGCAAGAGTGCCTGCCTCCGATACACGAGGCCCTAGGTTCGATTCCCCAGCACCACATATACAGAAAACGGCCAGAAGCGGCGCTGTGGCTCAAGTGGCAGAGTGCTAGCCTTGAGCGGGAAGAAGCCAGGGACAGTGCTCAGGCCCTGAGTCCAAGGCCCAGGACTGGCCAAAAAAAAAAAAAGAAAATGCAAATCAAAAACAACATTGAGATTCCACCTTACTCCAATTAGTAAGGTCCTTATCAAGAAAACAAACAATAACAGATGTTGGCAAAGGATTTGGCCAAAAGGGAATCTTAATACGCTGTTGGTGGTAATGGAAACTTGGTCAACCACTGTGGAAAGCAGTATGCAGATTCCTCAAAACAAACAAACAAACAACCCAGAGAAACAACAGTTACATATTTTCCCTCCTATGTGGAAGCTAGAATTAGTTTATAAACTTAAAAGTAAATACATTGGTGGGTATGCAAGTGTCTACAAATGTATTAACTAAAAATATGGTAGATTCAAGGCAGAACTCAATAGTGTAATTCCTTTGAGAGCCAACAAAATAAGCATCAGGAAATAAGTACTTGCAAGGAGTAGGGGAAGGTAAAGGGGAGAAGAATGGACAAATAAAGGGGGGGGGATACAGTCAAAAATTCGACATATATCCTACAAAATTAAGAAGTGAGCCAGGTGCTGGTGGTGCACCCCTGTAATCCTAGCTACTCAGGAGGCCGAGCTATGAGGATCAAAGCCAGCCCAGGCAGGAAATCCATGGGACTCTTATTTCCAATTAACCACCAGAAAACCAGAAGTGGTGCTGTGGCTCAATGTGGTAGAGTGCTAGCCTTAGGCAAAAGAACCAGGCCCTGAGTTCAAGCCCTACAACCCACAAAAAAGAGTGAGAGAGAGAAAAAAGTGAAGTAAGGGGCTGGTTGGTATGGATGGGCGAGAATGATGAAAGGGGTGAGATTGATCAAGATGCATTGTATTCATAAACTGCTTTGTTAAATAGCAACTCCTTTGTGCAACTACTTAAAGATGATTTTTTGAAAAGAAAAATTGGTTGTAAGGTATGGTCCCAGTTTTAAAAAACTATTATAATAAAAAATCCATATGCATATTCATGAAACAAACACTGAAGGGATTCTACGCAAACTGTTTAATATAGATACCACGTAGGGAGGGGATAGGCTCTGGGTGGTCCTTCCATTTCACATTATTCATGGCCATAAAACTCTTCTAATGAGTAGATGTAACTTGTGCAAGCAAAATCTCTGCAGCCACTTAAGAGGATGACTAACATGCATGACTAGTGAAGACCTAGACATGCACCCTAATGCACCTACAGCATCCGGCTACTTAACAAATCCCCAAACCTCGTTGGATCCCTTAAGAAACAGACCATAGTTTGGTACCACATCTGTCTTATTAGCTTTCCACCACACCCTGCCCTCTAGCTAGATGAGTCTTCTTGTCCCAGCATCCTTTGGTCTGTAAAGAGATTCTGACATTCTTCTCACCTAGAATAGTCTAGTCACTCTTCAAGGCCAAATTCCAGTCCCACTACTTTTGGGAAGTCCTCTCTCTCTCCATGACTCAATTCATTCTCTGTTCACAGTTACATCCATGAAGATCTAGGAACATCATTTCTTACTTCGTTATACTCTGGTCTTTTAAACTTACTACTACCGGTAATGCATCTAGGAACAGAAGCTCTAACAATCAATAAATAATAAAAGCGTATCTATCATTTGTGTTAGAAGATTCCAGAGAGCCCCCCCCCCCCCATATAAAAGGCTACTCGATTATTTCTTGGATGGGTCTTTTTACTGTTAGACTTCAACGAGGTACAAAAAATAAAGGCACAGATTGTGGATTCAGTGTGAGAAACTCTGCTCTACAGGTTTTGTGATTTTTGGACTCACCATTTCACTCCTTTTTCTTCATATAAAATGAGCTTAATTATTTATACCTCTAATTTTTTTAGACTTATTAAAATAGATGGTAAATTTAAGGCAATTCATAGATTAAGTAAATAAAAACAAATTATTTTATCACTTAGGAATTAAACAAGGAACACATACAGAATAAACCCTTCTGTAAAGCAGAAGAGATGGACCAGGAGAAACAAATAATTACCAGTGCCAACAATCAAGAATTAGATTAAAGGTTTAGATGTTCTTGCATCTTTCAGAATGGCCTATCAATGCAATTCTGCTGAAGAATTTGAGATACATGAAAATAAAGGCTGATGTAAGGGGAGTGACTTGTGCCAGTCATCTAAGAATAGTTTGTGTCCCTGAGGAAGCTGCAAAATTTAGTCCTGGAATAACTTCTCCAAGACCTCTGTGTGTGTGTGTACATGAAACATTAGCTAGGCGCTGCACCATTCACGCAAACACCACCCTGGGTGGAGTTTATAAAGGATTACAGAGCCTATAGCAGGGACATATCCCTTCCTGGCTATTAGAAACAAAGTAGCGAATCCAGCAAAAAGTGAACAATCTCCTCCTCCTTGAACACTGGTCTGTTGGCCATTTTTTTTTTTTTTGGCCAGTTCTGGGCCTTGAACTCAGGGCCTGAGCACTGTCCCTGGCTTCTTTTTGCTCAAAGCTAGCACTCTGCCACTTGAGCCACAGCACCACTTCTGGCCGTTTTCTGTATATGTAGTGCTGGGGAATCGAACCCAGGGCCTCATGTATACAAGGCAAGCACTCTTGCCACTAGGCCATATCCCCAGCCCTGTTGGCCATTCGTTATCCCTTCTTTTTTATTATATCACCACCAGAGTGATTCTTCTATTGAGTATGATACAGGATGATACAGGATGCAGAATGAGCTAAGAAAATGTATACATCCTTTAGACATGCTTTCCTAGACCACAATATCAAAACTTATAATTTCATTTAAAGAACAGTAATGGTTTCTTTTTTTAAAAAGTTATTTCTGGCATCTTGGGCTCATCTCTGTAAAACAAAATTTCTCTTTCACATATCTACCTTTCTCAAGACATACCCTGTGCCATAGCAAGGATATCCTAAGAATTTTACCTCTGAATCATGGGCTACTCAAATCACTCCTTTCAATTCTATTATCTTTCTTTCAACTTCAAAGAAAAGTATTTGAAAGACAGAAAAATTCTGAGTCATAAGAAGTCGTGGAAGAATTTAAGAGATTTTTGACTTAAACTAAGACATCAAGCTTCAGCTCCAAGGACAGAAAAATTCAAGGTGGGCAATGTAAAGATGAAAGAACCGGCCCCCACCTCACCCCCCACCCATGCCAAAGGAATGGAGATGAGTTATTTTAAGTGATTGCTCTAGTAATTCCATGTATTTCCTGCTGAATAAGAATCAACCCAGATGCCCTTCAGTAGATGAATGGATCAAGAAAATGTGGTACATATACACAATGGAATTCCATGCTTCCATCAGAAAGAATGACTGCCCCATTCCTTGCAAAAGGTCTTCAAGTTCAAGGTAATGATTATTTTGATGGGCTCCTATTTGCCAACAAGGCCAGCTCTAATAGTTTATGCCATGTGGATATTTTGGGTGTGCAATACTGGCTGTTTTTTGGTCCTGGAGTTGGAAGACCTCTAAGACTTTACAGTAGGAATGTTATTTTTTTAAAATTAAGCATTAAAATACAGTCTAGACCACATTATAATGTAGAAAATCTGATGTCAAAAAGGGAAGGTTAGGAATGTCTGGGTCAGATAATTTTGAGATCAGCTGAACCTATTAAAATTATAGTCTAGCTGGTAAAATTATGCCTTATATCCCACGTGTAATAAACGATGTACATCTTTGTATTTCACAATTATTCATGAGACTCTCCATTTCATTATTGTCATTTTAAAAAGAAACTACCTCTTTTTTCTTTCACCCCAAGAGAAATCTGATTGCAATTGGAACCTGCATAGAAGGTCTGATGCCCTAGCAACTAATTGGATCCTCTTAAAGGTTGAATTTTATGTCTGACCTATTTAGAGATCTGAAAAGCTTCTCTTCGAAAAGCAAGCATCTCAGATCTTAATTTTTAAGTGTCAAGTATTGCTGAAGTCAAGGTTAAATGAGTTGATAGTCTGAAGCTAGACTCAACACAATTCTTAGAGGTTTTTCTTCTAAGCTTAAATGTAATGCGTGCTCTAATATAGTTTTTAAAAGCCTTATTGCCTGACATTGATGATACAAAGAAATACATTTAGGTCCAGTTACATTTTTAAGTGACACCCAGGCTTATTCTATATCTTAAACATAAAGATTCAGAATGGCATGTATTAATGACTGGATTAATTTCATGGGTGTTGCTCTCATTTTTTTTTTCTGCAATCATCTATACTATAGCAAGGGTTAGTGAAACCCAATCCACAGGCCAAATCCAGACTCCTCTTTGCCTTTGTACAGAAAATTTTACTGGGACACAGTCATGTCTGTGCTTACATATCATTCTTTCACACTGCAATGTAAGAGTTGAGTTGCTGTGACAGAGAAAGTATGACTCACAAAGATGAAGATATTTTCGACCTGGTCCTCTATAGAAAAAGGTTGCCAATGTTTGACTTATGGTTAGGAGACATCAAACTGTACGAATGAGTCTCATCTAAACAATATGTTGTTTATTTGTGTGTTTTTTTTCCCCAGTCTTGGGGCTTCAACTCAGGGCCTGAGCACTGTCTCTGGCTTCCTTCTGCTCAAAGTTAGCACTCTACCACTTCAGCCACAGCACCACTTCCAGCTTTTTGTGTTTATGTGGTGCTGAGGAATTGAACCTAGGGATTGAGGCATGCTAGGCAAGCACTCTACCACTAAGCCACAGTCCCAGCTCCAATATATTGTTTTTCTTACAAAGTGAGTCTGTTCTGACCAAGACATTGGTTTATTTTAAAAGCCAGGTGAGAAATATCTTCAAGGAGATCACAAAGTTCTATCCATTGACAAGTGTTATTGGTCTGCTTCATATGCTAGCTTTTCTGGATTTACTCTTTTTTTTTTTCTTTTTTTTTTTTGCCAGTCCTGGGCCTTGGACTCAGGGGCCTGAGCACTATCCCTGGCTTCTTTTTTTTTTTTTTTTTTTTTTTTTGCTCAAGGCTAGCACTCTGCCACTTGAGCCACAATGCCACTTCTGGCCATTTCCTATATATGTGGTGCTGGGGAATCGAACCCAGGGCTTCATGTATACGAGGCAAGCACTCTTGCCACTAGGCCATATTCCTAGCCCTCTTTTCTGTAGAGAACAAGTTGCTCACTCCAGGGGCTCCAAGTAGGGGCATGGCTACCTGTCGACCATCCTGGCAACGTCCATCCTTCTCTCCCTCACTCTCTAGCCTCCTTTGGCAGGATGCAAAGGCTCATGTCTCAATCTTCCCCACCTCTATGGAAGACCTCTTACAAAGAGAACAATGACAACATTTAAAACACCCTATGTGAAGAAAGATCTTGACAGAATAATTACATCAGAAAGTTTCAGTGAGAGCAGTCCCTACAGTTTTATCTTCAGATGTTTGTCTCTCTTTTCTTTTTTTTTAGTACTGTGTTTTGAACTCAGAGCCTCACACTTGTTATGTATACTCAAAACCACTTGAGCTATTCCAACAGCCTAGCATCTCACCTCTTAAATGGAAGTGAGATGAACTGGGTGGTGTGGGTAATATGGTTCTGTAGCATTGCTTGAGTACAATGAACTGAGTTGAAAGTTAGGGTGCTTTAGTCAAAAGAACACAGAATTTACAAAGTACATACTTAACTGTCTCTACAGGAACACTATGGGCAGAACCAACAGTCTAGTTACAAGTGTAAATAGAGCCCTAAGAGTGACAGAGTCAGCTGAGTGAGGAGAGACACAATAAAAAACCAGTCTTTAGAGGGAGTAAAGGTTATAAACTTGTAGGAAAAAGAGCAGGCAGGGAGGAAATCCTTCTACGCTCCCAGCTGAAGAAGCTAGAAGCTGAAAGTAGCAAGGAGACAGATGATAGGGGAATATCAGTTGCTAGGTCCCTCTGAATGGGGAAAAAAAACAACAATACATGGTCAACTTTGAGAGCAATGTAGAGGACTTTGATCTCCAGATGTCCAGGGCCCATTTAGAGGGAGAAGGAGAATGATGGAAAGTGTGACATTGATCAAGATGCATTGTACTCATGTGTGAACATGTTAAATGAAACCTCTTTATACAACTACTAAAAGATAATTAAGATTTAAAGAAAAATAAAGAAGTGTCTTGACTTATGAAAAGAAAAAGCCTGTTGAGCAAATATTATTCTAGTGTTTGGGATAGAAAAGGCAACTAACAAGTTTTAATAGAAATCCACAAAGCATCTTCCAACATTTTGTCGTTGCTATTTCATAACAGCAAAGACTTCTCTGCTGGGCAGACTCTGTAGAGACCCAGATTACAAGGAGGGGTACTGTGAATACAGTTACTTAGGGTTTGTCTGGGTTACTAATTAGGGCATGTACGCATGACCTATGTTATTATGAGACATTCATCACATTCATTTTGCACCCAATCTTGGTGTCTACTTTTTGCCTTTGCTTTAACGCATCAAAGCAGTTGTTTCTTAATGCAGGCAATTCCATGTAACATAACTGAAGAGACAGAAAATATAAAGTAATTTTTTTAAACCAAGGGAAATATATGGGAGGAAAAAGATGGAATGTCATCACTTGTTTGCCTTTTTATAAAGCATATTGACAACTGATTGTTCTCCCTTAATGCATTGTTGTGAATAGCAATTACATGTCATTTCCCAGTACCCAATACACAAAACTAACACCATACAACTATTACTTTTCTTTCCAACAACCCATCATGAAGCACATACAGAGGAGCCATGTGCTGGTGAAACCTGTCAAGACCCCCTTTGAGCCCCAAAACCTAGAACAGGTGTGTCTCTAGGCTGCTGGGGTGAGCACCTGCCCGGCACCTCTCATTTCTGTTTTCTCCACTTGCTTCCCTTTCAGTGCTTCCCACTGGGTTGGGTGGAGAACAGCTTAAGAAGAACCTCCCATCTGGGCTGCTTCCTTCTGCCAGAGAGGGCTGGCTTGTTCTCAAGACTGCAAGCATTTGACCATTGCAAAAAGCAGTGAGCATGTCAAGTCATTTTATTCACATCTCTCACTAGGGATTCAGCAAGCCAAGGACACACTGTTGATTTCCCCGGGTTTATGGATCTCAACTCCCCTCAGGCCTGCAACACATTTTTGGGTCGTGTGTTCACAGTGTCCTGGCATCTGCATTGTGGGAAACCTTCATCGAGAGCCAATAGCCCCAACAGCTTCTCCCTATTAAAATGTGCAATTGGATTTCACATGTGTGTTTCAAACACCATTCAGAGCATGATTTACAGGCTACTGTCTAGCCCCACAGCTGTTTTTCCATCCTCCAGACTGAGCTGTTTCTAGGAATCCACCATCCTGCTCCCTCAATGGGAATCCTCCTACTGTGGGCCCCCTTGGTTACTCCTGGCTGTTCACAATGATGTAAAACCTAGACTTAGACTTTAAGAAAAAACTTTTTGAACAAATAAACTATTAATTATTCTTTCCACTTAATGACTCCCTCATGAGAACAGCCTATTCGATGCCTTCGTTCTGTTCATGCCACTTTCTAATCAACTTTCTGTCATCAAATTAAAACTAATCATGGCTGCTCCTTTGATATGGGTTATTACATACATAATGAGCAGCTCAGGTTCACTGACTTTTGTGGAAGCTTCACAATGGTTACCACCCAGAGCTCCCACAACATTCTTTCCCACGAAGGAAAATAAAAATTACTTTTACATATAGGATATGATGGTGGCTGAGCTAAAAGGCTGTGTTTGACAGAGTTAGTCAGTATCAAGTGCTTAGAAACTAGTCCTTAACTTTCCAGGCTGGGAGTTATGGTTAGTTCTGATGTGAAGGTTGATGATATTTTGTTAAGAGTCTGATTTTAAGCTATTGGAGGGCCAGATGATGGCACTCAACTTTTCTTAGCCTATACAGAGGAGGATGACCCAAGTAGTAGGTCTCTAAAATTTTATTGTCCTGTGACTAGCAGGACAAAAGGACAAATGAAAAATGTTCCAGGAAAAGTATTTCCTGGAAATGGTGATTGGATGGATCCATTTCATCCAATAGGCTCTACAGGTGTAGCTTCTGGCTAGAAGAAAACAATTAATGGAAATTCATTAGATCTTGGCCAGGAGTTGGTAGCTCAGCCCTATCATCCTTGAAGATTCAAAGCCAGCCTAGATCTCCCCTGCCCCCGCCCCCCAAGAAACAACAAAAAGAAAACCCAGGAGACTCATTGCCAAGAAAACAACAAAAAGCCAGAAGTGGAGCTGGGACTCAACTGGTAGAGTGCCAACCTTGAGCAAAAAAGCCAAGCAAGAGCATAAGGTCCAGGGTTCAAGCCCCAGTACCAGTTCATGCACACAAATGCACAAACACAAAATCCTTAGGGAACCTTCCAATTTAGGTTGAGATCTTACCCTCTGGTTACAATGCACTATTTTTCCACCCAGTAAATAGAATCTCAAGGTAGAAAAGAAACATTTCTCTACTGGCTCACATACATTTTCACAGAGCTCTAAGTCTGAGCCTCTTTAAGTTTTTTTGGAAGGAAAGCAAACATCACAGACTTCCTGCTGCATTTTAAACTATTACTCAACAGTTGAGGAGATCATAAGCTCAGTTTTCTCTATGAAACAGAAGTCCTTTGAGGCAGGATACCAGTAAAGAGTTAGAGTGTTTAACACAATGTTTAACAGTTTGCAAAATTAAACACAAGAAAGACATAGGTTTGGTTTTTGTTTTTGGCTTGAGGAGTTACTTTCCCATTTCCTCCTAACTACAAATCTCATAAAGAAAAAACAACAACACACTTTATTTGCTGTTTTGATGTGTAAATTAGACCAAGCTGGCAAGTTGGGTGACAAAGATCATCAAGTGACCTGAAGAGCCTTAGTATAAACCCACACACTAAAAATAAATAAATAAAAAAAATAAATTCGAAAAATTACAGAAATAAAATGACCATCCATGAAATACCCTCCATGTGCCCGATGTCATATTAGACATTTCCCTTGTGCACCTTTGCTCATTAATCTCCCAAGAAAACCATCAGAGGAATATTCCTCTACCCAATGTTACACATAGTTATAGGGAGATAAGACTGCCACGGGAAAGACAATTAGCACTGAGAGAAATAAGACTCAAATCCAGGCCTTGGAGCCACTTTCTTTCCAGTCTACCAAGCTCTGACTGAGAATGGAAGAGCAGACAGCTTGAGATAGCCCCTTTTCTGGAATATTCAAGCCAACAGTGGTAACCAGCTCTGAGATACCGCCAAGAGGGATTCAAGTATGACATGAAGAATAACAACTCCAAGTTCACAGCCTTCTCTCACTTTTCTCCAAAGTATCTGATTCTGTAGCTATTTGGGGGTGACCTGAGGCAGTCTCTTTCCCAGTTTGATGAAGACAGTAAACAAACTTTCCCTTCATCCACTATGCCATTGCCTGCCAGCTCTAAGACATGACTCTCTTTTTCTCTCCAACAAACATTGAACCCACTGTCCATGAGTAGACATTCCCATGTTTCTTCTGAAGTTTCCAAGTTGATTACTTCTCAAGTAACACTTGTTCAACATCCATCATTTATAAGAAATCGCCATATTATTTTTAGGTCTGTACCACAATGTCATGTGATCTGCTAGAATATAGTCTCCACCCAATCCCCCCATGCTCTTACTCCTCTGAGCTCTGTCTGGTTAAGTCACATATATGGCAGCCCAAACACTTCACGGAACACAAAATAGAATGCAAGTTAAAAAATGCTCTCTCCGCAGGCAATGCAAACATGGTTCCCACAGAGGTTTCTACCAGAACCATACTTAGTTGCTCAGAGTTCACACCACTTCGAGCTCTAATATCTAGGTTACCCCATAGTTTTTCCTTCACTTACACCATCGTATTTCCTCGTAAGATTTCGCTCTGGGAATTCCTCCTGGTCTACCTCAATTCTAAGTGGTTAATTCTGGCTCAGAAGCCTGCTCTTACCATTGGAGTCTTCTACTTCTTCAGCTGGGGTAGCCTTTTGGGAGGAGTGGTGGGCATGTGAGGAGAGGAGGCTGACAATCCGGGGCCGGGGGAGGGTCAGGGATTTCCCATGGACTTTGAGGGAATGTTCCTTCAACTGGCTGATGGTCATGGTGGAGAATGAGCACCAAGAACACTTGTAGGCATGTTCACCTGGAAGGAGATGGTGACGAGGACAGAACAAGAAACAGTGGGGAGGGGAGAAAGCAAAGGTAGAAAACAACACAGTTAATGCCACCTAGAAAAGTGGTTCTCAAGCTTTGTAGTGGAGGAACCCGCACAGGAAAATCACCAGCCCATTCCCATAACCAAGGGCTTCTTGGGATGAAACCCTTCCGTAATCAAGTCACCTGATCCCTGCTTATCTCAAGTTCTGTGTACAGAAGTGAGACTTGCAGAACATTTTCATGAATTGTCTGTATTATCTCCTTTAGAAAGGAATCCCAGACCTCCTTTCTTCACACTAGAGGTGACTCTGCCACATTTCACAAACACAGATATTAATATGCTTCATTCTTCATCTAAATAGCGATGAATGGCTTTTCCAAGCACATAATTCCTCTTTGAAAGTTTCAGTCTGCAATTCTTTTTTTTTTTTTTTTTTTGGCCAGTCCTGGGCCTTGGACTCAGGGCCTGAGCACTGTCCCTGGCTTCTTCCCGCTCAAGGCTAGCACTCTGCCACTTGAGCCACAGCGCCGCTTCTGGCCGTTTTCTGTATATGTGGTGCTGGGGAATCGAACCTAGGGCCTCATGTATACGAGGCAGGCACTCTTGCCACTAGGCTATATCCCCAGCCCCAGTCTGCAATTCTTAATCTTTACTTCCTTGCTATCTACATACCCCTTCATCCTAAACTCTTACTTTCCTGTCAACAGTACAAAATTAGGTTAAAAAAAGAAAGCTATCTATCTATCTATCTATCCAGCTACCTATCTATCTATCTATCTATCTATCTATCTATCTAACTAACTAGTCAACAGTATAAAATTGGGTTAAAATATTCTTTCTATTTTTTTTTTTTGCCAGTCCTGGGGCTTGAACTCTGGGCTTGAGGGAATTAGGTGTGCATATCTCTAATATTCTTCAATAAAAGGTACATTTAAACTGAAATACAGCACAGATTAGCATAACCAAATTAAAATGGGTGATTTACTTTTGTCGTAAATCAACTTTTGGGTTAATTGTATTTTAAGAATAAAAGGTATGAAGTGGGCATATTAATTGGCAGCTTATATACTAAATTAATCAATTCAAAATAATTTTATTTTTGGTAACAACAAAGCAGTTTGGCCTATAGTGTAGTTGTCCTACTTCTGAGAGTTACTATTAGAAAAATATCTTTTAATGTATAGAGAACTTCATTGGCATATATATGTATACTAAAAAAAAAAACTTTTTGAACTCAGGGCCTGAGTGCTGTCCTTGAGCTTTATTGTTTAAGGCTAATGCTCTACACTTCAACCACAGCCTGAATTCTGGCTTTTTGGTGGTTAATTGAAAATAAGAGTCTCATCCAATGATTGTCTTGCCAGGGCTGCATTCAAACCATTATTCTCAGATCTCAGACTCCTGAGTAACTAGGATTACAGGTATGAGCTCCAGCGCCTGGCATAATGTCATTTTTTTTATGCCTTGAAAAATGTATGAAGCATAATTCCAAGCATAAGGAAATAAGTAAATGTGACCATCTCTCTTGGTGAACTACTAAAACGAATTCTTGAAAAATTTATAATAACACAGAAAATAAATAATAAACAGAGAATAGAAAGGCAGAACATATTTTAGACGACACTATAATCACAACTCTTCAAAATAATTAAAGACAAAATGGCCAAAAGGAAACACCAAATGTTAACAGTGCTCTTTAGATAATAAGGTTATGGATGACTGAATCTATTTCTTTTATTTTAAATTTTCTGCAATAAATATGTGTTTTGAAAAATTATTATTATTACATTGAGACACTACAGATTTGTAAAACCCTTGAATTCCACAACATTATATAGCACAAGAAAGTAGTACAAAGATGTCAGAGGGCCTAGGAAAGGACAATAGTTTAGTTACATGAATCTTTTTTTTTTTGCCAGTCCTGGGGCTTGGACTCAGGGCCTGAGCACTGTCCCTGGCTTCTTTTTGCTCAAGGCTAGCACTCTGCCATTTGAGCCACAGCGCCACTTCTGGCCATTTTCTGTATATGTGGTGCTGGGGAATAGAACCCAGGGCCTCATGTATATGAGGCAGGTACTCTTGCCACTAGGCCATATCCCCAGCCCCTAGTTACATGAATCTTGACTGGTGGCTATAATGTCTTACAACTTGAGAGAGAGAAAATTCAAATCTGGATTGCTACTTTGGTCCACACTACTGCTTACTCCTTAATAAAATAATCCACTTAGAACACACAAAATGAGCTCAGAGACTTTCAGAAAATTCATTTGCTTTCTCTCCCAGTCAACCTTCCTCAGCGGCCAAGAGACTCTTTCTGGATGCTTCCTTCTTGACAAGCAATGAGCACAGGGAGACCAGTCTACCTGGTCAGCTCCAAGAACACACACTTACATGTGTGCCCTGGAGCCCATGGGCAGCCTCTTCAAAGTCCTTCCCACAGGCTGAATCATTCACCCAGCTCCCAGTTGGGAAAGCGCTTTTAACAAGGCTGAGACCTGAAGGAAAAACTCACCAGGATTCTTCTGCCTCTGCTGCATAGTATACAACACACACATTAGAAAAGAGTGAGTTGAACTCTTAAGCCCTTCCTCTGCGGATGTGAAGAGACATTTCCTGAAGACATAAAATTACTAACAGACAGAGACAAGACTATTCTTCCCGCCCCACATGGTGTCCTCAGTGAGGCTTGGGACACCTAGAGAGGCTTGTGTATTTCCCTAAAATAAGCCCATTTCAAAGCCCAATGCTCAGAAGATAGTGAAGAGCCCAGGTTCCAGATAGTTGTTGTTTTTTTTTTTTCCATCATTAAAAGTGTTATAAGGTGGGGCTGGGGATATAGCCTAGTGGCAAGAGTGCCTGCCTCGGATACACGAGGCCCTAGGTTCGATTCCCCAGCACCACATATGCAGAAAACGGCCAGAAGCGGCGCTGTGGCTCAAGTGGCAGAGTGCTAGCCTTGAGCGGGAAGAAGCCAGGGACAGTGCTCAGGCCCTGAGACCAAGGCCCAGGACTGGCCAAAAAAAAAAAAAAAAAAAGTGTTATAAGGTGTTGTTATACAGGCTCAGGAAAAAGAGACCCTTAGGAGACATTTAGGAATGGCATGAGGACTGAATAGGATGATATCATATCTCTAACATGGTGGTGCACAGCCTAGTAAATAAGCAATGTCCCCGGACAGGCAATGGAGTGACAGAAACCAGCACTGCCTCTGGTTAGTCCTGACTCAGACAAAAGGAAATGACTCATCAAAGGGCACCTTATAACATGGTAAATTTATCTTTAGTGCACATATCAATTCTATGTGATTCCATTAGCAAGACTAGGTAATACAAAAGTTAAAAACTACCAAGCAGGGCACTGGGGGCTCATGCCTGAGAATCTCAGTTCACAGCCAGCCCAGACAGGAAAGTCCATGAGACTGTTATCTCCAATTAACCACTCCAAAAAGCTGGCAGTTGAGCTGTAGCTCAAGTGGTAGAGTGCTAGCCTTGATCACAAAAACTCAGAGATAGCACCCCAAGTCCTAAGTTCAAGACCCAAGACCTGCAACAAAACAAAACAAAACATAAAACAACCAACCAAGCAACCACAACAATAAAAAACATTAATTTGTTTCTGATGCTAGAGTGATTATTTTGGCTTCAATCAAGCTTTTATTTTCCCCTTTCATTGTATTAGATAAAATAAAGCAGAACCTGCAGCTGCTTTAAAGAATAACTTATCCTCATATGTGGAACAAAAAGCTTTCCAGATCTCAGTAAGTGTGCTCATGAGAGCACAATGAAGTGATGTATGCTTATATGAACTCACCAGCATGAGCTTTGAGGATGTGCGTTTTCAGCCGGCTGTTGTAGGAGGACTTGAAGGAGCAGAGTTTGCAGCGGAATGGTTTATGGTGTCCATGGTGGGTCTGCATATGGCGATCCAAACTTGATGTGGAAAGGGAGAAAAGGAAAATGGCAAGATTTAAAATGGCATTCAAAATTTTCTCATCATCACTTTCCAGGCATCCATTAGTAAGCTTATTTTCAAATGGTGGTGCTCTCACATCGTGACAACTAATAGTCAAGAGTTAATTCTACGAGGAGGGGAAGCTAAAGGAAGATGTTAAGACATCTTGGATTGAGAGGTAGGGCAAGTTATAGCATGGCAGTTCATTATGTTCTCTTCTACTGAGCACACAGAACTGTAAGTGATTATTCAAAAGGAAAAGGTGTTTTCTGCCCAGCCAGTAAGAATGCTACACACACACACACACACACACACACACACACACACACACACACACACACACACGGAATTAGAGAAATTTAACATTTTAAAAATTTGGGCATTGCTTTTTTTTTTTTTTAATTGGGGGGGACTAAATAGCGATGAACTCAGGGGCTTCAAACTAGCGAGGCAAGTGCTTTACCACTTGAGCCATACCTCCTTTTGCACTGGTTATTTTCAAAGTAGGGTCTCAGTTTATGTCTGGGTGAGCCTGGGCTTTGGTCCTCCTATCTGTGCTCACTTACATCCCTAGGAATAACAGGGACACATCTCCACATTCAGCCATCATGTTTCCCCAATAGCTAGAATAACAGGTTCAGGCTACCACACTGTCATTGGTTGAGATGGAGCCCACTCTCAAAGCATAATCCTACGAATTCTGCTTTCTAAGTAGCTAGGATTACAGGCTTGAGCCACTGCACCTGACTGGGTTTTCATTTTAAACAGTGGGCTGCCTTGCTTTCAACAGCCACATAAACATGGCTACAGTGCAAGTGTGTAATCAATGTGTCAAATGATCAAAGGGATGGTCATGCCTTCTGATAAACACAACCATGTTTGTTGATTATTAGTCTTCCAGAAGCAATTTATGAGGACATTAATGAAAATAAACCTCTAGTACTTCATAACAATCATTAGTCACAAAAATAATAAATCTACCAAACAAGGCATGGGAAGTTGTAATTTGTATAGAACCCCGGAGATCTACACACCATTTGAAATGACTCAGATGGGAATACAGCTGCTGACCACTTAATGTGAAATGGTCCTTGGAGCTCCAGGGCAACATTTTCCTTGGCCTCTGGACATCTCCCTCTGGATGTTCTGTATCTACTCAACCTGTGCTACACAAGCCCATCAGGGCTTCTCCACAGAACCAATTCTCTTCTTCATTTCCTTGTTTCTATAAATGGCACTACCACTCTTCCAGTCAACAAGGCACCATATCCACTTCACTTTGGCTCTCACCCCAAACAATTTTTCTAAGTCACACAGATACATTCTTGCCATTATTCCCTAACTTCTTGCATCCATCACTATTACTTCTTCCAAGTTAATTGCTCCTATGTTGTTGCTTCTTAACTCAAGAGTATAGAGTCAGATGTCTTGAGATAAAGTCATAGCTATGACTTATAAGCTATATGGTCTTTGGCAAGTTACTTAATCTCTCAGGGCCTCAATCTCCTAATCTATAAAATGGGTCTAATGATGGAAACTGAACTTCACAGGGCTGTTTTAAGAAAATAAAGGAGGATATTTAAAGACACTTAATATAGTGCCTAACAGGAAGTGTAATTAATGTTAGCAATCATGACCAGATTCTTCTTTTGACAAATTATATTGTGAAAAGTACTAATTCCTGACATTTAAAGACTCTAAACATGGTCTCTACTAAAGTATCCAGACTTTATCTTCTATTATTCCTTTACATAGGACTTCAAGACCAAACAAATGAATCTCTAGGTAATCCCCAAAGAGGTTTCTGTCCTCCTGTCTCTGGGTCCTCTCATGGTTTTCTCTACATCTTAACACCTTTCAAAGGTCCTATTCTTTCTCTTTCAGTTGATTCGAATGTGTTCCATACTCTATGAGACCTTCCTGACTCTTCCAGAGTACTGTAGACAGAACATTTCTCTTCCTTGAATTTTACTGATACTTTTTTCTTTCTTTTTTTAAAGAAATAAGCCAGGCTGGGAATGTAGCTTACCGGTAGAGTGCTTGCCTAGCATGCACGAAGCCCTGTGCTCGATTTCCCAGCACCACATACATAGAAAAAGCCGGAAGTGGCTCTGTGGCTCAAGTGGTAGAGTGCTAGCATTGAGCAAAAAGAAGCCAGGGACAGTGCTCAGGCCCTGAGTCCAGTCCCCAGGACTGGAAAAAAAAAAAAAAAAGAGATAAGCCTATGTTAGCAAGCCATCTGTTTGTTTTATAACTCTAGGTCCTAATGTACAAATGCTAGGATTTAGGACTGTTCATCTTTACTTTCTTCCAAGGCACAGTGCCAAGTACAGGGTGCACTCCTTTGTTCAGAAAGTAAGATAGGTGCTGTTTAATAAATAATGAGCTGAAGCGAATGAGAACAAGACAAGTTTTATGCTAGTGTATGGATATGATGACAAAGATCAGGTATGAGGCTGTGTGCAATAGTAAAAAGTTTGGGACCCATTGATTACTGCCTCTTCCTGCTTTGCAATAATTCCAACTGGTACCTTTGCTCCTCTTTTTTTGCCAGTCATAGGTCTTGAACTCAGTGCCTGGGCACTGTCTCTGAGTTTCTTTTGTTCAAGGCTAGCACTCTACCACTTGAGCTACAGCACCACTTCTTGCCTTTTCTGTTTATGTGGTACTGAGGAATTGGACCCAGGCTTCATGCATGCTAGGCAAGCACTCTACCATTAAGCCACATTCCCAGACCACCTTTTCTTTTTAAGTAGCAAATAATCTATCAATTATTTTTATTGATCACAGAAATAAACAGCAAGCCGGTATTATAGCCAACCCCCTCCAAGACTATGATATATATTATTGGTATTAATCTCTTTTATACAATGAAAAGTTGTGTCTTCTTAGAATACTCTTCTCTTCCCATCACCCCATATGGCCTTTCACATCTATCCTAAATTTCTGCGTTCAATACTGTGTTGAGTAATGGAAAATTGCTTCTCAACACCTCTGGATCTCCAGCAACTCTCTATCACCAATAACTTTCTTTCTCTCTTTTTAACCTTTTAAAGATCCTTTAAGAAAATAATCTCAAGCAACAACTCTTTACTCACAGAGAGTCATATTCAGTTTTCCAAACGGAACTTTTTTTTGTTCTCATTTAAATATTAAGTCATTGTACAAAGAGGTTTAGTCCCTGAATCAGGCTATGAGCAATGTTTCTTGATCAATGTCATGCTTTCATTGTTCTCGCCCATCTTTCCCCCTCCCATCCCTAGCCTCTAGTTACACAGTTCAATTTCTACATAACACACACTGCAGATGCAGTTATTATACTGAAGTGGAACTTTATTGCTCCAAATAATGGTTAAGTTGGCTGAAAATCTGGAAGATCTACCCCCCAAATTTATTTGTTCTTAGTATCTGCATCTTCTCTTTGACACATGAGTGCCATCTTGCAATTGCTCTTTTTGAAATGCCCACATTTACTAATCACTCCTTGGGCCTATCTTACAGATAAAATGACTGAGGCTCATGATCACATAGCAGCAAGGATGAACCATGAATGGAGCCCTTCTTTCTTACCTAAGGTTCTCCTTCAGTATTTTAACTAAGGCATCTCCCAGGAGTCCCCAGTGACAGCCCCCTAGTACCCTTACCCCCAGTAACACTTACTTGTGCCTGAAAGCAGAAACAAAGGAACAATACTGGCAGCTGTACTTGTCCTCTCGGGTAAACATGGCCAGGGCCAGATGGCTCCTCTCATGAGAACGCAGCCCCTGCATGGACATCAGGACTCTGTCACATTGACTGCAATGGTATCCCCCCGGCCGGGTTTCATCCTCCAACATTCCATCAAGCAAGCAGTGTCCACCATCCACCCGGCCCACCAGGGCGCCACTGGCATCTTTGGCTGCTTCCAATCCATCCAGGAACAAATGGGAAGGGTCTTCAGCCTCCTGCTAAGAGAACCACACACACACACATGCCCCACCAACAAAATAAATATCCATCATCACAGCTTTCATCGTCTCCCTTCATTCTCCCAAGAGCACCAGCATTTTCTGTCACGCTTCCTCCCCTGCCTCTCTGGCTCCCCCTAGAGGGAGGGTAAGCCTGACTGTTATTTTTCATGCAATGATGGGGACTTGGGGCAACATCATCTGGTCCTAGGTTGCTACTGTCTGGAAATGTGATGCAGACTCATCAAGTCTGAAGCCAGTTCATTGACTCCCCATCTTGAAAAAGAAAATTCAAATCTAAACTATGTAAACTGAAATACAGATGGGTTAGGGTTATGGCTAAGAGGAGGGGGGAAGGAAGAAAAATAGGGGGAGAAGAAGGAAGGAGAGTGGGAGAAGAAAAGGCAGAGTTGGTAAACTGGCTTTGAGCTAACATTTAGAAATGAATCAGAGCAAAAGAGCCTCTTCTCTACTTGCTGCTCTGAACATGCAAAGTTCCCCTCTTAACTGAAGGTTGGTGCCAAATAACTAAGGAGCAAAAAATTAAGGAGCAGCTATTTGTGGAGGTCGCTCCTTTGATGACAGAATTTCAGGAAATCAAGTCTGCAACACACAGCAGTGGCTTGCAAAAGAAGCTACTCGCGGCTGCTGTCCCGGAGTTGTCCTGGGTTGTCGTGGTTCTGCACAAAGATAGAAGGCTTCAGTGTTCAGTGAAGGAGAGGTTTTACTTGGACACTAAATTAGCCAAGCAGGATGCAACATCAAGAAGGGCAAATGGCAAACAAACAAACAAAGATTCAAGTATCCAGATAGAAAGGGCAAGATAGCTGGTCCACAGGTTGCGCCTGCCTGGGAAATGAGAGAACGTCTCTGAGTTTGAAGGTAGTTTAGTTCACTCTTCCTCCCATAGAATTCACTTCTGCGATCAGAAATGGTAGGTGCTTAGCAATATTCTGGGAGGTAGGCTGCATCACAGAAATAGTTGTTACTATTCAGATTATGTTCAAAACATACTGCCTCATCGTGGTGGGGGTGGGGAGGGGAGACACTTGGCAGCATTCAATAGGAAGATGGAGTGGAGCAGACAAGCCAGGTCAAAGGGCTCTCAAGGTCAAGTGGGCCTTGAAGCCTTTTTGTTGGAGATTTAATGACTATATCCCTTGCACTCCCCAGAGGTCCCAGAATGAAAAGCAGAAAGCAGATTCTCTAGAGTGCTGTATCCTCAGCCAGAAGATGGCAAGTAAGAGGTGGGCAGGGGGAGGAGCAAGAGATGGGAAGGGTCCACCAGGGAACGGTGCCTCCCAAGAGCTCCAGCAACTTGGGAGAGGAAAGATGCGGGGACACCATCAAGCCTCTCCTACCCAAGAATCCCACAACTCTGTTCGTCAAACTATCTCCGTGGAAGAAAATGAGATCAAAACCCAACCTTTTCCGGAACACTGGGACGAGGAAGGTCCAACCTGCAAAGAAATCAAAGCAAACCAAAGCAATCCAAGTATAACTTAGGGATGCATCCCAGGATGCTGTCTCCCGAGCTTCTTTAAGCCATGGGTTAACAATAACTGGAGTCACTCACACACAGGACAACGTACATCCGGACCTTCCCCATCTCACCTTCACAGCCGGGACATTGCCATACTGGACGTGCTTCCGGAGGTGGTTGCAGATGGCTCGGAGCGTTGGGTGCACTTCCACACAGAATTTACACTTGTAGCCCACCACTTTCCTCTCCTTGATCTTTGGCACCTCTTCTAAATGACCAAAAGGCTGGTAAAATACAGTGGTAGCCATCAATACTCCAAGCCCTCCTGCAATGGCAGGCATTTATTCTTTACTGGTATATGTGATTTTTTTTTTTTTAAAGCAGATTAGCAGGTGAAACACCAAGGGAGATACAGGTGTGTATTTTTTTTTTTTCCTATTACCAAACTTCATCAGTCATGGCACACTGCCTACCAGACACCGGTCTCTGGAACCCAAATATGTTACAGCTTGTGAGGAGAGAAGATTTCGGTGCAGAAGCTCGTCACTGCCAACTAAGGTTATCTGGTTTTCCAACCAGGTTTCAACTACGCGGGTGACACGTTGCATTAGCTGACTGCGCCATGAATGAACTTCTTGGTTAAAAAAACCATCTACTCCTTGAGGTGTTAGGTTCCTGAAGCAAGCACTGAAGACCAAGACATGGCTGAGAAGTATTAAAGGATACCAAGAGACAGCCCCACAACTGCCTTAGGAGAGAGCGAACAACGTTGTTGTATAACTAGACTTCAGATTAGCCTACTTGGCAGAGAGTTATAACATAGAAACCACCCTGAACCTCCCCTGGGGAGCCATGGGAGGAGTCAGAGGGAGAGAAGGAGGGAAACAGCACCTCGAAGAGGGGTGAGCTTAGAATGGGGGGATAATCAAGCTCGAAATGCTTAATTGACTTATTGAGCTCTCTGGCAAGCAAAGCCTGCAGCAGTTTGGCTGGCAACGGAGAAGTGCATGTGGGCACCAGTGATGAGAGGCCTCCTGGGGGAAGGGAAATCAAAACATATCCTTACCCTCTCTTGTTTGAAATCTGCAAAAGCACCATCTGCATATTTCTGCTTGCTCAAAAGCTGTTTCCTCCTCTCCTGGCGTTTGGCACGCTTCTGGAATTCCTCATTGTGAATGTTCAAATGTGAGGTCAGCTCTGCTAGGCTTTGCAATTTGCTATCACAGTGCTTACACTGGTAGGTGGCGTTCTGCAGGCGGGGGCCATTGCTAAGAATGACGAAGTCCCTCTTCAGGTCCCGGCTGTGGTGATCGGTGTAATGCATGCACAGAAGCTCAGCCGTGCTGAAGGACAGCTTGAAGCATTTGATACAGCGAAACGGGAGCCACTCGATTTCCTGAGCTTCGCCCTCCACCTCGGCTTTCTCGAAGCTGCCTCGCTCCTCCTCTTCCATCAGTGGGGGCTTCTCGTGTTCGTCGGCGTACACAGCTGTGAAGTAGCCTCCCAACTTGCTTGCATGCTGCTTCTTTGGGAACACCCCTGGATGACGCTTCATGTAATGGGACACGATGCCCTTCTTGCTGAACGACTGGAAGGAACACAAGGAGCACTTTTTCTTCTCCACTGCCCGCCGGAGTTCCTCGCTCAACTGTGGGGAGTCATCTTTGGGCGGCGATGGGATGATCACCTTGTTGGGCTTGTCACTGATGGTCCTGGAGGCTGCCAGGCAGTGGGTGTAGTAGGCATCAATGTCGTGGCGCTTCTGGTAGTGGGCAGCCAGCCCTTTACGGATGGGGTTGGTGTAGGCACACAGGGCACACTTGAAGAGGTTGTTCTTGCCCTCTGGCTGGGCACGGACATTGTTGTGCTTGATCCGGTAATGCCTGGCGATGCCCTTCCTGGTGGAGCAGAAGTACTTGCAGAGCTGGCACCGGAACACAGTGTGGGAGACCAGGTGCGAGGTAGAGAAGTGAGAAGTGGACATGGGCTCCTCTCCCACCTCCTCCTCAGTGATGGAGATCTGGGAGGGGCTCACTTCAGTGGTTATCTCTGGCTCAAGGGAAACTGGTAGCTTTGGGGGCGATGGGGAAAAGACATCGAATTCTGGCTGATTGTGGTATTTCTCGTAATGGATTTTGAGCTTCTCCAAAGTGCCATGCGTGTACGGGCACAGCTTACACCGGTAGGCACCGTACCCTTGTTTGAAAATCCTGCTTGTCTCTTCCACGTCATTCTGGGATAGGTCAGTCGACTGCTCCACGTCGTGCACAAAGTCCTCCGCGGTCACCTTGATAGCCGGGTGTCGCTTCTGGTAATGGGTCAGCACCCCATGGATGCGAGTGTTGATATACGGACAGTGTCTGCATTTGTAGACCGCCCCGGGGTTGATGTCGATGTCTTGGGCAAAGTCGGCAGCCTTCACTTTCATGCCAGGGTGCTTCTTCCCATAGTGCGTGAGGAGACCGTGCAGGTTGTTATACTCGGACTGGCACACTGTACACTGGTATGGGGTGGAGGAGATGGCAGGGTTTGCTGAAGCGAGGTGCAAGCTTTTCTCTGGGGAAAGTCTTGCATCCTCTGGGCATTCAGCTTCCTGCTCGGGGAGGGGGGTGGGCAGACTGTTTTCACAATTAACAGGGCCTATCAAGTCTTCGGATGGAAGGATGGGTTTCTCAACCACATCTTTCTCCTTGATAATATCCAGCAGCACGGACTCATCACCATTCATAGCCCAGGGGTGGAAGGCTTGGTAATGATTGGTGATGTCCCAGATAGAGACAGCTTCAAAAACACAGTCCCTACATCTGTACGTTTTGGCTTCGGCTGGCATGGTGAGAGAGGGAGACGACGGGTCTGGCCCAGCCCAGAGTTTGGTCGCCATGTAAGTATAATCTACATAATGCTCGGGGTGCCTCCTTTGGTAGTGCAGGAGCAGCCCATTGGGCTCCGTGTGGGAATAAATGCACCACTCGCAGTGGTAGCCAGCTTCTATCAAGCCATCTAGAAATGCCCATCGCATGATGGACGTGACCGTGGCCTTTAGGGCAGGGTGGTCTTTCTTGATATGCTTTCTCAGTGCATAGAAATAGGGGGAGGTATAAGAACACTGCCTACACTTGAGTGCTCGGAGCTTCGTCTTATCCCGCTCTATACCAGAAGGGGAAAGAAGCACACAACTGGCTGAGTTCTTCTGGTTCCGGTCGCAGAGGCTTCGGATGGTGGCCGTGTGCTGGCGGATCACATCTGCGTTGGCCTTGAAGTCCCGGTGCTTCTTCTGATAATGGATGAGGACTCCTTTGACCGTCCGGTTCCCGTAATCACAGTGCTGGCAAAAGAACATCTCGTTCTCCACAGGAGGGCCATCTCTCTCCGCACTGCTCCGGTTCAGCGGCTGCATGGGGACAGGAGGCCGAAGGGAGTCTTGAGGCCCTTCGACCCCTCTCATCATTGCAGCTGTGGGAGGGGCCTGTCTGATATATTTGGCAGTGACCTTTATTTCTGGGTGTCTTTTCTGGTAGTGAACAAGCACTCCCACAACTGACCGATTGCTGTAGGAACAGTGTTTGCAGTAGTAAAGCTCAATACTGAGGTCTGGTGGCGGGGGCTGTGGGGGGGGTGGGGAACCCATGTTGGACATTTTGGGAGACATTGGAGCACCCACCTCAAATGATAATTGGGAAAGGGCAGAGCCCCTGTCCACAGACACCATGCGCATGGTTTTCTGGATCCTAAAGTAGGAGGCCTTTTCTTCAGGGTGTTTCTTCTGATAATGAACCAAGACAGAATGCATGTTGGGACTGGCAAATGAGCACACATCACAATCATACACGACAACGGTGTTGACTGCAGGGTCCTTCTGATTTTCACATTCTGGAGTAAAAGTCTTCGAAGGTGTGTTCTTACCAAATGGAGAGGGCAAACCACCACTACCACCACGAGCCACAGGAGTGGACGTCGCCATGTTCTTGGGAGCTGAGTTCAAAATCTCCCTCAAGGTCTGAGATTCTGTGTTCAGCCCTTCCTGCTGCTCTACCACATAGCTAGAAAATATCATCGCATTGTTGATCTTCACCGTGGGATGCATTCTTTGGTAATGCGGCATCAGGCTTCTAACATTCGGGCTCGTATAGGAACAAAACCGACACCGGTAGATCAGATCCGAATGATCAAAATTGAGTACATTCATGGCTTCAGGGTGATGTTCACCGTAATGCTGCTGGAGATCTTCAAAGTTGGTGTAATCAATATAGCATTCCAGGCACCTGTACACGGCACTGTGATCATTTGGGTCCAAGATGTACCTAAAGCTGAACTTGATGTATGGGTGCATTCGTTGGTAGTGGGTGCTAACACTCCGGGCAGATTTGTTGTTAAAATCACAGTGTTTACAATAGTAAAGTCTCCCAGAGTCACCAAAGTCTGTATTTTCATTACTGTGCTCAGTTCCATAGATAGGAGTTGGGGTACTCAGCAAAGCAGTATTGGAGACTTGATGGTCTTTCATGTTTGTTGAGGAGCCGTAGTAATCTTCTTCATCTTCAGAAAGGGTCAGCTCAATCTCAGCCCCATTGGTGGCGTTGTAATCATGGGTGATAGTTCGGAAGCCGGGCTCCTTCTGGGGCTCAGCAGTATCTCTGGCCCAAATCTGTTGGGCTGAAAAAGCAGTGGGGACCTCCATGATGGGTTCTGCTGGCTCTTCCTCCCTGTCCAACTCGACCTCGATCTCCACTTCATTGTCTTCCTCTTCCTCCTCGTCATCTTCAACGTTGATCACTGCATCTTCTTGCTGTTTGGTTTGGTTGATCTTGCTCTGCAGGTTGCTTGCTATCTCATCAATTCTAGTTCTTTTCTTCACGGGGGATAAATCAAGAGGGAAATCATTAGCGAGCTTCCTCGAGGCTTTAGCTACAAAATTGTTCTTGGAGGACAACCCAAGAATTGAGGTCTGACTTTTCTTCACAGTGTTGCTGGAAGAGGGGTGGCTGTCTGTCTCGTTTTCCAGTGGCAGGCTTGAGGGTTGCCCCTCGAATTTTGGCAAGTTGTCACAGAATGAATGCTTGTGCTGCTGATGGACTCTTAGCCCTTTCAGAGTAGTGGTGGAGTAACTACACATGGTACACTTGTAAGGGTGCAGAGGTGGGGCTGGCGTGGGGGGCTGTGGCTGTTGGGTAGGTGGGGGCTGTGGCTGAGGGGGCACCTGATGTGGTGGCTGGAGCTGTGGTGGTTGTGACTGTTGTAGTGGCTGCGATGGTGGTGGTGGTGGTGGTGGTGGTGGTAGTGGCGGTGGTGGCTGTGGTGGCTGTTGTTGCTGCAAGGGGTCCAAGAGGACTCCTGACTTTCGACCATTGATGCTCGAGCTCTCGAAAGACACCACGCCTTCGTTCAGTGAGGAAGAAATGCATTCACTCTGGGAATTCACAGCATCCCAATCTGACGTTGTACCCGTGTGACACTGTTTATGAGCCCCAAGTTTTAATGAACTCTTGCAAGTAAACGGACACTCGTCACATTTGTAGACAGCTGTCTTCCCAGACAAGTGGATGTTTTCTATGTGACGGGAGATGCTACGCCGATGCATTGTCAGGAAAGGACAAAAGGGGCACTGGAATCTGTTCATGAACCTCCTAAATGGAATCCCCTTGGTCTCCAATAATTTGTTGCCATCTGAGCCCATCAGCTGCTCGGCTGACAGGCCTGATGTCTGATGATCCATCACGCTCAAACCGTTCTCACTGTCTATTTCATTTAATTCTTCATCAGAACTAGAGTCATTTAGGATGCTGTTAGTTTCCAGGTCAGTAGAAGAATTGGTCATGTCACTCATTCCATACCGGGGTCTCTCTGCTAAGTTAATGAGACCAGAATTATGAGGTGACTTCGGCTTCATCTGAGGGTAAGACATGGGCGAATACTTGGAAGCGGAAGAATTGGGTCTCATGATAGAGTTGCCGATGGAGCCCCTGTAGTTAGACACATTAGTGCTGGGTATCTCCCGGCTTGCAGCATTCATGGATAGGTAGCTGGAGTTGGATGTGGGGCTGGGAGGATTCTTCTGCACATCAGGTAGATTAGTCCCTTCTTGCTGCTGCCTGAGACTGGAAAGGATTTTGACCATACTCCGGTGTTTCTTCATCATGTGGTCACACCAGCGTTCTCTCCGGGGCGTCTGGTAGCTGCACCACTCACAACAGAAGTTGCCTCGAGACTTCGTCAAAGGTTTGACCATGGATTCTAGGATGCTACGCTCTACAACCTCTGCTGGGAGTTCCTTGCAGGGGTCCTGCAGGGACAAAGGGGGGACCACAGGATCTGGAATTGGATCAGGATCAGGTGGGGGAGCTGTGGTCTCCTTTAGGCTGTTTTTGTGATACATTTTCTGATGCTTCAATATTCTTGCCCTCCTCGGCGACTTGTATGTGCAAAACTGGCAGGAGAAGACCTTCCCAAATCCCTCGTGCATCATAATATTATAATTTAAGGATCCGGGGACAGGTGGTCCAGCCGAACTCCCTTCAGCTTGGGCTCCGTGGACCTTCCTAGTGTGTTCTATGAGGAGATTTTTTGACCTGAAGTAGCGTACGCAGAACTTGCATTGAAAAAACTTGTTTGTTGGTTTGGGGTTAGGGGAAATATGCTGACCATAATATCCTGGGCTGTGGCCATAGTAACTTCCGGTCCCCAATGCACTTGCATTTTGACCTAAAGACAATACAGAAGAAAAATGATGAGAAAAGTAAGGCAAAAGAGAATGAAGAATTTTAGGCTGGGTGTAGTGGCTCAAGCCTATAATCCTAGCTACTTGGGTATGAGGTCAGCCCAGGTAAGGGCAAACACGAGATTCATCTTCAACTAGTAGAAAGATGTGGTGATGAATGCCTGTCATCCCAGCAACATGTGAAAGCATTAGTAATAGGATTCCAGCCTAGGCCAGCCTGGGCATCAAATAAGACTTTACCTAAAAAAATAATCAATTCAAAAAGTGGCTGGAGATGTGGCTCAAGTGGCAGAGTGCCTGTCTACCAAGCTTAAGGGCCGAGTTCAATCCCTAGCCCTACTATCCACCCCCCCCAAAGGAAGAAATTCAATGAGGCAAATCAGTACCATTTCAATTATTCTTCAGTAATATTCTTCAAGAGTATTCACAGAGCGTTAATGAACATACATGTATTACACCTTGTGACAGATGAAAATAAAGTATTTAGCTTTAGGTACAATACTTTCCCTCGTTTCCATGACTATCACATAGGTATCAGAAGACAAGTTTTATAAACTCTAACACTTATAACTTTCCAAGAGAAACTTTGCTTCCCAAATGAAAAGTAGAAGGGGCTAGGAGTGTAGCTCAAGTAGTAGAGTTCTTGCCTAGCAAGCACAAGCCTGCCTTCAATACCCTGAAACACAAAAAAAAAAACAGAAAAACAAAAGTAGGAGATATAAGGAAACTGGAAGGAGAATACTTTAGGATATGGACACTTAAGTGGAGAAAAACAATATCCAATGACTTGCAAAGACCAAGAACCATGGCTACAGGCTAATAAAAGAAAAAGTACAATTAAAATATGAGTTAGTTGTATAGGTTTACCTGATAAATCCTCTGCAATGGCAAACTCATCCTTTATTGAAGAAAACTCCACTTCTGTCTGATTCCCAGCATTCAGGGACCCTGATCGGGTCTCATTATCATTATCTTCAGCAACATCGGTGGGCTGCAGGAACGCGGTGTGGACATCCTGGATGTGTGCCTTGAGATCTTCATAAGATGGGGCTCTGAAGTCACAGCCATCACACTGAAGGACCTCCATGATCTGGGGCTACCCTCTCACATCAGGAACCTGAGGCACAAGTCAGAGCAAAGTGTAAAGAATGTGTTCAGCACAGAACTCAAGCTGAAGGGGGCCACCCAGGGACTAATGGGAAAACTCCAGTATCATACATGGCTCCTACTTGGCTTTGCCAACTGGTGTGTTGGCCAAAGAAAGGCGAGCAGACATAATAGAGAAGATGTCCTTGATTTCATAACTTCAAAGAAGGAAAGAAAATCCAGATCAATGTTTTCTGGATTGATCTATTTTCAAATGTCATCTGTCAGGGAAACCTGAATACTTCCAAAGTTTTAAGTTTCTGAGCTTCTCCACTAAATTCAAATTTAGTGGAGAAGCTGCCTTGAACGCATTTCCTTTTGAATTAGAAGGAAAGATGACCTCTATACAGGGGAAAAAAGGCAACTCTCAATCTCGGTTAATCATCTTTAATATTTCTATTATATTGGTATTTTAGCACCAAATGATAGGACAGGATCAAATCTTGGGAGTGGCATTAAAGAGTTTATCATTTTTATTAATTTAATAACTTGATGATGATTGGGGTTTACCTCTTTCTTTCCCCAAATAATCTAGTTACCCCCTTTTTCTTTTACATGAGCTAAATGATTTGCTCATTGCTACCTACCAATTAAAAACCTAACAGCCTCTTCCATCTAATTATGTCATAAAATATTTCTCATGAGGTTTTCAAACAACTTTACATGACAATCCAGATTCTAGCTTAACATTGCACCTTGGCACCTCAATTCATATTAAGACAACAAAAGATGGACATTTTGAAGAAGTGCTTCTAAACTATAACATTGTCTTTTTCCTCTTCTCTTTGCTACAGACATGAATTATACACTGAGATGCAAGAAGCTATGGACATGGTGTAGGATAAAGCGAAGTATGCCTAGTTTCTTTTCATTCGGTGGTTCACTGTGTGAATGAAATACATAGAAAGCTCCACACTAACTTAGTGGAGAGTCCCACCACTAAGAAGTCAAAAAACATATTAGAAAGGTATCATCCTTCCAATCTAAATATACATCCTACATCAAGATACCCAGTTGTTACTTTAAGGGGTGAGTTACTTCATTAAGTTCACCACTAGCTCTACTGAGTCATTAATAATCTAGAACCAGATGTCCAAGAACTACAGCTGGAGCCAGATCTATTTTATGATACAATTTTCTTTACCTTTTTTTAAAAATGAAAAATAAATGATCTCTTCAAGGGAACAAAGTCCAGTAATACTCATTCAATGCCGTGCAAGGAGCCATGGGCAGGACAATTTTCTATGAAAGAATGCTCCTCCTGGTCGCCTGTTAAAATAACTTCTGGCACATCCAGCTCTGAACAGCCTGAGCTTGCAGAGTGAGACACAGATATTTACCTCCTCTTCTTTCACCCAGCAATTTATTCTTGTGTTTATTTTTCTCAATAAACACTGAACTATGCACCAGACTCTTTTTCAGCTAACGAAGTCTCAATATTCCAGAAACACAAGCTTTTACGTCTAAGCACCAACCCAAATTGTGTGGAAGAGGTTGCTATCAGCTCTGGATCAAATTACAGCAGTCACCAAGGCCCCACCCCACTTCTCCTTTCGCACAGTCCATTAGACCTGAAAACAAATTTTTCCATGGTGCAGACGACTCCTGCATTTAGAACACTTCACAGGGAAAAAAAAAAAAAGAGCAGATCATCCAGTGTGCACTTCCCATCCCCCCCCCACCCCAGCTTAGTCCTTTCATCTCAGCCAAACAAGCCACAGCTCTGCTGAATGTGTTTATCACACTTTCAAGAGATAGGAGCTTCTGCGTCACTGAAGCTCTAAGACTCACTAAGCTGCCCTAGTCCTCTGAGCTTTAGGAGCAGCCATTTTAGCTCAGAGCTTCTTCTCCCGTGCACAACATGGCTTCTTTCTCTTGAATTCTGCCAGGCTGGCTGACAATCAGAAGTAAATGCTACCCAAGCAGACTGGGCTCCTCCTTAGCTCTTCTCCTCCCCAACAGAGAATTAACTGTTTTACATTTCATTCCAAAAAGCAGCACCCTGCTCCTCTTCAAATATCATTCATCAAGATCTCCAAAAGGTTCTTTTCATTCCATGGTAGATAGGCTGGTTCATTAATTCCCAGCAAAGCACTGGGTCAGAAACAAGATGGACCCTGAACCAGACCCTGTTGTACAAGTCAAGGATTTGGGGCTGTGATTTGGGGGCATCTCCAGAATGTCTTGACTTCCTGAGTCACAGCTGTCCTTCCCCTCACAGAAGACATGCCATCCGAAGAGGCTTGCCAGATTCCAAAGTCTAATGACCTTTGTTAATCACCAGCCAGTCTGTCTGCATCAGCAAACCCTGCCAACAGACACACCCTTCAACACAAAGGCTGTAGCTATTCCTTTTAAAAGAGGTTCTCTGAAAGCTCCATTGTGTGGCAGAGAGGAAAACAAAATCTCTTCCCTTCAAAACTTCAAGCCTTTAGAAATAATGCAACAAAAGGCTTTCTGCTGTATGTCTTTTGGAAAGTTTGAGCCTGGTCTGTATAACCACAACAAAAATGATAGCTGTGTATGAGAACAGGGTACCTTTCGGTATTAAGTCATCTACCTAGAGGATGAAAATTCCTCTCTTGATTTCATTCTCTAAAATTTTTGGTGTCTTCTGAAATTGTTATGGAGGATGATCACCTCACTGGATACAAACAAAAACAGTCTCCTTGTTCTGGCTACAAAGGAGATTAAAGGGTTATGAGATCAGATAAAAAAAAAAAAAAGAACCACTGATTTGGAAAAAGAAGAGATGATGAAAGTGATTTTCTAATGGGTTCTAGCTTTAATGTTGTAGCAGTCTTGACCTCAAACATAGCTCAGAGCCTTAGAAGAGGTTAATCTCTAGGGTGCTGATGGAACCAGCAGTAGGTAGAAAGAATGGCCTTCAATTTGATGTCTGCACCTGCACTGAAATGAGGATGTTGTCTACTTTGAAAGCCATTTTGCCTTTGTGTACACATTTCTTCTGAAGATGCTGACAGAAGAAGAAAACAGAAATTGCTGGCATGGCCCAAACAATCAAAGAAGCAGAAACTTGATATGTTTATGAGACTGTGGAAGTCTTCTCTGGCAAAAAAGAGTAGGAGGAGAAGAAGAGAGTAGGAAAGGATAGCAACAGAAAATACCAGGCCATCAACAAAAAACGTTGGTTTTTATTTTTCAGCAGGTAATATCCTCTAAGAATCCAATCATGAGACTAAATGTGAGGAACTGATTGTTTCAATTAGTCAGAAGAACCAGCAACCTTAAGAATTAACCTCTACATAGATCTGCTACAAAATTATGATAGAAGTAAAAGCCTTCACCTCCTATCTACTTTCTTCATTTACTATTGTGATTAAGAAATAAGCAGTATTTTTTTCTTATTTATCAAATCTGCATAGAAGAAAGTTTCTGAAACTAACTAAAAAGAAATATTTCCAGAAGTGATGAGATCAATCTGCAAGTCACGCAATCACTTCCGTCTCTCACCCCAATGCAGTATTTCTAGGCTCTTCAAGGCCAGATAACTAGAACAGATAACAGCTCTGTCAGATGACTAGACTCTGGATGACACCTGTGCTGACTGACACCTGCCAGGTGTCATTCTACCTAATGATGAGTCTTCCCAACTATACCACCCTAATTGCTTGTGCCTTCAAACTACTTGGTTTTAGTGGTTGGGTCCTTTAGTTTACCACAATAGTTTGCAGATTTCAAAATGTGAAGTTTCTGAAGGGAAACCCAAGTGATTAAGGACTGAAAAGAAAGTGTGGGGGAGGGAAACGGGGAGGGAGGGGGGAGGGGGAGAGAGAGAGATTGAGTGAGAGAGGAGAAACTCTAAACCCAATGATGCATGCTTGACAATCTCTTAAAAATGCATCTGGATATCATGTTAAAGATCCGGAAATATAAGCATTGCAACACGAGAAAGGACATTATGACACAAGCTACTCTTCCTCAATCTCAAAAATGCCCACCTACTTTCGGAGCTCCTGATCAGTTTTTCCACCTGGGAAGGAGAAAAGAAACAAGGCCCCAGGTTCATCCCTTTGTTCTTCCAACTTACTGCTCAGATGTCACTGGAAAGGGGATCCAAGGTTTCTCAGCATTTTCACAAGCCTGTTACCATCAACCCTTGTCCGGGTGAGCCTGGCAAACACTCCTCTTTAAGCCGGATGACCAGGATGGTCATCAGACATCAGATGGTCCTCAAGACAATGTCCCCATGGTTTTAGGAGGAAACCAAATGAAAACACATAGGCCTGGCCCTGATCTAACTTACTCTGACTGAAGGACTGAAGTCCAGAAGTAAAGCCATGAGTCCCACAGCCATGTGATTCAGTAGCAACTACTTATAACCTTTAAAGCCTTTGAGAAATAGATCCAGCTTGACCATAAGGTATTTTTCCTCTGTCCACTGCAGAAACCTACTTTCATTTCTACAAGGATTCCCCAATTCTCTTTAGTCACAATTCTAAGAAGGGGCTTTTGTTCGCACCTTTTTGGTTGTCCTTTACTTACTTTCCAATGAATAGAAACCCCATTTACCCAAGGGCAGGTAATGAAATACATCAACATGGAAATAGTTGAAATACAGAAACACTAGCGATTTCAGGAGAATTCTTACAACAAATATATTTACAGACCAGAGGTTATGGATACAATGAGGTCAAAGTGTTGGGGTTGACATTAAGATGTTGATGTTTCTAATGGCAAGCCCCAGAGCCTGAATAAGTAATGGAGAAACAAATGAAATTAATCAACTTGAGAGTGCTACTAGGTGGCTATTCTTAGCAATGAAGAGTGTTCTATAACCCTGCTAATCATTTGCTTAAAGTTTATTCACTGCGCCTTTCTAAAAGGCAGTGAATTGAGAAGCTGAAGTAAAATGTGCTCATGTTATAGTTTTTAATCCTTTTAGTTTACAAACAGTTATAACAAACTAACAGTACTCCCAATACCTAGCGATCACCATCCACCCCACAGCATCTGGTATGACAACTATAGACTGGTGTCGTCAAATGTCCTATCAAATGTTTATGCTGTGTGCTACATGATCTATGCCATTCTGTGTGCTCTTGAAAGGTCTAACATATCAGGGAGGATAAATAATTAAGGAATTCAGAAGGGAGACACAGCTGTTCTTCAAAACCAAATTTTCAGAAGAGAAAGGATTAATTTGCAGTCAATATGTAACCCTCAATATGAGGCTGAATTTAAATAGGATCCAGGAAAGACCAGGAAACCATGTTCTGCCCATGCATGTGGCCTCTGTTGTATGTGGCTGGCCAGGCCCATCTGTGGGACCTTGTGGACAAGTACAAAGTCTGAAGCAGATTGATAATCCAGTCACCTCTGGACCAAGATGCTAATCTTCAGATTATCTCTTATTTTAGGACTGCTTGCTCTCCTGTATAAAGTTTTCAAGTAGTAGAGCATATGCTAGAGTCATATTTCATAGCAGATGCCTCTGGGATGGTCATTCACACGAGACGAGCATCTAGGGATGGAATCCAAGCGCAAGGGAAAAAGAAATGCCAGAGATATAAGTAAGAAGTGATTCTTGGCTGAGTGACGTGTTATGAAAGCAGGTAGCAAGTGTCTAGCACAGAGAGAGATACCACAGACCTTGCAAAGAATTCCTGCATTCCTTTGCAATGATATAAGGCTAACTGAGGCCAACAGGCCAATAGGCAGTCTGCCAACTCCCCTGTCCTTAGAAAAAGGAAACGTGTGACTGGAACAAGAAGATAAAAGGAGAGAGGGGACAAGAAAAGAAAGGAAGGAAGCGGGGTGGTATCTTAGTAGCTTTAGACTTCATTGTCTGTAAAGGGGGTACCTGTAGTTCACCAGATAACTGTTAATTCTGAGAAGAGTCTGGACAATTTTCTTAAGAGGTGGCTTAGCAACCAAATGACGATGCCTCTCCCACACTCCATTTCTCAAAATGCAACCAGGACAAATGGCAGTCTGGCTCATCGTGTTCTTTCAAATAATGGGAAACCATTCTTGCTGTCAAACAAATATATTAGAAATGATAAGGACACAGGAATGCTCTGAAATGTCATGAGTTCATGGGGAAGTTCCTGGGAAACTTTTGAAACCATTCTTGCTCTAGCATTTTGAATGAGAGGGAGCTGATTTCTGTCCTCACCCACACAGGAGAGATGAGGGGAAAAAAATCAGAGTGTTCCTTTTAGAGACTCTTTAGAATGCTGGCTGGGTTTCTACAAACACTTTCCTCACTACAAGCACACTCATTATAAAAATTGTAAAATTAAAGGGAAGTTGCAGATATGCTGCTGGGTCTTCATTACAGAACTGATTAAGACGCAGAGTAAGCAGAATCTGGAGTGAAAGTCATCTTCTCCATCAGGAAAGATGTAAAATGTAATAAGGACGACTTTCCCTGTGAGCTTGTGAGCCTGGCTGTTTTCCCACCACAGATATGTCTTTATGGTCCAAACTGTTCCTGGCTCTCAAGATCCACACATACCAAGCCTCAATTTGGTGGCTTGAGTTTAACAACTCACCTTGTTCTCTGCTATTATTCAAAGAAAACCATGATGTGTGGTGCTAATCTGTGGAGGGTGTAAGAAAGTTTTGCCAGAACTTTTTTTTTTTTAATTTGAGAAAAGCCTATAAAAGAAATCCTAATCTAATCTCTTGGGAGACATTCACTCATGGTTGGCTCCAAACATTCAGACAAGTCCATTTTCAGCAACATGGATGGAACCCAAAGCACATTGTGTTTAATAAAAACTAAGTCAGGCACAGAAAGATAAATACTACATGTTCTCACTTTTATGTGGAAGCTAAGGTTAGTCTCAAAAGAGTAGACCCTGGGAAAAGTGTTGAAGACAGAGGGACAGAAGATAGTTAATGAATACACGGGTAATACTGGACAGCAAGTATAACTTCTGTATTGGAAAAGTCTGGGATGAAATCAAGCGCCTAATACATGCTAGATAAGCTTTCTACCACTGAGCTACACCCTAACCACAAAGATGAATAAATCTCCTAATATTTTATAGCATAGTGGGATGATGGCTGAAAACAATTGATTGAATATTTTCAAATAGTTTCCAGGAAGGATTCTGAATACTCCCAACACAAAGAACTGATATACATGCAGTAAAAGGTTATTTAATGCTTCTGATCTTATCATTACATAGCAAGTACATGTATTGAAATGAAATGCCACAGAGCACCTCCAAGAATATGTGTAATCACTATGCACCCATTAAAATATATAAATAAAAGTTTACATGAGCAATTACTGACAGGTCACTTCTTTATAAACTTTTTTGTTTTGCCAGTCCCAGCACTTGAACTCAGGGCCTGGGTGCTGTCCCTGGACCTCTTTGTATTCAAGGCTAGTATTACTGACACTTGAGCTACAGTACTACATCTAGCTTTTTTTAGTAGTTTATAGGTGATAAGAGTCTCAGGGACTTTCCTGCCAGAGCAGGCTTCTAGCTGAGATTCTCAGATCTCAGCCTCCCAAGTAGCCAGGATTACAGGTATGAGCCACGGGCACCCAGCAATTTAGGTAACTATTGACACATGGCTGCCATCAATAGTTGTAGGTCCTCACACAATTACTTTTCTAGTTAAATTCCCTACATCAAACATTGACTACCTAAGCATGACACCTGGAGATCTACCTGTTTGGTTCTTTCCAAACTCATGGTTCCTTGTAGGGGACAACAGGGTGAAACTCCGCAGGGCCTGCTTTCTGGAAAAGCTAACAATGGCTGGGTCTATATGGACCATAAACATTTTCAAGACTGTCTACAAAAGATTAGTTTTCCTTTCCTCTTGGCCTTCACCAGTAGTAGAAGCATTCAGAAAGTTGACTTAACTATCCAATCCATTTTAATTAATTGGTTTTCCTACCTTTGCTTCATATCAAATTAATAGATGGAAAACACATTATGTGACAGATACTCAGGAATTAGATCTTTTTAAGGACAACTGAAAAATTCCTTTTCTTGTAATCTTCAATCTATTTTCCTCAAGTTTGTCATCAGTAATTGCTGCACTGCAAGAGCTAAGCAGAAAAGTGTAGACATTTGGCTGCCAATATAGCTGTATAGACTTTATTATGGTGTAAAAACACTCACTTGTGGGCAGGGATGGAAGGGGGAAACTGGGAAATCGAATAAAGGGGTGACATTGTCCAACAGAAAATGGCACACATTACCCAAATTGTGAAATGGTAACTCCTCTGTAAAACACCTTAATAATAACAATAAAACTGTATAAAACTTCACTCCAGTGCTCAGCACTGGACAGACCCTGATATTCTGTAAAGTGTTATTGGTACGTCCCACTTTTATCTAATGACCTTGGTTCTTTTTTTTTTTTTTTTTTTGGCCAGTCCTAGGCCGTGAACTCAGGGCCTGAGCACTGTCCCTGGCTTCCTTTTTGCTCAAGGCTAGCACTCTGCCACTTGAGCCACAGTGCCACTTCTGGCCATTTTCTGTATATGTGGTGCTGAGGAATCGAACCCAGGGCCTCATGTATATGAGGCAAGCACTCTTGCCACTAGGCCATATTCCCAGCCCCAAGAACTTGGTTCTTTTGAGTTATTCACTACTGAGCTGTTAAAAAAGAAAATTGCAGAAATGACAATCCAGCCAATTAAAGAATTTGTTGTCAGGTCACTAAAACCAAAAGGTGACAGTAGGTGTGATGTCCATACTTGTCATCTTTACCTTGAGCACACCTTTTAAAGCCATTACCTTAATCATTTTTCTAAATGAAGAGATCAGATTTTAATGTTCATTCTTTTTGTACGAGGTACCTGTATTACAAGATTTCTCTCATATTTTAAAGACTTTCTAGATAAAATTCATTCACTTATTATTTTTCAAAGTCATAAAAATGTCAGTCTACATGTGTCTGCCTCTTCTTTATTCAAGCTCGGCTCAAGGGCTGTCCTTGCAAAGGTCTTTCCATGACAACTCCATCTAATGTTAGTCACTATTTTCCCTAAGAAATTGAGCTCCCATTCACAACAGTAACACACTTTCTTTTATGCTTCTTTATTTCCTTCCTTTTTGATGTAATATTTGTTTTTCTCTACTGTCACACTGAGAGAAGGTCTGTCTCTGTCTTAAATGTCTGTCTTATTCACAATGGAATTTTCAGTCCTGGGAGAGGTTCTTCACTGTACTCAATAAGTACTCAGCAAGTAAGAGTTGAATGAATAAAAGAGTGGCAAATGAATGAATTGGAGATGTTAAATGATAGTATTCTCACCAATCATTAAACAACAACAACAACAAAAAGATTGGCCATGAAAGCTATATTCTTCTCTGTGTTGGGCAATTTTTGTTTTTAACACTATCATTCCCAACCTAGGGCTATTTGGCAATATTCACAGGTAGTTTTACTTAGCATAACCAGACGAGGGAATGCAATCAGCATCTAATGGGTGGAAGCCAAGGATACTGCTAAACATTCTGTGATAGATTGGACAGGTCACATAAAAATGACCTGACAAAATGTAGATAGTATTGAGGTTGGAAATTCACTCACAAGTGATCTCTAGGTACTGTCAGTCTCTTCCTATGACCTACCTGTCTTTTTCAAGTCCTTTCTAGGGTCCTGACTAAGGAGTTTCTGACTCAGGTGATCAACAAGTTATCTCCTAGTTGCAAGTTTTATGACTCTGACTTTAGCAGCCTTTCTGTCCAGCAATGCAGGAAGTTTTTAGCTTTATTTTTCTGATCTGGATAATTTTTACCAAAACTCCTCTAAGAAAACTCAAGATGGAGGCATATGAGCATTATAGCCTTCTTTAGTGCTAGGGTCCTTACACTGTTGTTTATCCTGTGAGTGAAAGGTCAATGTCATCAAAAATGGCCAAACGTTTGACACTTAGCATATGGTTTCCAACAAAAACTTCTGTTAACAACACAATACCTATCTTCTCTTCAATGTATAAAAGTTATCTTCCTTCAAGTACTGGACCCCCAGGCTACCCCAAATCACTCTTTAAAGAACAAATGAAGTGTTCTTATTTGATTTGTGAAATAAACGAGTAGCTGTAGATCTGTTTTGCCAGGGGAAAATTAACCACTGGTACCAACTCAGAGTAAATGTTTACGTATATAAGCAGTTCCAGAGAGTCTCTCTCACCAGAAAAACGAGTAATTTTCTATGATACTTTCCAATCCAACTAATAAAGCTAATGAAACCATACCACACTGATTAGCTAGCTAGCTAATCAGTGTGCCCCAGTCCTTCATATTTAAGTTAGGGCCATTCTCCTCTACCATCTCTTCCATGAAGAAGATGTTCCTGGCTGCACTGTTCTACCCATGTATACATCTCACTGCTAAGCTACTGTGAACTGCAGTGACATCTGGGGTCATTCCCACACCGAATCTTACTTGCAAAGCATTCTGGGAAGCCTGAGAATCAGTTTCTTTCCCTTGTATGTTACTATTAAGAACATGTAAGCATTTTCAGTGGACAGAAGTGCACCGCACATAAGCAGGAACTGAGTTTTCCCTCCTTAGCCTCCCTGGAAAACATTGAAACAAGATATTTACTTGTGACTTCCTTAAATCAGGAAAGAACTCTGTTAATTATCCATAATCTCATGACATTCACTAGGGAGGATAACCTTAAAGACCAGATAGTCTAACCTGATGCAAAAATCTTCATTTTTCAGATAATGAACTAAAGGTCTCAAGAAACAGAACCTGGCCAAGCTTTCTGGAAAGCAAATTTTCAGAAGCCGAGGAAAAAGCTTAAAGGGGCGGGGGGGGGGGTGGGGTTGAGAGAAAGGAAGAAAGGAAGAAAGGAAGGAAGGAAGGAAGGAAGAAAGGAAGGAAGGAAGGACGGAAAAAGATTTTCTAAACTTTTAAATTTCATAATTGGAATAAAGAACTCAGCAGTAAGGATGCTCCACAGTGCTATTCAGTTTATTCACAACTATTCACACTAAAAGTCTATGCTTCACAGATTCTCAGTAATAAGCATCTTTCTTCACTAGGGAGACAGATTCCAGAATCACCCCAGTGTCTCTCTTCTGCCATGAATTCACACTCAGGAGGGTAACCAAAAATAGTATAAAATCTATTTGACTGTTCAGAGAACTTCTTAGGCATGCAAGCAGTATGTTCATACTCTGGAAACACATTTGAAAGTCTGAAAGTTGCTGACAAAGGTATGCACAGCAGAACAAGAGCTATAACACTGAATTATCTTTCTTCAGACTCTAACCTCATGGAATCAGAACAAGGTTGTGGAGTAACGGTATGCCTGCCAAATCTACCCCAGGAGAAACATTGCCTTGTTTCTTATGGATAACATGCACTGCCAACAAAGTCACTCAAGAGCCTTAGGGGTGTCTGCAAACACCGGAGTCAGTTCCATGTAAAGCAGAAAGAAGAGCCATCAGTCCTGCAAACACCTGGAAAGGAAGCCAACCTCCTCATGGCCCACCTAGTAAATGGCTCAGACCAGCCAAGCTAGAACATGGCTGATCCCAGCTGTCAATTGACATGAATAGTGCATTCAAACTAAATGTAACTTGGAATATTATTCTCTGTTAATTGATTAACTGAATCTTTTACAAAAGGGAGGGGGGCCACTATCACTCTGATGAGAAGATGTTGAAATTTCCTTATCTGTTTATGAGAATACACGCAATTGCTTAGCTTTTTCCATTAAGGAAAAAAAGTGGTAGAGATGGTGCCCTACCACTTGAACCACAGCTCCACTTCCAGATTTTTGCTGGTTAATTAGAGATTAGAATCTCACAAATTTTTCTGCCTTGGCTGGCATTGAACTGAGATTCTCCGATCTCAGCCTTCTGAGTGGCATGAGCTACCAGTGCTACACTTGATACTTTTCATTCTTCATATTCAAAGTCTGGTCCCAGCACCAGTAGCATCAGCCTCAATAGGAGACCTTGTTAAAAATGCAAATTTTCAGGTTCTATGTCAGGCTTGAACCAGTTTGAAGATGAGGCCTAGCAATCTGTTTTACCATGATTTCGGGGCAACTTTGATGTCCCTCCAGTATAAAATGGTACCTGAGACCACTAACCAAGAGTATTCCCTGTGCACGGTGTTGAAACCTTCCCTTAAAAATACTGATGATTAAATAACACAGTAATAGCTAGGTAGTGCAGTTCCTAAGGACCAAGAGAGACTAATGTTTGCAAATTTTCAACTTATTTACTAATTAAATGGGAAAAACTAATTTGTGAGCTCAACCATTAGTAGCAGGTAAAAGAACATTTATGAGAGAAAATTACTATCCTTAAAAGAATGAATGACATGGCCAATGCAATACTGATATCTATCTACCTTAAAAGCTTCAGAATTATTTGTCATATGGTATCCTTGGTATTTCTCAGGCAAGACATGGAAACCCACAGAAATCAAGAATATTTTATCCAAGACCAGGCACAAATGGCTCAGGCCTATAATCCTAGCTACTCAGGAGACCGAGATCTGAGAATCACAGTTCCAAGCAGCCCTGGATAGACAAATCAGAGAGGTTATCTCCAACTAATTTATGCAAAAAGCATAAACTGGAGGTGTGGCTAATGGCAGAGCCCTTGCCTTGAATGGAAAAAGCCAAACAAGAGTTCAAGTACCAGCACCAAAACAAACAAACAAAAGACAACATATTCTCCAGAAGACACTAAGAGTTGGGTAAATCCTCAGGTCCCTAGATTCTTGCATGATTGAAAGCACTTATGGTGAATAATGTATAAGAAAACACCCCTATTCTTTAAGTGGTCATTTGATTGTTGCACAAAGGCTGTAATTCAGAGCCAAACTCATTGGGAAACATCTGAAGACATAAAAGTGTTTGAAAATCTCTCAAAGGAACAATATTCACTTTAAGCTAATGAAGAACTTAAAAAAAAAGTATCTAAGTATCTCAAAATGCAAAAAAAAGTTTGGATAATGTGAGAGGAAAAAGGTAAAAAAACTTTCCATATAAAACCAATAGACCAATAAAAATAGGACTTAAAACTTAGAATCATAGAACTGAAATATAAAATTCACCAACAAATTCCAGAATCTCTTAGATTGCTAAGGACTCCAAAAAAGAAAGGAAGAGAGGGGCGGGGGTAGGGAGGATGGGGAGGGAGAGCTCACAACATCAAGGCTCAGGTGTAAGAAAACTGAGCAGGCATTAAAGAGGATATTTCTTTTAAAATTTTTTAAGGTCCAAGACTGGTACTTGAACTCAGTATTTCACACTTTTGCTCAATGGCTAGCATTCTACCCATAGAGATATAACCTCCAACCCCATTAAGGAGGGTATTTCAAGAGAAATAACCTCATTATTTGGAGCCAAGAAGAAGTTCTCATAGATATGTCCCAATCAAAGAGAAGAAAGAAAAAGAAGTACACTGAGGAAGAAGGTAACAGAAAAAAAAATAGCATAGAAAATATCAGTGAACCAACAATATATTCTGAAAGAACAGGAGGCAGAAGAAAATTACATACAACAATTAATCGAGTCTATGGAAGAAGAGATCAAAGACAAGATGCTAAGATAATAGAATCAGATGAAAGAGGGGAGCTGGCACTTGAAGAAAGTGATGACAAAAATATCATTGCAGAACTAGCAAATATATTAAAATTATAAAAGGTATGATCCACAAACCAAATCCCAAAGGGGATGATATGGAAAACAGTCATCAAAACACTGAGCAAAATGCAGAGGAAAAGGACACATAGATGACAGCAGGTAGGGGAGATGACAGATGAGGTCTGAACAGAGAGATCCAACATACAGAAGGAGACTGCAAAACAAAGCAACGCAAAACAAAATAGACTCAAATCCTTGACAGAACATAGAGAAATAGAGTAGCTAACATTCTATGAAGAATTAACAGAATCATCAAAACTGAGACATCTTAGGGAAGTTACAGGATTTCAAGAATGAACATTGGATTCTAATAACTAATAACAGACAATTAAAAACTATTCAGTGACAGTGAGGAAAGTCAGGTGGCCTCTGCTTTCTTAATTGTATCATCCAATGACAGAAAACAAGTAGTGTTTATAGAGGCCTGAGAGAACAAGAAAGACTAAAATGTGTGTGTGTGTGTGTGTGTGTGTGTGTGTGTGTGTGTGTTTCCCCTAACTGTAATACTCAGATAGGACTGCAGTTCATGAGGAATTCTTCAAAACCTCCTCCACATGTATGTCCAGCCAAGAGAAGTTTCCAAATCAACGTCTCAAATATAGGGAATTTACTGGGCACTGGTGGCTCACACCTATAAACTTACCTACTCAGGAGGATAAGATCTGAGAATCTGGATTGGATTCCACCTGGGCAGACAAATCTGGGGGACTCTTATGCCTTAATAATCAACTAAAAGCTGTAGAGCACCAGTCATAAGAACAACCATAGACCATGAGGTACTCAGTTCAATCCCCAGTAATGGCATCACTACCACCACCACCATCATCATCATCACCACCATCACCACCACCATGACAATTACAACAACAACACAGGGAATTTGCAAGTAAGCAGAGGCTACATGCACCGAATCCACTTAAACTAAGATTAAAGAATATAATACTTGCAAAATTAAATTATAATCCTTTAAATGTGATCATTATAATGACAAAAATGATTGCATAATAACCATAAAACTATGCAGACATGGAGAAAAAATCCTTAACTATTATAACTAAAGAAGTGGCAAGGAAGCATTTGAGGACATTATATCTTAATTTTCATAGTAGGACATAAATACTTGATACTGTTTCATTCCCAAAGTTAATAAGCTCCAAGTAGAGGTATCTGGCTAGTTGCATGTTAATTAAAGGCAAAAGCTTAATTAGTAATAAAAATAAAAGTAGACTATAGCTTTGCATTATTAAAGAGGAAAATCAAAGAAAATGCAGGTCATATAGTGAAAGGCAGAAAGCAAAGAAAATAACATTGAAATAGAAAAGAGAATGAATAAAATTAATTAGACTCCAGGATATGTTATATTAATACATGCAAATTGAAAAACTTCTAGAAATATCCCCAAAGGAGTTTAAAAAACAAACTCATTGTATTTTTTAAATAAGAGGTACAAAGTATAAAAGTAATAATTTGACCAAAAACATATTAAGCAAAACAAATTAAAGTTCATGATTAATATTATTCATGGTTAAATTCAAGATGGAAAAAAGCTTTTAGGATGTTAAAGATGTTCATGATGGAAGAATGTACAATCCACAGATTTGTTATGAATATTCATGCCCACATAGCAGCACCAAATAGAATCACATATACACAAAAAATGGCAACAGACACAAAATAGGCATAAGCATGTATAGATGAAACAGAGAAAGATAACTGAGGATGTAATTAATATAATTAACAAAGCTGAGTTGAGATACACTTCATATTTACATGCTAGAAATAGAAAACATACTTTCTGTTTTCCCAAAGCATCTGTGGGACTTTCACCAAGGCCTCCATGTGCTCAGGAGGCTTCCAAGGCCCTTAATTCCAGAATTAAGACATAACAAGTTATAAATACAAAAAACAATGTACAATTTCAACTTGCAATGCAATAAAACTAGAGGGAAAGAGAACCACATTTCCAAACACTGGGGAAACTTTCTAACATTCTCCAGAACAACTTGTGTGAGATAATCACAATTAAAAACTCAACTGCAGAATATGACCTGAAAAAAAATGATATAGAATTTTGTAAAAGTGATACTTAGAGGAAATTTCATAGTTAAAGAAAATTATAAATCAAGGAATAACAGTTCATCATATACTAAGAGATAATGAATCAGACATCATAAGGAGAAGTAGAAAAAAGGATTATGATAAAGATAGGATATCAAAATGCAAACTATTAAACAATAATAGAACCCAGTAACTACTATGCTTTAAGCTACATAAAATTGAATGAAAACCTCCAGCTGCCCTAATTAAGAAAAAAAAGGGGAGGGCAAAACAAATATTAAAAAGATATAGCAACTACCCACAAATATAATGTAGGTAATATTAAAAATTCCTACGTATAACTTGTGACAATATTTGCTAACCTAATATAATGCACAATTGTCTAGAAACATCTATTTGACCAAATTAATCTAAGGAAATAAATGGACACTAGCTCACCCAATCACAAGTTACAGGAGACTTTAGGATGAGCCAGTCATGTAAGTGAGTAGTAAATACTTGCCTAGCATCTGCAAAGTCCTTTTTCAATTCTCAGGAGACATCCATGAATTGGCAAATCAGATGCTTCTAAAACTGGACATTCAAAAATGTAGTATTTCTACTTACGTATTTTGAAAGCCAATGTAACACAGGTATCAAAGCTTATACTGAAGCAACGAAGAACAATAACAATGGTGGTAATATTCAGACCAATGTCACTCATAAAAGTTGAGGCAAAAATTCAAGATCCAGATGCTCACTGAAGGATTATCACTCCAGACAGTGTGGAGTTGCCTGCAGAAAGGCAGTATTCAACATAAGAAAACAATCACTGCTCAATTCTGAGATCAAGAGGAAACTAATTAATTAGATCAATTCAAAAGAACTGAGTGGCATTTGACAAAATTTAAGATAAACTCAGCATCACATTTCATGATAAAACTGGAAAAACTCAGGTCAAACAAGGATTATCACTGTGTTATGAAAATGTTAGATGATGCATTTGTTCAAGAAAACAAGGAGAAGAGCAGAGAACTCCTGGCTGTGGGCTCAGAGAATACTTTCATTTTCTACCTAATAACTTAGAAACTTTTCAACAAGACTTTGCTATTTTAATATTTAAAAATAATCATCACAGCTAGGTAACGGTGGCTTAGGCCTGTAATCTTAGCTATTTTAGGAGGCTGGGATCTGAGGATCTTAAGTCAAAACTAGTCCAGGCAGTAAAGTCAGTGAGACTCTTATCTCCACTTAACCACCAAAAGCCAGAGTGCTAGCTAGCCTTGAGCAAAACTGCTCAGCAAGGGTGTCCTAGGCCTAGAATTCAAGCTCTAGCACTGGCACACAACAACAACAAAAACCACAAACATCACTTCAGTGAAGATGGGCTGGGAAAAGCTAGAGAGAATTATAGAATGGGTGACACTGGTCAAGATACATAATACTGACTCGTGGAACTGAAAACCTTTATATAGCTACTTAATAATTAATTAAGCAATCACCCAATGTAAAGCCACTCCAGTGATTTGGTGAGAGACTGGTCAATATCAGGAATTTAACTTACTAAAAAGACGGTTGACTCTCCTGCCTCCTATCACATTTCTTTAGCTCTCCAGTGCGGGACTCTAATAAATTACTAAAGTCAATAATTTCAGATGATCTGTATTTAGTGCATTTACAACTCCAGCTCTAAGGCGCTACGATGATTTTTAATTGATATCTACTCATCATCCATTTTCAATCAATATGTTGCTCTGTTAATACATTTAAAAGTACTTATTTCCATTAAAAGAACAGCTATATGCTATCTTCTCCTTGTGGAATTTAAGCAGATGAAAGGGAAAAAAACAACTCAGAAGGAGTTATAAAAGACTTCATAACTAGCTGAAAAAATCTCAGTTCTAGGAGTCTAAATGCATGGTCTCAACTCTACCTAGTAATCTGATGTTTACACAGTTAAGTCAGTCTCCTGTTCTCTATTGTGGTTGAAAGGCAAACAAGTTTTCACTTTCTGTCTAGCATTTTCCTTCCTCATCTCCAAAGGCATCTATTCATTCCCTCTTACCTATCTCCCGCAATGGAAAGGATATTCCCCACTCTACTAATTAAGGCGATTTCCCTAACTCTGGCTTTTTAATGCAGTCTTCCTTCTATTGCTTCATTTAGGAGTCTGTCTGATAGTAACTTCTTTTTCTATTTGGCTACTTCTTTTCCATTCTCCATGGCCTTTGGCCAGACATCCAAACACACACACACACACACACACACACACACACACACACACACACACACACACACACACACACCATGTCTCTCTGGCATAGCAGCATATCATCTTCCCTGTTGAAACAAGAAAACAAGATAGGCAGAATCAAGGAGACCGTAGGTTGGACTCCAACTCCATGACTTATGAGTTATATGAATTCTTGACAAGCTATTTGAATTTATCAAACCTTATCTCCTCAACTAGCCAAAAAACTATCAGGAATAATCTAACTCAAGGTACCAGTGGTGTACCCCTGTAGTCCTAGCTACTCAAGAGGCTGAGATCTGAGGATCCTGGTTTGAAGCCAGCCAAAGCAGAAAGTCCATGAGACTTAAAAAAAAAAATGTTATTGTAGAGGTGATATACAGAGAGGCTACAGTAACATGAGTCAGGTAATGAGTACAATATGGATATAATTCTTTTTGAACTATATCTCATTTTCTCTCACTCCCTGTTTTTCCCTCCTGCCCTCAACCACAAGACCTACAGTTCATTTTCTACAGCGTCCAGTGAGTACTACTGTTGTATTTATTCACCCTTTGTTCCATCTTTTCTATGCCTCCTTATCCTCCCAAACACAGAAAAAAGGACAAGAAAACAAAAACAGTAACAATAGCAACTAAAAAACCTCTCTCATTTTCTTTTCTTGGAGTTTATGCCATATTACTTAATATGATCATATGAACATAGTTATTGAGCCTGCCATCTGCTCCTATGCATATCCTCCTTTGGCCTCAATATGTGACTGTCTAGTGGCCTAATTTATCATGCCCCTGTGTGTATATGTGTATATATATGCATATATATGCACATACACACATATATAGTTTTTAATTATTGTGTCTTTGCTTGTAGAATTATAGGCATATTCTATATTCACAAATGAGGGAAACCATGCAACCTATGTTTCTCTAGGTCTAGCTTACTTCCCTTAATATCTTTATTTCCTTAACAAACAGTACAGTATCATGCTTTCTGTTGGATGAGTAGAATTCCATTGTATACATATACCACATTTTCTTGACCCACCCATTCATCCACTGAAGGGCATCTGGACTGATTCCATATCTTGCCTATGGTAAATAACACTGCAACGAACTTGGCTGTGCTAGAAGCTTTAGTGTGCCAGTTTGTATTCTAGTCAATAAGTGCCCAGAAGTAGAATTGCAGGATCGTAGGGAAGCACTATGTCTTTTGAGGAACCTCCATACTGCTGAACAAGTGAGTGGCTGAACAAGTTTACATTCCCACCGGCAGCATAATAGAGTTCCCTTTTGGCCTCATCCCTGGCAGCATTTATTGTTAGTTTTCTTCATAATAGCCATTCTAACTGGGGTGAAGTGGAATCTCAATATAGTTTTGATTTGCATTTTGTTTATGACCAGAAATGTTGAACATTTCTTCATGAGATTTTTATCTCCAATTAATTACCTAAAAAGCTCGAAATGGAGCTGTAGCTCAAGCAGAAGGGTACTAGCCTTGAGCAAAAGCTCAGGGACAGCACCAAGGAAGGCCCTGAGTTCAAGCCCCAGGCTTGGCATCAAATAAAAGAACAACAACAAGAAAAAAACCCAAATGGACATGTATCACCATGCCTGGCTATCCACATGTCTCCTTCCTAAGAAATGTGTAAGTAGGGAAAGTACCTTAGTATTCAGGAAATAAGAAATCAGGGATGAATGGTGCTATGGCATTACTAAGGGTTGAATATATTTGTGGACGTGTGGAAGGGAAGTGTGAGGCAGGGTTGGGTAGAGACTATGAAAATTAGAGTTAAGAGTTGGATCCTCTCCCATGTGGCCACAAATGCAGAGCCAGGCGTGTAGCTGGGAACTATTCTCAGGTAGATCAGCAGGACCCCGGTGCAAGCCTCTTTCCTACTTTGTTCCCACAGTACAAGCCTTCCTAATCTCCAGAAAAAAAGCACAAGCCTTCCTAATCTCCAGGCCACCCTTTTAAATACTGATTGATAGATTATGCCAGTGCTGGGGATTGAACCCTGAGAAATGGCCCTTAACTGTTTCTGCTCAAGGCTGGCACTCTACCACTAGAGCCATACCTCCAATTTGAGCTTTGGGTGGTTAACTATAGGGAAGAGTCTTATGAACTTTCCTTCTGCCTTCAAACTGCAATCCTCAGGTCTTGGGCTCCTGAGTAGCTAAAATTACAGGCATGATCTACACCTGCCCAGCTTTCCAGACCATCCTTGTTTCAAGACTTAGAAGTTTAGGACTTACCTTTGTTTTCCTTTCCTTATAACCTTTTGCTAGATAGTAAATGATCCAAGAAGCCACATATTGGAGGATCAAATCTTGGAGTTTTTAGTAGGGGACTAGCAGTCTGCAGGCAGCCAGTTGTTACAAAGCCCTGTAGCCCAGAAATACACTTAACGCTATCAGGAAACAGGCCAGAGAAGGAAGAAAAAACAGAAACAATACCAACAAACCAATCCAGCTCCTGCAGAGAGGTGACTTGGGATGCCTTGGTGACCGGAGTTGAGCCAAGAGACAGGACACAGGATGGGAAGATGGAGACCTGTGGCATGGTGTAATAGCGCCTGAGCTGGCCTGACCCTAGGTCAGGGGGCTGGGTCACAGGAAGCTCCCAGTCCCAGGCACTTGACTGACAGGTTCAGTAACCTATAGGGCAAGTGCCCACCCCTGTCTCTAGGGATTCAGAAACACCCATCACCTGGGGACAGGATTTTCCTTCCTCTAGGAATTCAGGCACACCCATCAAGACAAGATGCAACTTGATGCACCCATCAAGAGACAAGTGCAACTCACCAGGTGGCCAATGATGGCACTGGCTAGATCTGACCTCCACACCACACTTCAACACTTCCCAGTAACCTATAGGGCAAGTGCCCACCCCTGTCTCTAGGGATTCAGAAACACCCATCACCTGGGGATAGGACTTTCCTTCCTCTAGGAATTCAGGCACACCCATCAAGACAAGATACAACTTGATGCACCCATCAAGAGACAAGTGCAACTCACCAGGTAGCCAATGATGGCACTGGCTAGATCTGACCTCCACACTACACTTCAACACTTCCCTATGCTCCTTTTACTGTTCCTGCACCTGGCCATAAGATTTCAGAGAAAGAAGAGTGTCCTTACAAAATTTAATTTTCACTCATAATCTATTACTACATTCCAGAACACTGGTATATTTGGTAGATGAGAAATATTGGATGGAAAAGAAATTACTAGTCTCCATATATATTCTATTTCCATAGAAATCTATCTATCTATCTATCTATCTATCTATCTATCTATCTATCTATCTATCTATCTCTATCTGCTGTATGCCCAAACGCCTCCTCTTTATTTCTAAAGTTGCAAAACAATGTATACTTTTTTTCTAAATGATTACTTATTTATTGTCAAAGTGATGTACAGAGGGGTTACAGTTTCATACGTAAGGCAGTGGGTACATTTCTTGTACAATTTGTTACTTCCTCCCTCATTTTCCCCTCCCCCTCCCCCTATGAGTTGTTCAGTTGGTTTATACCACATGGTTTTGTAAGTATTGCTTTTGGAGTTGTTTATCTTTTTATCCTTTGTCTCTCGATTTTGATATTCCTTTTTTTTTTTTTTTTTTTTTTTTGCCAGTCCTGGGGCTTGGACTCAAGGCCTGAGCACTGTCCCTGGCTTCTTTATGCTCAAGGCTAGCACTCTGCCACTTGAGCCACAGCGCCACTTCTGGCCTTTTTCTGTATATGTGGTGCTGGGGAATTGAACCCAGGGCCTCATGTATATGAGGTAAGCACTCTTGCCACTAGGCCATATCCCCAGCCCCGATTTTGATATTCCCTTTCCCTTCCCTAGTTCTAATACCAGTATATACACTATCCAGAGTACTCAGATGAGATACAGTGATAATGCGGGTACAACCACAGGAAAGGGATACAAGAGGATCATCACCAAAAAAAGCTACGGTTTCAGATGGCATGTTGAAAGTAATTACAACAACAGTGATATAACACTTGTTTCCATAAATAATTAGAATACACAGTAGTACTTAATTTAGAAAACAATTGGAAGAGATGCCTCAAACTGAACAGTTTATAGAGTTAAAAAGAATTTTCACCTTGTCAGAATTCCAATGTGTATGTGTGTGTTTCTTTTTTATGAGTATGTGGGTTTTACAAGCTAGACATTATTTTTAAGGTTTAAATATTTTCAGAGAAATAACAAAGTCAGTAAAATTTTCTCTCTTAAAAAACAATCCTCAGGGGGCTGGGAATATGGCCTAGTGGTAAAGTGCTCACCTCGTATACATGACGCCCTGGGTTCGATTCCTCAGCACCACATATATAGGAAAAAGCCAGAAGTGGCGCGGTGGCCAAGAGGTAGAGTGCTAGCCTTGAGCAAAAAGAAGCCAGGGATAGTGCTCTGGCCCTGAGTCCATGCCCCAGGACTGGCAACAAAAACAAAACGAAACAAAAATTCTCAGGTCCACGAATGGCTGGCCAGCAAGTGAGCCCACATTTCACAGAATGTGTGGATGTGTGATCACTGTGGTGGTTAAATACTTAATGAGTCCACAAAATAATGTGGGCAAGTGAATAAAAGAGAGGTAGCCAAAACTGACCACAGAACTCTTTAGTGACTATTAGCAAATGAACCTGCTGTCTTCATAAACTTCAAAGATATGCAGGTGTTATCTCATTTTAAAGATAGGAGGATTTCAAAACATATTTGAATGTAAACTTAGCTCACTATCTCATTTAATGATTGGTCTTATTTTATGAGTACATATATTCTGTACATGGGACCATATACTGTGTCTTTTATCTCCAAATATGTAGAAACATCTGAGGTACTGAGATCAGGATCAGCCAAATAAAATCAAGCTTAGAAAGATCTTAGCATTGCTGAGGTCTGGGGCTGGGAATATGGCCTAGTGGCAAGGGTGCTTGCCCCGTATACTTTAAGCCCTGGGTTCGATTCCCCAGCACCACATATATAGAAAACGGCTAGAAGTGGCACTGTGGCTCAAGTGGCAGAGTGCTAGCCTTGAGCAAAAAGAAGCCAGGGACAGTGCTCAGGCCCTGAGTCCAAGCCCAGGACTGGCAAAAAAAAAAACAAACAAAACAAGCATTGCTGAGGTCTACCCTATCTCACATTGAGGCTGGTATAGAAGGAATGATGAAGCTGAGCTCTCGCCCTCGTTAAAAATACATATATCATTTTCAATTGAACCAAAAACAAATATTTATTGATCTACTTTGTCCACTTATTGTGCCAACACCATTCATTAAATGCCTACCAGAAAGTTGATGCTCTTCTAGAGACAGAAAAAAAACAACAAAAAACCCAGGACCAGAAGTCTGGTATAAGGCGTACCCTGTCTCATAGAAATGAAAATAGAATTGAGACAACATTAATGTCAAATAGTCAGAGAGGCCAGGCGCTAGTAGCTCATGCTAAGGTCTGAGGATCACAGTTCAAAGCCAGCCTGGGCAGGAAAAGTCCATGAGACTTTTGTCTCCCATTAAGTGCCAGGAAACTGGAAATGGAGTTGTGGCCTAAAGTGGTAGAGTACTAATCTCAACCAAAAGCGCTCAGGGACAGTGCCCAAGCACTGAGTTCAAGGCCCAGGACTGACCAAAAAAAAAGTGAGAGAATTAGGAAAGATAAGAGAAAGAAGGAGTGATATTGATCAAGGTGCACTGTACTCATAACGACTTGTTGAATTGAAATCTCTTTGTACAACTATTTAAATTATTATTTTTAATCAGAGAATGAGAAACTATTTTCGTACAACTATTGAAATTATTATTTTTTAATCAGAGAATGAGAAACTATTTTCTAAGTATGAAAGCAGAGAAAATAGTAATGATCTGAGTGATGGGAGGAAAAGAAAGGACATGATTTAAGGTTAGAAAGGGTGGGTTTGATAATGAATGTATGGAGCAAAGTGGTAGGAGGTACCCATAATCCTGGCACCTGGGTGGCAGAGCCCAGAGGATGGAGTCTGAGGATAGTCAGGGCTATAGAACACACAAGATCTTATCCCTCCCCCCCCCCCCCCAAACACAGAAAGTTGAGAAAGCTAGCGTCCAGAAGACAAAGGGAGCAGGGGGTTTAGAAAAAAAAAAGGGGGGGAGTTAATGGGCAGTTAAAACTGGGCCACCACCCACCTACCACCTGACCTCAGGCAAGCTACAAGAGCTCCACTTTACTGAAAGGAAGGGTTAAGGAAACTATGCATTTCAATGGGATTAAAGAAGATAACATCTGTAGAGTCTCAAAATCAAATTGTTCCCTTTCATCAAGTTTAGGTAGGGCCCAAGGACCTTTTATCATCCTAAATGAGGGGAAAGTGATACAATGAAAGCTCTATCCTCTCAAGATGATTTTGGTAGAGATATGAAGGGCTGGGGGGTGGGGGACAGGAAGGGTGGGGAGACATTGGCAGCTAAGTAGCTGCTAAGATGGGTGTCCCAGGATGAGAGATAAAGCAGGTCCAAGCCAGACAGATACTCAAAGGGTAAAGAGGAAGGGTGATCCTCATACAATATTTAGAAAGGAGAAAGGACAGAAGCTAGGGCTCACTGAACTCCATCTAATAACCAGGCCATCGTTTTCTGATCCATCCAGAGTAACTAATGAGATGTGGTCCAAGCCTGATATCTTTTTAAAAAATATATGTCAAGGGCCATCTGTTCTTCATGATAGATGAAAAATTAAGACCTTTAACTGAATGTACAAAGAACATTGCCAATGAAGGGTAGAGTGTCACCCAAGAAAGCCATAATTCCTTAGGCTGGAAGAGTTTGAGCCAATGGTGCTCACTTTAAGAACCACATTCCATGCGTTTTCTACTGAACTAATAGATAGCAAGGAAATGTAAACCTACGCCATCCTGGAGAAATAGAACATAAGCCATACATGGCATTTCACATTTTCTAGCAGCCATAAATAGGTGCAGATATTTTTCAGTCCTTAGGCTATTGGCCTAATTTAGAAAAAAAATTAGTCCATCAATATAAGAGCTTCCTGAGTAAGTTTCACAAGTTAGTATATTTTAGGCCTTAGAGTAAGACATTCATTCAAGCAAGCCAGAATTCAAATGCTCGAGAGCCACATGCAAGTCTAGGCTATCACACTGGACATTCTAGACCCATATAACCCTGAAGGATCTCTTTGAACAGAGGATTTCATCAAGACTTTTCATTGGCATTCCTCTAATGCAGTTGAACATCTGGAGTGAGAGAGGTTTAAAATGTCCAGTAAGATGCTTTCACCCTTATGAAACTTGTAAAATTTCCTCAAGATGAAGACCAACAATTTAAGGATATTTCCTCTTCCAAAAAAGCGTATTTTGTAATAGACTGTGGAATGAATATCTTTGTATCTTCTCTCCATAACAACAGGAATACAAAGATAGTTCTCAAAACACAATGTCTCTACCACCTACCATTGCCAAATTGGTCATTTTCAGAATACACGAACTCCAGAGCTGAGCCAGTTGAAAGCAACCTCTGGCCAACAAGGGCTATGTTGAACTTGGCACTTGGCCTGCCTAGTAGGATCCAGTATGGCAGCCAAAAGCATGGGCTGGGAGCCCGCCTGTCTGAGTCCATGGTAAAGGATCCAGCCTTTACCATGCAACAACTGTCTGGTCTTCCATTTTCTCATCTGTTAACAAGTAGCCCCAAATGGTACTAATTCACAGGATTGTAGTAAGGATTATAAGATAATACACAAAAATTATTTGGGTACATAGTCTCATAGTAGTTCTTAGCCTGTCCTCAGGAACTTCTGCGGTCCTCCAGAAATGCTGCCAACATCATGTTTCTTAAATATTCATCCCCAAGATTTGTAGGCACCATTGCACAAGTTAAAAAGCACAATCTGCAATCATATGAAAGTCATTCAACCTATGGGAGCTTGTCTCCTCCACAAATAATACTTCCTCATAGGTAAAGTAGAGATAACTATAAAACTGGATCTACTACACAACAGTATGGTAATGATGAAATTAGATCACAAGAGAGCAAGTAATCTGGCCCTTGGAAAATAGAACTTCTGTCTCTCCAGAATACCATTAGCATTTCCCCTTTTCCTTCCCCATCACAGCCTATGGCTTGAAACACTTTAGTCTGAAGATTTGGTGTAGATCTCTTACAAGTGAAGGTACAGGAAACGAATTCTGTTGATTACTTCAGTGGGCATCTGTTAACTTACCATGTTCTTAAGCATTGCTACAATCCATTCTATAGAGCATGGGAAGCCATCCCTGCTAATTCTATCTGAGGAGAATTCTAGAAGAACATGGTGATTTCCTTCCACGATGATACATCATCACAAGGTTAGATGTCCCCTGAATATCCCCAACTTCCTTCAAAAGCCTACCAAGTGTTTGTCATTGGTGGATGCGTCACCCATGTTGTACTGGAAAGGGCTGGTCAGAAGACAAGGTTTGGATGTCTGTCCTGGATTTCCAAAGCTCCTTATAAGATAGAGGAAGAACTTTCAGTATATATAACATGAATTTATTCTCTACCACAGTCCCACAGAACACAAGCACACTCTGTGACCCACAGGTTAAGCGACTTCTCCAAACTTATAGCTGTAAGGAGCTTTGGAATTCAATGGAAGGTAGAGATTTGTCTAAACCTGACTTCTATCCTCCTATACTTTGGGAGGATATTTAGGGAATTTGCTCAGAGATGTAGAAGAGGACTCTTGCTTTATGTCACCTATGTTATCTCCTTCCTTTTGGGTTCCAAGTCAGTAACTGGAGACCTGGACCTCTGGCTGTGAGGGCAGGAATAGCAGGAGGCAAAGGGAGAGGCCAGAGGCCAGGATGACTAAGGGCTGTGGAATCCATTGCCAGTGGAATGCTGTCTGCGTTTCTCCTCTATGTCAAGTCTCCGGGTTAACAAGGTACAGAAGATAGAAACAGGCATATTTATACACACGTGCATACATGTGTTTATGTGTTCAGATATGAAGACAACAACCTTAGCAAAATATTTTTCTATTAGAAATATTCATCTATTAGTTGTAGGAACACTGAAACAGACAGTGTTTTGAAAAAAATGTGTAATATTCCTTCTAGTTGTCTCTTTTTCTATTGTGTTGGAGTTTGACACATTAAACCTTATCAACTGCTAAATACCATTAGAAGTTTTAAGAAAAAAGAAAGTAAGTATAAGGAGAATTCTTAAATAAGTTGTTGAAATTTCCCCAAGATTGTGAGACAGTGAGATTACAGTTATTGGGTAGGACATGGAAATGTGCTTATTAGTTTCAAAATTTAAAAAACAGAGGTCAGAAACATAAAGCTAATAAAGCTTATGGTACATGCTCATGTATACAGAGCTACTTAATCTTCTGTCCACTTTAGCAAAAGGATGCCAGGGTTATTAGAAAACAAGAGGAAAGACCACAGACATGACATTCCAAATATGTTGTGCTTGGATTTTTCTCACACGGTTGCAGTTATTAAAACCCTATTAAACCAGCTGCTAATAATTTTTAAATGGTCCATTAGTTCTACCAATGACCTTGGAGCCACCACCAATTTCAAACCCTGTCGTCATATCTTAATCAACAACCTGAAATGGAATCCTGTGCTTTTTCAATGGAGGAATACATTTTGAAGGAGGATTGTGGCTAGCATAGGTTCTTGGTCATTAGGGGATTTGTATAATGTGGAATTTAACCTAGAAACCCCAATCTTCCTGTAAGGAAAATGATTCCTCTGAGATTTCCCTCTATAAAGCAAGGTGAAAAATGGCACTTCTAAAATTTACTCTTTGTTTAAGAGAACAGAATGCATGAATGAGAGTCTCAAGACTCTCTGGAAAACTCTCTCAAATGCATCTGATCAACAATGAGAATTCATGGGGGGGGGGGCGGTGGAAAATAACCCCTAAGCTACTTGCCATGAATGTGAGAAATCATCTTCACCTTTTCTATAATCAAGGGTAGGGAGAGATGAGGAACTCACAGGAGTGATTTCGTTTTTAGATGAGATTTATTAATGGGACTGAAAATGATTGGAGAGGAATCAACACCCTGAAAGCCAGAAGAAAAGGGACCAAAAGGAATGTCCTTTTCTTAGAATTGGAACTGAAAATTATTTTTCTCTCTCGTGACCATCTTAGCTTCAAAAGCAGAAGCAAGGAATGTCAATCTCTACAGAGTCTGCTGGCTCTTTGTATGTTTCCATTCTTTCCACAGAGAAGGGGAAAGGCAGCTCATTGTGAGTTTCTGCCAACAAAGAAGGGGGGGATCACTTGTTTTTAAGCTTCTAAGGACAGATAACTCAGGGGAAAAGAAAACACAGAAAAATAGAGATTATTTTGGATTAAAGTTAAATTTAAAAAAAAAAACAAGTAAATTTGAGAACTCAAGAAATGTTCAGAATTTCCAGTAACAAAAGTTTTATGTACTAGAGAAGTGCATTTTTCCTCTTGTCTGTTATTTTTTCAGTACTTCCATTCCAAGAACTGAGCTCTTCGGTACCATGAATATACCAATCTTCCATTTCCTGGTACTCAATCAGCTCATTTCTTAAGCTACATCCATTTTCTGTTCCACCTTTTGACTTTTTAGTAATGCTCAACAAATTAGCTAAAAAAATCTTCTTGATTTCCTGTATTAGCCATGTTCTTTGTCAATAGTTTCTTAATTACCTTATTCCTTTCTCAACCATAAGAATAGCGAGGAGACCAACAAGTTTTAACTAATTAATCAATTGTTTTCTGTGACCATAGCAGAGCTTGAATTCAGACCATGGATGCTATTTCTTAGCTTTTTCACCTAAGGCTAGCACCCTACCTACTTGACCCACAGCTCCACTTCTTCTCTTTTAGTTGGGAGATAAAAGTCTCATGGACATTCCTGTCCTGGCTGGCTTTGAACTGCAAATCTCAGCTCTCCGTATCCTAATCAGCTAGGATTACAGGCACATGCAATCTAGGCTTGGCTCACCCTTGGGTTTTAAAGGACCTCATTTAGTCTTCAGGAATAAAAGTAAAAAAAAGTCATCACATTTCACTATTACTGGCAACTTTCCAGGCTAGAGAGTACAGTAATCTCATGATAATTGAACAACACAGTTCCTTACCCATTCCCTACAATGCAATATTATATCAATGTCACAGCATGATGCAAGTGACAGGAGCTTTAGGGCAGAGGACAAAAGCAGGCAAGACCTCCAGAGTTTCTTATCTCCGCATCTGCCCTTTGACTTAGACACATTTAGTTAACCTGAGACATGCTATGACCAGAAGCTTTAGAGCACCAGTGAAGGTGGAGATCACACTCAAATATTTCTCATCCTAAGTGGAATTAAGCCCAATTGCATAACACAAGTGCCAAAACCATAGCTATAGATATAGAGAAAGCAACTGCACAGTGGCAGATATGGTATTTTATGGAGTCATTTCATGTGCTTTATGTTTGTCCCCCCACCCCCAAAGTACTTGAGAAGATAATGAATTCTTCTAAAGATATTTGGGAAACCCCAAACCAAGGAACTAGATCATCAGTGTTCTTGGAAAGGGGTACTTGGGATATTACATCTGTCTGGAATTTTTGAGGTCCATATACACAAATGGCTGGCTATCAACACATTTGAAGAGTGAGGTCATTCATAGTCCAATCTAGGGCAAGAAATCCTTATATATAAGTAGTCTTTATCGCCGTAACCAGAATTTTACCAATTTTCAGGCAGTTTATCATTCAAAGACATAGAGGTTAACCAACAGAGAAAAACATCTCCTCCAAGAATCTTGTGGCCATATTAGAAGAATAATAAATGGAATCTGACATCACTGTGCAGTCAAGCATTAAAACCAAAGCAGTGGTTGAGACCATTAGTTGGTCTTGAACGCATATATAAGAATGTGGCTTAAGGTAGACATTTTGTATCTTCACCATCTGGATATATCAATATGTCCAGAAGAATAGGTGACAAGAAAAACATCCAAGCAGCTTATTTGGGAGAGTTCATCTTGAGGAATTAAGAAAGCACAGAAGCCAAAGCAAATGCAATACAATGAACTTCTAAGAATGGCAGGCAATAGGTCAAACCTGCCTGTGGCTGCTAAACTATGAGTTTCTGGAAGTTGAAGGGGTGGGACGCTAGATCTTTCATTTCTGTATTGCCAACACTTAGCACAGATCCTGGGAAGTAGTCAAATAATACATTTTTGAGGGAGCTGAGGATGTAATTCGGTCCTAAAGCTCTTGCCTGACATGTCTAAAGACCAGGTTTTGATCCCCATTCCCACTCACTCAACCAATAATGAATGAATGGATAGTTTGAATGAATGAACAAATGAATGGAGAAGAGTAACACACACACACACACACACACACACACACACACACACACACAGGTAAGCCAGGTTTCCAGCATTCCGTGAAACAGGGTGTCTTTTTTTTTTTTTTTAACTAACCAAGCAGCATCTGAGCTTGGGCTTTATAAACACCAGTGGTAGCCACAAATGAAAGAGAAGGGCAAGGGGGGATGCACTGTTTGACAAAGAGAATCCTCCACCCCTATTCCCTTTTAACCAGCCTCCCCTGAACGCACACCACATCCCATCACTGGCATTACTTTCAAATCCAAAAGCCAGCAGCAGGGAGAGCAACAACCTGAGCTCGTTAATGATCACAATCCTTGGAGCAACCAGAGCACAGGGGAGCGAAGAGACAGGAAAGTTTTACAAGATAAATGGGGAGGCAGCAATTTCTGAGGTGCCCCTTTTAAAGAGGGTAGAGGGGAAGGATGTATATACACAGGAAGTGGATGTACTGACTTCCACCTAGGTGCCCCATTAGGCCAATATTTTGCAAAACCAGGTGTGTGCAATTTTCTTATTAAAGTTCTCACCCTAGGGCAACTGACAAGACTCATCAGTCCTGGAAGACATGTGCTATGACCCCAAGGCAAGTTAAAGCATATCCAGAATATTTTAAGTTTGAAAGAGAATCTTTGTGTTAAAGGGAAAGGGAACCACACTGCTGAAACAGTATGAAAAGGACTTATGAATAGTTTGTTCAGGATTCTGTGTAAAAATTATACCATTATCTTCCATTTTAAAAAGGCTCATGGTTAGAGTAGGTTCCAGAAGAAACAAGGGAAATATTCTTATTGATGATTTTTTTTTTGGGGGGGGGCTGGTCCTGGGGCTTGAACTCTGGGGCAAACCGCTGTCCCTGAGCTTCTTTCTTGCTCAAGGCTAGTGCTCTACCTCTTGAGATACAGCCCTACTTCAGCTTTTTGGTGGTTAATTGGAGATAAGAGTCTCACAAACTTTCTCGCCCAGGCAAGCCTTGAATCATGCATGACCCTCAGATCTCAGCCTCCTGAGTAGCTAGGATTTCAGGTGTGAGCTATTGGCGCCTGGCTTGATGACTCTTTAACTGGTGAAATTTCATCCCAGGACAAAAGCTCCAAAGTAATCTACCTCATCTACTTCCTAAGTAATCTACCTCATCTACTTCCTAAGTAATCTACCTCATCTACTTCCTAAGCGATCTATGAGTCCACTCTCTTTGACACCTGGATCTCCCAGAAATCAAGTATCTCTCCTTCCTCATTGGCTGATATGGCAGGAGATGTGAACCAGTTAATGGAAAGAGACCACAGTACTTTTGCTGAAGGGAAGCTACCTGATGTAGAGGATTCCAAAAATACAGACAAGCCCCGATTTTGCTTTCCAGATGAGCTAAGTAGGACAAAGTAGATGTACTTGAATGGAAAATTATAATAACCTTTTCTAAGTAGCTTTAGCAATGGCATTCATCTTGTATCAGACTTTATCATCTTGTATCAGACTTTAACAAATGATTTTACCAGAGAAACATGCTAAACACCAGCCCCATTCAGGGCAAAATATTACCAGTTTGCACACTAACTGCTCTGGTGGTAAGTAGGTCTTTCATACCCAGAAGTTAAAGTCTACACCTACAACTATCGGGTAAATCTCATTGTTTGAAATCACCACAAGTCCTCAGCATTCTGTATACATAACCAGGCACATGAATCCTTTCATTTGTCCACACAACAGCTCAGCTCATCTTTGGAAGTAGAACAGGCTCCAGAATTATACTCCTATGCAAACCAAAGGTTCTCCTTCTGAATTTACTGCATAAACTATGCTATAGAGGAATTCCTCCTTCAAGAAAAAACAACAACAACAACAATCAATCCTCTTTGATTCTAGTTGCATCAGTCTAACCACAAGGAAATCTATAGTTTCTAATGTCTTGCAAGGCAATCTTACTTCCTGTGAATTCCTTGATATTTACCTATTTAGATAATAATAAGGAAGAAAAGAATAAAAAAGGAAAAAAATACATACAATGTGGGCTTGGCTTTGCTCCTCAAGATCCAGAGAGGGGTGTGTGTGTGTGTGTGTGTGTGTGTGTGTGTGTGCCACCTAACAACTTAATCACCTTGAACAAATCCCTTAAATGTTCTTGGATTCAATTTCTCTGACTATTAAATGAGTTTGGGAAATAACCTTTAAGGTTCCTTCTAGTTTCAAAATTATGGTATCAGGGAGCCTCTCACAGAGTATCTTGGAATAGTGATGATCAGGGCAACAGAATTCTAGTTCTAGTTTGTTCTGTGTTTGTTACCTGAATGATCCTGACCTTTGTCAGTCTTTGCTTACTTCCCTCTACACCCAGTCTCTAGAGGGCAAGTTTTAGTACATGGCCTGTGAAATCCCTTAGAGGATGTGCAGGCAAGTGACAAACAAACCATGTACTATGTGTAAGAACATGTAAGAAAATGGTACTGACACCCAGAAACCAGAGATGCTCAGTAAAAATACACCAAGCGCTCTTCCATCCTGCTAGCTGGTAAAACCCATCACTGCTTCAAACCACCACTTAAACAACTCCTTATCCTGGATAAGGCACTTGGACAAGTTATTCTGAATGAGCTTCTCTGTCTGACTAAACGTCCTCTTCTTCATCGTGAACCATTTGGAAATGGGATGTCTTCATAAACACCAAAGGAGAAAGTATTCTGGTCAGAGGTAAATCTGAGATTTTAAATCACATAATTGCAAGGGACAGCAAGTATGGGGAAATGACACCGCTTGTCATTTGCTCTCTCCCGCCTACTACACCCTTCTCTGCTTGATCTCCAAATTCTCTTCCAACAAGCCCAGACAAGGCACAGAATCCTCAAAGTGGAGCTCCAGGCAGTCTCTACCAATCAATCAAAATTGGCTCGAGAAATAGAAGCTATCTGCCAACACAGTTGTAGTGGAATAAGCATGGATCACAAGGCAGGAAACTGCCATTCCATTTCAGGCTTCCCTAAACTAACTTCCTACATTGTGGACTCTGGACAAATCACTTACCACTTAAACCTTTCCAGAGCTGCCAAATGAACAGGGCTGGATGGGATGGTGTCATAGGTCCCTAAAACAAGTGACTCCACAATCACTGCAGATGACAGTACCTCCTTCCCTTTCAGACCCCAGCTCTCCCTTCACTTTTCTGGAGCTAACTCTGCTTGCATATTTGAGGACCGAGATTGAGAATGTGCTTACAGTCTATGTCTGGATCCTCAAGGCAGCATCCCCGGCATTTTATTTTTAAAACCAGGATCCAGTATCATTGCCAACATGCAGTGGCTTGAATCCTGAGAGCTGGATACCCTTGAGTCATTATCAATTTTCAGAACAAGCAGCACATTCACACAGCTGAACAAGAAAGACACTTCCAGCTTTAAAGTAGTTCTGGATTCACATATACATACTGGAGCCAGGAAAAGACAAGAGAAAATTGGAAGCATGGTCTAGAGTAATCACAATCCCAACCACCTTCTTAGTATTTGATTTCCACCTCCTTTTCCACCTTGCATCAGTAATGCTTAATGAGTCATTATGAAGCAATTTCCTATCATGCTAAGGCTCACAAACCCACTTCTTGGATAGGAGTTACCAGTTAATCAGGGATCGCACCATTTAGGCTATCTTGTACATACTTTACCTTTTTCTGTATCTAGACGAGGAAACATCCAAAGAGCAAATAACTATGAGAACAAGATTCTTTTTGAACTCCTCTCCTCCCCACATGGATTATGTGAAGACAAAGAGGAATTGAGGTGGAAGTAGGAACTGGAAACTCTTGGACATCAGATGGACTCCAGAACATCAAGTAGTCCTCAACATCAGTTGATAGCCACTTCAAGTGGTCCTTCATCACCAGTCCTGTTGGTAGGTAGCATTAGCTCTGTACCATATGCCTACGGAGTGACCTCATGCTGCTTTCTCTTGGGGAAGCTGGAGCAGGACAGGATCATTTGCCACAGTGATCTGAGTCACTACTCAGCAACATCTCAGGGTTAACAAGATCACATGTACAGCTGCTACTTAAAGCCTTGGAGGCACTTCAACCTCCTTAACTGGGGTAAGCATTAGGAGCCTAGCAGGTAGTGTCCAACTCCTCAAAATAACTTTAAAGAGACTCTCCTCCCTTCTTGGAACTTCTAAGCATGCCAAGGACATGACCATGAGTTCTTGGGTCATGTTCCCTGCTTTCTGTTACTAAAAGATTACTGGCAACCAGACAAATTGCCTTAACTTGCATCTTGCTAGTTCATTGTTTCTTCCACTTCTAAACATGAGACCTTGAAACTTAGAACAAAAACAAGAGAAAGATGACATTGGTTCTTAATAATATGCTTTCTACAGCCACTGTCTTTAATGTGAACAGTCATAATGACAATAGACTTAAGGGTAGACAATAGTAGGTTTAAGGGTAGACAATACATAAATAATTCTCCTGTGTTTTCTTAGGAAGTGAAGGTGTCTGACCTATCTAATTTTGTAACAGGGTCATTTTCTCTTTGGTGAGATTAATGCAGTATCTGTCTTTGAAAGCTATGCTGTCCATACTTAATGCTTTGAAGTAGAATTTTCTTTCCAAGTTAACTCTTATCCTTTGGGGCAAGGTGTACAGATCTGGTTTAGTCAGCCACTCATTATACTATCCAGCACAACTACATATCACGAATACTATTAGTTCCTAGATCATGCTGATCTTCTAGCCAAGGTCCCTCTGAGTCATAAATAGGTCACATATCACTGGCCTAATATCAGAGTCAATAGCAACAAACTAGGCTAGGCAGGAAGTCATACGGAACAGGTCCCTGGTCAACAAGTCCTTCTCTTTTTCCTTCCTTCCTTCCTTCCTTCCTTCCTTCCTTCCTTCCTTCCTTCCTTCCTTCCTTCCTTCCTTCCTTATCTTTACTTCCTTCCATGACCTTCCTTCTTTCCTTCTTCTATTCTTTCCTTCTCTTGCTTTTATATCTCTTATCAATTATACAAAAAATTACTTGAGTGGATCAGTAACCATTTCTCTCCATTTAGAAATCAACGTAATACAATTTCCCTTTGTTTCTGTCAAACATATTGACATAAAAAATGTGCATCCAATTTAACTGATGAATAACAGACATTCTGCTGACCTTGCCTCCATGGTGGGAGGGGAAGGGTGGATAGATAAGGATGGTGGTAGATAGGAAGCTCAGTAAGTAGTTTCCTACTAACATGACACTTCCCAAGCTCAAATCACTTGGGATAAAGAACCCTAGAGTACCTTTAGGGTGCCCTAAAATATTAAACTTCTGGGGTAGAAAAATCTAAAAAGTATTGTATAGCAATAAAATACCAAGTCTAACAACAATTCTTCCCTTTTTTTGCTTCCTGCATGTAAATGATTCCAGCCCCATGGCTGCTTCTTCCTCTCTTGCACTCTCAAGGCCAGTGGTTCCAACATCTGGCTTCCCAGAATACCTATTCTAAGTTCCCATCCTACATCTAAGGAATCCCTCCCTCAGGGTAGAACCTAAAAGTCCATTTTTAATAAATCCTTCTCTGTTTCCAAGTTCTCAGAATAACTGAATTAGGAATCACTGGCCCTTTCCACAATTTCATGGTGACTTTTCGAAGGAACCTCCCTCCCCTTGCCACCCCCCCTCACTTGTAGTTCCTCAATCATGTTCCTTACGAGTAGAAAAGACAGCAGAACAGCTTCCTCTACCACCCAAATATCCAGCAGTAGCCTAAATCCACAGATTCTCTACATTCTGAGCTTTTAAAACATTGCACCAGCCCCCATCACCCAGTGAGCTCTCCTATCCACCTACCTAAATGAACAAGCCAACGCTGCTGATTCCAGGTAAATTTATAAATAAGTCAAAGGAGCCTCAGTCTTAGCCCTGGACTCCATCCAGACTTCAGACAAGATTTAGTAATCCCTTGTACACAATATAAAAATAATAATACATAAACAAAACCACCTGCCACTAGCCAAATTTAATCTAATCCTTCCTTGCAGGAATAATTTTACTCAGGGCACCTCAACACCCAACTTGGCCTCACATGCATCATCAGTGAGCTAATGATACAGCCCTGTATTTAAGGTACTCTGGGAAAATCCAACTCCCCTTACAATGAACTGGGCTGAAAGATCTAGCAAGCAGGACCAGGAGGAGGAAAGTCTTTTCATTTTTCCATCCACATACTATTCTGCCCTCACAGGGCCAGCATTAATACGGTCTTTACTTCAGAAAGGCTTTGACTTTCCTGCTATTATCCTAGTCTTGCTTTAACACATATTTTATATTAGAATGCGTTCCAGGAAGCATATGGCAATAGAACTAGGTCAACCATTAACCAAATAACAGGAAACTGCTCTGCAGCGCACACCCTTCAAAAGCTTGCTTAATGAGCTGGCTCTTCAGAATATGTCCTTCAGTGAGGTTGGAGCTAACAGGATCCATGGTTTCTTTAATGCAGCAAGGTCACCTAATACCTAGAAGGCTTTGGCTCATACTAGACTTTCAACCTCCTAAACCATTCCATTGAAATGTTCAAGAACTAAAGCCAAAGGTGAAGAAGCAGGTTTTCTGAATCCGCTTGACCATCCTCAAAGAACATAAGACCATTACCCTGCTTTTATGACTCCATTCCTCGAACTCTGTGAAATTGATAGGAAAATGACATTCTCATCTTTCCTTTTCACATTTTCCCCTCTTTATTCCTTGATGCTTCCATACCACAAATTTCCCACTCCACCCCCCCTTATAAAATACATGCCACAATCCATTCAAACTGAACAGTCCATAAAATCTTAGGTTCATACAAATAGTCTTCAATTGTTGAATATTCTTTAGCACAGATTTTTCCACTTCAATGTTTTTGACATGAATCTAATTTCATGAGGATTGTACTCAAATAGCATCCTCCTCCAATTAGTAGTCTTCCCAAAGCTACCAAACATCAAACTCTCCTTGGACTTTTTAACCTAGATTGCTATTTAGACATTCTTTCTTCCAAAATATATGTAATATGGATTAGTAGAGGTAAGCAGTTTTCCTTTGATGAAAAATTATATTAACTTTCATCTTTAAATTAGAATAATGTCAAAGGCTGAGGCCAGTGGCTCACTCCTACCTACTCAGAAGGACTACAATTCAGAGTCAGCCCAAGCAGAAAAGTCTGCTAGACTTCATCCAAAAATAACCAACAACGAAAAGCAGGCTGCAGGTTTGCCTCACATGATAAAAGTGCTAGCTGAGCAAGTATGAGGCCCTGAGTTCATATCCTAGTAGTGAAATAACAAAAAATGAGGACCAAATCTTTACTTACAGTCTAGTATTGTCTGAAATATTGATCATTGTTCAAAAGAAGTGGAGACTCTTTTTTTTGTCTCAGGAATTGTGGTTCATGTATTTAAAAAAATTTTTTATTGTAAATGTGATGTACACAGGGGTTACAGTTACGTGAGTATTGACTACATTTCTTTTTGAACAGTGTCACCTCTTCCCTCATTTTCTCCCAGTTTTTTCCCTCCTGACCCTGCCCTTCAAATTGCATAGTTCATTTTCAACACTGTCTAGTGTGTATCACTGCTAACTTAGTTCACCTTTTGTCCACTATTTCTGTGTATCCCTTCCCCCTCTCCAAATCAGATAAACTTACATATAAGACAAAAGGTAAAGAAATAAAAAAACAGCAACAACAACAAAAAAACAACCCACAAAAAGTAGAATAATAAACTTATTGTTTCCATTCCTTGGAGTTTATCTCACTAAACACCATTTTATATGACAACATGCACATAGCCATTGAGTCCTTGTGATCCTTTCCTAAGAATATCCTCCTTTGTTGGCAGTCATTGGGGTCAGAATTCATGGATTTCTTGCTTGCTAGGCAGGTGTTTTACCACTTAAACCTTATTCTCAGACATCTTAATTTTCCTTCATTTCTAAATAGGATCTCAGGGCTGGGATGTAGCTCAGTGGCAAAGTGCTTGCCTAGCAAGCGTAAAATCCTGGGTTCAATCCCCAGTACCAAAAAAGAAAAGAAAAAAAATACAGTTAAAAAAATACAGCTGAATAGGATCTCACTTTTTGCCTAGGTAGACTGGAACTGCCTTCCTATTTATACTTCTTCAAAGATAGGATGCTTGGGGACATGTAACTGCACATTGTGGTAGATTTAGGAGAAAAAGTGACCTTTAAAACTTGTTGGGTTTGGTTAATGGACTCAAAACACATGTGTCAACTGAGACATCTTTTCTAGGCACTGAGTAGAGAACCACTGAAAGAGGTATGGACACAGAGGGACTTGGAAACCTGCCTCCTCTAGCTTCTAGTCTAGTCTTACTTAGTAACTGACATAAAACAAACAAGTGGTGCCTGGGAATATGGCTTAGTAGCAAGAGCGTTTGCCTTGTATACGTGAAGCCCTAAGTTCAATTCCTCAGCACCACAGATATAGAAAAGGCCAGAAGTAGCGCTGTGGCTCAAGTTGGCAGAGTGCTAGCCTTGAGCAAAAAGAAGCCAGGGACAGTGCTCAGGTCCTGAGTTCAAGCCCCAGGACTGGCAAAAAAAAAAAAAAATGGTTAGCCACCTAAGGTTATGTGGCTAGATGTGAACTAAAATTTTCTTTGAAAACAGTCATCAAGGCTTCATTGAGCACCAACATAAATTATGGCACACTGGGTTCAAAGGCAGAAAAGAGAGGATTGTAGGACACACAAAAATTATGAAATCTTGGAAGGGGTGATATTGTCCAAAAAGGATTCTTTACTGATTTAGGTAACTATAACCCCTCCATACATCACTTTAATAATAATTTTTTTTTTAATTGTGAAGTCTTTTGGATTCTGGATAATTACATCTCTCACCGCTATGCTATTCTGGGAAATGTCTAAGTTGTGTATTAAAGGAGTCCTCTGTGTAGCAAAAGTCCACACACACACACACGCACACACACACACACACACACACACACAACTCCTCATCTAAGGAACTTAATACATAATCTATTAAAGAATGTTCAAGATACTACTTGCAGAGGTTAAGGTACTGTATATTTCCTTTTCTAGATTTTGTAGTTGAGTTTCATACAGGAGCAGACTGGTTGTTTAGTCACGATGTAAGCCGGGCGCTAACAGCTCACACCTATAATCCTAGCTACTCAGGAGGCTGAGATCTGAGGGCCACAATTCAAAGCCAACCTAGACAAGAAGGTCCACGAGATTCTTATCTTCCATTAACCACCAAAAAAACCAGAAAGGGAGCTGTGGCTGAGCACTAACCTTGAGCACAAAGGCTCAGGGACAGCACCCAAGCCCTAAGTTCAAGCCCCAGGACTGCATGCACCCACACACAAAAAAAGTCATTGGGTAAAATTAAAGATATTGTTCAGCTCCAAAGTCAAGAAATTAAAGAAGCTAAATGTTCATCAATCCCACCAAGGCAAGCTTCCAAAAGAGGACCCTCACAGGCATTTTGTGGGAACCTCAGGGGTATCCTCATTACTGATCAGATAGTATTTATGCCTATGACTTTTGTTTTCAGGGTTTTTTTGTTTGTTTGTTTTTGCCAGTCCTAAGGCTGGAACTGAGGGCCTGGGCAATGTCCCTGAGCTAATCTGTTCAAGGCTAGCACTCTGCCACTTGAGCTCCACTTTTGGCTTTTTGGTGGTTAACTGGAGATAAGAGTCTCATGGACTTTCCTGCCAAGGCTGACTTCAAACTGTGCTCCTCAGATCTCAGCTACCCGAGTAACTAGGATGACAGGTGTGAGCTATCAGTGCCCGGCCTCTGCCTATCCTTTTATAAAAACTCAATAATGAGAAGAAAGGGAATTCGTATTTTGATACAACTACGTATATGCCAGGCTGAACACCAGAGATTTATATTCATGATCTCATATATTCCTCCATAAGAATTTTATAGGAAGTGGTGATGTGGCTCAAAGTGGTATAGTGCTAGCTTTGACTGAAAAAGCTCAGGGACAGCACCCAGGACCTAAGTTCAAGCCCCACGACCAACAAAAAGAAAGAAGAATTTTACAAAGCAGATACCCCTTTCCCTCTCCCCACCCAACTGTTATGGTAAGGCAATTGTGGATTAAGGGTTTATTGGTCTACTCAAAGCCATTCAACTACTCTCTGGGCCTTTGATCAATCTTTCCAGTGCACTCCATAGCCCCCACCAGCCAAGGTCTTCACAGGCTACCAGTGCCGATAGCAAAGATCTCCCTCATGTGACGGAGTCAAGAGTTCCTTCCTTGCATGGTTGCACACTGCTTGTGTCACAATCTCCAAGACCCTCCAAGGATGGTTCTCCGAGTGCCCAAACACTGTGGTTAGTTCAAGGTCAGGCCAGTTTTTAAGATACGAAGCAAGATGAAGTCAATGGGTCCTCCAGCCAATTGCCCTGTCCTTACTCATCTGCTGGAGCATGCCAAGGCCTGCCTGGAATGACGCAGGGGAGGTCATCATGGGTGATCCTGTTCCCCTCCAGATTGCTACAAAATAACAGATCAGGGCAGAGACAGGCTGCTCCTTGGAAACCTGCCAACATTGTTTCATAGGAATCAAAAGTCTTCAAGCTATTTGCATCTATCAACCCCAGAGGTACAGAAAACAAGGGTCTAAAGGTGAAAGGACTGGAAATCCGTGGACCTGATCCATTGTGGTGTCCAAGTCCTCACATTGCCTACTGGCATTCGCTCCTTAATAAATAAATCACAAAGGAACCAAAAATGCCCCCCTCCCCAATCATCCCTAACACTCCCTTATACTGAAATTCTGGTAACAGATTCTCAGGTATGTACAGAAATACAGATGAGGATCACAGTTTTATGAAAGGTACAATGTATGCCATTAATAAAAGTATATCCCAACAACCACTTTCCATTCTAGCAACTCCACAAGCTGCCACCAGAAAGGCAGAGTTGGTGAAACGCAGAGTCATTGAACATACACAGCACCAAGTTCACCATGGCTTGTGTTCAGGAGATGTTGCTAATTTTAGATGATGGGTTTTACATAGGCTAAATAAAATGGAGCTTGGGATTCTCACTGGTGTAATGCACCCTTCTCACCAATTCCATCAACTTTGCAAACCAAGTGTTGGGGTGGCTAAAAGAAGGAATGAATGCCACAAAGACAGCAGCATTTCAGAGCTGTGAAAGTTCTGAGCAGGCAGCAGAATTAAGCTCTTGGTGTGTGCAGACAACTGTTAGCCCTACTCCTAGGGAAGCTCTGGAATACTCTGTGCCTTGATTTCATAGAGAACATAATCTTGTGCAACTGTCAACACAAATGGGAGGTGCATTGACTGTCCAGTCAAGTGAACTTGGGAATTTCTTCCATTCTTATGCCAGGGAAAGGACCCAGTTTCAGCCTGATGGCCTGATGTACTTACTTGCTCATCAGCGCTCAAGTTTACCAGGAGAAAACAATCTACCCTTCAAACTGTGGATGCCTTCTTCCCAGGAGAACTAGACAGTCCTGATGGCTCTCTCCAGTTACATAGCAATTATGTAATTGCTAAGCTTCTTCTGCAGAATCACAGGAACGGTTCTGCAGCCTCCTTGCGAGGACAGCTGCAGCACAATGTGCAGAGATGATTGCAGCCTTTGAATGGATGGCTGGTCTCCACGCAGAGCACAAAGGGACGTACAATGGGATTCCATCTCAAGCACAAAGATGTTCCTGCCTAATGAAGCCCTTTCTCCTCCTCCCAGTCTGTGCAGCAAAACTCTTCCCCCTGCCCGCCCCACATGTGTGTGGAATGTGGTTTTACTGTTTCTGCTGACAGGTTCCAAAAGAGGCAGAAAATCAGCTGAAGGTTTGCCATGGACCATGCACAAGGTAATCATTTAACACATAATGTGAGCGCTCCAGAAGAGGACAAGGAGGAGGAAGGGGGTGGAAAGCATCTCTCTAGGCTTCCTGCACTGGCATGAAATGACTGCTTCCCTTCCTTCTGCCAGCTCCAATCCTTCATGTTGACATTACACATCCTGTGCTGTAGATCCACCCCCATGCTGCCGTTTGCCCAGCTGAATTATCTCCTGCGTCACAGCGGTGGTAACAGAACTGCTGGCTCGGCAGACCTGAAAGCTCCATTTCAATGCTTCATGCATTCAGCAACTGGACACATTACCAAGTGTGTAGAGGGGCTGGTCTGTGGCCCTCTCAGCAGCCATGCAATACTTGACCCAACCTTCTGCTAACCAGATGGTCTGTGTGTCTCTTGGGACCAACCCATTAAAACTTTACTTTATTAAATTCTATCCAAATGTGGGGACAGTTTACAACAGCGTGTCTGGTTCATCTCCAACAGGGTTGCTAAGATGAAAATGACCTAAAAATAACTGGAAATTCTACTTCACACCAACAGAGAACAAGATATTTTGGAGTAAATATTTAAATGATCTGCCAGATTATGAACCGCAGCAGCACTGACTACATGGTTAGCAAATTACATTGTAAATATATACACACAAAGACACAGAAAGGAATGGCATCTAAACAGCAATCCACCCCCCACAGCCTAAGCCACCCTTCTTCATTCTCCCTGACTCCAGGCTATTTCAAATGTGGGTAAGGACACCCTACTCCCTCATAATCACCTCAATTACCAAAAACAAAGAGCCAAACACAACTCCAGGGGGAGAGATCCGGTATTCCCTGAGTTGGAGCACAGTCAGGCAAACTCCAGATGGGTCTGGTATTCAAAAGGTACTCAATAAATGTTTGATGCATGAATAAATGAACAGGCACCAGTTTCCTCAAATATAACAGCTTCTACAAAACTCCTGTAAGGACCACACATTACCATTCTTTCCAACACTGTGAACATCCCCCAACTGCTAACAAGGCATCAGATGAATGGCCAGAAACAACCTTCTGGCACCAGAGGCACTAGGGTGGCCACTAATTTATCACTGCAAATGAACCGCAAGAGGTGGCCACTTATTGGGACCTGGCAGGGTGCTGGGTGCTTTACATATATTATACCTTTTAGCCTTCCTTCACCAGAGTCCCATTCTGAAGAGAAGAAAACAAACAGGAGAACTAGGAGCTGAACCCACAACTGTAGAGCAAAGTTGTTAAGTTTAATTCTTACTCCAAAGCTAATTGCTTTTCCAAGTAGTCAGGTAGGTAGCAAACAGGTAAAGGACTGAATCCTGAATCCTTGTAGAGATGACCTTGAATAACCTTTCCGCTCTGAGTCTTTAAGTATGCTAAATATTTCAGATATCAGTTCCTACTGTCCCATCCCCTATTTCTTACTGTACTGAGAGCATCTTGAATTAAAATTGCTGATGCCTGTGGCTGTATCTCCATTCCTTCAGCTTTGAGTCCACTTAAGGCTAAAATAATCTCTCATGCACCACAATCTTAAGAGTTTTGATCACCAAATAAGTACATGGCCAACTTTCTTCTCTTCAAAAACGTTCTGGCCATAACTTTTTAAATGGTAAATATCAGTGTTTTATAATTAATTAAGAAGATATGTCACTCCACTGACACTATAGTCTTTCTCGACATTTCCGAAGAAGTGTTAAAAGTGGGGGGGGGGGGGGCGGGGGAGAGACAAACCTTTATGGGAGATTTACTTTTACAGGAGAAAAATCGGTACACAATTTTACCAAAGAGCCACTTAAATGTTCTTCATCTTTGTCACTAACATGTCCACTACCACCACACAGCCACCATTGAAGCCACCAATGAATGTTCTCTAGCCAAAGCCAACAAGGTAAGGTAAGTCCTTGTTAGGCCTTACCACTGCCATTCTACACTCTCTGTTTTGAAATATTATCTACCCTTAAGACATTCTAAATTTAGCCCCTGAGATCACAAAACATCTGATATTATAGTACATTAGTAAAACCAAGTAGACATGAACTGTTAAAATAAACATTTGCACAGAGAAAACCAGAACACTTTAAGCAAGATTCCGGGGCACTCCGCAAGCTGGTTCTCAGATATCAAATGTGACAGAGGCCACCAAGAACCATCCAAGATTTACAGAAAACAGCAAAGCCAGCGATTTCCTTGAAATGAGTACTGTTTTTCTAGACAAATCATTTTTTTTTGCCAGAATAATACCAAACAACAGGAACACTAATAATGTCTTTCAAAAGGTCCAAAGAACATCACATTTATTAAAAATTGCTCTTCTACAACTCTCCAGGGAATAGCTCTGCAAGGTATAGAGAGACAGCGGGCAGCATTGTCACAATATATGTGTACCACTGCAAGAGAAAATGGGACTGTTCTCAGGTAGTTTACAAATTCCTACAGAATACTGGCACCGAGGACTGCAATGCTGCTGGGTCCACAAACAGACCAGTGGCTCACCAGTGAGCAGCATCTATAGGCAGGCCCTACTCCCCAGTGAAGGCACACACAGCAAAGTTACACAGGCAGAATTCAAACTAAATAAATAAGAGTTCAAGGACAAAACAATTAATACTCTGAATGTAGGTTACTGGGAGAATATCTCTCAGTTTTTCCATCAGTGAAGAAGGGAGAAATTCACATTCACTGCCTATTTATTACAAACTAGGGGACACACACATACACATACATACCTTTATTTCTATTTATTTATTTGTACCAGTCCTGTAGCTTGAAATCAGGGCCTAGCTACTGTGTCCCTGAGCTTTTGTGCTCAAGACCAGCTCCCCTACTGGCTTTTTGCTGGCTAATTGGCAATGAGTCTTACAGTCTTTCCTGCCTGGGCTGGCATCGAACTGTGTTCCTCAGATCTCGGCTTCCTTTGTAGCTAGGATTAAAAGCATAAGCCACCAGTACCCAGTATATATATAATATGCATATGTATAGGCATACATATATATATTTAATTTTATCAGTGCTACAGGTGCATCATTGTCATTCACATTTTACTGGACGGAAAATCATGGAGACAGAGAGATTAAGTGACTTACTTATAAAAGTCTCACACTAGGAAAGGATAGAGACAAATTTCAACCTGCACTCATGCAGTTTTGTCCAATTACATACTACTTTCTCAAGATGACTATAGCTCAGCAAACTGCATTTTCACCCAGCAAGTGCAAGAAATGACTGCCTAGTAGAAAACTGCAATTCTGATATTTCAACAGCAACGAAACTAGTGCCTAGTGAGAATCTATGTTACTTACATACACATCTCTATGTATGTATGTATGTATGTATGTATGTATGTATGTATGTATGTATGATCTCTCTATCATCTATCTATCTGTCTATCTACCTACCTACCTTCCTACCTACCTACCTACCTATCTATCTGTGGCCAAGTACCTAGTCGTTCTTCAGTCAGATCTAACCACACTAAAATCCAGCTACAATGGGCAAACTTAAAGTGCATTATTTCCCATAAAAGCTGCCAATCCAAAGGGGAAGACTAACAAATGACAATCTGGCCCAATGATTCACAGTGCCACAGTGCCACACCCAGTTATTGTTTATATTTCTTAGAAATCATGGACTCCTTTTGTGAGATTAAACAATAACCAATATTCCTAGCAAATGACATGTTCACTTTGTACAAAAATATACTAAGAAGTTTCCTAAATTGGGGGGACAGAAAGGAACAACATGAAAAATTCTTCCTTTACAGTCATCATCTTGCAACACAGTGATTTTCTTTTTCACTGGATGATGTAAACAACTATTCCAATGAACCATACTAAAGCTACAGAAAAAGTTCATGTGGTAAGAATATAAAACCAATCTAGCCAATGTGGGATTATTATTTTTCTTTTTGGCTTCAAGATCTCACCTAATATGTTAATGCTTCAGTTATATTTTAATGCCTGGAAACCAAGATAAGGCATGTAGTATGTGCAAAGAATTTTGCTACACACTTTCCTGCTTAGGCAGGGAAAAGATCATGGGAAGGTGGCAGAGGGGAAGCAGAAACACCTTGAAAACCAGGTGCTCACTGTTCATTGAGCTGCTCCAAATAAGATCACTAACACTTACCTGTGCTGGGGTCAATTTTGATAATTGTAGTTGACGTCTAGAAACAGGGTTATGAATATAATTACCATGAAGCAGCAATTGGGCAATCACAACCTAATTAAACCCACAGACTAGATTATCTTGTTTTCCCCTAATAATCACATAACATTTAACACTTGCTAATTTCAGGACCTATGGGTGATGTTCATTCATTATTAACAAGCTACCGCCACTGGTCAGAAAAAGAATGGATGAGTTACTTGGGAGGTTGAGTCAACTTAGGGCAGGGAAGAATTTCAAGGTCAGCAATATTTCTTTTCAAACTCCTTTATTTCTCATATCCCCTCTTTATCAAATTACTATCTAGAGGCCAAGCTAGGAAAAAAGATGGGTTGAATGACGAAAAATTCTGCACACGTGGAAGGATGTAATTCAGCTTTTGTACATAATACTACTTTAAGTGATCTATAAATTGTGCTTTAAAAAAAAACAATAACCATGAAAACTTTAAAAGTGTGATTTTGTTTTCCTTTCAATGGATGATCTTTGGCCAGGCCTGCATACTTAAACTCTATGTTTACTTCCCTGGGTCCCCAGGCTTCCTCTCTGATGGCCACTGAACCCACACAGGCATGTCAGTGCAATTCACCTTGCTTTCTGCAAAGTAGTTCCTGAGGGTAGTCTGGGTAGTGTAGTCTCTGCAAAAAGTCCTCTAAATCAAAACTCTGCCCAGATTCATATGCTTTGGGTGAGTTTATTTTTCACTCTCAATGCTATCATTATTTTGTTTCTAAACTTTTTCCTATAAGAGTTCTTCATCTAAGGAAATGATTGTTTGGGGGACTGGAGATTTAGCTCTGTGCCTAGCATGGGAAAGGCCCTGGGTTCAATCCTATCACTACAGAACAAAAGCCAATGGTTTCCATAAGTTTGGAAGACAGTGGCATAGATAAAGTAAAAATGAATAAGTATGTCCTCTACTCTACCACACTTTTGGTGACATATGCTTGTTTTTCTACAAAAGTTTTGGTTATAGGTATGTCTAGGGATCGACCAGATTGCTAGCACAGTGAAGATTTTGTAAAGCCTTCACTAATTGCTTTGGGGCTGAAGAGTCTACTCGGCAGTTAATGTCCAATATCTTCTTGTCTTACAGAACAACTATGTTCTGTAGAACATAGAACACAGAACACTAAGAGTCTTTCAAAAGGGACTCTAAGAAGAGAAACATAAAACACTTGTACTCAAAACAAAACAAAAAGAAAAAAAAAAAAAGCTAATCACATAGCCTGAACAGGTAGATGCTTCTTTGTTTTTTTGTTTTTTTTTTTGGCCAGTCCTGGGGCTTGGACTCAGGGCCTGAGCACTGTCCCTGGCTTCTTTTTGCTCAAGGCTAGCACTCTACCACTTGAGCCACAGCGCCACCTCTGGCCTTTTCTATATATGTGGTGCTGAGGAATCAAACCCAGGGCTTCATGTATATGAGGCAAGCACTCTTGCCACTAGGCCATGTTCCCAGCCCCCAGGTAGATGCTTCTTAAAGATTCATATGTGTAAGTACTTTATTAGTTGACTATGATTTAAAAATGAGGTGTCTCCTGCATGAACTTTTTGTCCCCGCCCCCCCTCATCTCCTTTATAACTCAGAAGATTGTAAAAGATATCTTGTCACATAATTGCAATTGGTTTTATCTCTCATATCAACCAATATATTATCATTAATTTTCCTTCCAGAGCACCAAGGGTATCATTCTGGCAACTGAAAGAAATCTACATCGGGAACATGAGCTAGTAGCAAAAAAGTAATAACCAAGGTGAAGGCAGTGGGGCGGTGGGGCACAGGACCCACCAGCAGAGAGATAGGATGCTATGGGCAGCCATCTTCTGTGTGTATACCTGGATCTCCTCCCTGGTGGACTTGGGTACTCCCTAACCCTTGTTTTCTTCAACAATATGTACAGTTCCTAGTTTTGAAGAAAGTATTTCCTAGTATTAGCATCAACTGTGGGTCAATCCAAAGGAAGAAATAACATTTTTTGAAAGTTTGCATCATGATATTTATTTATTTATTTATTTATTTATTTATTTATTTTTGGCCAGTCCTGGGGCTTGGACTCAGGGCCTGAGCACTGTCCCTGGCTTCTTTTTGCTCAAGGCTAGCACTCTGCCACTTGAGCCACAGCGCCACTTCTGGCCATTTTCTATATATGTGGTGCTGGGGAATCGAACCCAGGGCCTCATGTATATGAGGCAGGCACTCTTGCCGCTAGGCCATATCCCCAGCCCCCGTGATATTTAATATATAGGATTTGGTACAATGTTTTGATGCAGCAATCATACTTATTCTCTATTGGTCATGCCTAACATCAAGACCACATTCAACTGGCAGCTGAAAGGAGAGATGTTCTTGCAGCTGAACTCTTGACAGTCCAAAGAAAACCATCTCCACACACATCCCCTTCCCCGTCACTGCTATTAAATACTAATTAATAGTCTTCAGAGACTACTTAAGATGGAAACCACAGAAGTGAAAATATTCTGGGTGGTATGGTGGTATGTTTTCTGTTTAAATCATTACATGCTGATGTCTCTGTGTCCCTTTTTAGTCTGTACCTCAGCCTTCAAATTGTACCCCACAAGAAGGCTCTCTAGCTACATTTCCACCAGCTTACCTGCTGATTCACTGGTCACAAAAAATGGTGATTGATGACATTTGTGGGTTAGAATGTCTAACCATTCTGCACTACAATGGCCTCCAGTGATGTTTGGCTCAAGCAAATGACCGTAATCCCAAACTGAAAACCATCAGGTAGTGGTTCTGACCCATTCCTTTCCTCTCAGAAGTAAGCAATATCTTGGTTGCTCATTCATTCTTGTACCCAGAACATAGAAGAGAAGGCTCTATGGATAACCTTAGAGGACGATCACATTTTCTGCCCATCAATAATGCAGCTATTGTCTACTGCACTCTATTCTTTACAACATTCATTTTTCCAGGAAAATTTCCGCCACCCCTACTTAATCAGTTCCCTCAAGTTTTCATCTATCCTTTGTCAAAAAGGCCAAAATGTGTAACCCAGAAATCACATAACTCGTCTTCTAAGGTCAATTCTGTTGTTTCTTTTTTTACAACAGGAACTTACTGCTCTTCATATTTCACATGCAATAGGTACCAGATTACAAGGTCTTTTTCTACTTGCTTTACTGTTTTCTTAAGAGCAGCAATACCTTTCTTCTGGAAGGTTCTTCCCATTGGGCAGACCTCTTCTATCTGGTCTTGTCAACTTTATTCCTCTGCCTCTCTTCGTTTCCCTTTCCCATACAAGCAGTATCTCCTTCCCAGCAAATTTCCACCATATAATCGCAGCAATACTTTAGCCTACTTTTCTGTTAGCTTAACAACCCTGTCTATTTTCTACTTGTGCTGATGCTACTGTTTGCTTTTCTGACGGGCTAATCCATGTATCCTTTCAAGGCCTAACTTCCCCTACCACGATAGCAGCTGGAGCTCTAATTCACAGGTGCCTTCCAAAGCTTTTCATTAGCAACAGAAATGAGATGGTTTAGAAACCTATTTCTTAATCTGCAGGTGAGTATTGGAACCTTTGTGCAGCAAACATCTTTCAAGTATCCCACATTGTGCCACTGCACAATTATTTTCTGAGTAATAAGTACAATGTGATGGGCACATGTGCAGTGCTAATAGGGAGAATGTTCCCTCCAAGGAAATCAGCTTTCAACCCCCCCCTCCCCAACTTCCCCTCCACATACCCCCCTTCTCCCTGGCATTTCCCAGCTCAAGAGAAAAACACTCAGCAGACTGGAGAAAAATTGAAGAATAATGGCTTTCCCTTCTTACATCTGAATAGGTTAGAGAAGACTCCAACTTTGATGGCCTTTGCTTGTGTTCTGGTTCAACTGGCCAGACAAGGGCTTAGGGAGCAGGTTTGGCCTTCTCCAGCTGGGCCCTGTAGGGGATAAGCTTCTCCACAAATCCAGGGCTTAATTACTTCTGACACAGTTGTCCTGCCTGGGCCTCCAGCTCCTTTTGTGTTCCTACCACTCTGAAGCCAAAGGTAAGTAAGTCTCTGCTTTACTCACCTTGGGCAAAAGCTTCATTTCCTACCAAGTTGATTCTAGAACATTTTCATGAAGATCCATTGCTTTCTGGTAGTATTTTTCCCCCCTATCTTTGCTTGTAGGTTCTTGGTTACAAGTCTGCTGACATAGCTAGAAAAGAACTTTCTGAAAGGTGCTCTGAGGACCTTCAAATGTTTTTGTTGTTGTTGTTGTTTTATACAAATAAACACCTACCAACCCTCCCTCCAACCCAGTGAGCTAGTTCTGTCCTTTGAATGAAGTTGGAATGAGATATAGGCAGGCACAGCTTAAGAATTTTATTAAATCCAGAAGCAACATACAGTGAACTGAACAAGCAAATGCAGGAAAGCCAGGAAATCAATACCAAAATACCCATGACCTGGCATGAAGAAAAAAAAAAAAAAAAACCCTCTGCCCTCCAAGAATAACTCAAGAAGAAATGTCTCCAGCTAGGCATGAAGAAGGAATGCTTTGAACATACCAAGGAAGCTGCTCACTAGAAGCAAAAGACAATGACTTCATAGTTGACAGCACCAGCACATTCACCTCCCTACTCCTCCAAAGAAGAGAAAAAAAGCCAACATGGTATAGCTACATATCCGAAGATCTTAGGAATGCTTCTTGTCTTAAAAAGTCTGAGCATGAAGACCCATTTTATGACAGTATTTCCAAGTCACTTCCAACGGGCTCATTTATCAGTAACACAGCAACAAAGTTCAAGGGGACAAAATGCCAAAAGGACTTCCTAGCAAACTGCAACTGCAATCTAAATTCATAGGGGAAAAAAAAATCTACTTTCCTACACTTGGTAACGTCTCCTGGGGCTTATATATCCTGAAGACAATTCAAGGAATGATTATCGTCTTTCTAACCCCAGTCTTGTTTCTTCTCCCTTTAGCACTGGCATGCAAACCATGCTGTTTTAACTTCTTTCCTGTTCTCCCAGTTCTTCTGGAACATTTTATTTTCGAGAGTCAACTCATTTGGAGGAGTGCCACACTGAGGTTCAACTGTTTACAGTGCTAGCTGTGCTTCTGCCAGAAGTCCACATTCAGTCCTATCTTCTCCAGACTGCCTCCTGGGTTAAGAATTTATGCATTCGTGTGGAAGAAGCTTAGAAAATGTAGAAACTTCCAAACATCACTCTTCATCCTTATCAAAGGATTTTGGATCACCCAAGAGGAGACAGGAATGGAAATGCATGTCACCCTTCCTAATGTATGCTCCCATCCTACATGGTTAAATGTTATCTGTGTTATCAAAAGTTATTTGAATGATGATTGCATGCATACTAGAGGAAATAGGCAATAGCCATTGCTCTGAAAGACAGAACTGAGCTCCAAGTAGATACATGAAGAACACAATTAGAAGAAAATGAGGAACACTGGAAAATCACTAGTAATTGTTTGAGATGGAGTTTCACCCTCTCAGCCATTCATCAGCATTACAAAACAAAATCTTTCAAAGCAGCCAATTTGAATCAGTACCATGTTGCAAAACAGACCCTCAAAGTCCAATTGTGGTGGGGACTTTTGTAAGTTCCAAAGAAGGGCATTTATTTGAAATAGAATTCCAAGCCCTGGAAGATGATGGAACAAATAAGAGAGAGTTTTGTTTTTTAAAAAAGCACAGTTACATACTCAATGTAGCTAAGGTCTCATGAACAAGATTGTGTCTCTGGATCTCTGGATCTATGTCTGAAGCACCTATGCTCAGCTTTGAGTACCCACTACGTTAAATTCAAGGAACTAGAAATCCTTACTCCTGTCCCACTAGTGATGACTATAGTATCTCTGAGAGCTCTGGGCCCCAGAGAGGAAGACAGCTGTTTCACTAAGTGCAGTTGGGGTAGTAGAAAGGGCACTTGGTTGCAGTCAGCAGACCTGGGCCTGTGCTGTGCTTGCTCCTGGCTTGGTGACAGCTGAACTTTCTTACCTTGTGCAAGTCACTTCATGTCTTTATGCAAATTTCCTTCTCAGTTAAAAAAGAAAGGGGTGAAGGGAGGCTACTTAAGCATATCTAATGCATAAAAAATTGTAGCTTCTAAATTGGAAGTTTTGCCTGATAAGTATTAAATACCTACAATTCCTAACTCACACAGTGTACATGTTTGTCCATTTTTAAGTGACTTTAATATTCTACTTGGGAAATAATACTATTGCTTATAACCCCTACCCAAACCCTTAATATCCACTCTCCAGATTCCACCATACTACACTAAATGCCTCTCTTTCTTATTTTTTCAAGCAACCTTCCCCAAACTAAGTCTTGTGCTATTAAAAGAGCCTAGAACTTCCCATTTCCTTGCTAGAGCTAAAATTAAACTGTCCATTCCTTAGGGCTCAACATAACATCTGCCAGATGTCTTGGCATAGCACACAAGGAGAGGAATTTTTGTTTAGCAATATCTACAATCTCCTATTTTCATATAATCAATTAATTGGTCACCAAACTCCAGCTAATGTTTCTCTCAAAGACATCAACTTCAGAAGTAGGTGAATCTCCCCAGACACTTACTTATACCAACCATCCTGTTGTACAATCTGAGTTCATTATTTGTATGGTTCTTCATTCATAGCTGTAACATTATGAAATAGTATTTCTATCCAAGTCATCAACTTAGAATATTCTACATGGATCTGTTGATTCTCTAGCCCATGATAGAATGAACTATAAGTCTGAAAAGGGCACAAAGGCTAAGGTTACCTTGACCAAGAACTCTCAACATCAAGAAATAATTCAAGGCAGACTAGATCCTATTACATTCCATCACACATTAACAGGACTCATTTCCAAGGCAACTTTACCATTCCTTTCTTTCAGGAAAGCTGACCACAAGTACTCTAAAGCCCATTAGTAGACTTGGATTGTTTTTTCCTTACTATCTTCCGGAAGACTCATTAGGAGAATAGACAAAGAGTTTTTTTCTCTGAAAGTTTTTTCCAACTCCAAGGACAAAGAGGAGAAAGTGGGGTATGGTCAATGAATTAGATTGATATAAAACCAGTATTAATTAGATTGCTATAAAAGCAAACTCTAGGAAGCATGAAGACCTCAAAATAATCTCTTGTATGCAGTACACATATTTCACAAATATGTCTCCAGAATGATTCTTTTTCCCTTGGGTTATATTAGTACCTGGCAGAAATTTGCATAGCAAACCTTATGAACTTGATATCTCAAAAAGAAAAAGGATCTTTAAGCTTTGTTGACCATTGAGAATGCTGAATTTGGTGGCATTTTTAACTTCTTTGATAATGATTTATCCAAGATACTTAACTCAAGTGTATAGATCTAAAATAATTCAAGAAACAATGCCTTTAAATATCATGGAATTTCTCAGGTTGATGAAGTACAACAGACATGACTGTGTGTTTCTTAGATAACCAATCAGAACATATTCTCAGACTCCAAAAGCACCAGAAATGTTCAACTAGGAATGTCCATGAAGACACCAAATCTCTTAGTTATAAAGACAGCAGTTGAGTCAAACAGGTGGACTGGTACTCTGAAATCTTCTCCCACCAACTCTGCCACACACTGAAATAAATTAATCCCCTGCCCAGTTATCAATAGCAATAAAAAGGATATCATGAAAGTTTGCTTCAAGATCAACATGTCTATGCTTGCATAGCATATAGTTAACAAGATGCAAAATTATGATACTTTGCTAAATAACTCTTTACCCACTGCATCTGAACTTCCAAGTATGAGCATGCAGCATCATATATATTTATGTGTGTACATGTATATGTATATAGGTGTATATATATATGAGAGAGACACAATGACAGCATCCCATTTAAGAACAAAAGTAATTTTATCAAAAGGTAACACACTAAAATTGAATATAAAAGGGATGATTCTGGGTACCAGAGAAGCCTAAGATGGTTCTAAAGGATCAGAAACCTGAACAGAATATTTTCAAATGAGTATACACATGAACTGAAAACCACACATCTTCATCTGTACAAATAGTTTTACTTCATTGACCATGGACAATTATCAGCTAAAGAACCATGTATTTCCCCCTCTCCTTTCACACCCCACAGAAGAACAATAACCCTCAATTAATGACACAACTGTTTGGCTTGAAAAATGTGATGTTGTCATATAGAGCATTGTGCATTTGCTGAGTGACACTGCTACCAGCTACTCAACAGAATATAATTACATCTGGAATCAAAAAACCACTTTAATATGCACAGGAAGGCTGTAGACATAAGGAACTTACACACACACAGACACACACACATACACATCTGATACATAATGAGAACACAAGGCAAGAAAAAGGCTGGTGCAGGTTGCTCACCAATGTGCTCCTTACTGCTGTTGGAAGCTGGTACTTTCCTGTATTCCTACTTGGTTGAAAGCAGTGTACAATTAACCCCCAACCCTAGAATGTATACTAATTGGTTCTGAATTCCCTTCAAGTTTCCATTCCACTCTGTAGTCCTCTCCTACCTTCAATAGTCTACCTCAAATTCTTCCAACATCTTCCCTCATCCTCAAGATGGCTACCTTACCTAATGGAAAAGCAACATCTTCATGGTTGGCTTTTTTTTTTTTAATCAATCCCTTAAGCATTCAGAATTTAGTTCTTTCCTTAGGTCAGTTTCCCACATTCTCTAGAAGTGATCTGTGAAGAACTCCAAAATAATGTGTGTACACTGGGCTAGGAATGGGTCTTTTCTTTTTTCCCCCCAAATCATCCACACAAAATGTCTTCCTACAAGATGAATAAATTCTTCCAATTAAAAAGGTGAAGCTACCTAGACATAGGATTTCTCAACTGACATAATTTGCTTCCATAGTGACATTGTTAAGAAGATATTGCAGGAGACTTACAGCACTTGAGAACACAGGGTGAAAATAGCAGAAGGAAAGAGAAAGGGGGAAACAAAGGAGCTAGAAGAAGGCCTAACATAGAAATGGAGCAGCCAGAAGGGAAATGGAGAACCTGGAGAAGCTGGTGTTAGTCAATCTTAGGGTTCTTTAAGATCTATGCAGGAACATTTGCTTTGCCTTGCTTTTTTGAAAGAAACCAACCCAAACAAGACAATAAAGTCTTGCAGTGCATCCAACATGATAACCCTGCCTCAGAACTCAAAAGAAAAAAAAATTTTTAAAGACAAGACAAACCAACAAACAAAACTCAGCTTAGAGCCACCACCAGGTTCACAGTGAGGAAATAGCATTTCTTGGTGACTCTGAGGAGAGTTAAAGTTGTGAGAAGACCTCATTGGAAACGTATAAGGTTTGTGCCTTTCCTTCCCTGAAGGAGGTGAAAACCCTTCAGGTCCACTCCAGAGGAAAAGAGGCAGGGAGGGGGAAAAAAAAAAAAAGAATTCCAAAAGTTTACTTTAAAATGGGAACAAATGTCTCAATAACTTGTGAAAGCACTCCTTGGGTGGGAGAAAAATCTGAGGAACCCTTGAAAGCCCTCAGCTCCCTGCATAATGAATAGCCAGTGAGAAGCCACCACAAGGTCTCCCTCTGGAGAGAGAGTAGGCAGGCAAGCCTCCTCCGCCTCCGCCTCCTCCAGCCATCACCAAGAGCTTCAAAATGGAGACATTCATAATTTTATAAACACTTCTCATCTCAGCTTTGTCTCCTGGAAACCCACTCTCCTCCATTTTCTGGTGGAGTTGCAACCTGACAAGCTTCACCTGACTCAGTTCCCAGCTCTCAACCAAACACTGGACACTTCCTCAAATAAGAATCATTTTAAGAAAAGAAACCTGCCAGCAACCTTCCAGAAACAAAACCAAAGCAAACCAAACAGCCAACAACAGACACCCCGACACAGCCCCCCCCCCCCCCCCCGCCCCGGGTCCCCCAGCTATGGGAGAAAGCTCCAACTGGTTGGTCTTTCCCCATCCCAGACGAGTGCTTAAAAATGAAACTTTTTTTTTCTTTTTTTTGGGGGGGGGTTGGGAAGGAATAGGAAAGGAACTCCAGGCAAGCCTCCCTCCTTTCCTCCCCTGTAGGTCAAGAAGCTACAATGAAAAGAAAATGAAGGTTCCTTCAGGACTGGTGAACAGCCTGGAGAATGAACGTGAGAAGGAGCTTTGTGTTTGGGAGTCTGGACTGGAACCAAAGCAGACAGCTTGCAAATGGAGGACAGGGAGATAAAGAAAAAGGAAAGAGAAGATCTGTTCCAGCGAGGGGCGGCTGCGGCTTTCCTCGTGCCTCGCAAGGAGGACAGACCCCTGGGAACCACACCGGGAGTGAGACGCCCCCCTCCAGGCCCCTGCCTTCCTTTCTCCTAGCCTCAGAGGAGCGCCAGGCGTGTGTAATGGCTTCTCCTCTCCAGAAACCGTTGTCCTCCTCCACCGAGACGCCTCGGAACCCCCAAGCCTGGTGGAGACAGCTCCTCCGCCTGCGCGCCCCCCACCCCAACCCTGGCCTGCGCCCCCTTTCCTCCTCGCCCACATCCTCAGCAGCAGCCCCCCCCCCCCCAACACATCCTGACCCCGCATCCCAACTTCGGAGAGAGAGAGAGAGAGAGAGAGAGAGAGAGGCAAATACCTGAGAGAGAGGGGGGTGCCAATCCGCACGGCTGTGCCATCGGGCGGGGGACAGGCAGACAGAAGGGGGGGGCAAGGGAGGAGAGGGACAGAGAAAGAAAGAGGTCAACCCGCTCAGGTCGGGGCCGCCCGCTCGGAGCGCTCCCTCCTCTGACCCTCGCTCGCTCTCTCGCTCGCCCTGGCTCGGGCTCCGGTCTCCAACCCTCCCGCCCTCCGCCCCCTTCGCCGTCCCTACTCCGGTCCCCACACTCGCTCCGAGCATCCCCGTCCTGAGATCTCTCTTCGCACTCCTCTTTCTTTTCTTTTTCTTTTCTTTCTTTCTTCTTCTTCTTTTTTTTTTTTTTTTTTTTTTGGCCTCCCCTTCTCGGGATGGAACTACCATGAAATTAATTAAGCCCCGGCGCTCGCTCTCCCCACCCCCTCCCCAGCCGCCCCCCCCCACCCGTGCAGAAGGCGCAGCCAGCAGGAAAAGCACAGCCACCTCCAGTGCCACCCCACCACCTTCTCCTCCTCTTCCTCCTCCTCCTCCTCCCCCCCTGCTGCTCTCCCTCCTCCCCCCCTCCTCCTCCTCCTCCTCCTCCTCCTCCTCCTCCTCCTCCTCCTCCTCCTCCTCCTCCTCCTCCTCCTCCTCCTCCTCCTCCTCCTCCACCTCCTGCTTCTCCTCTCTAAGCTTCTCCCCAGCCCAACAGCCAGTCCATCCAGGGGACTTCCTCTCCTCCCGGCGCCACCAGCCCTCCTGGCCCGAATGAATGAGTGCGTTTGTGCCTCCGCCGCCCCGCGCTCCGCTCTCCTCCCCCCGAGCACTCGGACCACCCAGAGGTGCTGCTTTAATTGCAGGAACTTACAGAAGAAGCGTCCCGGCGCCGGGAGGTGCTTCGGGCTCTCCAGCCCCACCGCCTCCTGATCCTCTTTCTCTTTCTCCTCTTCCTGCTCGGGTTATTGTTGTGGAAGTTGTTTGGGAGTCTCATGTGCTTCTGCCGGGTCTCAGCAATGGAGGATCGCCATCTTCCCTGCCTTCCTCGGCTCCTCAGACTCGCTGCAGCTGCAGATGACCTGAGATATCTCTCTCTCTCCCTCTCTCTCTCTCTCTCTCCCTCTCTCTCTATGCTCTTCTCTCCTCTCCTCCCTCTTCCTCGCGCGCTCTCCTCTCTCTCTCCTCTCCCTCCCTCTGTGTCTCTCTCTGAATAATGAGCAACTAGAGAGAGAAAGCAAGACAGAAAGAGAGAAGACAATCTTCTGCTGCCATACAAAACGCCGGAGCACCAGGGGGTGCGCGAAGCCTTCCTAATAACAACAACGTTCAGGAGAGAGGAAGGAGGGGAGGGAAAGAAAAGAAAGATCGGGGGAAAGGGCTAGGGGAAGGGGGGAAAGGGAGGGGGGAAGAATTATCCTAAGAGCTTGGAGAAGCGCAGAAGGAGACGCTGGAAGAGATGCTCAGGCTGTGTGGCTGCTGTCCCCCCTTCCCTCCCCCCCCCCCCCCCCCCCCGCTGAACCCCAGAAGGAGGAGGCAAGGTGGTTGCAAAGTTAAGGCTGGGACATTGTCTTTGTCACTCAGAGCAACACAAGAGCCAGGCCAGTGAGATGCAAGAAGAGGAGGTGGCGGCGGCCGTGGAGGAGGAGGAAGAAGAGGAGGAGAAGGAGGCAGAGGAGGAGGAGGAGAAGGGGAGGGGGGAAGAGATGAATAAAGACTTGCGGGGAAGGCGGTGCGAGGAGCGCGGCCGCAGGGACCGAAACGTGCGCGTTTGCGTCCTGGAGGCTCCAGATCGCCCGGGCGGGTAGAGGAATCTGAAGACCCTGCCCTGCAGCTCAAAGCCTACCCACCATCATCCTAGCCCCAGGCGCCCAGCCCCGGCCCTCGAGGGTCCCTCACGCGCATCCATCTAGAGGCCAATCTTTGGTAAAGAACCTAGATGGGAAACTAGAGGTTGCAAGTCTTAAAACCTTGTTCAACCACGTGGGGCTTTTTAATTCCTTCCCTGCGTGCGAAGTATCTCCCAGTGAAAAAGCTCAAGTTGTCCATGACTGGCTCCTATTTGGATGCCGTCTCCTCTGAAATAAAGACTAATTTTTGCGTTTTACTTCTTTTCTGCTGCAGAACGGGAGGCGAGGTGGAGGGGGCGTAGGGAAAGAACCCATCCTTGCAAGCTTCGGAACCACCACTTTTCCTAACTTGTGTGAAGTGTTTTGACTGCGCACCAAAAAGGGGGAAAAATGCCTACTTAAATAACTTTACACCCTCCAGCCCCGCGTTGTTTGCACTTTCTGGCTGATCATCTAAAGCCCCGGGAAGTAACAATCAGCGCTCCTAATGATAAGGTGTCATGGTGTTGAAGACAAGAGAGCCAAGATCAAGCGTTCACCCCTTGAATTTTTATTTAGTGCAATTTTCCCCAAATCGCTCTGAACTATCTCTTTTGCAAAAGAGTAGGTTTCCACCTCCAGCCCCCCCCCCCGTTTCTTTCTCCAGGTCAAATGTCTCCTACGGCTTTTATTGGATGAGGCATGGGGTGGGGGGGGGGGAAGCGAGGGAGACTACAGTATCAAAAAAATCAATGCAGCAAATCAGGAGCAAATGAAGTTCAAGGGCATGGGCTGGTTTTACCATTTCTATTTCTCAGATCCTCGAGTTGGACATCAACAGCCTCAGGAGAGAGAGGCACGCAGCGCGCGGGGCAGACCTTAATTAAAGTTTCTTTTGTCCGCGTCTGAATTGGGGGGAGGTAGGGAGGGGATGTTGTTGGATTCCTTCGCATTGAGGGGCGCGCATCCGGTGAAAGCACCGTGTCGATGATCGAGGCGGGATTGTCCTCTTCTAATACTCGCTCCTCTCTCTAACCATCCCCCTCCCCAACAGCCTGGACAGATACACCCCTAAATCCGTACAATACAGAGGGAAAGAGCAGGCGCGCACAGAGTTGGTTCACGCCGGATAGTAGGATTTCATAAACACATCTAAAATCCTCATTTTTTTCCCCCGAAGATTTTTTCCCTCACCCGCCCCTCTTCCTCCCCCCTCCCCAGGCCCATCCACTACCGATTGTATATTCCCGGGCAGAACCTCTCACCCTGACGCACGATCGTCACCCTCTTCCAGTCAACACTTCCTGCCCTTTCCTCCTCCTACTCACATTGAAAAAGCACGGGAAGCCCTAAAAGGGTGTTGATGGCCGGGGGTGGGGGGGGGGGTGTGCGGTGATTAAATAAATAAATAAATAAATGACCCTGTGCGGGCGGTGGAGGAGAAAGGAGGGGGAGGAAGAGGAGTTGGGGAAGAGAGGGTGAGAAAAAAAAAAAAAAGTGAGGAGAGAAGAACCAGGGGGAGAAAGGAGCCAAGCGAAAGGAAAAGGGGAGTTAAAGAAAGAAGAAAGGACAGGAGGACCGGGAGGCTGCTCTGCTTTGTGCATAGCCGCCGGGACTCCCCTCATCCAGGTTGCCCGATGGGACCTGGGGAAGTCCTGGTGCCCAGAGCTCCTCCCTAGCGGGACCCCGGGAGTGTCTGAGCGCCGGCCGCCGCTCCCCCCCCCCTCCTCCTCACCCCCCAAGTCCTCGTGGCATCAAGAGCCGGCGCGCCAGGTCCCCAGCGTCCCGGGTTGACAATTTACCTCTTTGTCTTTAATATTAAAAAGAGAGAGAGGAAAAAAAAAAAGCTGACTTTTTGTGTCCAGCTCGGTAGTGGGAAAAATAACCATCGCATTTCAGGTGGAAAGCTCCTGTGACCCGCTGGGTTTTGGAGGCTGCGATTAAATCTTCCTCGACGTGAAGGTACCCCCTCTGGGTTGGCTTGGGTCGGAAGTCCTAAGGTGTGTGTGGGGAGGGGGGTCGCCCTTTCCCCTCCCCCGCCCGCCTCCCCCCTCCGGGCGGGGGGGGGGGTGTGGATGCGGCGTAGGGCACCGGAGGGTGGAGGCAGAGGAAGACGCGGCGGGGTCAGAGGAAACCTTGGGTGCCAAGGCTCCTGGGGCGGCGAAGGCGTTCGCAGTCGGGGAATGAGCCCTGGGGAGGAGCCTTTCAGGAGCGCGCGAGCGCGCCCCAACACGCCTCCGACCTCATAAACCCACTTGGCAAAGACCGGGGAAGCCGCTTGGCGGACCGACTGCCGTGAACTCAAGAAATTAACCTTGCGCGCTACAATTAAACGGGCTGCCGCCCTTTCCCACTCACCTCGAACGACCGAGACAGACAAGAGCTCCCGAAGCGGCCGCGGGGGGACCTGGCTCCACCCTCCCGTCCCAGGAGAAGCGGACAAAAAGGGGAGATGGACTTGGAGATGGCCCCGCCCTTCCAGCGCTCCAATCCTTGGAAACCAAACCTCCTCTCCAAGCTTCCACGTCTAGAAGGGACAAAGACAGCGTGGAGATCCAGACGCTGATGGGGAGCTGGTGGCTGGCTGCCTTCTGCTGTGGGTGGATGGGGGGAACGGGCACCATAGCTGGGGTTCATCCCAAGTGGAGCATCCGAGGGTGAGCCCCGGTGCTCCTGGGGTAGCAGCACGCAGGCTTCCCAAAGTTGCCAAGAGCAAACTAGTGCAAAACGCCTGGGCAGAGCCTTGCTTTTTCAAAGTGGCAAGGCTTAGGATTTCCATTTTGATGCTATGGCGCGTTCACCTCCAGACTTGTAGGAATCCCAAGTGCCTGGATTTATTTCCTCAACTAAAACAATCGAAAGACTTTAAGCCTAAGAGAAATGTGGGTTGTTGTGTTGGTTTTTGTTTTTGTTTTTGTTTTGAGTGATTGGGTTTTATGGGACAATTTCTCAAATAATAAGGAAAACAGTTTGGGTGCATGAAAGCCATGACCAAACTGTGGTGAGGGTTTTAGTGAACACCTTAATAAACTTGGCACTTAAATAACCTAATTAGGCTTTGCCATTAGCAGGTCATTTAGATAAGTAGGAGGAAGTTCACACCGCTGGCTGTTTCATTCACAAAGATAATGCAAGTCTAGTTGATGGGTTCTCCATCAGGAGAGTTAATGTTTACATTCAAAAAATTAAACTGGGTGGATGCACAGCCTGCCATGAGAAGAAGTCTCAGGGACATGTTGACTCCCTGAAATGTACGGTTTGTTACTGTACCCTAAGTCATTGCTCTCCCCTCCCTCCCCTACCCTATGGAATCTCTTTATTGATATTCCAAGGAATACGAATGTGATTGAAAATCTGGACTCTTCTTCTCCCTTATCATGGGTGACTGGCATACAGAGTCTTCATAAAGAAGAAATTATGGCTCATCAAAAGTGTGACTTTATGAGCACGGATAGAATAATAAATCTGGCCATTTTTGTCCAGGAAATAATAAAATTCGTTATCACCAGAGTAACCCAGGCTATGCCACAGTAGTGGTATGAGCATAGTCCCTACATTCTTTCAGTTGTTGAAGCCTTAGAAAAAGAAGGCATCTAAATGTGTTAAGGAAAGTGTCTATGGAAGAGGAAAAGGCTTTAACCAAACCTTCAGGAAAACTCATGGGGGGCGGGGGTGAAGAGTTGGTCCAAAGTTTACATGAAAAAGTAAAATTTCCACTGGAACAAGAGTGGATAGCTATTCTGAAGTCATTGTTTCAATATTTACACTTTATTCTATCACATGAAAAAGGAAACGTTGAGAAACATCTCCAGCTTCCTGGAAACTATACCAAAAAGAAAGAATAATAATGCTGTTGGTAGCTCCACTTTCTAAATTCCAGCTGGAAAATTGTTCAAGCTGATGATTTTAACACAACAAAGAGTAGGTAAACAGAGATTATGACTTTTTGAAAAATCTTAATTATTCCATCCTTAAACATTTAATCATATTGTGAACACACCTCTTGCTGGCATTTCCCTGGCTATAAAAAAAAGATCTTTTTTTAAAAATTCAATATAGTTTTGTTTGGGGTGTGTGTGTGTTGTTTTTTTCTAACTATTTGAGATTGTGGTTTTGCAACAGATTATTTGTTTGTAATTTTTGAAAATTTTACTCTTATTGGGAGCTACTCAGACTTCACAAAAGCTTTCTGAAAACTTCAAGTTGATAATTGTGGACATTTCAAATACCAAGACAGTAAAGTCAAGAACATACCTCCTTTCTGATTTCATATAGCAAAATCAATATATTTTCTTATAATCCATATGCAAATAGATATATCTAGTTGACAGATGTTCATGCATAGGGAGAAGGGAGGACAAAAAGGAGACAAAGGTGGATGATTCTTGATCCTGAGCAGCTCTCAGTAGAAGAAAGATTGCAATAACTTATATTAAACTGACTCTGTATGAGTCTTTGTATATATGCCTTTGGATACTGAAGAAGATGTTTCAATAGTACTATTCTTAAATTCAAAAGGAAGTCTTTCTCCCATAGGTAAAAGTTAAATTTACAGTTCTGTCACACTAGATACTCTGAGATACCAGTAAGAACATTCAACCATGGGGTATTTGTTTAGCATCTATGAGAGGTGAGTGAGAGGAGCCTGATTTTTTTTTTTTAATGCCAGCACTGGGACTTGAATTCAGGGCCCGCATGCTGTCCCTTAGCTTTTTCCACTTAACAGTATCACTCTTCCACCGGATCCAAACCTGTACTTCCAGCATTTTGCTGGTTAATTGAAGGTAAGAGTCTCAGAGACTTTTTGCCTATGTTGGCTTTAAGCCTCTATTCTCACCCTTATAACTTTCCACTTTCCCCCCCATATTCAAGAGCAATACAGGAATTTGGCCAATGAGGAGAATCTGATTAAGTGGGGCAATTCTGTTCCTACAATTCAGGAGTAATATTTTCTTACATAAACATTTCAGAATTCATTGTAAAGCCACATAATGCTTCATTCAGAATTTAGCATGAAGTTCTTACTCAAAGAGATTCTTTTTTGTTATTGTTGTTGGTTTGTTTTTGCCAGTCCTGGGGCTTGAACTCAGGGCCTGAGCACTCTCCCTGGCTTCTTTTTGCTCAAGGCTAGCACTCTACCACTTGAGCTACAGCGCCACCTCTGATTTATTCTATATATGTGGTGCTGAGGAATTGAACCCAGGGCTTCATGTATACGGGTCAAGTACTCTACCACTAGGCCACATTCCCAGCCCTCAAGGAGATTCTTTTAACAGAGAAAATAGGAGCTGAAGATATAGCTCAATGAGAGAGCTCTGAGTTCAATACTCAACAGTAAATTAATGTATCGATAGATTGCTAGGAACCTTGGACTGGTTATAATTAGATTCATTCAATTTCTGATGAAAAACTTCTGCTGAAAGTTTGCTCACATATAGAGTCTTCCCTTCCAGAAGAAAGACCAGCTTCCTATGACTTATAGCCAAATTGAAGCCCAGAGAGCTGTTTGGTCAGAATATGGAGCTGCTCAGGGACTGTCAGCCCTAAAATCTACTTCTACAAGGCAGTTTCTCCAGGTAGCATTTTCATACCAACTGCACGCGTGCATGCGTGGCAAGGGAAGGAGGGAGAGGAAAGATAATATGACAGTGGCTAGAATACCTTCAAATTAAGCCATTCCTTATATATTCTTGGTAGAAATTAACAATTAGAGTAAGCTATTTAAACTCAATTTAGCAATATATACTTAAAACCTGAAAATGTTCATATTGTTTGTCCCTTTAGTTTCTCCTCAGTAACTCTACTCTGAGGAAACAGCCAGAAAAGTTTTACACAAGAAATGATAGAGGTAAAGGAAGTAGTTGAAACTAAGTGTGTAAAAGAAGAGGACCGTTTAGGCAGATGACAATGTGTTCTCATTATGACATGTGACATAGCTTCAATTTATGAGACTTTTTGTAATTAAATAAAAAATGGCCTATTGTTAGGTAAGAAAACTGAATTCAAAATTATGATTATGGGCTTATTTTTGTCCATAATGCATGCCTAAAAATTTACTCTGAAAAAAATAAGTCAGTGTTTCATAGCAAGTTGACTTCTTATTACAAAACTTTAGAAAGTGTAGAATGTATATATGCAATATGAATTATGTAGTTATATATGGTGATCTATACCCCATTTATGTGCTATAGATCCTTGTGCTTTGTTAAAATAGCCTATTATGTTTTAAAATATTTAAAAACATTTGAAGTTAAGTGATCGAAAAACCTAGCTTTATGTGTCTGGTAACTACAAATGTGTTTCAAAGAGTTTATTAATATGAGTAATAAAATAGTGGTACAGTTACTGTTTGCCAAATCAATATTTCTTATTTGAATTTTACAGAGAAAAGTGGAATGAAGTTTCAAATAGTCATTTTGAATTTAAGTTGCAAAGGAAATTAAAGACACTGAAGACGAAAATGATTTAATGTCTCCTCTTCCAACAATCATGGTGTGAGAACTAAAATCTGGGACTCTTAATTCCTATTCTTGTTTTTCTTCTTTAGAATTGAGATGGACACTCAAAGTTAGGATCTAATACTTTCACTCATTGGCTAGTCCTCTACCAACTGAGCCATGCCTCCAGCCCCCAAACCCTATTCTTATCTGTGGAATTTTTTTTTTTTTTTTTTTTGCCAGTCCTGGGGCTTGGACTCAGGGCCTGAGCACTGTCCCTGGCTTCTTTTTGCTCAAGGCTAGCACTCTGCCACTTGAGCCACAGTGCCACTTCTGGCCATTTTCTATATATGTGGTGCTGGAGAATTGAACCCAGGGATTCATGTGTACCAGGCAAGCACTCTTGCCACTAGGCCATATCCCCAGCCCTGTGGAAATCTTAATCTCAAAAAATACTATCAAATACTTTCAAAATGGAATCACTAATGGCCAGTATGAAAAAAGCTGAACATTATCAGTTACAAAAATGAAAGACAATGCTCTTTACAACTGAATATTATATATACATGTGTTTATCCATATTTATATTTCTACATTGTTAAAAATATATACAACTCCCAGCTCTTTAAGATATGGGAAAAAAAGATCCTATAATTCTCTATTGGTGAGACTAAATAGTTTCAATATTTTTGGCCTTTCATGTTTTTCCATGGAAGGTTGTCTGCAATTAGGAAGAAAAAATTTAGAGCTTGAAAATCAATTTTAGCAATACAAAATTTTTCCTACATTATAAAAATTGACCACACTATATCAAATGTTAGTCTAACTTGTGAGTGAAATTTTAAAAGTTAATAGGCTTTGTTTTTAAGCACAAATACTTTTTTGCTGTTTGTTTTTGAAGTTTTTGAGACAGGGTCATATTGTATTGCCTGAGCCTAGCAGACTATCCTGGCATTACTGAGTAGCCCAGGAGAGCCTTGAACTCAAGTTCCTCCTGTTTCCACTTCCCACATAGTGTAATGAGAGCCTTTGACATCAATGTTCAGCTAAAATCAATCCTGGAATCCTTACATAGATTCATTGGACTTTCCAAGCAGACTTGAGTTCAACACATCTAGTATATAGTGTGCCACCACAGATTCACTTGACTTCTGCATTTACAAACCACCATCCTGAAACTGGTCTCTTGGAGATGGTTGCTTAGCTTGTCTTCCTCCCAAAGATTGCATCCACACTTTCTCCTACTTATGGGGCTGCAGCTGAGTTTCTCAGCAAGTTGGTAAGCACGGTGTTTCATGAAACTTACTTGCTATGATGTTTTAAATGTCTGGAATGCAAATTTACCCTAAAATTTTGCTCACTGACAAGAGCAAGTTTAAAGTGAGCATTTATTTAGGGAAAAAAAGTGCATTTGTTTAGAATAAAGACAAAAAACAGATCTAGTAGTGAACATCTATACTCAGTTTCAAGCTCCTGCTTTCTTTCATGATGACCTTCAACAATTTTTTTTTTTTTTTTTTGCCAGTCCTGGGTCTTGGACTCAGGGCCTGAGCACTGTTTCTGGCTTCTTGAGCCACAGCGCCACTTCTGGCCATTTTCTATATATGTGGTGCTGAGGAATCGAACCCAGGGCTTCATGTATATGAGGTAAGCACTCTTGCCAATAGCCCATATTCCCAGCCCTCAACAAAGTCTTAATGCATTCATGAGGTTTCACGTCGGTAAAAGAGAAGTAAATTACTTGCACAATTGTTATGTATGAGAAGATTACATAAACTGTAAGAAGTATGGTGGTGGGAGTGGGTGGTGAGAGTGGGTGCTAGGAGTGGTCTGCCCCGGTAGTATAGTACTCACCTAGCATGTATGAGGCCCTGGGTACCATCCCAGGCACCAAGAGAGGGAGAGGGAGAGGGAGGGAGAGAAGGAGGGAAAAAGGGAGAGGGAGAGGAAACAAGGAGGGTAGGAGGGAGGGGAGGGAGAGAAGAAGTGGGGGAAGGAAGGAAGGAGAGAATGCAGGAGGGATGGAGGGAAAGAAGGAAAGAAAGGGAACATAAAGAAAGGGAACATAGGATTTTGCAACTGTAAACGAGTATGATCTATATTCTTAAGCCTTTACTGTAAGGCAACATAGATGAAACAAGACATGGGATCAAGAGAGTAGTATAATATTTTTTCCAGGTCTTTCCATTTCTTTACAAATGGTGCATTGTCATTCTTTTTACTGGATCAACATATATATATATGCATATATATATACACACATATATATGTGTTTTGTTAAATGGCAACTCCTTTGTACAACTACTTAAACTAAAAACAATAAATTTAAAAGAGAGAGGTATATTAATCTAATGAACGAAAAGCAGAATATGTACGTGTGACTTTTTTTCATACTTAGTGGCACTGTATTTTCATGTTATTTAATTTCCATCTTTCTTTTCCCCTTCCTCCTCATCCTCCTAAGCAGTCTCATAATTAGAATCATTTACATATACTTATATAATATGATTAAATAGCATGATTATATATAACATGATTATACATACATATATATATAGATTAATCCATGAACACATATATCCTTTTAGATTTAGTTTCCACAAATGATCTACCTATGACTTTTTAAAAGTCCACTATTACTTAAACAAAAAGATCAACAACAATAATCAAACATTTAAAAAACTTAAGTGTTATCAATTGTATCTAAGTTACAAAGCTATTTGTTGCTTATTAATTCACTTTGTTATTTGCTAGAGCACAACTCCCAGACATGACAGTAGGGGAGCAGTTTCTTGAAAGTGGAAGGAAAAAAAATCTTAAAATCAAAAAAACCTTATAGTATTAGAAATCCAGAAACAATCGTCTGTACTTAGACAAATACATACTGTGAAGGAATTATTATACTATCAACAAACAAAAACAGAGGGGGCATTTGGCTTTCCTTAATTTGTCTGTGACTTGTATAGAGCGCCACTGTTTAGTTGTGTAGCTCCTGGTTAGCAGTGCTTGGCTGGGGAATGAGTTGAAAACCACTGATTTATTCCAGATGACAAAATGGTCTTAAGGAAAGGTGATTTGCCCAGAGCTTCACACCAAGTTATAGAAGAAGCTTAAATTGAGAATCACTACATCTCTCTTCATGGCTATTCCCATTGCATCCAATTTGCCTACCTTAGCCTGAGAGATTTCTTTCAGTGGAAATCTTGGAAATCTTAACTGTGTTCTTGCTTTCCTTTCTCTTCCCCGGTTTTCCTCTCTTATCTTTTCTAGAATTCCTTTTCTTTCTTTCTTCTTTCCTTGGATCCCAAAAATTAGATACTATACTTCCAGACCAATAAATTATTAAAGGCTTAATAAACCTGTAAATATTTCTTACATTCTCTTTACATTATTTTGATTATTTTTTAACTCATTTCATATTTCTTTAACCTCTGAGGGCTAGTGGAATAGCTCATTGTATTCTTCATATATCAACATCTTATTGTTGAGAACTGCTAGCATTTGCCTCCACTTATTTTTTTTTCATCTTACAATCTAAAGATTTTTTATAGACTTAAGATCAAGAAGGAAAAGACAAAGGAGGGCATATGGTTTTCATGTGGGAGATTATGTAGAGATATCAATGGAGAAGTATAGCCTGTTCTGCATACCAGGTATCACATGAAAGAAAAATTGCTTCTTCTGGCCCTTCTGAATTTACTCTGTATTATGAAGCACTCACAGAGGAATTATTTCTATTATTGAAAAAGGAGGTCAGCCAGTGTTCTCGTTTGACTTACTCTAGAGCACAGAATGTGATTTAGTGAGGGATTTTTTAAATATCATGAACATGAGATTATAGTATCAAATTGGTCATTAAATTAACTCCAAAGACACTAGAATGGAAAGATGAAGCATTTGCTGAGGTAGAAGAATAGACAATAGTGATCATTCTTAAAATTTTTACTTTCTACAACCAATATCTAGTAAATATCATGTCCCATTCACTGAAGCCATAGCAAAATCCAGGCCATCTCCAACCAACTGTCACCTGAACAACCCATCTGTCATCAGACACAGGGATGTATTTGTAAAAGAAGATGCACAGATCCTGCCCACAAGATGGGACAAGCCATACTACATCAGGTCAGTTGTGAGAATCTCTGAAATCTGACAATGCTCTTCACAATGCAGTTCCACATCTATACTTTAAATTATTCTTCATCACAACTTGGACCATGAGAATTAGTTCCCATCTTATATGTGGAGAAACAAAGCTTCAAGTTGTGCAAGATTTGCTTTAGATCATTCAATGTGGATTTCAGTTCAGAACTTTTGTTTCTTAGCAGTGCCATCTTTCCTCATCATTAACTATGTTAAACTCACAATATAGCCTACGAACACAGAATGGGGCATGCATGTATGTATGTGTGTGTATACACATATACTTTTGTATTTATTTATATGTGCTTTCTGATTACAAAGTTAATATGTATAATAACAAATTTAGCAAGTAAACCTTCTTTAAAGAAAACTCATCTATAGTCCCAAAACACAAAACTAACTACTATTAACTCTTTTCTATGTACTTTTACCTTTGTAATTTGCTGACTTTCTATTGATATTGGTAGGATGTGTGTGTTTTCACATTACTTGTGATGTGTTTATTAGGCTAAATATATTAATCTGGGGCAAGGATGTGGCTGAGTGGTAGAATACTTATACAGCACATATGATGCCCTGAGTTTGATCCCCAGAACCACTGTTTAAGAAAGTTATTAATACTTGTAATATATAATGGAATGTTTCCCTTAGTTCTTTCTTTGTTTTTAATTGAATAATGTTTCTTGAGACACAGAAACTAATTAATTAATTAGTTAACTAGTTCACTGATTTTGTGCTGCTAGGTTTCAAATCCAGAGCTTTCTGCATACTAGGTAAGTAGGTAAATGATTTCACACTGGGCTATATCTTCAGTCCCTGTTAAATGTTTTGTATATGAATTTAAATCCACCCATTATTTCATTATGATTTCTACCAGGGGTTAAATTCTAGGAAAGTCCTAATGGAACCAACAGTCATCAACTCAGTTTTAAAATTAATTCTCAGATTTTTATTTTCCCACTTAACAAATCTACATAGACCTTATTTTGATATAGGATGTAAGGTTGGAATCCAGCAATTATTTTCTAAATTGTCACATCGTGTGTGTGTGTGTGTGTGTGTGTGTGTGTGTGTGTGTGTGTGTGTGTCCCAGTCCTGGGGTTGAACTCAAGGTTCCAGGGTTTCTTTTGCTCAAGGCTAGCACACTACCACTTGAGCCACAGCACCACTTCTGGCCTCCCAGGGCTTCATGCATGCTAGGCAAGCACTCTACCACTAAGCCACATTCCCACCTGTCACAACATCATTTAAAAAGTCCTTTATAGCTGGGTGTGAAGGCTCAAGTCTAGTAACTTGGCATATGGAGATTAGAGGATTCTGTTTCAAGGCCAGCTTGGGCAAAATGAAGTATGCAAGACTCTATCTCAAGTAATGGCAGGGAACAGTGGTCTGAATTTTTTTATACCTAGCAATATGGAAAGGCACAGGTAGGAGGCTCACAGACTATGCCCACCAGTGCATGAAGACCCTACTTTGAATATCGCCAGTGTGAAAAGAGAGCTCAGGAATGGCTCAAGTAGTAGAATACTTGCCTAGCAAGTATGAAGCTCTGAGTATACACCCTAGTACCACAAATAAATAAAGAAGCAAGAAAATAGCAATAGCAATCTATTCTTACAAACAAAAAAGGTTATCACCAACTAGCATGAATGTTCCAATCAGAAAGTCTATTGATAAAGTCCATTACGTTAACTGAACACTGTAGAATGATCAAATGACATTTGTTTGTTTTTGTGGATCTGGGGAGGACTGACCTTGGGCTTTGTACATGTTATTGGATGCTCTACCATGAAGCTCTATTCCCAGCTTGAATGTGATAATCTTGATAGAAGTAAAATAGTCAATATAATTTAATGCACATTTCTGACTAAAAATAAAAGAATAAAAAGCAAGACTTGATTTCTAGTAATCTAGGATACATTTTTCATTACCGATGTACCCACCATTAAGTTACAGCAAAAATCTGACTCCTGATATTAGAAATAATCTCATGAAGGCCAAGAATTAAGAGGCTGGGGATTCCAGCTCAGTTACAGAATATCTGTCTAGCGTGTGCACACACACACACACACACACACACACACATTTGCCACCTGCTGATACAGTTCCATATTTCCTTGATAATTCATGAAATAATGAAAAAAAAGAAGTGTTACAAAGATGGTGACCAATTTGTCACTATCATTTGGAAATACAGATTTGAAATTCTAAATACTCCTCTGAAAAACTGCTAGACATCATTAGAGTTCAGAGTAAATGTGTAAAAATCAATAATTTTCTTGTATGTCAGTATTATCTAATCCTAGAGCTTGAACTGAGAGCCTGGGCATTGCCTCTGAGCTTTTGTGCTCAAGGCTAGTGGTCTAGTCTTAAGGCATCTCACCATTTCTGGCTTTTTTTGGTGGTTAATAAGAATCTCACTGTGTTTCCTACCCTAGCTGGCTTCAAACTGCAATCTTTAGATCTCAGCCTCCTGAATAGCTAGGATTACAGGCGTGAGCCACCGGTGCCTAGCTTTGTCAGTAATAGATGCCTTCAGTTGCCATTAGAGAAGCTGAATTAATCAAAATTTAACCCAGTTTCCTTAAAAGGGAATCTGGAAAGGCCAGTCACCAATGTGCTCAAGGGTTCACTAATGTCTTCAAGGAGCCCAGCACTTTGCATTTTGCCTGATGTTTGTAACTTAGGGTTGGCTTTTTACCTTCATAGTTGGGGCCTGTGGCGTAGCCAGTCCAACCAGGCAATATGGCTGTCCAGTCACACTGAAAATAGGAAAGAAAGGAGAGAAAAGGAGCTTTCGAACTGAGGAGAAGAAATGGTCAGAATTTCTCTCATCCCATATTTATAAAGCTAGGTGACAAGGGAAAAGGGACATGTAGGAAAAGACACAATTGTTTAGACTACCACAGTGGCTTAGATTACTTGTGATTTATCCCCTGGGAATGAACACATTGCTGCTCCCAAAGGAAAATCAGGATTTAGGTTGTTGAGGGATAAGTATCCAAGGGCCATGTCATGGTACACATACGACTCACAATGGACAACATTGTATGAAGTATGAGAGATAGCAAAATGCAATGGAGGTAGAAAATCTCAACTACTCAAACACTGATTTATGAAAGTATGATACATATCTTGAACAAAGAACAAAATCCTCAAGACTTAATATGATGATATTTCAAAATTTTAATGAAAGACTTTACGTGATTTGAAAAACAGAGATGTATCATGTTGCCACCTGAAAAGTCTCAGTAGGGCAAAGTGTTCAATTTCATATATGATTTCAGTATGGTAAAATGTTGGTTTCATATGTAATAATGTCCAAATCCACAGAAGTCTTTCAAATCAAATTCCCCATTTTTTTCTTATCTTGATAACGAATTCTAAAATGTGTAGATAAGAGGAAATGAGACTATTAACTAAGTAGTCTGTTTCCTCATCAGAGATCACAATTGTATAAAGATAAAGGACAGCCATGTACTGGCAGCTAACATCGGTCACCCTAGCTATTCAAGAGGCTGAGGTCTGAGGATCATGGTCCCAAGATAGCAGGATAAGGAAAGTCCTTGAAATTCTTATCTCCACTTAAGCTGGAGATGGAGCTATGGATCAAGTAGTAGAGCACCAGCCTGGAGAGATAAAAGATAATGACCATTGTCCAGGCCCTGAGTGTAAGCTTGAGTACTGACACAAAAGAAGAAGAAAGGAAAGGAAAGAAGAGAAGAGAAAAGAAAAGGGAAAAAAAGAAGAGATAAGGAAAGGAAAGGAAGAAAGAGCAGGAGAGAGAGAAAGAGAAATATAGTGACAAAAATAGTGTCATACTAGAATAAGAATAAAATACAAATAACAGAACAGGGAATGAGACATAATACAGAATACAAAGTCTAAAAGCATCCCAGTATTAGTGTATCATAAATAGGTGTTTCAAACCAGAAATAATTGATTATTTTGATTTAATTTTGGAAATATGTTTTTCCCCTTTGGAAAGAAATGCTTGTATTTCTTTTTCATATGATGCGTACAAAAATAAATTCCAGACAGACTAAAATTATAAAGACAGAAAAATGTTTGTAGGAGATTATTTTTATAGAAGGGTGTGAAAAGAAGTTTCTAAAACAATATAAAATCCAGAAGATTGATCAATTAACTTACATAACAAATTCTGTAGGTGAAGAAAGTTAAAACGATAGATTTGGAGAAAATATTTGTATTGTTTTGTTTTGTTTGCCAGTCCTGGGCTTTGGACTCAGGGCCTGAGCACTGTCCCTGGCTTCTTTTTGCTCAAGGCTAGCACTCTGCCACTTGAGCCACAGTGCCACTTCTGGCCATTTTCTATATATGTGGTGCTGGGGAATCGAACCCTGGGCTTTATGTATACAAGGCAAGCACTCTTGCCACTAGGCCATATTCCCAGCCCTGGAGAAAATATTTGTAACATGTGATAACAAATGATAAATATTACTCTCAAAGAATTCCTTTTTTTTTTTTTTTTTTTTTTTTTTGGCCAGTCCTGGGCCTTGGACTCAGGGCCTGAGCACTGTCCCTGGCTTCTTTTTGCTTAAGGCTAGCACTCTGCCACCTGAGCCACAGCGCCACTTCTGGCCATTTTCTGTATATGTGGTGCTGGGGAATTGAACCCAGGGCCTCATGTATAGGAGGCAAGCACTCTTGCCACTAGGCCATATCCCCAGCCCCTCAAAGAATTCCAATGACCGAATGAAAGGCAATCTGTATTTTTAAAAAATGAACATAGAGTATTAATGAGTTGTTAATGAAAGTCTTACAAAATTGGCAAAACAAACATTAATAAAAGACTAGAAGTAAAAGTAATTGTATTGATAAGATGATCAAATTTATTGTATTGCGATTTTTTTTTTTTTTTTGCTGGTCCTGGGGCTTGAACTCAGGGCACTGTCCCTGAGCTTCTTTTGCTCAAGGTTAGTGCTCTACCACTTGAGCCACAGCACCATTTCCAGCTTTTTCTGTTTATGTGGTACTGAGGAATTGAACCTAGGGCTTCATGCATGCTAGGCAAGCACTCTACCACTGAGCCACATTCCGCAGTCCATGAAAATTTTTTTGACAATCAAAATGAAGATCCTTATTTTATTTTTTCTATTTTCTATAAAAAATTTAAATTATCTT